>NC_139333.1:12883574-13505449 GCF_056507025.1 Lutjanus erythropterus | reverse complement strand
AGAGTCTCTTGGTCATGAAGTTAGAAAATGATCAATTGTTGCCCACAAGAGTGTCTGTATACTTGGGATAATAAAGCAAATTGGCCAATATGTTTCAATGATACATAGCTAAATAGTTTGCTGTTCTGGATGGACGCTGCAAAATGATAATGTGTGGAGCCAGACCTTCCTCCAGTGCTAAGTGCAAGACTAGCGTTGTGAAGATTAAATGTTTTGGATCTCTTTTCTTTTTTTGCAAATAGGCAGTTGTATGTTGTATATTAATGTACTGGATTCATGTTCATGTTTATTTTCAGACATATTTTATTTTGGGGGGAAAATAAACCTTTAAAAAATATCAAACAATAATTTGGTGAGCCCCCACAGTAACTCTGAGGACCCCTTAGGGGCCATGGACCCAGACTTTACAGGGTAATAAAGATTTCAATTTAGTTCAACTTTGCTTCAGTTCAGTTTGTCAGTGTTAATGGAGATACATCATTTCTGGTTTAGTGTTAGATCTGTTTGATGCAAACTTAAACAGTAAGAGTACATAATGGTTGTAATCTCATTGAAAATATAGTTAGTGGATGTGTAGTTTTGGAATCTGTGGAACTGAAATAATCAGCGAACAACAAACACCCACTTTTTGTGGTGCTGCCTGCTGCCGATGTCAACAGCAAAATAGTATCATGCTTTTTCTCATGCAGATCCAGTCTCTTTGATGCAGGTCGGCCCCTCTCTTTTTCTGTCTCTCCTTCTGCCATTGTGTGCTCCCCAGAATTCACACTGGACTCTCTTACTCTCCCTCTCTTCCTCACACACACAGACAAACATACACACACACACACACATATTATCCCTTCCTTGGGGCTGTGTCTGACTCCGGCATGAAATCAATTTTGGAGGCTGCACCCTCCCACCACCCTTCTTCAGCGCCCATTTTCTCTCACCATGAAGCGAGACCGTTGCTGTGCCAGCCTGAGAATAAGTACACCCCCCTGCCCGCCCCCCAACTTAATGCCCCCATCCCAGAATCCTCCAGTGCTGTGCCCTCGCAGCGCCTGCCGTCGTCATCCAGTCTCCCTTCCTTCCTCACCATCACCCGCTGTTCAAAGTGGCTCGAGAGCCCTTGTCTGTCCGCCATGTATCACAAATTTTATTCTGTACATATATAATGACTGAATTTTTTGATACCATCATTATTTGAAGGGTGTGCATAAGACTGTAATTACAGTGTTATAAACCATGACACTCAATATGAGCATGAAGAAGTCTTTATGAATGTTTTTGTCATATGCAAAGTTGACATTGTTTGAGATGTCTTTGTCATTACAACTTCATATTCATATATATCAGTAATGTCTTTGACAGGGAATATAGTACCAAGGTGGTTTTCTCTGGGTTTGGCTGCTGACGCCCTGGGAATGAGTCAGCTAATTAGGCAGTAGTTCCATGGCTAACGAAGTTAACCAGCTGACAACTGCTACAGATAACAGCGGACAGCCATTAGCCTACTTTAGCAATGAGTAAACTAGCTGCTGTACTCAGTTGTCAAACTGGCCTTATAGCATTTAATGACATCTTGACAAGTCCAAGGTTACCACTTTACTTGAGATCCAGGAACTTATTCATGGCACCATTACAGAAGCATGTGACAGTGTACCACTTAACTTGTCGTCATGTAATATTTTCGTGACACACTTGTCTCATGTTAGCCAGTGTCATAACCAACCACATATGTCAGTATGTGTGTGTAGTGCTAAAACATAGAGCTAAACAGATTCTTTAAGTCTGAAACTGTCAAGTTTTCGTAACAAAGACATCTCAAACAATGTCAACTTTCCTTTTAGAATTACATAACTGACAAAATGACACTGCTAAAAATTCCTTCATGTTCATGACAGATGTCATGACGTTTACGACAGTGTAATGACTCCTTCAAGTAAAGCATGACCAATATTTTAAATATGTAAATGAAACTCACACAGATAGTTGAGACCACACACTGTGAATCAGTAAAACTGTTTCATTTTCACCCTGAACATGCTGTTTTACTACCAACTGTATGTGTGGAGTACCTGTAGAAATTCAAAGACTTACAGTAGGTATATAATAAAAATCTTGCCTTTGATCATCAAAATGCACTAGCAAGGCTAAATGGGAGCCCATTAAACTAACTCCACATGAAAAAAATGAGGCTTTACAACAGTTTGGCAGCGTGAAAGCAGCATGAAAAGCTTTGGAATCCCAAAATTGGTTTAAAGTGACAAATAGTGAGTAAGTTGAAAGAGGGATGGACATGCAGAGGTGCGGCGGCACAGCTTTTATCACCGTTACTCCCTCTGCCGATGCACACCGCTCCTTCCTAATCCGCACTGACAGAGTTTTCATCATCTGAGGAGGTGGGGGACTTTCCTCCACTCTCTCCCCAGTGGCGTTGCACCTCGAGCGGCTGCAGCCAGGGCCACCAAGGCCCCCTTTGTGCCAGTTATCACCAAGTGGTGAGTGATGGCGCCGCGGCCTCCCGCTCTCAAGAGAGGGGAGAGGGAGGAGAGGGTGCCCAGGAGGAGCAGATTGGAATGTTCCCAGAAAAGACAGAGAGAGTGAAAGAGAGGAAAGGAAAGGAGAGAAAGAGGCTGTTTGAAGGGATGGCGGTTGTATCATCTGTGCTCACCTCACAGGTGCACCGCGGGAGGAATGTGCTTCGCTGTGATGACTCAATAGTGCTCAAACCATCAATGAAATAGCAACGAAAAAAAGTCCAACAGTGTGGGAATGGTCGGGATTTCACTCATTATCTTTCCAGTTCATCTCATAACCCCATTTTATTTGACAGGCTCCAATTTAACAGGCTGATGTCATCCGAGCACTAACTAGGCTCGCCGCGTGTTTCCTGCTATGATTTCATGTCTTGACTCAATTACGCTCGCTGAGACACGGTCGCCAGTAGTGAGTGACGGACAAACGTCTAGACATCGAGCAGACGCTGAGACACATCCGAGTTGCTGCAGATGGATCTTGGGAACTGCCCAGACGTTGAAAAGGGTCAAAGGTCAGTTCATCCCCCCTCTCGTTTGCCGGCCTTCTCCCACGCTCCCACCATCACCAACACACCTGTGTCCTTGCAGGCACACACGTCCCCACCCACCCCCCACTCCCGTTCACCCCCCCCACCCCCATCTCTGTCACACACACAGAAGCATGCATGCACACAGATACCAGTGCCACAGACATCTCCCTCTCTCTTTCCCTCACACACACACACACACACACACACACACACACACACACACACACACACACACACACACACACACACACACACACTCACTCAGTCACATTCCTAGGCTTCCCAGCTGCCTGTGCACCTGGGCTGGCAGCTGTCATCACCGTGGTAACTGGCATACAGCTGGCTGTGTCACTATCACCTGGCTCATCTGCCTCTGAAAGAGAGACAAGTGGGCAGAAAAGACGAAAAAACGGTAGAGTGCAAAGAGCGAAGGTGTTTGTGAGTGAGAGAAAAGAAAAGAGACAGGGACCAAGAACAGACACAAACATTAACAAACAAAAGTGAAGGATTCTCTCAGAACAAAGGGGAAACCTGTAACTGAGATATTGTTGCCAGCATTTTGTCGCATATCTGCTGTTACAACAACTTTTCTGTCCTCTCTTCTCCTTCGAGCTGATCTAATTAATTCCTGCCTTTTTCCACGTGCCCGCCTGTGTTTCACTTCTGAGTTTCCCACCTCAGTTCATCACTTGTTCCAGTCAGCTGCTCGACCAGCTGCTCCTCATTTACCACAAACCAAAGCATACAGAAGACAGCTCTCAATCACTGTCGTGTCGGCTCAGCGGTTCGGTTGTTATCCTGTTCTGCCTGTCTTGTCCGAGTGCCCTCTCGCTCCTAACTCTGAGAGAAATATAAATAAATGAGTGAAATAACATAACATATGCAGATGATGCAGGCACCTGCCTCCATTCAGGGTGGAGGGGTCCCTTAATGGTTTAGTATGATAATAATGAGAAACATATGAGCTTCACAGTCACCAGATCTTAACCCTGTTGAACATCTACAGTATTATACATTTTGGAGCAATCTGGTAGCAGTGTTGGGGTATAATATTGCCCAGTAACAAGTAGTGTAAGGGATTACAATTTCCCAAACAGTTATTGTATTACAGTTCCTGTTTCGAATAACTCTGAGTTACTGGGTTGCGATCTTATAATGATGTGTTTGTGCAGGAGGTCAGGACAGGTCTCACTGGCTGGTAGCCAAGAAAGCTAAATGAAGGATGGATGATGAGGAAGAGGGAGGGAAGAAAACTTTCCACAGCTGGCAGTATTGTCATTATTTTGAGTTTGGATCCTTGAGGCAGAATATATGGTGATGGAATCTAATTTGAGAGGTTGGCTTTGTTTCCACCACAGCCAACATCTGGACAGGTAACAACAGAAGCCTTCAACTTTGGAGCACAACAAGGCTGCCAACAAGGTACAAAAGTAACATAACGAGTAATGTAACTTATTACTTTTGGCACCAAGTAACAAGTAAGGTAAAATTATTACTTTTTAAAGAAGTAATAAGTGAAAAGTAAACTTGCCCAACTCTGTCTGGTAGACAGAGCAGTAGCATTGGACAGTCTATGTAAAGGCATGTTATAGCTAGCTGTTTTTTAGTGCTTAATTGACAACAGATCAGGGCTGCCATATTGGCATTGCACATCTCTGATGCAAATTTAATCATTTAAATTTATTTTTTTGCTGCACAAAGCAAGCCACCTAAACATCAGCTGGTATCAGGTTTTCACTACATGATGCTTATGGAATGAATAAACAATTAAATAATATGGTCTGCACCTGTCAAATGCTTGATGGATGTTTATTATCAAAATTACAGAAAAACCACCATCACCACCCTGAAATAAATGTCAGTCTACATTACTTCAGCCTGTTCCACAGTGTTAGAAAAAAGCCTCACACTCTCTTTAGTAAAAGGTCAGGTTTGGGGTGTAGCAAAACAAGACTTTTAGAGACCCCCTGCATGGGCGTCTTTAATTACAGCTGAGGAAGTGGCACAGCTTAACGTGAACCACCCTGCTCGGCTGTTACATCCCATGACTCTGAATGAAAGCAGAAAAGCAGTTTAATATCTTTTAATGTGCCTCTGTGTGTGTGAGAGAGTCGCACGCTAACAGTGTGTGGCAAAGGCACCATGCAGCATATGGGCAGGCGCGTCTGCACTGCCTGTTAAGCAGGGGGGACATCAAAAGGTGGGTTTTAACACACACACACACATGCACACACACACACCCCATTGCCACCCCTCACTATAAATCCCACCCCAAAAGGAGCCATTTATGGGACAATAAGAGCCAATTTATGGGCCCCCAGAAAATGAAGGCAATTCAGAGGTGTAGGATGAAAGATGACAAGGGCTTTCTTGGGGCTCGCTGGTAGCTCTGTGTTTCTTCACAGCTTTCTCTCTTGTAGTCTGTGTGCAAAGAAGGAAGGATGGACCAGTTCCACACAAAATGAGAGAACATTTCACTTATTCTTACTAGCTTTTCTAGAAAAATTGATTAGTTGCATAGGTACAAATGAAACCTGCAAAATAACATGAGAGCATTTTTGTTGTAGCTTTTGCACCATATTTTTTAGGACTGTATGATGCACTGTAAAATAAACTATTTGTTTTAACTTTAAAACATTTATCATTTCTGAAGTGTTCTGCAAAATAAATACAAGATATTTTAAGTTTCATTAACCTTGTACTTGTATAAATTCCTGTTATTTTTACAGTACCTTTTTTCACTATGAAAATCATGATGATATGACACATTTTCTTTCATCTGGAGGTTTGTAGGCAGGTCAAGTACCCCATCATAATGTCGTTTTGTCTTACATTTTTCCTTTACCCCAAAAATGCAGCTTCTGTGAGTTGGATATTGCACTTGGCCATATTTTGACTTTGATAATATTTAATTGAAAGTAAGTACACATAGTACAAAAGTACAAGTATCAATGAAGTACTCTTAATTTAAGTATATTTAGTATACTCATGAATAATGTACTAAAAATGTGCTATTTTATAATTACTAATAATGTGTTTAATGCAGTCATCATACATAATTAGTGCTGCTAAATATATACTAAAATACAGTAATTGTATTTGACAGTACTATTCTGAGACACCATTAAGACGCACTCAAATACACACGAGTACTTCTTTAATGCTTTACTTTTTAAAAAAATGTCCTTTATTCTAACTTTTTTCAACTTGAGATATAGTTTAGTTATATTTTAACTTAATATGAAAGTCATTCCATATTCAAATACATTATTATTATTATTATTATTATTATTATTATTATTATTATTATTATTATTATTATTATTATTATTATTATTTATAATGTATTATCCACACATTTTGATTGAATTTTATTATTTCCCCTATATTGTTAGTGTGTTAAAAGTTTTCTTAAAAGTGGATTAAAAAATACTACTAAAAGTAACTTAAAAAAAAAATACAGTTTTAGTATCAAAACATGTTCTTATGTATATTTAAGTTCCTCTTAAAGGTTTCTCAAAATAGTACAGTCAAGTACACTTAGTTGTATTTCAATATATCTTTAGCAGCTTTAATGATGTATCATTAATATGAGACCATTGTTAGTACATCGACAACAACACATTTTGACTCAACACTTTTTTTTATTACACTGACCATGTGCACATCGAGGTACACTAATGTGTACTTTAGTAGTCTTTTTTTCTTTTCTTTTTTTACCAGGCATCCTACCAGAAATAATTTCAGATCACATTTTATCTTGTGGCTGCTGTTGCTCAGATGTAAGACCATGTGTATGACCTCTCTTGTCCCCCAGAGGTCACAAAATGCTTTCAGTTGAATACATACATAAAGACAATGAGATTAGCAGCATTCTGGACACACTCACGGACACACACACATAAGAGACACCACAAGCAGACATAGACCGGATCACGTCTGCCTCAGAGTTACTCAGGTGTGGTAAGATTGCTGGAATACTGACAAGAGACGTTTGGGGAAAATCACGGAAAGGCCTGTGCCATGCCCCGACCACTCAAGCATATACAAGAGCTCTCCGGCCTGCAGTGTGTGTGCTGCTGATGGATGTAACAGCACATCAGGTGGATCACTTTTGCTATTTTATCTGTCTCCAGGCAGACACAAAAACACACTCTTTCATTTGACAAATAAGCCACAAAGAGTCCACAGTTAGTATTTCATCTAAAGCATCTATTTAAAGGGGCAAAATTAGATTATTTAATGTGGGGTTATATGAGGTACTTATTTGCTAGGGTCAGCAACAAAATGTATTTTAACCACTTAAAAAAGGACCACCTGAAAAAAAATCAATATCACTTTAAGTGTATATTTAGAATATTTTTTTACCACTTTATCTTGCCATTAGACAGCTCTTTTGTGGCAAGAAGCTGCCATCATAAAAGCCAAATATTCCTCTCTCTGAACCAACCAAACACCATATGCAAAAACAATAATTTTACCACGCAGAAAATGGGAGTTGCTGCTCTACCACTGCCTCAATCTGTGAAGTCTGTTTGTGTTATTGTGTGACTTTTGTGAATCCAAACTACCCTTTTGAAACACAGAAATCACACAAAAACACAAGCAAACTAAGCCAACTCCTGTGTTCGATGGGGTAAAATTACTGATTTCGCCTATGGAGTTTGGTTAGTTTGAAGAGAGCGATATTTGGCACATATGACAACAGAAAAAGCTATCTGCTGGCAAACTAAAGTAGTGACATATAGCATACATTGAGTTATTATTTTAGGTGATCTTTTTAAGTGGTTAAAATACCTTTTGTTGCTGACCCCGTCCGCAGTAGTACATTGCTTAGTTTTGTGCTGGTACTTGGGGTATGTCGACCGGCACCTATTGTACTCTGACTCTGGATGAAGTACCTCACACAACCCCTCTTCAAATAATACAAACTATCCCTTTAAGGCTGCCCAACAATGAGTCAGCTACCTATATTACGTCTGGAAACAACTTCTTAAGGAATCACTGTTAGCTCCTCTCCCCCTTCTCTCTTTCTCTTGTTCTTTTCCCCTTTTTTCATTTAGTTTAATAGTCTGTAATAGTTACCAAGTATCATTAAGGCCAACCTCTGTGGCTTCTAACAGCGCTGTAGGCAAGCCAAGTGTTTGTTGTCGGCATTTTATTGGCTTCCAGGGAGGAGGGTTGTTGTTGTTCAGTGTAATCTTGGCACGCCAATAACAGGTTTCAATAAAAGCAGCTGCTTTCTGATGGTAGTTAAGCCACTCGCCTCCCTCCCCCCTTCTGCAAGCGTGTTGGGTGAAATACATGGAGAGCTACCTGTAGTGAGGACTGGAAGTGTCTCCAGTTGTCCTCACACATCTACGCTACTTCTGTTTCTCTTTATCTCTGTTGTCCAACATACAGAAATCCATTTTCATCTGGATGTTTTTTGGGTTTTTTTTGTCTCTCTCTCTTTTCATCTCTGTCACTGGTTTCCTTAGCAGGTTGCTGAGGTTTTAACTGGTATGCTGTGATTTAATACAATGCTGGCTAGTTTAGCTTGACCACACTGCCCCCTTTAGGGAACAACCTGCTGTTGCAAATCAACAAAGCTGGGGCAGCGAAGAGACAGAGGTAAAGACTGGAGCGGTGGAAAAAATATTCAGATTGTTTACTTAATTAAAAGTACAAATACCAAACTATGAAAATAGTCCACTGCAAGTAAACGTCCTGCATTCAAAACCTTACTTATGAAAATGTATCAGCCAAAAGTACTCAAGTATCAAAATTAAAAATACTGTTCAATAAAATGTTTTCTGTCAGTGTTTTATCATTATATCTGATGCAATTGGATTAATGTTACTTCTGCAGCTGTTAACTTTGAGCTCATTTAAACTACTTTATATACTGTAGTAGTCATTTAATCTACATGCCTCATATTCTACAAGATCACCATGTTTGTGTTGTCCTGTGAGAACTTACTTATGAGCTCAGAAAAACAGCCCTGTTTTCACATTTGTGATGTATATTTGGCTTTTAAATGGTTTATTGAGCTTAAGAAGTAGGAGAAATTTCTCAGGAACCATCATTGAGTTTATCTCACCAAAAACTCACCAATTTTGAAAAGTAACTAGTAATTAAAGCTGCCATGCAAAATAAAGTGGAGCAAAAAGTACAATAAAGTAAAGTACAATACATGCATAAATGTATTAAATGTAGTTTACCACTGTGGATATGTAAGCCATAACATAATTTAGTAAAAATCAGATGGCCCTTTTCAGTTGCATGCCGTTTTAGAAATACATACAGAGGTTAATAGATGAATATGGTGCAAACTGGAGGTAATCCAGTGATATGCAGTACCTCATCAATTAGCCAGTTAGTCACTTTTCCCACCCATCTGCATTTGGAGGTCTTCATCACATTGGCTATAAGAATTGTTTAAACCGAGACCTTTCTGTCTTCTTGTCATCAACACTTTGGTAATAAAAAAAAACAAATATTGAAAGTGGTACATCTTGCCCAAGTTTTGCTGTTCCCATTACAACACTCTTTTAAGCTCAGGGCCAGTTTGATCAGTCCTAAATCATATCAACATTGACCGTCATGTGGGAATATAACATTGTTAAAGATGCAGAAAGAAACGGGAGGCAAGAGTGAGAGCAAAGGGGATGTGAAGAAAAGAGTTAAGAAAAGAAAAAGTGGGCAGGAGACCAAATGAAATGAGAGAAAGAGGGGGCATTTGCTCAGTCTGAAGTGATGTTTGACTGGACACCAGAAGTACGTTGGGAAACACTTGAATATCCAGTGTAAACAGTGTGATTGATAGTAAACAGACATGTAAATATAATACAGCAATAACTACAAATTTTGGAGGTTGCAACATTTTCCAGTAACCCTCAGGAAAAAGAAAGACACGGGTGAGTTATGTCTATAATATCCCCCTGATTATGTAACTTTAAGTTGATACAGAGCAATAATTTAGGGGTAAATCTAAACTTTGTCATCCTTAACTTCTAGGTAAATTAGTAATGTATGTAAAACAATAAAGTCTGAAAAAAAGTAATTTGTTATCTTGGTTTTCTATGGCTTGTGAGGTTTCTCAGAATAAATGTGTCTGTCATATAAAAAGAAAGACTTGACACAGGTTGAAAGTTTGAATTTAAGTGAAACTCCCCTTGTGTTGCTTTCTTCTATAAGATTTTTCATTTTTCTTGGCAGTGCAGTTTGATTTGCCACCACATTCCACAGTTAAAAGGTATAGGAGAAAGAGTCCCTATGTGGCTGAAAGAGTTCCTGTCTCTCATGTAAAATTAAAAAGCACTCAGACAAACATTATTGAAGCTCTACTAGAGCATGAACGTTCCATGATGTCTGGCTGACCCCGACACAGGTTCATGTTTCCTCTCCTGGCTTCTCGAGGGTTTTTATTTTTTCTCCTCCATCAATCATCTCTTATTTTCTAACCGTCTAATCGTTATTTCAACGTGCAGAGGTGGCATGCAGCAGCCACATGCAAGCTCGGAGTCCAGTATTTTTAGCCATGCTAGCAGCAATGGATGTCGGTCTGACAGTCAGTCAATCACTTTGGCCCAGACTGAAATATCTCAACAACTACTTGATGGGTATGAGATTTTGTAGAGTCTCCCTTAGGCTGTATTGTTGTTTAATCAGTTCGGTTGGTAATCTCCTGTAGTGTAGTGTAGATTACAGTGAGCAGGATTGTCCTGGTTTCAAACTGGATGCCCCAAGTCCTGACAAATATCTGCAAAACACTAAAATGTCCTGGTGTTAAACATTCCCACCCAAGTGTATCCCACTCATTATTACCTAACCCACTATAGAAATAAACAATGTCTGTGTGTCATTCAATCAGCGTGTCACTGTCAGGGTTGTTGCTAGCCAATGAGTCACAGGATAGCATCACAGGCTCTTTCTGACAGAACCTGTCAGTGTGCTAATGGTTAGCTGTCGTCCCGAAGAAAAAGTCACTCTATTCTAAAGAGCTTAAAAATCTCCTCCTGCTTTACTTTAACTGGCTAACATACTGCTCACTGTAACTTTGTCTGGGAAAATGTAAAGACAGGATCATTTCATCTGATTTCAAGAAGACTCCAACAGAGTGTTAGACATTAAGAAATTATATAGAAACATACAGTTTTCTCACTGATGGTCTTATTAACTTAAGTAGGTCAAATAGAAGTATCGCTAATAAACTGATGCTGTTTCAGTACTAGTTAAAAAATCATTGTAGTAGCTTTAATAAACGTTAGCATTTAGCTCAGAGCAACCCTCTGCCTATTGTTGCTTTCAGTTGTGTTAAACTGAAGAGTCCAATATGAACGCCCCCCTTTTGTGGTATTCACAATCTCTGAAGTGGAAATTTTCTCAAAGCTCAGTGTTCACAAATACTGACGTGCTTGCTTATGTTTTCAGAATTGGTGGGGGATTTTCTCTTCTTTTTTCTTCCCTTTGTTGCCTCGTTTCAGTGGATGGTAAGTTAATATATTGTTCTTTATATTTGAGTTGAGTTTTTCCTCATAATTTTATAATATGTTTTAGGAGAATGTTGATATTCCCAGTGGCTGTGTATTTTCAATAAGCATTTGCATTTCCTGAATTATTTCACCTGCTTGCAAGCTTACTAAATGTTAGCCGTGGTGACTTCTAGACTTATAGTCCTATCTATCTATCTATCGGCAGTCAGTTTTGTCCTCCTGTACAGTCTCATTCATTATAAGGTCAGTGGGCAGTCATGTGGAACACTAAAACCTTTGTCTCTTCACATTTGCACATTTACTCCATATCTGCTCTGTGCTGTTTTTGAACCCTTGGTTTGAACCCTCTGCTATCAGCCCCCTGGGAGGTGAGTGACAGATTTTATATGCCATAACACGTGTAACTGATATGAATTAACATGACTCATCCAGAAATGACACATCACTTTCCAAAAGTTTTGTTTCTGAAACGTCCCTCTGCGTCAAAAGCAACTTTTATTTTCCTTTAATCCAAACAGCCCTTTGACATAAACACAAGTTAATTTCCATCATCTTTGGACCGTTCAGCTAATTAAACAAAAGGCACATTTGACAGGGCCAAGTGAATTCACCACAATCCACCAAAGTCATCACAAGGGTTGTTTTCATGGACCATTTCACAGGCATTTACTAGTCAATCACATTGTCGAGCGGTCCTGTCGTCGCAGCCCTGAGCGGTCTGATCCCTGAGTGACAACATGTTCTGGTCACATGGAGTGTATCGAGGCAGAAAAAGGTCTCTAGTTCAGCCAATTAACATTCAGGAGCGTGTTGTTTCCAAGAAAAACCTCACATCGATCCAGTTCAAAGAAGTAGCTCGTTGCCATTGTTGGAGACATCTTTGCGAACAGCTGCGCCATGTACGTCCAGCACCCCATCACTTACGACACTGATCGTGGGCTGTAGTTTGGCCTTTAGTTGTTATCATTTGTTTCTTTCACGAGCTGTTGTGCAGGCAGGGATGATGGGATACGTCTGTGTGACCATTCAAGCCTTCTGAAATGGAAACGTACAAGTATAAAACCTGTCTCTGTGTGTTTCATGTAGCTAAAACACTCTATGTACGCTCTTAAAAATAAAGGTGCTAAATAGAACCATTAATGATTCTTTGGCTTGTCCCCATAGGAGAACCCTTTTTGGTTCCACATGAAACACTTTCTGAGCATTCTACCTACAACCCGACATAAAGGGTTATACCTCGAATCATCTGTGAAAGGTTTCACCCAGATCCCCCAGTTAGAGGTTCTAAAGGAGAACTCTTCTATGGTGCAATGGTTCCACCCAGAATCCTCTCTGGGGGTTCTGTCCAGACTCTTTCCACTTTCTAAGGACGCCAATGTGAACCCAACAGGGTTTCTACTAAGAACCTTTTTATATTTCAAGTGTTTTATCTAGAACCCACCCAAAGGGTTCTACTGAGAACCTTTTAATATTCCAAATGTTTCAATTAGAACGCCGCTATGGGTTCTACTTAGAATCCTTATATATTTCAAGGGTTTTACCTCAAACCCATCCAGGGAGTTCTACTGAGAACCATTTTATTTCAGAAGAACTTTCATCAAGAGTTCTTCAAGGATATCAACAAACCTTGAAGAATTCTTTCTTCAAAAAAGGGTTCTTTGGATGAAAAGGGTTCTTAAGGAACCCTTAGGAACCCTTGACTAACCGTTTCTTCAAAAAAGGGTTCTTCAGGGGCAAACAATTTTAGGGGGAACCTCAGCCCTTCAGGTAGAACTCTGTTGGACCCCTTATTTCTAAGACTGTACTGTTAAGTTTCCATCGTTCATATCAACCTGAGGTGCAGAATATCCTTGGGGGGTTCTAAGTATCTGCAGGTCATAAGGCAGTGAAGGAATAATAGTGGACTCTGGGCAAAATGAGTCATCTGTTATGATCAAAATCATTTAAGATGTAATTTCTAGTAAAATAACTCAAGAAAACATAATTAATCCTGCCTTCAGTGACTTTTTTCCCACTCTAAATGACACAAAATATGTGTTTGAAAGACAAACAATGAGGTTCTTCCTATACTGGGGGGGTGATACGCATTTAAACAGGGTTGAGGGGCTTTCCTAAGTCAAAGACGGTTGGGAACCAATGGTTTATATGACAGTATAATCATGGTCATATGGCTGTGACCTCCCAAAGGCATCCAGAGGTTATTCATGATTCACTCAGATAATGAGCCTCATCACTTAGGCTGTCACCCGCTCTCCTCCGAGGCCGGGGCTAATATCTGTAGCCAGCAATGCATGGAGGGTTACATGAGCACTAATCCCATGCAACGCTGACCAGTGTGATACATTACTGTAAGCAAATGAATGATTAGATACTTATTTAGCATAATATTGAAGTGCACTGTACTGTGATCTGGTGCAGGAGAAGTTAAACGCTGAGAATTATATGGCTTGTACTCATTTAAATACACTTCTTCCTAAAGTGCGTCTTGCCTTCATTTAAAGACTGTTTACTTGAGGGATCAAGGAAAAGCTACAAAAACAAGAGGGATTTTATTCCACGCTGTGACAGCAGACCTTGAATTCATCATCCTTCAATTGTTTAAGTACTTATGAAATAACAGTCATTAAGTTTGGTTCCTGAGTAATGACTGTTGTGAAAAAAACAAAACAGTGTTGTGCATTACAACTCCACTGGACAAATTTAGCAAGGAGACACCCTGCCACGTTTCACTTTTCACGTGTGTAAACTTTACCCACATGACACAACTTCTCCCATATTAATACGTTAATATGTCAGCCACCAATCTTCATTTCCCTAAGAACAAAAACCCTCACTTGGTGTGTTTTTGGTGAATTAACTACAACTAATAGCCTGTTTACACCTTTTATAAACATGCATCTTGGGTGATCTGATCATAAGTGGACAGATTGACTATGTATGTTCACACCTGGTGTTACAATGCATCTCAAGTGACCACTTGTAATCAGATCTAACTTTCCTGCATATGTGAATAAACACACAGCATCAGCCCAGTTTGGGAAAAGCAGACACTATTTTTTACACAAAGAAAGAAATAACTTGATGCATAACATTTGCCAAAATTTTAAGATGGCCCAAATAATAAATAGCACTTCACAAAGTTTATAAAGCTTCTCCTAACTCAACAACTCACAAAATTGCTCAAATTTTAAGGAAGTCTGGGGTCGTTCTCTATGACCAAGAAGTAGCCTGTATTGGTCACTGTTTACTGTATTTGTAAAATTTGACATTTATCCTCAATAAAATGTGGTCTAAGACAGATATCCATCTAAGACTATATGATTTCTTTCAAAAATTTTCTGTAAAAATCAGTTGAAAAAGTCTGTTTAAATAGCTACTAAATGTTGGCAGATTGGAGTAGCCACTGGTGCAGTGATGCTGCAACTGACGGTGGTTTTTACAAGAAAAGAAGCCACTTAATGTATTTAATTTAAAGCTATGATATGTAGTATTTCTCAATTCTCAATTCAGTTCTCTAAATTGCACAGTTTTTTAAGGTAGTCTGGGAATATTGCAGTTATTTGTTCAATAGTGAAATCAGCTGAAACAGACTGAGTTCACAAACATCTGCTGCTTATCTTGGAAGGTAAGAGAGTCCAAACACGTAATTTGCATTACAGCGAACCAATTGATGGACTTACCGGACATCAGTTGAGTAGGCGGTCCTTCAGTGTGGCCCAGGACACATTGTGTACACACTGCTGAAAGAATGTGGTCACATGCAGCCCAGACCACCTCTGAATGTGGTCTGAGTGATCAGATCACAATGTGTCCACAATGCATCTCGGTGTGTATTCACACCTGTACTTAGAGCTGTCCACTTATGTTCAGATCACCCAGAATGCATGTTAATACAAGGTGTAAACAGCGGCTAAACGCCAGAGATGCTGACTGAGTTGTTTCCTTTAGATTGCTAAAAAAAAATGATTTTCAACTCATATCAATGTGCATATGATAATACTGTAAAACAGAGTGCAGATACTTAATCTCTGAATCCCCATAAGATCCACAGACAAGACCACAAAGCTTTCAGTAGCTTTGGCAGGACAGCTGGCTGTCTTTGGTCAAGATCAGTCCTTTACTTTCACAGTATGTATAGCAGATTGGCTCTTTGGTGCTGACTTAATCTTAACACGTGTTTCCTCTTCTCTTCCTGCGATTTCCTGAGTTCCTTCTTTAACATTGTTGTTTAGAGGCAGTCAGGGCACAGGGCCACCTGTCCAGGTAGGTGAGCTCTGCAGGGACAAAGTCTGCGGTGAGAAGGGTCAGAGCCGGCACAACTGAACAACAGAGGCTCCTGCTGAAGGCCGCAGTGTCGACCCCAAGGGCTGTAGGAGGGAAACAGGTGGTTGGTTTCCTGTCCCATGCTGGAGCAGTCAATCCCGAGTCTACAAAATGGGAAATGAAAGTGTGTTAATTTGTGTGTTGATTTTCAGCTGCATACAATACAAATGGCAGGCGAAAGCATGAAGTACTTTACAATACACTCACAGACAACAAAAACAAAAAGACAAACTTCATCTGTAATTTCCCAGTTCTAAACTTTTATATATTAAACTTCCTTTCCCTCAGGTCTTTACAGTCTGTACCTGCTGATGTCTCACCTGGTGAATGCAGCAGGATTGTTGAGGTGATGAAACAGAGCCGGCTCACACACGTGGGAGGACAGTCGACACACACTTACACATGACTGACCTAGGGGACCAAGGTGCACCCTTAGAGCATTTTCTGCAGGCCAAGTAGGGACGGATTTACTGCAAAAATTCTGGAGGGATTTAAGAAAAAGAAAGCAGAGAGAGTTTGAACCAAGTAGGACCTGAATTGTTTCCCTTATATCCAAAGTCTATGGCGGGGTGGAAAAACACAAAAACTTCAGTTTGGAGTAAGACTATAATGAATATATTATTCTGTAAAATGAAAAATTAAGTGACTTGGAAGAGATCATTACAAAGTTAATTTAGATGGAGGTGAAGATGAAGTTCAAGAGGAACATCCATCATAATAGAGGTGGATAATTTCATACAAAGCCAGTATCAGGCTGATATATTGGTAAAGTCATGTATCATTTGACAGGAAAAGGTTTCCACCCCATTTTGAGTTATCTTGTTTTCACACACTTCATAATTAATTGAATACAACAGGCCAGTGTCAATGAGTCTGCAAGATTAGCCCACTTCAGGAGTCTAATTATTAAATGGGATCATTTGGATTATTTGAAGTGGGGTTCTGTGAGGTACTTGTCAGTGTATTACCTACAGTAGATGGGAGTCAACACACCCCAAGTTTGGAGAAGAAGAGAGGAGTCCCAGCATGGAAGCTTAGCAATGAACTTTTGAGGACAGCAGCAAAATATTTTAGCCATGGGAAATTGCTCTCTCTCACAGAACCAGACTTCATCAGCGAAATCAGTCATTTTATCTTGCAGAACACGGGGTTTGCTGGTCTACCGCTGTTTCGAGCCATTACTTTATTTGACTTTGGTCTTTTAAAAGGTTAGTTTAAAAGGTTATATAGTAATAATCTGAGCTATCCCTTTAAGGGGGCACCCAAATATAGTGCAGCAGGTCTCTCCCACATGGCTGCATCTCTGTACCTGGTGAGTGATATAAGCATGAACCCTCTCCAGCATTCCTTCACATGTGAACTCTCGGGGAGTGAAAGGCTTCACCTGTAAAAACATACATGCAGATTGTTATTCAGAGCTACTGTAACTTAAATTTATAGGATTGCAAGGTGTGTCTGTATACGTTTATATACGGCACCTCTGTGCGCAGGATGGCTCTGACTGCCTCGCGTACATCAGTCTTGTTGGTCACATCTACTGTCCACACGTGGGGTTTGCCAATGAATGTTTCAGCATACGGGTGCTGGGAGGAGATCTGTGAGCCAAAGTTATTGATTGTCTTTAGATCAAGAAAGTAACGCATGATTAATATATTTAATTCAAAGCAGTGCTCATAACTCTATTTAAACATTGTTACAAGCACAGGATGACAATGATGATGCGTTAAAATATATTTATAATTCATTGTAGACATGGTTGTCATAAACTTGCAGTTCGAAGCTACCTGTCTGGTGGTGGGCTTTCCTTCGTAGAAGTGGTTGTTGTCTGATGAGTGTGGGGGGTCAAATCGTGGCTGAAGGAACACACAGCCCAGAGCGATCGCTTCAATGGGAGCTGGACCCTCATAGGGGAACCCAAGACCTACAAACACCTGAGAGGGAATCACCAGAGGGAAGACATATCTTGATCAGGATTCATCATAAACCACAGAAAAGCAGGACCTGCAGTGTTAGCATATAGAATATATGCACTAGATTCACTGGTTTCACAGCTTTTTTTTTCTGAGATGAGCTCTTATCTGACCTTGGCTCTGCGGAGAAGTTGTAGGAAGCGTTCCTGAGTCAGCAGGCCATGGTTTCTGATGAAGCTGGGCAGGTTAGAGGCGTGTCCTGCAGGCTGGTAGACGGTAGCGTGGGTCTCCAGCTCTTCACCGATCACCCCCACATACTCAGATTTACCCTGGTATACACACACAAACATACAGAAATGCGTACATACTACAAATCTTGTAAAACGCTCACAGCCTTTCTACATACATATGCTTTATTCTATTGGTCATTATACCTGCCACATGTAGTCCTGTTTGCCATAGATGACTGCTATCCTGTCTTTCCTGTAGGTGTCTGTCTCCAGCTCTTCCTCCCTTGTCTCCTCCCTCGCTGCCTCCTCACTCACAAAGCCCAGGAAGGAGTTATCAGGAGTATGAGCTTCAGATGACAGAACACAAAGTGATTAGATGACTTGTACATATCAAAAATTTTAATCAAAAGAAAGTGTGAATGGATGAGTATTGAACTCCACTGCTGTTATGCGATTGTTAGGAGTTGGTTCATCGAGATAAGATGGAGGTGGCATCAATTTTTCAGTCGGAAAACTGTTAAGCCAGGTCACAAAAAGATGACACAAGCCTGCTGAACCTCAAACAGTGAAAAACAACGTAGAAAACGTGACATTTTTGTTTGTTTCATGTTCTAATGTGAGGAAGGTTACATCAGATCTATATGGAGCTGCGCACAAATCTTCCTTACAGACAAAACTCAGTGTGATCAAAGGATCAACAAAATTACTTTTGGACAGGCATTACTGATAACACACGTTAGGTATATTAAAGGTGAATAATGGCTGAGAAAGGTGTGGAGGAAAGTGTGAAAGATGAGTATTTACTTTACTAGGAATGTGCCAGCAAAGGTGTGCGTGTGGATGAGTATGTCTCATTCTCTCCTGTCTTAAGGTCCTTGTTTAAAAGACTTTTGCCAAGTCTTCCCTCATTCACCCTCACAGCAGCACAGAATGTATCTCTGGCTCCTTTTCAGCTCCATTTGTCCCCACTTGTCTCTTACACCTGTCTCGGTTCACTGGTTAACACTCATATATCAGATTAGCTGAGATATGCGGCAGCACACTGATATGATCGAGATCATGCAACACGTGGGAGGCCGTGAAGGAATGAAGTTCATTTTGTTTGTTGGTTTCAGTGTCCTTGCTGCCTGTTTACAGTTCTGCTTCGTCTGCTTGTCTGTTTAGCGCAACCCTTCATTCGGCTTAGCTCCCATTTCAAAACAGTAAACACTCGCCTGCTCTTTTCTCAAGCTTCTTGTCTTTTCTTGGTCCTTCCTATTGTTTCTGTTTTGCTGTCTCTCTCTTTTTCTGCACTCTCGCCGCCATCAGCTCACAGCTCCCTCCCCCTCAGCAGGACAAATAAACAGCAGTCCAGGCCGAGACATGAAGGGTGGCTCTCGGCCCAGCGTGTCCAGCTTGTCTCCATCTCCCGGCAGGGTGGGAAAGATGACAGCGAGAGGTGTTGCAATGAAAGCTCTGTCTGGGCACCACATTTATTTAACCTCAGCTATTAATCCTCTCACTGTGAAGACGCTCAGAGGGGTGTGTGTGAAGGATCAGTGCTGCGGCAGCAAGATATAAATATGTGTGTAAATGCGTATGTGTCCATATATATACATATGTTGACAAGTGCATTTCTGAATCAGTGTGCTGTTCTGAGTCACCAACATACAGTGTGACAGCTGTGGTCTCACACATACTCTCACTGAATCACATGTTTGTATGATTACAGACATGCACACGCAGACACAAAATCACACCCAACACACACCCACATACAGAGACTTACGAAACATGGTCATATACTGCAGAGGCTGCAGACCCCAGCTGCCCCACAGTGTTTTATATCCATGGCTGCGTGCATAACTCCCCAGGTTAAAGGCTGGTTCAGTACCGAAAGAGTCCAGGATTCTGAAGCGACACCTAGAATGATTAAAAAACATATTTATCACAAAATGTACCTTATTAATATTAATACTCTTTTCTACAAACTCAGCAATGATCACATGAACACAAATAACCTAGGCTGTCTTCATCATTTGACTTGACTTTTTGTATTTGTCAGGTACAAATACACAAGAGTGCAGGTTTATTTTCCCTGGAAGTAGCAGATGCTTTTTAATGAATTATGCAGAATCACAGCTATGAATAAATGATTAATATAATGATTTGGTAGAGGTCAGGGTTTCTACACATCTTCTTATTTATCACAACAATAAAAATCTTAATCTAAAGACCATTTGCAGAATTTCTAAAACTAAATAAATGTGAAAAACACATGTACTTTTATTCTGAGAACAGAGAAGTACTGATACACTGGAAGCATAATTATGTATTTAGGAAAGTGTGGTTGTACTTGTAATGTAGGAAGGCCAGTCCCATGGCACCTTGAAGGTGAGCAAGCCCATTGTAGTCAGTATAGATGAGGTCAAAGGTTAGAGGCCTCTGGATTGGACAACTGCCACGGCCTGGAGCAGCACCTATCAGGCTGGACCAATCACAATAAACACGTTAAACCATCAGCATCATTCAGCATTGATCTTTTGGTTCACTCATCACTTCAGTGTGAGGCGATCACAGACCGGGTGCCTATGAGTACTTCATTTATCAGTGATTCAGTGACTCCTACTCAATCCAGTTAATATATTTAAAATACTTTTTTTCATATCAATACTTTGCAAATGAATATATTTTGTGATAGATAAAAGTAACTGGTGCTATAGGACAGTGGTGCCAACCTGTGGAGTTGATGCTGCGAGGTGCTGAAGGTTAGGTTGTGCCCCAGGATTGTCAGACAGGCACTGAGGTCAGCCCACTGAACCAGCTCCCCTAGAGGACCCCCTCTGTTCACCATGGCGTCAAAACGCTGGCCAATGCTCCCAGCCAGGGCGCCAGGATAAAGCAGCACCTGCAGGATGGGAGGTGGGGAAGTTATGAAGTCCCAAATACATCTTTAATTGATACCAGTTCATAATATACTCATAGAAATTTGTTTGAAATAAGTGTTATATAAATAAACCTATTTTTAACAATATTAAAAATCAACATTACACACTACATTATAATCACACAGACCTGTTTTTGAAAACATCTAAACATATGGTGTGTAATTTCCAAAATTAATTTGAGAAAATAAAACTAAATGATGCATGGCAGAGTTGACATGCTGCTGTGTACCCTCATCTGGTCCGACACTGTCTTGTTGCTGCTCATCCTCAGACCGGCCTGTATCCAGCGCTCAGACATCCTCTCCACTCTGGAGCGAATGAAGCTGATGGCAGGACCGCTGTTGTTCCTGATTACCTCATAAAGTGGACTCAGGGTTGTACGTATCTCAGCCTGTGAACAAAGTGCGAAGAGTGACGCATGATAGAAAGTGCAAAGTAGGATAGAATTAAAGAACTGTGATAATCGAAGGCATGAATCTGATGTGGCTGTACCTTCTGTCTGTGAGAGGGAGGTTTCTGGTGCCATGACAGCGCAGAGCGATTTCTTCCAAGACGAGAGGGACAAAAGTGCTCTATTTGGCTCAGGTAAGTCAATATGGAGCAGGTGGTACCATCAACCCCATAAAAAGCATAACAGGGGTCTGACTGCCAGCGGGCCTGCAAAAACTGCCAGGGAGACAGATGTTAAATCAAAATAATGAAAATAATGGCACACCTTTTTGATTATATACAATAATGTATCAAGCAGATTTCCATGTCTGGCTCATACACTTGGAACTAAATATTAAACTGAGAAGTTTAAGGCTGTGTCGCACCAACAAGGATCAATTTTTAAACCCAATTAAACCATGGCTTAACTTTAAATTATGCACCAAACTTCTAAACTAGCTTAAAATGAAGAAAGATTTGATTTAAACCTCTCTTTACACCCGTTTAGTTTTTACTCTAAACCTGTGCTGTTGTCTCTTTTTACATCTCATATTATTTGGCCATATGGCTCCATTAATATGGGTGACAAGTTTTTCTTAAAGGAGGAGAAGGCTAGCTAAGCTAACTAACTTCTTAGCGAGCTAGCAAACAATATAGGCTAATGTTTTGTTGAGGAATATAGAGCAATCGTAAGTTAGCAGCTTTCCTCTGGGCTTCCCCACCTCATTTATAGGCTAATTACTTGGTCATGATAGCTTGCCCAGTTTGGGCTTTTTGTTGTTGTTGTTTTTTTGGGTAACCAGGCAAATTTAATTTATATTTACATCAATAAACTTAAATTTAATGAACAGAGATTAGTTTTTAATTGTGCTACAGAGCCCTGCTTAATTTTAAATCTGGATGAACTCATTTTAAACCTAGTTCTTTAAACACTCTTTAGAGCTAATCTTTTTTATGAAATTAGTCTTTGTTGGTGCAACCTGGTCTGAAAGGAGGTATGCACTTCAACAGTGCACACACACACACACACACACACACACACACACACAGAGCCGTGAGGTTCATGCTACCACCTTTATTTCAACTTTCTCACCTCCACTTTGTCTGCACACACTGGATATGCAGGATCCATTGGCACCTCACACTTCTCATTTGGCCCTGTGGGTAAGATATTAGCCGTCACATACTTTTCCGTTATGGGGCCATTTTAAATGCATCATTATTCCACCACCCTGGCTTTAGCAACAAAAAGGACATTGTGGAGTTAACTCGCTGCGGTTAATGAAGAACAGTGGATAATAACTTTGATATACAACCTCTCGACTCGAAACGTTCACAATGAATAGCAGCCATCAGCACGACGTATAGTGCTGCCATGCATGTAAGAGGCATTAGAGTAGAGGTAGTGTATTCTCAGAGGCCCTTTCCCGTAAGCCCCCCACCATCTTTAGCCAATGTCAATCAACTGGAATGAACACACACACGCTCACACACACCTGACCCACCTGCCTCCTACCAAACATACCCTTTTACAATGCTAGGCCCTGCCAAAATACACAGTCTTTAACTATGTAAAACAACCTAGTAAAGAGGAAAAGAGAGGGAAAAAAAGATAAGAAAAGCTGTAGGGAGAGCCGAGGTGTGAAAGCTTAAAAACAGTGATATGCTATGGAAGAGGAAAAAAAAGTGCTCCCTCTGCAAAAACAAGAGTATGAGTAGACAAGTTGGTGAAAGGACTCGTGGGTAATTCAGTCATATTTTATGGGTGTGAGGTAATGTGAGAGGAGGAGGGAAGGGGGCGAACAGGCTGGTGATGGGGAAGCGTGTGTTTGTGTGCATGCGGGTGGCATGTGTGTACATACTACGTTTGTGTGCATGTCGACAAGTGTGTATCCTCACATTTTCACGGTATGGTGTCTGTGTGGCCCGAGCTTTATGAATTCAACTTTTTCAGGAAGGGAGGTAAGCGCTCATCCCCCCCTCGCGTGCCAACCAGGGCGCGTAACCCGACTCTCACCTGACACCTCTCAGGAGGGTCGTAGCGCAGACGTAAACTTTTTTCCTCCCCACGGCCAGTTGATCGGCACTGGCTCTGTGGGACTTGTTAAACTCCTATTCAAGGACTTCATCCCCCATAACCACCTGCATCCACTGCCCTTTAACCCCCCCATTCACACCCTCCATTATCACAGCTTGTTAATTTCACTGTGTGGTTAACCTCTATTGAGGCCATGAACCATGTATTTGGCTCAGAGTATCACACTACCACAGCAGTAAACCACAGAAAAGCTTTTCTGCAATGGGCCAATTATTGAAGTTGGCAACATGCAGGGAATAGGGAGTGTATTTATTTGGTGTGGCTAGAATGTTAAATCATATTATAACTGGAACAAACCCTAAAACATCTCTTTTAGCTGGGACAACTGTTTTTTTGTTTTTTGAAAGTATATAGTAAGATTAAAGCTAAACTAGACAAGATTTGTATATAATAGGCTAATATACTTCCCTTTTCAGTCTAAATCTCACTGTGAGATCCCAGTCAGACTACCCATACGGAAAAGAAATAGAGAAAACTTCTCACTGCTTCCAACAGTAAATGTTTATTTATATGTCTTATAAGACGTGTGTGCCTCACCGTATGATCGTCACTTTTTTTTTTATCATACAGCATAATTATAAGAATCAGCTATGAATCAAGGATTTAGCCTCGGCCAATGGTGCACACTGCATACACTGGTTGAGCTATTGGGGCACTCCATTTTTGTAGTTTTAATTTAAATATTAAAACTTATCTCAACTACAAAGACATCTACTATATATTTATTTATATATATACCACTGTATATAATTATTATTATTTTTTTATTATGTCTGATGTGACATTTTACATGTCTTAGAGGGTTTTTGTACAAATTTTGCAAGATTCCTGTTTCACTAATGGTTGTCCAGCTCAAGTTTGATTTACACAGATCTTCTAAGAATATTGCTATGGTTATCAGGGGTGGGAATCTCTTGGCACCGCGTGATTTGATTCATGTGTGACTACTTGCTACTACTGATATTTGTGATGATTCATAATTAGTTTAGTCAGACACAACTTGCAAACCGTGTGGCTCTTGTCCAGGTACTTTTTTCCCTCCAACTTGAAGCTAAAATTCTTCCATGCTCTAGCTTTTAAGCCAGGGGTTTGCTGGTTGGATTGTATCCGACCAAGTAGAAACTTAGCCAAGAATCAATTTTCTCCCGCATCCATAGTGGATATATGATATGTACGATAGTTCAGTATAGGTCCCAAATCATGTCAGTTTCATATTACACAAATTTACTAGGAATGTGCCTGTCATATATATTACATACTCACTCATCAAATACATTTAAATCAGAGGCTGTGGGCCCTCCCTCAAACAAAGCTTGGAAAAAGGCACGGCCCACTAGTTTACTTGCTTAGTTTAGAACAAATAAACATTTAGTAAAATCTATCTACAACTTTTCCATGTCAGTAATTCAACCCAGCAGATCCTCCCTATCTGCTTATATTAAATTTTGTTTTGGGGTACGAACTTGTCCAAAGTGAAATCAAAGAAAGGAGAACTCCCAAAAAGTAATTAAATTAAGATATATTACATGTAATATAAGTCTAGGCTCTACCTGTGTGTAGTCTGAGGTCATCAAGTGGTGACGGTGTTTGAGACCGATGGTGGTGGTGACGGCTGAGCTGGTCGAGCCTCTGAGACACTCTCTTCAGCTCCCTCTCTACCAGGTGGGCTAAGCCTTGCTGGTCCTGTCTGAAGCTGGAACAGACACCCACATGTAACCACACTGTATGACTAAATATGAAAAGCTACGTCTGTGCATTTATTATACTGAGATTAATCATGAATTTGTATGTTAAGGCTGGAGGTGATGTCGAATACCTCTGCAGTAACAGACTGAGATCATCTCTGGTCAGCTGGGTGGCATCTCTCTCTCTGCTCAGCCTCTGCACCTGAGTACTCAGAGCCTCCAAGCGAAGAGCAAGCCGCCGAAATCCAAGACCACGCTGACCTGTGACATAAAGGATACAACATGGCGTGTCATGTATGTACAGTATCATATGTTCCCCTCATCATAATGTTTAAGTATTAAGTCATAGGAAATCATGCTCAGTGCATCATGAAACAACAGGTTATGTAATGCTATTTTCTTAACTTGATCTGCTGCAAATGAAGCAGCACTTATTATGGTGATGTGCATTTCCCATATTCCAGATAGGGGGTAATGGCATCTAATCATTTTTTACAGAGGTGAATTTCACTGAATGGCAGTTTTATGGCAGATAAAGATGGTAGTGAGTCATAATTTCTTGCAACAACATATATATGAGTGTAACTTGAACTTTGTGGTTTACACAAGGGCTTATACTCCCATGTAGACATACTGTATGCATATGTTTTCATGAATGTTTTTACAGACACCTTCATGGTTGAAGGGTTAAGTTAAAACTGCTGACTTCATATGCCTTAAAGGTTACATTTCAACATATACAGTGAGGTCAAGAAATCCACAAACAGCACATTTACACTGACTGTTCATGCATAAACCTAGTGGTTGCCAAACTTTTTGAATTTTAAAACGAAGCAATGTCATGAGGTGAGAGTGTACAATATTTTACTGTATTTAATCTTGGAAAGCTTTGGGAGATCCTGACCCCTAGATTAGCAACCACTGCCTTTACCAGTAATAATGTTTATTCAAGGCCATAAATTGTAGTTTACTTAGACAGTACAATACACATATATTATTAAAGTTTACTGTACATGTTCAATAAAACCTCCACAGTACTTGTTGTGTTTTCCTTCATAGGCCATCCAGCATAAAGTGTTATGTGTTTGTCGTTGTTTTTCACGGTTTTTCACTTTGTAGCCACCTAACCAGTTACCAGACATACCGGGACTGCAAAAACAGTAACAGTGTGATTTAAAAGCCTGCAGTCTCGAGGTCTTGATTGAAACATTTAAGCATGGAGGGCTGTTAAAGGAACACAACAATATATTTTAATGAAATAATAATACTGGTATAAATTTCCTTAATGTCAGAGCCAACATATTGCTTTTTCAACAAGGAAATTAGCCAGTGGAATCAGACAAATATGTTTCATGTCATTTTATATAACCCTGCAGACTCTCGAAAGTATACAAAAAGAACTAATAGGCATCTGTGGTGAACGCAGCTATCTGTTCGAGAGTATAATCATTATATACAAGCGCAAGATGAGCATAATATTATACTGTGACAATAAAAAGCGACAAGTCCTACACTGTAAGTTGATCAGCTTTTTATATCTCTGTCAGTTGTCTGTCAATGTAAATTTAAGCCCGTTATCCCTAAAACAAAATCCCACTTCTCTGAAAAGTTTGAGTTCATTTACTGTCTGGCAGACTTCATTAACATCTTGCTCAGTTTAACCGTCTAAACCGTTTAAACATCTACTCCTGCTAAAACAGTATTAATGATTTTTTAGGACTCATAAGCAAACACTTACTCATCCGGTGAACATTCGACATTAATTTTACCTCCATGTAAAGTGAATAAATATGAAACGGGCAGCAAAAAAAGATTTTCCACACAGGAATGGAAAATTCAACCAGTATAACTCAGCATGTTTCCTTAATCTCTGATGACATGTTATGGTCATTATATGATTTAGTAGAGTAAATATATTACATATTTATCCTTGAAATGATATTGTGTCACTGCCAGTGTCAAATCCACAAGTTGATTTTGAGATTAAATATGTCAAACTGACTTGGTCAGACAGATGATTCTTTACAGATGACTGATTGAAAACTGAGCATTTGGTGATAAATTTAACTTTGTGTTGACCAATAGCTTCCCCCATGTGGTACATTTTCCAACACAACCATTGCTGGGTGGCTCTTTGTACACAACTCGCGGTGGGTCTCTCAAAGTGCAGAGCAATTGTGGGTCTGCGGCTGAGATGCACCACTGGGTTACATTGTCATCTTAAAACTATTTTCCTTGAATTTCAGAAGAAAAGGATTTGGATGTTTAAATAAGGCACAATTTTCTGTGATTACATTTTGAAACCGATTCATCGGTAGCCACATTGTCAAAGTGTCTGTTATGAGTTTATTCTGTCTGTGTCCTGTGTATCTGATTATTAACTCACATGAATCAGCATCTGTATCAGATTGTTTTTTATTTGTGGTCCAACAAAAAAAAAACATTAACATCAACTTTTCAAATGAGGCAAGCAATGTTAAATTATTCAATAAAGATTCCTAACAAAAGCAACAAATAAAGCATTGAACGCTTATTAGCGACGTCCTGAACCACTTAACCACCTGGAACACAGAGCCGAGCTTATTGAATCTATTTCCAAAATGCTCCCGATGATATTAAAGAGTGACTCGCAGATCAAGAAGACAGGGAGAGTCACAGCACTAGAATATGCCAATTTATTCATTGGGTGCCTAAGAATGCTCATTTTACAGGAAAACACACTGGAGGAGACTGTTGGCAATATTTGTCTCTTCCTTGTAAACCATGAAGAAAGCCTTTGCCCAAACAACCTTGTCTACTGCCCCCTTAAATACCCTCCTTTAAGGGAAACAGTTTGAAGACAATTGAATTGAACAAGGCTATGTCTTGGCCACAAACCCACAACTATCAGAACCATGGGAGGACCCACCGTGAATTGTGTACAAAGCTTCTCTTAACACTGGGAAGACAGTAAATCTCCTACACTCATACACTCCTGCCCAGTTTCTCCAGTCTACGCCGTCTTTATTCATAGTCTAGGTTGATCACCAGATTGACACAAACCTGTGCTGACTAGGGGACTGAGTCTATTTAGGCTGGCTCTTTTGTTCAGCTCTCTCTCCCTCCATCCAGCTGCAGCTGCACCTTTGTGGCGCTGGGTATCTGTTTTTCTTCTCACCTTTTCATCCACTTATTTCAACAAACTTTAATGAAGTAAACTTCTCCTCTGATGTTGTGTCCATTATTATGTTCAGTGTTGAGCAAGCCACAGCCGTTGCTAAATAGTTGTATGGATTCAAGAACATATCAAAGTTTTTACCTTTTTGCACTTAAAAGTTGAAAAGTTACGGCTTCTGTTTTATTATCAAAGGTGCACTCCTAAGCTAAATCACGTGTGTCCACCATGTTTGTGTTGTTACCTTGTTCCTCAGGTGACCTCCCAGCAGGTTCCTCCCTGGTCATCTCGAGTGGTACCCAGAGGCTCTGCAGCAGCAGGGTGAGCAAAGACAGGCACAGACAGAGCACCAGGCAACCACTAGAGGGCACAATACACAGCGAAACATCTGAACAACAAACAGCATGCAGTACATCAGTGGTCCCCAGCCTTTTTTTTTGCCTGATTTACTGAATTCCCAACGACACCACCTGTCAAATGTGCTTATTTGAACTGATTTCAAACTGGATGTTATATTTATAGGTGGATTTAAGTGGGTCGTGTAAATGAAATGTTGTTTTAGGTCAGTTTGGTCAAGTTTGTATAGCTTTAAATGGGAGAAGCTTAAAGTTTCAAGCATTTATCAATTACTTTCAGCTAACTATTTCAAGCTTTTATGCTTTACTTCTATCTAACTGTTTCAGCCATTTACCAATTTCCTTTAGCTATCTGGTTCAACCATTAACCATTTAGCTATTTCAACTCTTTTCTTATGTATTCAGTACTTTTAGCTCAAATAAACTATCCTATCTATTTTAGCAAACCATCTCAACGTTAATTAATTTCTTTTAGCTATGTAATTTAACCATTTATCCATTTTAGCTAACTATTTCAAACACATACTCAATAGCTAATGTTAACCTGTTTCAACAGTGTATCTGCAAATGTTTATTCATTAGTAATCTAATGTTAACAGTTCAACCATTTATCTATTAGCCCACTTTTACTTTACTATTTCAGCTGTTTATCCATTATTTACTCTGGACCATCAACCTCAAATCAAAAAATTCTAATAATTTCTGTTTGCTAAAAGGAGTTGAACTCTACGTTGCTATCTTTATCTTTTTCTGTAGCCACTGCACAAGTACCAGCAGGTAACTTCTCTGGTTGTGAATCCCTGTAGTAGCCTACACAGGTCTGATGTCTGATGGAAGAATATGCTCACTCATCACCATATTACTTCAATAAGCACACACTTGGCAGTACTAGTATGTGCAATAGAATAAACAACTCCAGACATGTCATGGTTATATTTTCTTTAGTATGTTTGTGGGCCATATACTGGACATGACATAAAAGGTCACTTTTAAATCATCTGTGTCACAACCAACTAGTTAAATCTCCTTTTAACTTCATAGGTTTGACTTTAAGAGCGGCTTTGACGCAAATAAAACCGCACAGTCTGACTTTGCCTTTCATCAAATACACTGAGAACGTGGAGAACTAAATTGTTCCATGACTTCAAGTGAGGACCCTGGTGTATCAAAACAAATATCTGAAGCGTGATGTGCCATTATAGCATGCGTCTGCTCACTGCTCACATGGGCTCCCAGCTTCGGTTTAACTGGGGCAGAGAGGGCAATCACTTCACTCTCACCTTCATCAGGCCAGTAAACCCACCAACCTTTACCTAAAGAAACACGACATAGCCGAGCTCAAGTACATGCACAAACAGCTTCAGGCTCTCCCAGTGCCCATAAAGCTCCTGATTCAGATCCAGACAAACTATTTCCATTTTATTCTATCAATCTACATTTCATCAAAGTTGTCAGAGCACTCATCACAAAATCTCTGGTTGAGGGCATATACAGTATGGAAAAACAGCACAGGAGAAATCATGTTAAAACTGGTTACTTTGTGATAGTTGGCCTGACATCCACTGCAGGCGATGTCACATGAGAAGATCCAGAAAAACGTAAAAAAAAAAAAAAAAAGACATGGTTACAAAAATCAATCAACTGACCTTTCCTTAGTCCTGCTGCTTTTTGTTTTGTACTCAAATAACAATTAAGAAAGCTTGGAAACTGGCAGAACTTCAGTCAACTTTCTCATTTCCTGTATCTTGTACTTACATACAGTATTCACCATGCTAGGCTTGTTTATTTTGAGAACAATTACTGTAAATAAATATGAAACACACATGTCTATTGAGTACTGAGCTCCCACCCACACAGCCGGACAACTCAATCACAAGCAGAGCTCAGCTGTCCATCAAACTGATCAGAAAAATGAACACTTGAACAAACATCAGTGTGATAAGAGCCAAAACTTATAGGCACTATCTTTGGGAAAAATGTATTGGATGTTTTAGATTGAGCCATGTGGTATCTATTGACTCAGATGGAACTAGCCAGTTGATTTATGTAGATTAACTAGCTAGTGTTTTGCTAACATAAACTAACTTAAGATGGACTATGTGGCTTTTTTCTTTTCAACAGAAACGAGCCTATAACATAGCATACCTGAGTAAAGGTAACAGGGACTCTCTGCCTCGAATTGGCTTGATATTGTGACTCTAACCCTAACCAATAACACTCCTCATGCCTAAACATATTCATAACTTAAACAACCCAAACCAGTGAAAATAACAAGAACAAGTCAAACAGAGTCAAAGTAGGGTTGGTCAAGACTTCACCAATCTGGGAGAAAAAAAAACAGGAAAGGAAAAAAGTTGGCGGAGGTTCCAAAAGGGTTGGGATTTGGAAGGATCTATTGCTCAATATATTATGCTTTCTCAACCAGCTAATAGTCGGTGTAAGGTGCCATAGACCCATCAGCCTACCTATGTTTTGCTTTCAGATAAAGTAAGTAAAAAAAAACGTCAGTGCACGCTACAGGGGCTGGCATGGCTGAGGTGCATATCAGTTACTTTCTGCTCTACATATTTTCTACATTTTTACCACTTCATGGCTGCTGATTAGCCATGATGATGTTGAGTCTTACCTGCGTGGCCGCAGTGCAACATGCATGGCCCTCTGTTTACAGGATGTTGAATCTCACTGTCAAAACAAGGATTGCAAATATCAGTAAATGCAACAGAAATCTAGTTATGTCTTGAGCAGAAAAAAACATAATTGCGCTATTGTTACACAAACACATTTTCCACTGTCATATTTGTGTTTAATGACTAAAGATCCATTGCAAATGAATGGTCACACTTTCCACATGAATTTCATCAATAAAGTCTGTAGGAATAAATAGATTTCAAAGTAATGCTGTTACCAGCATGACTGGCCATGGAAGCTTTTTCAGCCTGCAGTCTTTCTGCAAGTGTGTTTGCAGAAATACCGAACCTAAACCAAACAAAACTGCTGTCACCAAGCTTGCTGTTGTGTGTCAATGTGAGACAGATACAGAGATGTCAACAGTTGACCGTACAAGACAAACCAACGCACACACCACCACACACAGACACACATCCTCACCTCGTTGGGTCTCCGTCCCCAACCCACTGGCAACCATCAGGCCTGTTTTCAAAACACACAAACTAGAAAAAAAGGAAATAAAGTCGGGGCTGGGAAGTATCTCGCCTCCTTTTTTGTCTCTTTTCGCTTTCTTTCCTTCCTTCTCTGGCCGTGCCTTTTCTCTCTCTCAGGGCCTATGGGTAGGCATCCTGCCGTTGTCAAGGTAACCTGACTCCCCTTTAAAGAAAACAATACCCAGAGTGCTGCTTAGGCTTTTCACAGATACAATGGAGCCCACGCTATTGGGTGACACAGTTTCTTTCAGTCTTGCTGGCTAGACTTAAGCCTCGGTTGTGAATTCATACTCAAGCAGGGAGCTCATTTAAATAGCTCAAATGGCGCAAACCTCTGGCACTCAATGGCACAATGCAGACAAAAGACAGTACAAATTTAATGACAGTAACAATAGTAAGCGTAATAAAAGAGCCAGGAAAATACCAACAGTCAAATTCAATTAAAAGTAGTTAAGCTGTAATTCTGAATAATTCTGTTGTAACACGATTGCAATTGTCAAATAACTCAATCAGACAGGAGTTAACGCATTTATTTCTGTCAGAGGGTCATTTTAATCGTACAAATCCAAATCCAAACTTGGGACATTGTGTAAAACATAAATAAAAACATAATGCAATGATCTGCAGATAGTTTGACCAATAGTCACAGGAATACAGCTCAAAGGCAAGATATTTAATGTTCAAACTGATTAACTTTTTGTAAAGATACACTCATCGTGAATTTGCTGCAACATGTTGCAAAATTGGGACGTGGGCATGATTACCACAGTCAGTAAGAACTTGGGAACTGAAATTTTGAAAATGATATTCTTTTCCATTCTTACTTCACAGACAGCTCCAGGTGCTCAACAGTCATCTGTTGCCTCTGTTGTCATATTTTGCATTTCATAGTGCTACTAACATTTTCAATGGAAGACAGGCAGGCCAGTCTATTACCTGAGCTCTTTTACTACGAAGCCACGCCGTTGTAACACGTGCAGAATATGTCTTGGCATTGTCTTGCTAAAATAAGCAGGGGCGGCCTGAATAACGTTGTCTGAATGGCTGCATATGTTGCTGTTCATTTCAGCATCAGTGGGGGTTACCCATGATGCCATGGGCACTAACACACCCCATAATGCATAATGTATTATGAATTAAAACCCACATTGCATTATATTTACAAAAAACAATAAAGTGTATCAGTTTTAACATTAAATATCTTGTCATTGTACTGTATTCAACTGAACAGGTTGAAAAGTATCATTCCGTGTTTTTATTTACGTTTTACACAATGTCCAAACTTTTTTGGAATTGGGGTTTCTACGTGCTAAAATAGAAATGTGTGAGGGAGAAATCATCCAAAACTATCAAAGGGTCTCACATTTTTGATGTTTTACTGAACCTCAGTGGTTTTCCTTTTTAGTCAAATTACTGGTTCATTAAATAATGTACGAAGAGGAAACAAGGGATGAAAATCACTTATGAGCATCAAATGGAAAAAGCAGGTCAGATCAGGGGCTCCTTGGTACCTGAAGAGGGCGTCATTACGCCAACGTGCTCTTCTAGAGTCAAACCTGTATTGAAACACGGATAGGAAAAAGAAATACAGCTTAATCACAAATATTTCCTCAAATCACTGAAAAAAAACAAACTTTCTCACGGGTTCAGGAGTTAAAAGCCTTAAATTAGAAAGCAAAATTAGAAAATAAAATTAAAGATATAATCACAAGACATAATTTAGGCATGACTCAAAGCAAATTAACTGAAATGTGTTTGTGTTGTGTAACAGTGTTATGATCTCTTATGTTTACTTCTAATCATGAGAACAAGCATGCAACAATAATTAAGAGGAGGATCAGAGAGTCATACAGCATGCCAACAGTATCTATACCACTTAACCTATTAACAACATCCCATTTGGACAGAGACAGAAAGGATTTTCTCGCTCAGTCAGCTGACACAAAGAGATGCTGCAAACAGCAGAGCAGTTTCTTACAAAATAGGCCATGAACACAATTAGCGGTCGACTTAAGGGTCCAGATGTCGTACCTTCCTCCCCTTAACAAGTAAGCAGCCACAACATTGAACCCAGATTGGCGGACAGCGCCTCCGTGTCAGCTGAGGTAAATCTGTACGTTTTCCAAGAAGGATGCCAGGTCAAATTATTACAGTAGACACAGATTGTCATCTGTCACTGGAGATAGATTTACGCTGCCTTCACACAGAAAGTGAGCCAAATTTTCACCTTGCATTACAGTGAACACACCATTACAGTAGAGCTCCAATTAAAGATTATTTTAATTACTATATCTTGGTTATGTTTTATTAATAAACTAATAAATTAGCCTAACATATACCACCCCAATCATGTTTTTGCTCATTTTTATTCATTTTCTCCTCATTTGCCTAACATAAAAAAAAACATAAAGCATTCAGTTCACAATGATAACAGCAAAGACACACAATCAAGTCCTCACAATTGAAAAGCTGCCAGTGGCAAATGATTTACTCTTTACTGATTTAAATGACTAACAGTTTAGCATACTTAGTGTCCATTCATTGTTTGTGGAAAAACGTTATCTAAAGATCTTTGGGTTTCCTTTGTGTATAAAATGTGTTACATAAATACATTTGCCTTTGCCATTTAACCTTTATATAGACTGGCAGCTGTACAGATGTAGTGCCTTGTTCAGGGACAGTTGGTAAGAGTTTAGTACTATTTAATACTTTGCCTGCCCACAAGCCCGCAGTCAGAGTTTCGGGGTCTTTTTAGCCACAATTCAATTAAATTGCAAATCCCAATTCTTTAATCTCTCTAGGCTACATAGGCTTGGATCTTTCTACAAATGGAAATGAATTTATGCCCCACCTCCTTTAAAGGAGTGATCTAAAGCAAATTATTAAAAAAATAAATATTTCTAGATGAGCCCACCACCTGCCTACATGGGTTGTATGAATGTCATTATAAGTGTTATACTCTAATTAATATGTTTATTGTCTGGCCCTGATGTTAATGGTGCAGGCTTACAGGATATCACTGGACTAACTGGTTTAACTCTTATGAACTCTAAATGTCGTGACAGGACTGGTTAGATATGACAAGAATAGGTCTGATATGAAAGACGTACTTCAGGTCCTGGTTCTGAATATACTGCCATATACAGTGTGTTCACTAGCTGTGTATGTGTGTGTTAACAGGGATAGGACGATGAGGTGGGGCTGGAGTGATGTCACACAGTGTGTGGGAGCAAAAGGATTTGATGAGCATAAACCTCCATAAGCTCAGACCTAAAGGCTTACTGGCTTTACGCCCATCTGTCTCTCTCTCACCCTCTTTCTCTCTCTCTCTCACACACACACACACACACACCTACACACACACGCACACACACACACACACACACACACACACACACACACACACACACACACACACACACACACACACACACACACACACACAATTTGCTGACAATCATTCATACTCACACTTTTTCTCATTTTTTCTCAGTTTCCTAACAAATACAGTACAAACACACACGTCTGCGCACACCCGTTACACATAAACAACACATGCCTACACACACACACACACACACACACACACACACACACACTGTCTGGGGAGTACCATATAAGCATGCCCCAGTTTGATCTTAATATTACAGACTGAAATGAAATGTAAAATCAGAATAATCAGTGGTAGCATGCAAACTACAATGATATGTAGATTAAGATGTTTTATATATAGATATTATATATATTATATGCAGATTAAGATGTCTAATGGGACATGGCTGCTGTCTTTTTGAAGACAAATAGATCAGAAAAAAAGGTGTTTAAACCTGTTTCACAGGTTGTGGACGCCACCTTGGTTATGAGGACCTTGTGCATCTTCAAGAGAGACAAAACACAATCACTCACACAATCAATGAGAAGTTTAATACTGTCCGGTGTCTTGGATGCTACTGAGATGTACAGTAGAACAGATAAATATTTACCTGGTAATATTTTGGGTGGGAAACTAATTCCTGCCGAATGCTGCCAAAACTTTGGCAAAGGCTGACAGGTTACCCACACTCTTTACCACACATCAGAATATAATCAACCACTGGTTTTAACACACTCGTTATTCACTCTTGCAGTACTAAGAAGGTCACGGTAAAAGAGGACATGAAAAACAACAGCCATGTTTGAGAAGGACAGGAGGAGGCCAGGGAACATTTTACCCTGCGCTGTTGTGTAAGGCTATGATGGATTCCACAATTTAATTATCAGTAATAACTGTCATGTGTTTGGCCGGTTGCTTTGAGTACAGGACAAAGACAGGGTTTGTTGCCCCTGCTATGGTACTTCCTGTCCCATCTCAGTGATTTATTTGACAGAGCATGTCTGCAAGTAAACAAGACAAATCAGACACTGTGATCTGCCATGCAACCTCTGCATGGTCACAGCAGTGAAAATTGGCTTAGAGAAATAAGCCATGTGTTGAGTTGCTCTCTGGTCTACAATAGGACATTAGCACACTTTTGGTAGTATCTTTGTAGCATTCCTATAATACTCCAGTCAGTATATTTTATGGAAGTGTGGATATTTGTATGTGATAAGTGATTAATATTGTTATGTAGAGCACATAATGACACCAGTATGTGTATTAGTCATCATCTAATTAGAATCCAAATCAAATAAACTTAAAAGATCCTCCTTTGTAATTACTCCCGTTCAAGAGTAGAAATGTATTTAAGCACAGAAGAAATTATAAAAACATAGAAATGAGAAGAATTTAAAATGTGTTGCACTGCAATATAAAAAAATAAGAAATGTGTAAAAGTAAAGAACATACAACAGTGTACAAAAACAATAAAAGAACAGAAAAGGATAGAATGATGCTGAAAGGTGGATTCTACAAGTGTGTTAGATACAGGAACATTATAAATAATAGTACTGGTTTGTTGAAATATAAGTATACATCCAGTATTTATTCACTTTTGAATTATTGCACAGTTGAATTATTGGAGAAAAAATACTGTACTGTTATGTCAAGTATAAAATTTATACTTTAACTTTAAACTCTAATATTATTGTACAAAAATATGTCTTGATTGTTGTTAATTTGTTCAAAATGTGACAGATGTGATGATTTGTACAAAAATGTGCCACATGTTGAAACAGAGTAATTGTTGTAATAATTAAAGTTACATGTATATCTGTGTTTTCCTGTGATTGGTAGACTAAATCATTATTAATATGTATTCTGAGGAATTTTTGACAGTATCAGTGAGCACTGACAGTTTCCTCATGTGTAGCCTATTAAATGCATAATTAATTAAAGGTTGCCTGTGCAGATGTACATTATTTGGGAAGATTATATCAAACAAAAAAGTAGTCATCCATATTATCATTACCCTTGTGGTAGCTGTGTCTCAAAAAGGTTGGCGACCTGTGGTATAAATGATAAATTAACAATAATTAGCTGCTGACAGAGATGTAAGGAGTGTCTGAGTTGAATCTAGTTGTTTTTTTCATTAGTCTTAAAATCCTGACACAGTTTTCTGATATTAAGTTCTTCCATTCTAATGAATTAAGCATAGCTTACAGAGAAAAAAACAGTGAACAGTGTATATCTAACCAGCCCACCTGAGCCCCTCTCTGCAGCTCCAGCAGCTCACGCTCACAGACGCTGACCGTGAGGTTGGAGCCACTGCGCATGCCCGAGGCAACTTAATATGAATGCTGCTTCACGTCTCAAGACATCTCACATCCAGGTAAGGATAACGTCCGTTTACTTGCTGCCAGGAATTTATTTTTTTGCTTACCACTCTTCGGTCTTTTGTAGAAGAGGCAGGTCTTCTTCCTGTCGCTGGCTTTGTGTTTTAAATTAATCGCTTTTCCACAAATTGACGCTGAAATCTCTCCACATCAACAAACTCCAAGACACCCTGCCTCCTGCCTGCGGACCAAATTAATTTGGTAACATTCATGCTAGCTGCTGCAACAACGTTAGCCAACATGTTATACTAACCTAAGTTATTTTGTTATCGTTCAGCATTTGCATTGCTTCGTGCCTGTCTTGCGTGTTGTGTTGTCAGGCAGATAGCTCTGTGTGACTGGTTAAGGTCTGGTTAGCTGCTGACAGGAGCAGCTTGCAGCAGCTAGCTAACGTTAGCAATGCTAACTTGGCAGCTGTGAATGGAAAAGGGTGTATCAGATTTACTCGGGCGGTAATGTTAAATACCCTGTGACCCTGTGTGTGCCTCCTCTATCGTGTTAGCTACCGTCTCCTCAGCTGGCTAGCTAACGTTAATAGGTTATTCGACTGGAAATGTGCAGCTTTGCGTGCATTTGCAGCTGTCAGTCAGAGTGTGTTGACACAACTGTATTCACAGACACTGTCATGTTAACTACCGCTCAGGAGCAATGAGACAGACATGGTAACATTAACTCTGTCTTTGCTTATGACATGTATTTGCTGAGCCCTAAAGATAATAACTGAAATCCTTTATTCGCCGTCAGTAACGTTATCTAACCCTGTCAGTCCAGTTTTGCAGAGGTACAGTTTTAAATGTGCGAGCTCCAGTAAGCTTTCTTGTTCATTCTTTACCTCAAGTATTAACATGTATATTGCAATAAAATAGACATCTTTGGAGAAGTAACTTAATGCATTAGTAGTAGGACTGAACAATATATGGATATTATATTGATATTGTGGTATAACATCATCTTAGATTTTGGTTGCTGTTATCAGGACTGCAAACTAGCGATTGTTTTCTCGATCAATCGATTAAGAGTTGTTTGTTTTAAAAAGTCAGAAAATGGTGACAAATGTTCAAAAGTATTTCCCAAACCCCAAGATGACATTCTCAAATGTCTTGTTTTGTCCACAACCCAAATATATTCAGTTTGCTTGCATAGAGGAGTCAAGAAACCAGAAAATATTCGCATTTAAGAAGCAGAAATCAAAGAATTTGGACATTTTCCTCTTAAAAAATGACTCAAACAGATTGATTACCAAAATAGTTGGCGAGCAATTTAATAATCAATGTATCATTGCAGCTCTAATTGTTATATTGTGATATGGTATAAGTGTTGTCTTTTCCTGTTTTTCAACAATTGCATTTTTTTTCACAGATTCTATAAAGGATTTTAACTAAATGCATGATAATGTACTAATGTTGCCAAATCTGACTAATTTCTCATATACATCTACTCGCTGTGAATGTTGTTGAGCAAATAGTAATATTGCCAGCGACAGTGACAATCCTATGAGTCAGTGATGTCATGGTAAAAACAGTAACTGTTCAAAACCTTGAAGAGTTTGACAAGATTGAAGATATGCATTAAAACCTAATGGTCCAGGACTGGGCTGAGGCAGTCAGTTTAGCTGTTTTTATATTTTGCAGTTTATTAACTATGTGTAATGAAAACCCATGTAACTATACCCTGACTTTTCTTAAATATGTGTATGTTATTCTAACTTTGTTATCTTATTAAAATGACAAAACACAGACGAGTTCTAAGTATTACCACCTTAAACGGCCATAGCAGTCATATTAGCCACATTATAAACACTGTATAATTTCATTCCCACTGTTTAAGATGTGCGATATGGTTGGCTGGCAACTTTTTTCTATTTGTTTCTTTACCCTCTTGCAAAGATAAAACCTAGCTTTAGCTTTGAGCTAAACCAAAGGAAAAAGTTTGAAGAATATCAGAGCAAAATGTCAGCAAGAAGTAGAATGTGTCTTTAGAGCCGTGATGATGCTGAGTCTAAGGTGGAGAAGCAGGTTCATATTATTATACATTTGAATGCTGCCAACTTTTTCTTTTTCTTTATTTTTTTGCATGTCTATTCACTTGGATTTCTGTACAGTTTTAAATAAAGATGAAGCTACACCAATATTATAGGTGTGCTGTTATACTATGTGTGCAGAGAGTTGGAAAGTCAAAAACTATTAAAAAATAAATAAATCCTGTAAGCCTTTCCAAATTTCACAACAGATTTTCATCTAATGAAACATTCTGCTTATGAAAAAGATGTTTTTTTTAAGTAGGGTAACTATAGTCTCTTGGTGCTTAGCGCTCCATTTAAAGCGATAAGTTATTTAAATTGAGGATTTTGTTTAAGATTTCTTTTAGTGTGATGAGATCAGAAAATATGACAACAGATTCGGAGCTTCGTACAAAAACCTCAACAGAAGCTTGACATGTAAATATGACATGATAAAATGACATTTAGTACAGCCGAATACGAGCAGTCAGAATGACTGCTATTATCATTCTAGTAGTTATAGAATTACAGTAGTTCTAGTTTTAATCCATAGCCAGGAAACTGTCCCTAAAAGTACAGTCGACCGATACGGGTTTTCCTGTTGTTGATGTTGATATTTAGAGTGCAGGGTGGTCAATATATAATGCTGATATCAAAACAAAGAAAAAGCGCATTATTCCGTGCACAATGCAATCTAACACATATGGTTATCTTAGCCATTAACATGTTGTTTTAGATGGAATTTTTATTAATTAACGAAAAAGACAAAAATATTGGGTTTAATTTTAGAATGTGACTGGTATTTAAGAGAGAACAGGGTACACTAAATCATTCAACTGCATTATTCCCTGAAGACGATGCTGACTGAATAAGTTAAGGGAAACATTTACAGCAGGCATGTGAGCTATAATATAGGACTCAAACCTTTTTCATCACTTTCCCAAAACTCACAAGAGGAAGCGCTAACATCATTCTACAGTGGCCACACTGACAAGGCTGCCTGCAGATGTGTTTGTAGACATTTTTTGTTTATCTGCCTCATGAATGCAGGTATTGGATGATGTTGATTATCTCAAAATGCCTAATACTTGTCCTGATAAATTGTCTATCACTAATTCTTGATACAAATGTGTACAAATTGTGTGAATAAGGATGTCAAGTATAATAATTGAGACACCTGCTGGTGTTTTATAAACCCTACAAACCCTGTCTGATTCTGACCTCAATAGGTGAATTTTGACTCTCCTTTACAAGAAAAACAAACTCCTGGCTCCAGTATAGACAGAAGTCAATAGTGTATTTCCAAGTATGAAGGAACCATGTTGGCAGGATACTACTCAACTGTGCACAACCAGAACTCCAACACCCTTTGGACCCTTGTTATTTATGCCAAACATTCCTGTAGAGTATTCACAGTTAATTTGTCATCACTGTGGCTGGCCAGTTACGCTTGTTGGATTTGGCATCTTACTTAACCTTTCAAGTTACTATATATGTACTAAATACTGCTATGCCTCCTTTGGCATACACAATGGGTTAACTGCACTGGAAAACTATCAAGGCTTTGGTTCAGAGTACTTCTGTTGAAGTGAGTGTTCTGAGAATTGATGATGTGCAAAGAGTTTATATTGCCCGATTCTTCTGAGAACTAATTAAATTGACTAAAATGTCACAGAGGCCTTTGGCTGATTCAGTTTCTGTTGTTGTGTCTGGACTTTGACAAATTACAGCCTGTGTCAAAGGTAAATTGGCAACATTCGGGTAAATATGCCCTCTAAGTAGGACAGTTAGTCTTTCTTCAGACTCACCATGAAGGCCAGATTTACATGCAGTAATGTATTGGTATGCACCTCCATGTGACTTGTTGGAAGGCAGTGTGAAATGATCTGATGATTTTATGACTGTCATCTCCAGTATATTGTAAGTGATCTTTGAACATGCATCTCCATGTGACTTGTTGAAAAACCATGTGAAATGGTTTGATGATTGTATGACAACCATTCTCAGTATGCTGGCTATTGCAAACAACCTTTGGACATGCATTTCCATGTATCTTGTGAGTTTTCATTTGCGGGAAATTATCTCATTATTGTTTGATTGAGTTCTTAAATCTGTTGCTAGTGAACGTTGTTTTATTTCCCTCAACATCAGAGATCCCAGTTTAATTGCTTTAGTATTAAACTTTGCCTGGTCACTTAAATCTGTCCGAGCGTCACAGGTCATCTGAGGTTATTTTGTCGCCATCATATGGTGTCATTAAGATTGCCTTGCACTGCATTCCTTTCAAGCTATGGGTTTACTATTTATTTTCACTTCAAAGTATGAAATGTACAATGTACTTACTGTTTTTCATTTGAAGATCTTTATCAGAGTATAAATCTGATCAGTTAAATTATCTGATGTTGCTACTTATTTTACACTACAGATTTACTGTGGCCATTTAGCAATACATTGCTTTTAAGATGTTGGAAATCACTTCTAATGGAAAGAGATAAGCATAAACATGTCTAACTATCTTAAAACCACTGTATTATCCTCAACTAATTAATATCATAATCTGTATGGTAAAGCCAATGCTATTCGTCCAGCTGGACTGTGTTTAGTAGGTCACCTTTGATTTGATACTGCTCAGTATGAAACATATATAACTGCAGAAAATGGAAGTTTAATTACGCTCTGGTGCTGCTGACAGATTGACTGATGTTACATTTTGTTATTTACTGATCCATTTTTTATGATTATGCACATTAATATCCCGTTTTTCCTTCTTTGTGTCTTCCAGTAACCATCATGGGCAGTAAAGAAAAATAGGCTTGTTATCTGCTGTGTGGAGGACAGACGATTAGTAATACTCCAGAGCGTCCCTCCTCTCTTCCCACTCAGGCAGTCCAGCAAGTTTCCAGCTGCACCATGGCTGAAGAAGAATATGGCAGCTTTGTGGACTGGAACCAGATGGGTGATCTGGCCAAGAGCAGCGGGCCCACCAAGGTAGACTGTAAAGACCTGAAAGAGTTCAAACAGATGGCTCGGCAGGGTTACTGGGCCAAAAACCACAAACTACGGGCGCAAGTTTACCAGCAGCTCATCAAAGCCATTCCCTGTCGTACAGTTACTCCAGATGCAGAAGTGTATCGTGACATTATGGGAAATGCAGCCACTAAGAAGCCCTCCTCCAACATCCCACTTCCAGATTTTGTGGATGGAAGTCCGGTGCCACGGTACTGCCTGAAGGCAGAGGCTGTAGCCTCAGCTCATCGCATTATCAACTGTTTGGCTGGACAGTTTCCAGATATCTCCCACTGCCCATCTCTGCCGGCCGTTACTTCATTACTACTGCACTTCAGTAATGATGAAGCTCAGTGTTTCGAGCACATCAGCCGCATACTGGCCTGCAATGAGCCAGGCAAACGCCTGCTGGACCAGACTTTCCTTGCCTATGAGTCTAGCTGCATGACTTTTGGCGACCTGGCCAATAAATACTGTGCACCTGCCCACAAACTGATTGTGGCCACAGCCCAGGATGTGCTTGAGGTCTACTCAGACTGGCAGCGCTGGGTGTTGGGTGACCTGCCTTTCAGCCATATGGTCAGGATCCTGGATGTCTACCTGGTGGAGGGCTACAAGATTCTCTACCGTGTGGCTATAGCCTTGCTCAAGTTCTACCGCAAGCAAAAAGCAGGAGGCCAAGGAGGCCAGGGCAGCCAGCAGCCGCAGGATTCAGCTAAAGTCAGGGCGGACATTCAAGCTTTCGTCAAGGGCATTGCCTCCACCGTCACTCCCGACAAGCTGCTAGAGAAGGCCTTCTCCATCCGTCTGTTCAGCCGCAAGGAGATCACGCTGCTTCAGCTCACAAATGAAAAATCCCTGCAGCAGAAAGGAATCACTGTCAAACAGAAGCGGTAGAGTCAATATAATGATTTTTATGTGGTGAACTGTGGGCATCTTTCTGTTACCATTTATTTAGAAACTAGGACACTGCTTCTAGCGCCCTAACTTTGCAAACTTGCTGCATAACGGGCATCAGTAAGGACACAGCGTCCATCACATGGGTTTCTTTCTGATATAAGGGCTCAACAATAAGAGCTGCCCACTTGCCACAGGGAAGTAAAATGCCATGCCATTTGATAATCGATTCATTAAAAGATTTCTTTAGGGGGGTTTTAGACTGACAAAGTGAGGCATTTAAAGACATCACCAATTTATAGACATTGCAGCCCTAGATTAAACATGACAATTAACTTTGTTATTTGATAACCGCTAATTAAACAATTTGTATAGGAGCAAGTAAAAATTGATTTGGGGTATTTTTGACAAAAAAATTGACCAATGTATATACATCTATAATTTTTTTGTCATCAAGAACGTAATATTATCTTATTTATACCGTATTCAGCTCTGTTTACCATTGTCCAATTTCCCAGGTAGATTTTGTTTAATTCTGACATCAGTCAGATCTTTTGAAACAGTTAAAAATATAAAGGTACCAATGCTTTTTCTTTTTCTTACGTGTTTGGCAATTCTTATAATAAGGCCACTAATAAATCCACTACTTCTTGTGAAGATCCAAGTCATGGGAATGTAGCACTTGAGCGATTCACATTAATTAACTGATTTGAGATGACAGGGACAGAATAAGAGTACCTTTAGTGATTCAAAATCAACCCTACTCAATCTACCTATGAATCTATCTGTCTGGTTAGAATGGATATTCTTGGACATGACTGAATGCAAGAGACAGTTGCTGGACTATAAATTAAATCACTCTGGTATGCACAGAATGAGAGGAATGCAGTGTTAAAATACTAAGGGACTTTTTTGATAAAGTTTATCCCAGGTTCACACCCCAGAATATGTGATATATTACGATAAATGAATTACTCAAGCAGTTTTACTTGCTTCATTATCTAGAATGTCCTGTTCTTTTCAAGCTTTATACCCTGACATGCTCTGAGGGATGGTTTAAGTTGCTCTTGCATCCTTATCTCACATTCTGTTGTTGTTTCCTTTTTGTTTGGTTTGTGCCATGTTTTTCCATCCACCATCTTCTGTCTCATCTTCACTCCACTCCTGTGTTTCCTACACTGGCTCTTTCACAGCTCTAGGTGGGTTCTCTTCTCTGTGCTACTCTCCAGATCCATCTCCTTGTTTTTTTTTACCAAATGTGTATTTACTCTGAAACCACAACATAATCTTCTAGAAATTACTTTTAAAGGTTTCTGCCTCACCAACTGTGTGATCTGCCTCACACTCTGTTCTCTGTACCATCTCTCCCTGTATTTCCGGGGTGTCTCCAGGCGGAACGTGCAGCTGGCTCTCAACCCTGACACCTTCTCCTCGGAGATCGTCAGTGCCAAGGAGATGCGAGACATCTGGTCGTGGATCCCTGAACGTTTTGCCCTGTGCCAACCACAACTTCTCTTCACCACGTCTACCCATGGCTGCAGTCTGAACAGGTACTCTGTCCAGTGCTCACATCAATATATTGATCCAGCTTTTGGCTGCTGTTTACAATCTATATTTCAGGCCCTGTTTGAGTATTTGAATATGATTTATAGCTGAAAGGTTTAAAGGAAATATAAAATGCCAGAAGCTTGGAGCAAAAACTGCAAATAAGAAATAAATCACAAGAAAAAATCCAGAGACTGCTGTCATAAAGTCAGGTGTCCTTTCTTATTGTCTATTTATAATAACACAGGTGAAACACAGGCAGCTTAATTGATGAAGAGAACTATGTGATTATTTTATACCCACTGTCTTACTTAACTGCATATGTATGTGTGCCTTAAATCTAACAATCCAAAGTTACATTATATGAGCCCTTAAATATGTTTAATCCTTGGATTTAGTATTGGGAGTTAAGTAAGGTGCAATAAATTAAACTTGAACATTTTCTTTCAGATTCTACTCACATTGTGAAGGCTACGAACCCACTCTGCTCCTCATCCGGACCACAGATGGAGATGTAAGTAAGACACAGCTAACAGACAGCACACTTTCTCATGATTCCTTGTTTGAGGGAATCATGCATGCACATTATCATGATTAAAATTATTTATGTAGGATATGACGACATCCTGATGCCATCCCATCATGTTTTAAGATTGATTCAGTTCAGATCAGTAAAATAGTCAGGTTTTTTCACCTGATTGCTTGTTAATATGATATAAAGAATTATGTTAATCTCATTTTATGTCCTCAGCCTTACAGAATTACTTTGAGGTTTAAAGCTGGAGTTCTTGACTTTTGCATGTAAATGAACATCTGTTAGATTCAAGCCCTTGCCAAATAAGTTCACATAATGCTGATTAAACCTATCACCACCACGTAAATCTCTGTATTTCAGAGTAAACTTGTTTTTATAACTGGTGTCTGTGGCGACATTTCCTTCAGTGGCACACAGGTAGTAATGCAATGATTGGTTTGCCAAAGCTGAAGCGGGGTGCAGTCGTAGTGATGGAAGCAGGCTACAGCAACTAGGAGTATGGCGGACAACTTAAGAAGTGTCCAAGAAAAGTTTTTGACTGACGCTCCAGATTAAAAAGAAACACTGCATTCAGAGGAATGATCACAGTTAAAAAAGAATGTGATCGACAGCAAGGACAAACACATATAACTGTTGGGGTTGTGTTTCCTTGTTAAAGAGCACTGAAAGAAGAGAAGGGACTGATAGCAGACATGTATGTCATGTTACAAAGTTTCAGAGCAGCAGACACACTGTGTGTCCCTATAACTGTAGTAAAATTTCCTCTCCTGCCTACAGTGCAAGAGGAGAGGGAGAGACACTGTTCTGCTGCCATAAGAGCTCTGAAGAAGATTACATTATGCAATGGAATAAATTATAATGTAGTAGATTTGCTTATTCATTATTATACAACAACAGGGTTGCACAATAAAATGAGAGTTGTAGTCTCTTCATGCTACGCACACACATAACATGATTGAAATTGGAATAGGATAAAGTATAAAACAGAGCAACATGAAATAAAAAAGCAATATATACAATTATTTATATACATACATATATACATATACAGGAATACCAGGGCGTCATTCTGTAGTGCATTTTTTAAATTTGCGTCAGGGTGAATGCAAACAGCAGCAACAAGATGGTTATGATAATAGAGTCAAAAACCTTGAGTTTTTTGCGTGAAGCATCATCGATGTAAACACACAGTCCGCCTCCCCTCATCCTGATGGAGTCGTGCGTGTTGCATCTGAATAAGTCACTAGATGCATCTCTAAGATTGACTAGACACTGATGGACAGAAGTGTGTATATCTAAATCTATCTTTTTATCAGAATTATAGAGACAGTTCCGTTGCGGCTGGATTGTGGGGACATGTCAGGACAATTCTACGCCCTTGACTCTCATAAGCTAGCCTCTGTTTCAGGCACTTCCTCTTTTAGACTCTTCTCAATATTAAATGGGGAACGTGTTAGTAAACCGTCATACCAACTGCCTACTTATTTTCAGCTTCCTGTTATATGTAGTGTGCACTGCTATCTTGTCTGTCAGTGTTTTTTCTTTCAATAACAAAAAAGTTCCACAGTAGCTTTGTGCGCTTCAAAACAGACTCGGGTTTTATTCTTGTCCCGGACTCCATGAATTGGTGCCAGAGGTTGTGATTACACAGGTGTCATATGATTGGATTATGGTGCTACAAAGAGATCCTAGTGCGAACACCGGCAGCTTACAGATAGCTTATACTAGTGTGAATTTTTAAGTATTTTTTTTAACCTGCTGATGCTTTTTTTTGTCTTAGGTATGTGGAGCCTTCCTGTCCACAGACTGGGAGGAGCGAAAGAGAGGAGGCAACAAACTGAGCTTCTTTGGCACAGGAGAGTGTTTCGTCTTCAGGGTGAGTTTAGATTAAATTGTGTTACTAGCTTCCTCTCAGCTACAAATCCAATTTATTTCTGTTCATTTAGGTGAATATTTTGAGGATGTTGGTTTCTTCCTGGGCAGTACCACGTTGTAACCACCAGAGGGCACCATCCACTCTGATTTCACATGCTCTTGATTTAAGTATCACTGGCCTCAACTGACCGAAAGGCTCCCATTTGAAAAAGCCTGCACAGCGGGACACAATTCACTACCATTATACTGCCATTACTACCATTGTCATGTCTTCCTCTGTACAAACAATCATTCATCACACTTTTATGCTTTTTTCCAAACGTGTAGCATTGAGCTTTTAGTTAGAAGAACACCTGTGCTTGAAATAGCAAAGCAGCCCTGCTCTCTACAGCCGTCTGTATAAATTATTTACCTGCCGATCTGTGTTGATGCACAGCTGTGGGCTGTCTGAGCCCGCACAACACAAAACACCATCATCTCACACACAAATACTTAAGCACATGCAGAACGGAAACTCCTGTAATATGATCCAGTTGTATCTGACTGGCTCCTTACTTGACACCAGAAGGAAATGGAGACAGTCTCCAAGGGCTGATGTCTATCAGATGTGTTTTATTTATTTTATTTAATCCTTTATTTAAACAGGTTGGCTCACAGAGATCATGATCTGTTTTTCAAGAGATACCTCTGTACAAGAATATACATATGCAGCATAATAAGCTCAGTTTGAACACATGATACAGCTGATGTTAAAACATCTGTTAGTACTGTATTTAAATGAGACCGGAGAGCAAAGGTAAGGAAGCAATAAGGTTTTACTTTATTTATATGTTTTGTTTCTATATAGAAAATAATACAATTAGCTACATTTACAAACAGTACATCACATATAAAATAAGCAAAATATACATAACATAGTCCCCATGATTCCATAAAGTTAAGATCAATGATCACATGATCGGTTTGTCTTTAGCCACATTTCAAGCGTTGTTATAGATATACTGAAATTTGTACATTCTCTGATATAGATGTGAATTTGCTTCCGTTCATCTGCTCCTCTGCTGCATGGGTTGTCTGCAAGTATGCACATGTGTCCTATTCTTTTGAATGCTATATCTTTGGAGCAGAAGGAATTTCTTCACATTTTGGCACCAACACTCACTCAGACTCAAAGATGGACTGAGTAGATTTTGGTGGTCAGAGGTCACTGTGACCTCACAAGACATGTTACGTACACATTCATGCGTTAATCATGACAAAAGTTGGTGACACTAATTTTGGGTGCCCAACTTGAGTGGTTGGCGGAGCCATACAACCATGTGATGGTCATTCTAGTCCAAAATGTAGCCAAACAATCACCTCTGACTGATACACTGGTCTCACTGGCTTTGTCTCTGCAGAATGACACTGTTTAAGTGGTAATGGCACAAAATCATCAAATAGTTTATACATCTGCAAAACAAAGAAAACTGCCAAAGGTTAATAAATGGTACTTTTGAATAATGGTGCAATTATGGATTGATTGTTTAAGGCTGTGTAATGGTTTTAGCTTAATCAAACTGCCTGGAACCAGATTATTGCATGGTAAAATAAGTGCACTAAAATCACTGTGCCTAAATAGAGCCTGAGAAATTGTTAACATGCAATGCTACAACTCCCTTCTTTCAGTTAAATGTGGAAACTTTGTGCTCAAAACATTAGTCGGCTCATCACATGAAGTCTATGTCAAGAATCAGGGAATTCGTTTGTATTTAAGATCACATTATTTTCACCTTGTGTAGGTGTGACACAAGGACATGGGTATTTCTTTTTGATGCAGTACCATTCTGTTTAATGTGCGATGCTCTGGTTTGTAGCTGATGATGAATGTGTGTTTCCCTTGCCAGCTGAAGCCAGAGATGGAGCGCTATGAGTGGGTGGTGATCCGCCACCCCGAGTTAGCCTCCTCCATCAAGACTCAAGACCAGGAAGACACAGCCTCCTCCGAGGGCCAAAACGCAGACAACAACAGCTTACAGCAGCCTGAGAAACCTGCAGGAGACCTGTCGCCCTTCCTCTCCGCCCGCCACTTCAACCTCAACTCCAAGAATACTTCCATGTTCATGGCTGGCAACTTTGACTCCATCATAGTGGGTGAGTACAGTTCAGTCAGTCAGTAGTCAGTACGAAGTTTGGAGAATGTTTGCTTTAACAGATTATGTTTCAAAGATAGGAATATGCTTGAATTCAAATATACTCCTGCTTAATGCTTAATTTGCATCATAATCTGGTCTTTCATCTACAGTCTTTGTACTTTTTAACTACTAACTCATACAAACTATGTTCTCTTGTCTAATCAGGTGGAGGTGAAGGCAACGCTCTCTATATTGACTCTGAGCTCAACCATGGACGCACTGGCAGGTGTGCCACCTTTGACAACCCGCCCCTGTGTGCTGAGACCTTCCAGGTTTCACTGCTAGAAGTGTGGGGCTTCCAGGATGCCATGGCCTCATAGTGCTGTACACACACATGCATTTAGATCCATACACACATGGACTCTTATGCACACACTTAAACATAAAGCAGAAAATATTAATGTAAAATGTCCAGCAAAGTGTTCAAGGTGGAAAACACAGATATGCAAACAGAAATACATCCGTCCTGCAGATTCATATATTAGAATATTAGTAACTTTTTTATTTATTGATGCAGTAATCCAAATTTGAACATGTGAAAAAATATGTGATATTTTTGTTCTTTTGTTTATTTTTGTATTTACAGATTTGTATTATGGTGTACTAATGATGTAAAAGTGTGTGGTCATATAAACAAAGTGTTCAGGATCAACTCCAGAGCCAATTTAAGGTTCATTTATTTGATTTTTTTTTCTATGTCAGCTGTGATTAGTTCATGTTCATGCTGAGCTGAAATGTTAAAATTTCTGAATGTAAATTCAGTCTTTTATGTTCTGTGGTCGTCAGTCTGCCAAATTTACGGTATAGGTGGTTCTGCAGTTCTAAAAAAAAAAAAAGTTATTTACCAGCCAGGCCATGTTGATAAACCGAGGTTTTCCTGTCAAATGTGTGACATCATGAGCTGGTTTGGTGAGACGGGCTTTAAAATGTTGGAAAACTAAGATTGAGATGTAGTGAAGTTGTATCTGTGTCCACTAGACTTGTGGGTAAATCCTGTCATATTTCCTCGCATTTCTTGATTTTCACATATGTGGGAGATCTTCTAAATGAATTTGTGTGATAAATGTTTGTGAATATCAGTGGTGAATTTGAGCTTTGCCATATGTCAAAACTTTCTTTTGAATGACTGGCAGTTTCTCCTTTTTATAGCATATGAATATTCATGTGAATAACAGTACAAATGTTTAAAAAAAAAAACTCAAGGTGGTCTTGGTTTACAAGTAATGCATATAAATGCAGTATCATAATTTTCTTCTTCTTACCATTTTCCTGTTACTTCCGTCCTTTCCATTGTGAAGATAGTAAGAATAGAAGTCCAAAATTGCACCCTGTTGGCAAAGTGTTGTTGGGGTTGTACGCCCTATTTTTATCTGTATGATCAAACATGCTCCAGTTGAGTAACTACAAATGTATTCTACATGTGAAAATACAGCAACATGCTTTCAGTTTCATGGTCTTATTTCTTACTATTTTTTTTTTCTTCCAAATTTATCAAATCCCTGTCCCTGCACAGAGAGGGTAACATTTCTTCAGACTGTCACAGAAGAGTGCCAGATGCCTTTTGAAGTCAGCTGACCGTGAATCTAACTCCCTAATCCCTGTCGTCTTGTGTTTTGCTGTACTTCCAGTAGTTCCAGTTAGTATGCTTGTTCCCACAATTAAATTAAATAATACAAGTTCATCATCTATCAACAGTAGGTAGGTCGGGGGTCTAACTAACTGTGACTACTAAATTACTCATGTACACATCTTCATGCACAATGTCTATTTTTTGTTTGGAGGTCTGATTTGTGGAAGCTGACAGTGAACTGCATGACTGGAAAATATTTAGCAGAGATGAGTCAGATAAGCCTACAAATATATCTGTATTCATTGAAGCCATTGTTAGATTTCAAACAAACCTGAATGACAAATAGGACCCACCTCACAGCCTCTATTTACCAGACACAGACTTTTCTGTTAGACATTTTATTTAACATGCCAGCATAAAAGCCTTCCATGTCAATCGATGCCGACACTATGCATTAAAGTTCTATTAAAATGTACTGACAATTAATTTTTCAGCGGGGTGTGGCGCAGGCTAATGCATGGGGAGAATTGTATCGTAGATGGCAAAGTGGTGGAGTAATTCCTTCTTTGCAGTAAGTGGCATTGACTCCATCTTGCCAAGGCTGTGCTGTTCATTCAGGATTCACACTCTTCTAATCGCACATGCACATCTATATTTAGCTGCTCCTTTGGGTGTTGGTCTGGCGCATCTCCTGAAAACCATGCTTTCCAGCCTCTAGAAGTAAGATGCTTAAGTGTTTAACCCGACACTGAGATGGGTCTCTGTGCTTGACCAGCCCCCACCCCTCACACAGCAAGGGTCTGTGGACACTGACGGGATTAAGAAGGAGGCTAAGGAGGTCTGGACAAATATTGTTTTGATTCACAGACTGAATATTGCAATTTAGCCACTGTGATGGAGAGACGTCTCTGCTTCCAAGAACTACCCAGTGTTACTGATTACATGGCACAAATCTGCCTTACAGACCAAATCTGTCCTTCGAAATGAGTAATAATCATTCTGGTTAAGTCTTTCTGGCTAATTTCATAAAGGAAAGCAGGTGTTTATTAATGCAGGATTAAAACTTTTCCACAACATTAGCATTTTTAAAATGATAATGAAATGATTGATTTCTTCACCCCTGTGAGAATGAAAGTTATGTTTTTAGTCACAAGCTGAAACCAACTCATATGAGAAAAAATCCAAGATCAGCTTAGCTCTGTGACTTCCTGGGCAAATCTGACAGAAGGACTCTTAAGTAGTCTAAGAACCAGAAAAAGGTAAATGTGAAGAATATAGATCTAGAATCATATCAGCAGTGTTGCCTGTATATGTAGAATCAAACATACATTGTACATCAAAAATTGGTAGTAATTTTATGGTGCAGCTTGAATAGTATCTTGACAGGATCATATCCTCGTGAGAATTTCTCATAGTTCCCTGTTTCCCTTCCTTATGGTGTGTTTCCACTGCAGGGATCAGGGTCTAAAATTAAGTTCTGGGACATTATTTCACTCCCCAACAAGCTTTCTGTTCAGGCTGATATACTTACCAAGAGTGCAGGAACTTTGGGGGTGGGGCTTACAGCACAGATAATTTCTGGTTAGTTGAGTACTCGCCTCGCAGCATTTTATTTCAGCCACCATTTTTAAAAAATCTGCAGCTGCAAACCAGTTTGTTTTCTGTTCATTGTGCTTCGACATATCAACCTGAGCCACGTTTCGATCCAAATACCTGGAATTTTTCATTGCAGGAACTACGTTTCAACGAAGTAAAAGGTTCCTTCAGCCTGTTGTCTTTGTTTTTGCTCGCTCTGAAGACCCATGAATATTAGGCAAATTAGCCCACTGATGCCTGAAAAAGCAACAGCTGTTTTTACACGCCATTTTTGCTCATAACTATACAACGACAACGCCAAATAATGCAAAAGACAGGTATCATTGGCGAGACACTGCAACAGCGTCATCGTTTCCAATTCCTGCCATATTTTGTTCTCAGCATTAATACTCAGTAAGGCCTGGACTTTGTCATTAGTCCATCTGTCTTTCTTGTTTTACTCCATATTTGTGGCGAAGCAGGGGTGAATCTTGGGGCCTAAGGCAACATGAATTTTTATAAAGACATAATTAATTAGTGAAAAGTAAAAAAACAAACAAACAAAAAAAAAAAAAACATCAATGAGATGTTTTGTGGGATCTATGTAGCCAGGGGGGTTAAGGCAATTGTCAACCATTGCCTAATGGTGTCCAAGCACATTGAACAAAAAACAAACTAGTTTGCTGCTGCATATTTTTAAAAATGGTAGCTGGAATAAAATGCAGCAAGTATCTGACCAATCAGGAATGTTCAGCGCTGAAAGACCCCAAAGTCCCTGTGCTTTCACAAAGTGCTACCACATGAGCAGGGGCTTTTGAGAGGAAAAAAAAGACTGTCCCCAAAATTTAGACCCTGACCCTTGTGGTGGAAATGCAGGTACTTCCTCCAAAGGTACCTATTGCCTGGGAAAAGTTTGTGGCAAAAACGCAACCTTAAATAGCATCTCAAAGATCAGCTATCAAAAAAAAAGTGTTTTTATCCTGTAGCTTTAACGACCCATTGATCTGTACCATTCAAGGACAAGAGCATCCCCTTCATCCTTGTATATCCATCCACCCAAAACAAACAGGTAAGAATGATGTGCAGGTACAAGGCTGATCATATTACTGCACATTGTCACATGTTCACTGAAATATCCCAGGCGGGAGCATCATAATCCAACCTCTACAGAAAGGCTACATCCCTATGCACCTAAAAGAGTGAGTCCTGGGTCAATAAGTGTTCAGTCAGTCAGCAGAGAAAGAGAAAAAGGAAGTGTAAATCATCTCAGCTCATTCACTGTGACCTTTTTGTTATCAATGCATCACTGCACACACACATCACACACACAGGCCTCAAAGTGATCCATTCTTGTTGCATAATGCAACCTTGCATTTGGTGGCCGGAGTAAGATGTTGTGCCAAGTGTTCAAAAAGGCAGGAGAGGAGGCCTGTGATGCTGTTATAGAAGAAATTGCATCACGAGGAGGAGCGAAGGGGCTTTACAGTGATGGGGGGGAGGGGTCCTTCTCTCGTGCTGCTGACTAGACTAGGCAATGCAGAGGGAGCAGGATGGATGGATGGAGGAAGAGAAGGAGGAGGAGGAGGAGGCTCTCTGTGACTCATACACACACACACTCCCATCTCTCCCATGGTGTCCTAGCTCCCTCTCCGTCCCCTCCTCTCTCTGGATCTCTGAGCCTGCACTTGCTGCAAGCTATACAGTGGAATGGGGATTCTCGGTTGGTTCCCTCCCCCCACCACACGCACGCATACACACTCAAACAGACACACTCAGCCTCAAATTCTCTCACTCTCTCACGCTCCACGCTGCTGCATATCACAGCTGACTGTAAACCACCCTCTGCAGCATGGTAGAGTCCTGGTGCAAGATGCAGAAATGTGTTTGAACATAATGCAACTTAAAGAATGTCAGCAATTGGAGAGGTATTTTTTTTTAAATCAATTACAGAGTTCTCTTGGTGCATTAAAAACAGATAGATATATAGTACTTTACTGATCCTAAACTGGGAAAATCTTATGTTACAGCAGCAAGTCATCAGCCATAGCATGTGGACAATAAGTCTACAGCAAATAGAAAAATAGATAAAAAAACAAAAAACAAAAAACATTTAAGAAATTAAAATAGTTGTACACAGTACACAGTAAAAGAAAATCATTGGCATACTCTATAAATATTAAGATAAATATCTATAGAATATCTGAGAATATATATATATATATGAGTAATATATACTAGGATACACTATACCAAATATAAAAATAAAAGTAGTATACTAGAACACTATACCAAAAATATATATATATAAAAAAAATGCAAGAAATAGATTTTATACATAAGACAATTGTACAGTGAGATAGTGGGATAGGAGACAAGATGTGCAAAATAGCAAGCAGCAGTGCAAGATGCGCAAATAGTCATGACCATGGTGATGAAGGTGCAATCAGAAGCAGTGCAAAACACAAGTTTGGTTGAACATAAACTATACAGAACCTAAAGCAGTGAATGTTAGACAGAGGTGAGGTGTGACATTCATTGTTTATGGTCTGATTTATAACTTAATGTATTTAGATATTTAAAAACGAGTCTTTTATAAATTTTATTGGTTTCATTAAAAGCTAGGACAACAAAAACACAATATTTCTTTAGATTGGCAGTGTCTCCACACCCCTCTTGCTAGTCCCCATCATTTCATCCTGCTTTTGAAGGGTGAATGCGTAAATATCAAAGGGGAAGCCTGCAGCGGAGCACACCAAAGTAGTGCCTGATAGGGGTGACCTTCAAAAAAAAGAAAAAAACAAACAATTATACTAAACACTTTCTTTGTGCGGAATAAGTCATACATCATTTTAAACACACACTTATTGTTTCATAGCTGTGCTATGTAGCACAGTGTATCATTAACGAACTTTGTTTTAGTGCGCCCCCACACCCAGTCGATGATAGGTTTTATCCGTACGGCCAGTCAGGTGATATTTTCCGCTTCGCCATTTTGTACTGCTGCGCCGGGTATTTATCAGAAGAGTCGTGACTATCCCGTTTACACTGCTAGTTAGGTGGTCAAGACAGTTCCTGGTGTACTCGGGTTTACATTTCAAGCCTGTGGCCTTCGATAGGTTTCGTTAAGTGCGATTTTTGAGCCGACATTAATAATTCATTTTGTATATTTAGTTTATTTTTATACTGTGTGAGAAAGAATGGCCGAAAGCCCCGAATACTCACCGTTCTTCGCAGTGATGGGTGCCTCTGCGGCGATGGTGTTCAGCGGTAATTATCACACAATTATCACCTCTTATACTTAAGCTCTTTATTCCAAAATGTCGCTGTGTGTATTTGCTGCTAACCCCTTTTGCATTTAACTGTGTTATTCCCAACAGGGTGCTTTGAATTGTCAACCATGGTGCGTCCCTTGAAGTAACAGCCATCTGCTAGCCTTGCTAACGTTAACGTCGTAATGCTAATCTTGAGCTGTCAGTTATTTTAGACTTAACAGCTAACTAGGTAGCTGCAACAGCCACTGACTTTGATTTATTTTAACATGGCAGTGTTTAGTTAGTATTAGTTTAATGCAGTCATCGCTATTGCTAGCATTTCAGCTTCAGCGTCAGACAGCAAAGACTAGTCAAGTCTAGATGGCTAGCTGATGACGACTACATAAGTTAGCTTTGATGTTAGCTTAGCTCGGTTGTCCATGCTGTATGTTTTATGTGAAAGCAAATGACAGACGGGGAATGGTGCTAACTGACAAACTGTGACTATCTTATTGAAGCAGTGCCTATTGGTACATAGTCATAAAAGTGTCGGTGTTCTCCATTTATTCGTCATACATTTTGCTGCTTGCTAGCTTGTTGCAGGTAGCAGGATGTACATAGGCGAGGTTGATTTCCACCTTTTCTGTAAGATGCTACACGACTTTTTGCAGGGTTTAATTATGTTAACAATAGTTGTAAAGTGTTTCACATTTTTTTTTATTGTAGCTCGAAGTGGATCAGCAACCAGTGACATTTAACCAACTGAAATAACGTCGTCCGTCCGTTGTGTAAACGGTCTAAACCTCTGCAACATTTTGTCAGCTATCAAACTGGTGGTGTCATATATAATTTCGTACAAATTATCTAGAGCCGAAAACTGCTTTTTTTTTTTTTTTTTTTTACAACTCAAATGACCATTAGAAAGTTGGATCAGCTGTTTAACTTCCTTATTGCTCTAAGGTATGATACAAGGTCACATGATTATCACATGATGAGACTTCTGACTTGGAATTGCCATCTGGTAATGCCGATCTTGTGAAATGTTAATATATGTATGCAAAACTTAATTTAGAGGTGAAAATATTCAAAGAAAATATTGCTAGTTTTGACAAAAAAGGGTGTGCCACCTGTCTATATAAGTGGTTTTGGATAGAAGTTGTGAAGTGGATCAGTAAGTGAACTTTGAGACAGGCTTGTTTTATAATTTGGTCATACTTGTTTTATGGATCCTATCCTATTTTGTAATTTATCTGCATCATATGCCAATGTTATGCTGTTCTGCATGTGACTAGGGTGACTGACCGGTGGGATGGGTGCAGCCCCAATAGGAAATCAACAAGCTGTTAATTGACCATGTTACAAAGGGCTTGACCCACTGTAGCTTGAGGCCTTTTGACAAAACGGGCTCATTTATGGTGATGAATGTATATATGCAATTAGATATTTTTTCACTATCATTCAGCTCAAATCACCAGTGAATGCCTATAATGTAAAGCATTGAAGTAAATATAGAAAGGGCTTTCTTCTGACAGAATATAATCTTGGATTCTCTCACTACCTTTAGTCTTAAAGCAAATTTATATATCCATCATGCCTATTTAATGGTCAGAGTTTCAAAGGAATGTTTTAACATGTCTTTCAACAGATCACATTGGCTGCATTGTAATGAGAAATCTCAGAAGTTTTTTTTTTTTTTTTTTTTTTTTTTCTCAGATGTAGATTATTTACTGGTTGTGTGTCAAAGATTTGTGAGAGAAATCTGTCCTAGTAACTACTGTTTGAACTGTCAATTTAGGAGGTACAATAAGAAATTGCGATTCAAGTAAAAAGGTATCATGTACAACAGTGTGATTTTATATTGTCCTACCCATAAATGAGAAGCAGCTGGATGCCAAAGCCCTGACCTGGTCTTGTCATAGCTCAGGTTTAATGTGTAGTGATAAGCAAGGGCAGCATGGTGGTGGGGGCCCTTGAGGCTAGCAGCAGTAGTACTAGTCTGTGGTGGTGAAGGAGTGACAGCTGGGGAATTGGCTAGTGGAGAGGGGATCATGCTGGCACAAAGAAGGGAAGTCGTAGTGGTGGAATGGATGATGACACTTGATTCAGACTTTGGCTGTAAGGATCTTACAGTGTGTAATGGAGTCAGTGGCAGGACATTGTAGATTGTGCTCCTGTCACTTAATTGTACACATGCTTCAGCATGGCTATGGCTCCAATTTAGTTACAGTCTACTGCCAATCAAGATGGCATATTTGGCTGGGTTGAACCATCATTCATTCTGTAAAATATCAAAACATTAATACATTTTCATCAGAAGTTCTTCTCCAAGTGGATAGCTCAAAATTTCTCATCAAATAAAAAAAATCCAAAGGTACTTCATTTACAGTAATTAACTATTTTTTGGAACAGGCAGTAAAATGCTGTGGTGTCAGGTGATGTTGCATTGTTTTAGTGGTCTGGTGATGGTGTCCTGTTGTGAGGCCTTCCCTTAGTGGTGTCTGGCTCAGAACAGATGACACTCATAAGATGCAATTATCTTTTTTGATCACTAGAAACCACCACCCCCATGATTGCTTTGCTGCCGTTGTTCTGTTTCCCCCGCCTCTTTTGTTTCATCTCTATTAACGGTCCATATCTCCACAAGACACATGTTTTGCTACATCTTAACTCTTTTTCTACATCGTTTGCTTTTTAGGGCTGCATTTGATGATTATTTAATTGGTCACCGATTAGTTATTTGGTCAGTAAAATGTCGGAAAACTGTGAAAAATATTAATCATCTTTTCCCGGTCCTCAAATGGCTTGTTTTGTACTCGATCCAAACCTGAAAATATTTTAATTTGAGAAGGTGAAATCAGGAAATTATCATTGTAGTAAATCATTGCAGATCTGCTCCCTTTTCTAATTTACTGTCCTGTTTATGTTCTGAGTAAGATACCCTAGTAACAAGTTATTTAATTCATAAATTAAAGGTAGGGCTGCATGATATGTTAAAAAAAATCATATTGCAATTATATTTTAATATTTGGCAATATAATTGAAGATTAGTAGGAATCGCCCCCCCCCCCCAATAACTGGTTAGGACCCCAACAAATATCATCATGATTTCTAGGGAATATGATTTGTAGGCCAGGGCATTTCTACAGCACTACAATACCTCATTATAACTGTTTTGTCACAAATGTTTCCTTTACCAAAAAATTGCACCTTCTATGATGTGGATGTTGTACTTGGCCGTATTGCAATATCAGTAATATTTGGAAAAGAAAAGTTTCTGCTTGTCTTTTGAACACAAACTCTTTAAATGGTGAGGTGTAATTGGTGATGGCATCTTATATGCTCTAGACATCCCTCAGCTTCTGATGCAGTAGTTTGGTCAGCAAGTATCATAATTTCTGCATGCTTCCTCATATTTTTACACATTGTAGGCTACAGCCAGAATGCAGTTGTGTAAGACAGAAAAAAAATTACAACTGTAACCTTCCTGATTTTTTTTTTTTGTTGTTGTTTCTTCATTCATTCCTCAAAACCTGTGCTTCCCTGTTCTCCCACTATTCAGAGCAGGCTGATCTGCTGGCTACTGCGTGGGCACAGTGCATGCAAGATCATCCTCAGCTGCAGGCACCTCCTGCTCTGACATCACAAGACGTCACAAGGGCATCCCATACATCAAATATTCTGCAGGGAGGAAAAAAGAAAAGGGGGGGAAAAAAGCTCTTTACCTAAGCTGAAGGGATTAGGATTAAAACCCAGAGGTTGTGCCTCCACACCGCTGCAGAAGCCGCCCTGTCACACATCAAACCTTTAATCATCAGGACAGAATGGCAGTATTGATGTTGGTGTTTCTCTGTCAACCCTTACCTGTCACACATCAGTGAGGGCGAGCTTGCCCAATCTGAGTTGGAGGATAACGTTACTGACGGTAACATATTACGCTGGTTGTTTATGGATGGCTGAATGGTTGAAAGAAACAGCTGTTCAGAAGGAGGCTGGGGTGGTTTCCAGAATATTGTCATAAAGGTGGTCTATAAAACTAAATCACCAGATTTGTTTTGGAAAAATATAATCCGTCAATTTGTTTGATGTGATGTACTTGATATGATGTACTAACAATTGTTTTCATTGCCATTTAATCTGTAGATTATTTTCTTGATTTATTGATAAATTGTTTGGTCAGAAAATTGTGAAAAATATTACTCACTGTTTCCCAAAGCCCAAGGTTACATCCTCAAATCAGAAAATTGTGACTTTTTTCTTAAAAAATTACTTACAACAAATAATTGAATATAAACATTTGGTGATTAATTTCATAGTTGACAGCTAATCGAAGAATCATTGCAGCTCTGATAGATGGTGTTGGGATTAAATGTTTTAATTCTCTAGAAAAGAGTCTGACATGTTGACAAAGTCACAACAAAAAGTAAGATTCTTTTGTGTGTGTTTTGTCTGGGCTTGAGAAAATAGTGCCCAGTTATGCTATATACAAATCTCAGTGCAGGAACGATTTAACCTTGTATAGATAGCATCAGTCTGGTGATAGATCGATAAAAGTAATTTCGGGGGGTGGGGTGGCTGGCTGCCATGTGTGCATTTGAGGATTGGCCCACGTCATCTCTTCCTGTCTGCCTCTAGATTCATTTGCCAAAAAGCCTCACAGCTAGTCTATGAGTTAACCAGTACTATCTCCAGGCTAGCTCCGACACATTGTCCCAAGAAATAAGAATGCACAGGGCAGGGCACTTAGAGCTGTTTGCACAAGGCTGTCTCCCAAGATTATATCTCAAGAGACTTTTCAGATTTAATCATCATCAGTATGTTGGCTATAAGGAGGCAAGAAAACTGTGTTCCCAGATCCTTGTTTTTATAACATTGCTGTGCAAGATAGTTGATGTTTCACCCTGTTACATAAGTTTTACTGACTGTTGTGCGGCCATTTTGACATCTGTTTGCAAATTGCATAGAAGCTGTGATTGGTTAGTGTAACAGAGAAGCCACAGACAGCAGATGGCTATATTTAGCATCAAAGCAGCACCTATTAATCTGTGAAAATAGAAAATTTCTTCAACTGTTCTAGAATTATATGTGAATTAGTGTTAAATGTGGCTGGATAACTTCCACAGCAATATGTTAAACGCTATGCTGTGGTCATTGCTGTCTCTGATACTGTGGATGAAGGAATAAACATGTTCACATTTGCACACACCCCTGATGTGAAGAGAATCTTGTCAGACCAGCCTGTCTCTGATTCATGACACACTGCCCTGCTCTGACAGGCGTTGCTGGATATAGCAAAAGACTCTCTTATTGGTCTGTTCTGCACACATGACATCTATTGCATGCCCGTCTGTCCTGGAGGAGGGATCCCTCCTCTGTTGCTCTTTCTAAGGTTTCTTCCATTTTGATTTCCTTGTCAACATCCCCTTGCGGCAGATTTGTGATCTTGGGCTATATTAATAAAATTGACTTAATTTGACGTGACCGTCACTCATCTCACCTGGCAGCTGTTCAATTCTTTGTTGTCCAGAATTATAAGGAGCTCTTAATAGATGGTGGTTGCTATATATTTGGTTGTTTTGGTTTCTATTGTAAGAGCAGGGTGTGATACTTGACTTTTCTCCCTTACTCTCCTCCTGCAGTCAGACTTGATTTGTGTGACGTAGGCAGCACAATGCTCTCTCCTCAGCGTCACAGCCCCACACAGCTAATATGCTGATGAAGCTTTTTGTTCTCCTCCTTCCCCATCACACGACAGTGATGCTAGCCAGAGACTAGTGTGGACTGGAGATAGCACACAGCAGATGTCGCATGAGTGTGTGTTGCTAGTGCCCACCCTGGTACTGATCTTGTCTCCGGAGAGATGTGGTACCCTGCCTGTCTTCTGATGTCAGCACTTTCTCCTGTGCTTAAGCCTAATGAGGCTTTTTTCATTCAGAGAGTGATTTACAACTCTGCAGCTGTCTGGCAGAGTCACTTTTGAAATTACAGGAGCTGGAGCAGTTTGAGGAGATGAGACAGAAACACACACAAACCAGGTTTTTGGTCGCATAGTATCAGCGTCATTTTCATTTTGACAGAGCAGAAGTCCCCATGTGGAGCCATGTTGGATTTTTAAGGGGAACAGAAACTGTAACAGTTGTCGTTTTGTTGCTCCATCTCTTATTTCACTTCTGCTTCATTATTCAGCTGTGCCCTCTGGTTTCTGACGTCAGTCTGCAAGCCTATTGTAACTTTCATTGTAGTTTGTCTACTAGGGCTGCAACTAATGATTATTATTCTTGATTAATCTGTTGATCATTTTATCGATTCATCAATTAGTTGTTTGGTCTATAAAATGCCAGAAAATTATGATAAATGTTGATTACCATTTGTCAAAGCCCAAGATCACAACCTGAAAGGCCTTGTTTTGTCCACAACCCAAAGATATTTAGTTAACTGTCATTAATGACTAAAGAAATCAGAAAATAGAGAATTTATACATTCAATTGATTCATCTAATAAAGTAGTCGTTGCTGTTCTAGTGTCTACTCTAGTTTGTTGGCTTGTTTACTTAACTAAATTTATTTTCTCTTTCTTTCATACCAGCCTTGGGAGCAGCCTATGGCACAGCTAAGAGCGGTACAGGGATTGCTGCCATGTCTGTGATGAGGCCGGAGCTCATCATGAAGTCAATCATCCCCGTTGTCATGGCGGGTATTATAGCCATCTACGGCCTGGTAGTAGCAGTGCTGATTGCCAACAACATCTCAGCGACGGTCAGCCTCTACAAGTGAGTTCAGTCAATCAGTCATTTTTTCAGAAATTTGTCTAAATTTCCTTTTTTTTGTCAACACATCTTTTTTTTGTTTGTTTTTTATTGAAATCCTGTTGTAACATTGAGCAGGAAAGTCTCATTTAGGCTAGCTTGTTCTAAAGCACCAGATGGCCTTGTCACTTGTCAGGTTTAGTACAAGCCATATGAAAAACGGTAAAAAAAAATCACACACACTGGTGAAACTTAATTATTAACAAAGCCACTAAAGGGACCAAAACCAACAATGAATCCTACCTGCTAAGCCACTGCTCTGATGTAGCTTTTCTGATAAAATTATAAGCACATACAAGCCCCATTGAATAACATATTCCACCCATACAGTGAACACAGCCAGTGTAGTTTAATGACTCTCTGACTGCTGTTTCAGTGTTGTCACATCGCTGTGCATGCTCACGACACACACTAGTCTGCAGTTGAGACTACTTTACAAGTGTGAACTTGCCGTCTCAGTCACATAAAGGTTTTTTTTTTCACACCCACATGACTTAACAATAATAACAAAGTTTTAAAGCAAGGAGGTACAAAGAAGATGCTGTAACACCAGCCTTTAATTCTTAAAATCTTACTGGTATTTATTTTAAAAATATGAGCACTCTGTGATGAATTTAATCAAGTATTATAAAGATTATATCTTTAAACTTGGGGATAATGAATAAACCTTGAGAAAATCAATTTTTAAGTGACTGCAACTAACATAATACAGTTCCTTGTGTTGATAATGTTAACATATCATGCTTGGGTGCTGACAAAAAGTAAACAGGATGCTGCTGTCTGTTGTGTCTCTTTTGACAGAACGCTCTGGTGTTTTTACCTCAAGTGTTTGTGCAGAATTGTTGTAGCTTACTGCTGAGATAACGTTAAGCCATGTCCAATTTGCAGAGCTTACAGAGTGCCGCATCGTTCAGTGTCTGTCCAAAATACTCCCTCACTTTAGATGATCATGGGCATGGCCTTTTTAGCTGTTTACCTGTTCTCTGGGGGAATCATGTTTTGACAGGATGTAGCCATTGTGATGTTCCGATGCATTCATACAAATCAGCATATTTCTGTATATAGCCCAGCTTTAACTGTAATTTGCCTAAATAGACATTTCTCAGAGATGTGTTGTCCACTTAGTTTAAAATCTTGCAAGGTATGAACAGTAAAACAAGCAGAAATCAGTGCTTTGAACAGCTTTTATTATTATTATTATTATTATTATTATTATTATTGTTGTTATTATTATTATTATTATTGTTACAGTCTAGTTGTCTAGAAAACACCTGCTCTGTCTGATGGCAGTTATTATATTTAAAATGCTGTGACTCAGGCATGTTTATTTGAAATGTTCTCAGTCATTTAAATTGTTAACCCAGATTACTCAATCAATTATACTTTGTGCTGACAAACTGTTGTCTTTGTGTGTTCAGGAGTTTCCTCCATCTGGGAGCCGGGCTGAGCGTGGGCCTCAGTGGGCTGGCAGCAGGCTTTGCAATCGGCATCGTGGGCGACGCGGGCGTCAGAGGCACAGCTCAACAGCCAAGGCTTTTTGTGGGCATGATCCTCATTTTGATTTTCGCTGAGGTCTTGGGTCTTTACGGGCTCATTGTTGCCCTCATCCTCTCCACGAAATAAACACCCAAACATCTCCACTACAAGATCTGTCCATTATGTTGCTGCTGGAGAAAAAGTGTAAAACGGGGAAAAAATTGTAAAAATTTCTGCCACACAAGATGAAAGAAGTGAAGGCGGGGAAAAAAGAATTAAAATGGCTCCATTAATATGGTCTTATCAACAAATATGTACAGTCGTCCCAATTTGATAGTCAACTTGTAAATGCGCAATGTAGTGATTTGTCTGTCTTGTGTGTGTGTGTGTGTGTGTGTGTTTCAAAACAGTTGTATGATGAAGATTCCTTTTTTCCCTCCACTTATTTCAGGCCTTGAGGCCAGCCGAGGCAGCCTGGCCTCTGGTCGTTGAGAGCTGACCAAAGGGCCGCACAGCTTTTTCTCCTCCCACATCAACTTGGGAGTTGACACAATTTCTGCATTAATCTTGAGGATCTATTTGTAAAGAGAAATGTATATGGACTTTACGATTTTTTTTCCACTGATTTTATTTATAAGAAATTGTTCATTGAACTGTTTAATGCAGCAAAAGTCTTTAATTCCCCAGGATATATTATACATATATATACAGACATATAAATATCTATATAGATAGATTTAATGCACTGTGGGGTAATTGTGATAAGTGGTTGGAATTCCTCTGGATGTAATTCATGGTTTAATAATTAAGATTGCCTTTAGTATGTTGCTGGTGAAGTGGGAGTTTTGTGTGTAGCTGTATTCTAATCATTACGCAAACATTCTCAAACTTCAGTGTTTTTCCTGTAGTACTGCTGTTTGCATTAAAGGTGTGTGTGCCCCGTGATGGGTCTCACAAGTGTAATTTCCAAAACTTCATCTCTTCTCCATCTTATTCACCCCCCCGACCTCTTTCTCTCTCATCTGTGGCTGTACTTCATCTCTTCCACATTCCAGCCATTAAAATCCTGCATGGGTTTCAGTGTCTTGTTGCTGTTGGATATGAAGCTGAAGAGCAGGCTAGTTTCAGAAGATTTAATCCAGATCAAAAAGATAGTTTAATGTTGTATAGTTCCTCCCCCCGACAGAAAAAAACCAAATCAATGCCACAAGAAGACTTGATGGCATCATTTGTATCTGGTGAGATTAGTGTTCAAGTGTGGCCTAGTTTCATGCGAGGACCGGCCCAGTTTGATCTGGAGTTTGTTTTCTGAAAATGGAACTGCTGCTGACGCATTTTACCGAAGCGCCAATCTACAATCCTGTATTACCACTGGTATTGAAGTTATCCTGATGTGTCGACGTGTGTGTCACAATCGAATTAAAGAAGATTCCAACTTAGATTTGACTGGCTTCCCAAACACACAGAATGTGTTTTCAGAACTGTTTTATTGTACTGTGACACATTATTTTAGTCTTTTACAGGCAGCGTGACCTGGATTTTTTTTTATTACAAAATGATGTCTCTGAATTTGCTGTATTGTATCAGCTGTGTTGCAGCATTCATCTCTTCCTGTTCCACTGTGTGGTGAGAGTTTATCTTCACACTGTGGTTAACACAAGAATTGCGACTGTAGCAATAAAAGATAACTGCAGACAAAGCCTGCATTGTAGGGGAGACCGGAAGCAATTGTAACATTTCCTCTCATAACAGATCACTTATATACATAATACACTAGTCATCTTTTGATACAAGAAACATATGTGCACTGATGAATAAAACTTCACTAACAAGGACAAGACTATAATATTAGATGGTATAATATGCAAAATTTTCCTAAAATTTATAGACTAATATAATATAATCCCTTTCAATCATCACTTATGACCCATTAGAAGCGTGGTGAAGACTGTCAAGAGGTGCAACAGAATGCTTTACCAACACCAAATATCAATATTTGACATCCTGGTATCTCCTGTGTGTTTTTCTACCTTTAAAATTTTTGCAAGTCATAGTCTTAACAGTTTTCCCCTTGGTGGGGGCAACACTAACACTGAAAAAATAAGTCATATCAACCCACTGTATCTCAAAAGCAAACCTCAAAGTAAACACATTACCGCTGTAGTATCTCAATGTTAAGATTTTTCTTTTTGTACTGGGTTTAATTTCTTACAGAGGTCAGGGATCACATGCAAAGTAAGTCTATTTTTGATGGTCCTGCTTCTTTTCCACAGGCAGAATCTTAGTGAGTAGTGCACAGTAAAGTGTCATCACTCTATCTTGTTTCTGATCTGGAGAATTGAGTGTGTTAAAGTTGCCCCCAGACTCCCCTACTGTTTGCTCATACTGATGTATTAAATAATGAATAAAACAAGATAATCAGGAAATAGCTTTATATAATGTTAAACTGTACAGGACAAAAATGCAACATAGAAATCATTACATCTACACAATGACTTTCAGAATTACACTGTGCTAAAAATGTGAACACAATGCAACATTTTGAGTGAATAAAATCATGAGTCAAGCAGTTTGGAGGCTGTGGAGCAGAGTCTGGCAAATACTGCTGATGGCGCTGAAGGTGGCACTGTCGGGAAATGACAGCATGAAGTCTTTGCCCTCCTCTATACTGGTGCTGAGCAGAGGATCCAAGGGCACAGCGCCTGAAACACACAGGACATGATGTTGATACTGGTTTTACCTGACCCATGACTGCATGTAATGTCACACCTGATATATCTCTGCTGAGAAATGATTCACAGCCACCTTATGCAAGAAAGTAGCATTTAACTAACGTAGAAAGGAATGATAATCAACATTGAGGATGTATCGAGTGGATGTTAAGGGGCCTTGACTAATAAATACTTGCATAGCTAAAGCTATGCATACCACAGCGTGTCACTGCCACAGGGTTTGCTGAATTAGCTGCATCATTACTCATGAGATTGATCCACACACAAATCAGATAAGCACTAAGGGAAAATGTTAAATGATCAATTCATTTGACCAATAATTATTGATGAGGATGTGATGTGTTTTAAACCTGCAGCCGCACTCAAATCTGGATCGACCATTTTAGCAGCATGTCAGTGATGCAAAATGCCTCCTAAGTCATGAATGGTGGGTGAAGAGTGATGTGCAGTCACAGTGTGTTGTGACACCTTGTGGCTGGAAGCTAACATTACATGTTATTCAATCCCATTGATCTCACCCAGGAATATTGATCCAGTCAGCTTTGCCAACTCTTCACCGCCACCTTTTGAGAAAATGTTGCTGCACTCCTGAGAACAAAGAATGTTTGTTAAAATCAATACAGTCTGACTGAATGAAAAAACACAAACTTTGCATATGTATTTTGGTGAATTTCTGATTGAACACATTTTTTAAAAGGGACACAGTTTTTTTGTAGACAGCATTTATATCCTTCCAAGCCTGTCATACTTGGATGCACATTAATGTAGTTTCATAAGGCATTATTGTTATTTCACACCTGAAATCTCCAAAGAATTATATGAAAGTTAACATACTGAGCAGTGTGGACAAACAAAGCCACTCATATTCTCTATGATGCCCAGGATCCGCACTCCTGTCTTCTTACAGAAGGTGATCTCTCGCCTTACATCCCCCGTGGATACTGCCTGTAGTCAACACAAGACCAGAAAACATACGTGTTTGTTATGCGCAATTAATCATTTTTGTTGCTTTCTATGTAGTTATGAAGATGGCATGAATTAGCATTCACACACAATATAATGGCAGTCAAAGTGTTTTTCACAGTTCAAGCCACAGTGCTGGTAAATTGTCTTTAAATTACATACACACTGTCAGACAATAATTAAGCAGAATCAACTAATCTTAACTTAAATATACAAGTTTTATTTGTTCGAGTTAATGAAACTTCTAGTATTTATTTTCAGAACACTCAAGAACTTATGAACATGAGTTCTTCTAACTTTTGACTTGAAATGATGAGCTTAAAGAATGCACAACACAGAGTTCAATCAACTAATTAAATAAAGTTTCTAAAGACGTATGATCAGCGTATTAGCAGACTTCCCAGCATGCATTGTTTGAGAGTTGAAACTCTCTAGAGACTCTTCTTTTTTATAGTTTGAAGAAAACATATAATGATAGTAACAGTGAACAATGATGAAGGTCCATTCTGAATTCAGTCCCTACCCCCGTGCACTAAAAACTTTTATAAATCCACTGTCGTTGTGCCAATGATGGAACAGAGTAGCTCCAACAGGAGTAGCTCTAAGTTCTTTGTGTGAAATGAAGAACTAACTCTTCAAACTGAGAAAATGAGAAATGTACCTGAGGTGTGGTGACCAAAATGGCTCCATCCACTCTGCTGTGTTTTTTCAGGTTCTCCAGTACTGCCAAATGCTCATCAGACGTCCCTGGCGGCGTGTCCACCAGCAGCACGTCCAGCTCTCCCCATGCTACGTCGGACACAAACTGGCCAATCAAAGCTGTGGGACAGGACAATCAGAGATGGGCAGAGGAAGGTGAGTTCAAGTGCAAAAAATCCATCACAGGTTTGTGTTGAAAAATAGATGTTAAGGCAGAAAAACAGAACATCACAATGATTAGTGTTATTTTATTCAGTGTGCCTGATGTGCAATGCACAAAGGCACATTATATATAATCCGCCATACTTCTTCTTCTTCTTATTATTATTATTATTATTATTATAGAGTAGTACTTCCTTTTTAACTATTATCTTTGATATATGTGCATGTGTTTTGTATATCTTTGACATTTAAGTATTTTTGTGTTTCACACTGACTTTTGCATAACTGTACACTTTTTGATGTGCATATTTATCTGCACTTGCATTTTTATGATTGTGTGTATTTTCACTTAATGTAAAGCACATTGTGTTACCCAGTGTACGAAATGTGTTCCATAAATAAAGTTTGAGTAAAGTTTCATGTAATACTGTGTGAAGTTATTGTTATAACAAGACATTTTATTGTTATAACAATGAACTATTTATCTTGTAAAAGCATGACATGTTTCATATTATGTGATTATTGTTATAATGAGATGACTTATATCTTTATGATGCTCCACATAATCATGTGATAATGTGAAAAGTTTTACATTATATGAATGAGGTATGACATTATCACATGAAATGTGTCACGTTATAACAATATGAATAGTTTCTTGAAGTTTCTTGTTATAATGTGGTATGTTTCTATGTTGTAATACTATGGAAATATCTTGTTATAGCCTGAAAAGCATATTGTTATAATGATAAACATTTCATATTATAATGTGATACTGATAATGTGTTATTGTTTTTCTGATGTAGCAGCGATACGCTGCCATACAGACCATTACATTGGGAGAATAGCATACCGGTTTTCTTGGGCCCCCTCCACACCACTGCTTCATCTGGGTCCTCCAGCAGGAAGCCGATTGACATCAATGCGAGGGTCTTCTGAGCATCAGTGTAGACGGGCACCCATCCTGAGTCACACTGGTGCACATCAGGCCGGCCAACACTCAGCATGCGGGGGATACTGGGCCCACACAGATCAACATCCAGGATGCCAACCTGATGAACACATCATTATTAACAACAACATTAATATTATTATAATACAATGAGATTTAAAGTATTGTGTTCATACATGTATCATAACCACCTACAGTCTTTATAAAGGCTCCATGTGTGTTTAAGACAGAGTAATATCGTGCCAGCCTATACTGACGTCATGTATTAAGCTGCATATAGACGCAGCTGGTCTGTGAACTCACCTTTTTCCCAGCATGTCTGAGAGCCAGAGCTAACTCTGTGGTGATGGTGCTCTTTCCCACACCTCCTTTACCCGACAGGACCAACACAACATGCCGAACCTGAGACAAGGTCCCGTCTCCTGTGGAGAGGAGCAGAGAAACAAAGGTCAATTCAGCATGACGCAGCAGATAGATGCAAAGTTATTTCTTAAGTTTAAATTCCAGTAAATTACAGCACAACAATCCAGAGAGTTGGTAAATTAAACTGTTAAATAATATGATAAGGAGAAGGAGAAATGTTGTTGTTAGGGACCAATAATGACATATTTCATCACTCGAGTTCACAAGTTCAACAGAAGTAGGTTTGAGATAATGTTTAACTACGTATCGACTTGTTCATATAGACAATAACTCCTCCGATGATATGAAAACGTTTCGGTTCGCTTCGATGTTTTACAAAGTTAACAGAGCTAAATGTTTAAAACTTTAGCTGATTTAAAATTAGCGTCCGCTAACCGCTAGCCAGTTAGCTAATGTTAGGCTATAAATCGATTACTATTATCAAACACGTATCAGTTTCAGACAGCTGCCATCTCTGAAAAAAAAGAAGACACAGTTCGTGTACAGCTGATCGAGCAACAAATAAAGACGTAACCTTCTAATAAACTTTATAATGAACTTCATACCATTATCTTGTTCCATATTTTGAATGTGGAGCTTCAATCATGCACACAGCAGCACCGGGTTTCGACTACTTCCGTATAACGTCATACGCCATCTAACAAATCACGAAGCGAATGTTACTTCTAAGCCCGCCTTCCAACCAACGCCACCAATAGGCTGTCGTTCCGCACCAACCGTGCATTCAATCATACCACAAAGGCTCAAAATTAATGGCAAAAGTGTATTTTTGTGTTTCTGTAAACTGATCCGGATGTATTTGACTCATAACGTCAGTGATAATTACCTGTGTTAAAGGCAAACAGCTGGCACCAGACACAGGTTTTTATATGGGGACACATATAGTTATTTTGTTAACGAGATAGATTCATAATATCTATCACATAGTAATAGTAGATACCATTCCCACCATGATGATAATAATATCGATTACCATTATCTTATTTATGAAATTGTGATTAGAGATGTGAAGTATCCTTCAACTGAATGATTAGCAGGAGTATAAACTATCTCTTTTTTTTATTATTATTGATTGATTGACTGATTTTTGCTGATCGGTGCATCTGGATGGTGGGTATTCCCCTCCTTATGTTATCAAATCAGCAGACCACACATTATGTCTCTACATCATTTGCACCACAGGTAGTTTGACCACTTGGGCAAAGGTAATTTAACAAATTAACATAAACTCCTCCCACACACAGGTCTTATCCAGTAAGAACACACGGAGGGCGTGGAGAAGTAATGTTTACGTCCTGCCTGCGGAGAAGTGGGACAGAGTGCAAACTGCACCTGTCACAAGGTCGGACATAGAGACACACCAGCATTCAAATGAGCCACTGCAAGACAGTGTATAGGAAGACTACTGCAAGGTAAGAGACTAATTATTGCTAAAATTAATAAATCATGCTATACTGTGGTTGATTGAGTTTTGAGTTAAAGATACAACAAAATATCAGCTGTAGAGTCTCAATTACTGAACACACAGTATCTGCTGAAATTTAAACATTATACTATTATAGAGAATGACAGTGAGAATATATATAGTCTAATATTGCACTGATCTGTATTATAAATAAAAACTGTCTGAGGTGGATCACTGATAAAGGACAGCATGAGGACATTCTGGTGTATTTGAATAAAAACCCTGAGCAGGACGTGGACGATGACTTGATCTGAAACATAAAAATCATTCACATCGCTGTCATCTTCCTACTGAGACTGCATTCATATCATGTCAATCAGAATATTGCTACTGCAGTTTATCCTGACTGAGATGGTCCAGATGATGCATTTACAGTATGTAGGGTAAGGCCCAATTAAAGTGTGACTTGCTCCAGACTAACTAATCTAAATGATTGGGAGTTATCTCCTGCACCTGCTGTAAAGCACTCACCAGCTGCTGTGCCGAGTGGTTGCATTAACCGAGACATGCTATCAGGTGGAGGTACACAAGTGATCTTTTTACATATGTATATCTCGGTTAACTGTAAACAGGGATGCATTTCAGAAAAACAAAACACTGGAATTTAGCCTATGGATTGTAATGATTACTGTCTGTGAAAGTGGTAAACACCTCAGAACAGATAAGATTGTTTTCTCAGCTCTGGTTTTGATCAATAAATGTGGATCTGTCTGCTTTCCACATCATAACGCCCAGAAGAGAGGCAGATGTATGAATATTTACTAGATAGAGGCATAATTTCTATAATGTTCTTGTCGCTGGGATTGCATCAACTTCACTGACAGTTTATTCTCTTATAGTGTAATTGTTCCCTGCAAACAAACTTTGACTTAAATTTCCCAAAAGTTTTTCTTAAAAGTGGTACTTTTAGAGCACTGTTTAAAAAAGTTGAGAAAACTCATAATTTCAAGACAGTCGTCCTGACTATTCTTTTTAGTTTTGAACCAAACTCGTACACTTTGAAATAAACTAAAAAAAAACAACATTTGTCCAACCTATAATCTTTGATTTGTTGAGTAAATTCATGAAAGCAACTAAGCAGAGTTTTTAACTGATTATGAAACAGTCTGACAGCTGGAATCTGATTGGAATCAAATGAAACAGGCCTGTGTTTACATTTTCACAAGCAACATTACAGTTAGTGGTACATTAGCCAGTTAAAAACAAGCAGGGGGGAAGTTTTGTTTAGATAATTTGTTTTTTGAAATTATATTTTGTGGTTATTATGGTAGAAACATTACCACTTTTGTCCACGGGGGCTTCCAAAGTCAACATAATCTGAAAATGATTAATCATTTTATTATATTGCAAACATTGAATTTTCAAGCATCCAAATAATGACAAATTGGGTTTACAGCTAACTATGACCTTCCAAAAAAAATTGGAGGGTTCTAAAGTTTATCAAAATAAGAAAAGTAAACTATCTCAAAAATATTATAGGTCAGCAAAACCTTTTTTAGTTTATTTCAGAATTTAAGAATTAGAGTAAGAGTAAATCTAGTAAAGACAGTTGCCTTAAAATTATGAGTTTCCTCAACTTTTTTTTTCCAGTGTGGAGAAAGTTAAATTTTCATAACACAATCTATAAAATCCACCTCCATCCCACCAGAATTACATCCAAACTTCTCTTGCATGGTGAATTAAAGTGCCACATAATTAGGTAGGCAGGTGTCACAGTCAGTACGAGCAGGCGTGTAAACACAGGACATTAGTTATGTATGATTAGTACACATCAGACGTCAGATCAGGTGACCTTATCTGTGTCTACCTGCTGTTGAAGCTAACCGACAGCCTTGCTGCCACAGTGGCAGAGCAGAGGGTTGGGTTTAAAGGCTGACACAGGTAGAGTGAATGGAAACACAACCTGCTGCCAACTGTGGCATATGGGGCAGACTGAAATAGGCCTCACAAGGATATTTTGCAGGTTCACACTGACCTGAAGAACTGGTTTGGAAAGGTTTGTGAAAAACACTGTTAAACTTAGTAAAGCCCAGAGAGAATGCCTGTTGTTCACATTTTAACTGACCCACTTTTAGCTGTCAACAAGTGAGGGAAAAATGCCGTGAATCCAAGGTGGCTCACACTTTGCACTTACAACTCTAATAATAATTGCAAGTACAAGGAATTCAACTGTGTCAATTGTTTTAGAGGAAAACACTTTGTACCTTTAAGGTCATCAGTAACCCCATAAAAGATAACAAAATTTGAATACTGCAACAACATGAGGATATCTATCATTTGTTTGAGTTAGACGCACACTCAGCTTAATCAGTAGCTTTTAATTCCCATGAAGCCCCTTTCAATCTGAAATAGATTCAATAGGACAAGTTATTCCTGTCTCTCTTCCTTGAATACAGCCTGCTGGGTTTGGAAAATGTGTAACCAGATATGTAGAGAGTCAGAAAATAATGTGACCTCAACAAACAAAACAACAGTAAATAATCTGTAAACCAAGACTTCAACACTGACCTTAACTTGACATAAATACCATGTCCATGCCTACTACTACACATACAGTATGCCAGCTGGTCATAAGACGTTGGGTCTGCTTTCCACAGAGCTGCCATGCTGAGAAGAGGCAGGAACGGCCGGACTCGGCATTTGGCGTGGAGCGAAGCACGGCACGAGACAGATGCCATGGCAGTGGTCCAGACGTCAGACAGGGAAGAATGGGACAGCCAGACAACAACACAGGTGAGACACCAGGATAGAATGAAAGAAAAGTAGAACAAAGTGTGTAATCAGAATCAGAAATACTTTAATAGGTTTCTTTACAGTTGCTCCAATAATATATAGGCATGGAGAATTAAAATAAAACTAGAAAATAGAAGTAATAAGTATGTAAAAAAAAAATGTGTGCATTGTACTACAATATATAACAAAATATATATAAAGAAAAATCAGAAATAAGAAAGATGTAAAGTATATGTACAGTATGATAAATGGGTCTATGAATAGGTGTGTGTGTATAACAATAATAATGAAAAGAGTATTAGTTGAAATGTTTGACATGTAAAATATAAATGCAATAGAGATGCCAGTGTATAACACAGTATTACACATTAAAATCATTATTGTAAAACTTATTATTGCACTTTCAGGTGCGTAAAAATGGACAGGTAGTGTTGTGAGACTGAACTTGTGTGTGCAGGACACCAGAGAGAGAGATATTTTTTAAAGTCTGTGTGTTTAGTGGGTTGAAGTTTAGTTTCTTTCCTGCTTTTATATAACAAAATCACATGGGAAGTTTATTGTTAAGAATTTATAGGAAATTAAGTGTTTATTCACTTCAAGCTCATCTTCATTTAAAAGACTCAGTTTGAAGCGGAGAGCCCTGTTGTAATGAAGATGCGAGTTCCTTATGTACTGGGCTGACATCCCGAGGCAAACCAAGTCAAGCAACCAGCACACATGTAAGGAAAATGGGTAAATGTCTCAGGTAGAGAACGGGGCCTTGTGAGCCACCTCAAAAATTTGCCTGTGTCCAAGGAAGATCTTACATTAAATTAAAAATAGTGCTATTTGATATGTGTGCTGTTTGTTTGCTTTGTAAAATAGTCAGTAGTAATCCGGTATAATAAAGAAATATAGATAAAAAAATATATTAAAAAAATTATAAATAAACTGTTACTGTTTTTCAATTAAATGAATAAAAAAAAGTCGTTATTTTTGTCACTTGGGCCCATTATGATAGTGTGCACTGGGGCCATACCAAAACCACTTTACAGTGTATTTGTTGCATAAACTATCAGATGAGATCAGCACAGTGCCGCTGTGCAATGAAAAGAGAAAGGTACAGATGGAGTGTATATTTGGTGTGACTGGAGAGTAAGACGTGTGTTGGAGGGTAAGAAGTAGTTCAGTCCGTAGAAGAAGTATTCCACATGTGAAAGGTAATATTTCTACCTGAGTAGCAGTAGTTTTCCACTGGGACTGTCCCCTGTCTGAAATGGCTATACGGTGAGTAAGACATGGTCAGGTCTCCAAAGGAAAGGGAGGGAGGCTCAGTATTTTTGGAAGGGGTCTAATTTTACTTACTAGCATACATGACCTCTTTCACCAATAGGAACCATGAACAGCTTGTAGGGGAAAAGGCTAACTTGTTGAGTCTTTGAAACATGGTATATGGGTGATACGGCTCTCACTTGACTCTTTGGATGGTCCAGTGCAAGACCGTAATTTTTCCATCCAGGATAAGCAACTATAATTCTTTTAGGTTTAGACTTTACAAAAAAGCATCAGTAGAACCAAGAAAACCTTGAAGATACTCCTCAGGATCTCTCCACCAGACCATGGCCACATCTATGGACTTACAAGATGCTGTTTGTCCCGTTTGTGTCAACCAGATCAGTGACCTGGAGTCCGAGGTGGATTATCTACCGAGTTCTCAGTCCGTATCGGAGGTGGTGGCCTTGCCCAGCACGGTGCCGGTGAAGGGGGAGTCTTTCTGCCAGTGTGACCGACAGGAGGAGCTCAGCCCAGACTTCGGTGTCACCGGTGACTGCCTCTGTGGGGAGGAGGATCAGGGTGAGTAAAATCTGATGGATACAGTAATACACCATATGAACACAGCGGGAGACACTGTAAATTGGCGGTGTGTAGTGTTGATGACGAACTCCAGTGACAGATTTATTGTCAGTGAATAAAAACGAGCCAAAAATGTTAGGCAGGGACGAGTTGAGAGAAGCTCCAGCTCCTCCCTCAGCTCTCTCCTCCAAAGCTTCCCAGAGCTCGGCGGCTGTCTGCAGGCGAGCGGCAGCTCTGTCTCTCTGCTCCACCTGGTCCTCCCCACACAGTTTGCAAAGCCCCACAATAAATGTGACTTTTTGCTGAATATTTTCAACTCACACTTTTAACTTGCACTTAATACAGTGTTGCCAGCAACATTACATTAAGCTCCTCTTGTTTTGGTGCTTTTTAGAAAGTTTAGTAGCTTAATAGCATAGGACTGTTACCAATAGCTAGATGTCACCTCTAAACTACAGTGGCTCTGTACTGTCAGACATTTACACTGTAAATTTAGGGAGCATACAGTGTCCATACTGAACATAAGACCCCAGGCAAAAAAAAAAAAAAAATAGGGTCACTGGGTTGCTGGAATCATGTTTCAGTGCATTTAGTCTAGTCAACTAAAATCTTATATCTAGTCTTTTAGTCTAAACCTACACTAAAACTGAAACAACTCAAATGACTAAAACAAACTGGCATTTTAGTCAAAATGCCAGAACTAAAACTAAGATGCATGCTAATTTCCTCAAATAGTGACTGGAGCCTTTACTTACCTCAACTAAAGAAGGTAACAGTGTCCCCTATGTCCCCTCATTTGCTAAGTGTAATTAGTCAAATCATAGCAGGTAGTGTGGACTGAGAGACAGAGAGCACTTGTAGATGATATCAACCCTGTAATGGCAGTCCTTACAGGGGAAAAAACCTTTACAATACAGCTGTAAAACTCCCCATCAGTCAGTTATAACTAGCAAAGCCTCTCTGATGTGAGAGAAATACCCGACCAACCAGAACAACAGACCAGCGCTATGCCACTAGTATGAGTAAAAATTAAAAAAAAAAGGTTGCTACAAATGATAAAGCTATCCAGCTAATACAGCTGTTTGTGCCCTCAGGTTTTGACTGGGAGTGGGATGATCGCTTCAAGTCCTCCGGAGCCTTCCTCAGCTGTGACAACCGGAAGGTGAGCTTCCACTCAGACTACAGCTGTGGCACAGCGGCCATCCGTGGCACCAAGGAGCTCACAGATGGCCAACACTTCTGGGAAGTGAAGATGACCTCTCCTGTCTATGGAACAGACATGGTGGGTAGCAGCCCCTTGGATAATATTTAAGTTATATCAGCCACAGTGACCTAAAGCACACATGAAAATGTTTCTAAGTCTCTGTTCAGTGTGATGGATGTTGAGGATCATTGCAACCTCTCACCTCTTCTGATCTTGTCTTTACTGTTTCAACGGTGTAGATGGTGGGAGTTGGAAGTTCGGAGGTGAACCTGGAGAAGTTTAAGTACAGCTTTGGCAGCCTGCTGGGCCACGATGAAGACAGTTGGGGACTCTCTTACACAGGTCAGAACTTGAGAATATAGTGGTTAAAATATACCATGACTTATCAGGGGAATCTGTGAAAGTGGACAAAAGCTTTCTACCAGCAGTGAAAACTACATTTACTCAGATACTATGTTTAAAGGGATAGTTCAGGGTATTTTAAAGTGGGGTTGTATGAGGTACTAATCCATAGTCAGTGTGTGGCCTGCAGTAGATGGACATAGGAATAGTTTGGAGAAGCAACAGAAGTACTGGTGTGGGAAGCTGCTGACTGCTGTAGGTCAGCAGCAAAATGAATCTTAGTTTTGTTCATCACATTGGTGGAAACGGGCTTCCTTATGTTGATAATACTTATGTACTTTCAAACAAGCAGGATTTTAAATGCATAACTTGTAGTATTTTACATTTTATTGTGGGTACTCCCCCATGCTTCCTCTTCCACCACCACAACTACTAAATTTAAGTTTCCTCTTTTCTGTTCAAAGGTCACCTCCAGCACAAAGGAGACAAAGTGAAGTTTTCCTCTCGGTTTGGCCAAGGCTCCATCATAGGAGTGCACCTGGACACCTGGCACGGCACCCTGACCTTCTACAAGAATCGACACTGTATAGGTGTGTGTTTCTCTGTAATTCAAGCAGGTCTTGTTGGCTGCATAAAACAAAAGAAACCCTTACATGAAGTTTTCATCTTCTTCCACCAGGTGTTGCTGCCACTCGGCTGCAGAACAAGAAGTTCTACCCCATGGTGTGCTCCACAGCAGCCAAAAGCAGTATGAAGGTCATCCGTGCCTGCTACACACCCACCTCCCTGCAGTACCTTTGCTGTGCCCGGCTCCGCCAAACATTGCCAAACTGCCCAGACGTACTTAATGCCGTGGAGCTGCCGCCGGGCTTACGCAACCTCCTCCACCAACAGCTGGGCTGGGTCTTCACCCTCAGCAGCAGCCCCGAGGCCTCTGAGCAGCACAGGGCCTTGCCTGAGGAGTTCCCGGAGGAGATGGAGCTGCCTTCGATCCGCAGCCCCAGCCCCATCCCCATCCCGAGCCCGGTCTCCACCCTGAGTGCCTGTGCCTCCCCGAGTCCCTGCACCAGTCCGCTCCCTGACACAGTCTCTTACCAGTGCCCCTGTCAAAGGTCACCTCAGACTCAACCCTGCACTTGCCACTGCCCTCCAACTCCTCCAAGCAGCGACTACGACAGCTGCTGCTCCGAGCCAGAGGATTACCAATGCAAACGATGCCGCTGGACATGAATTAGTGGTCAAAACATGTTTGGCACACAGCCATTCTACCATTGCCATCAAAATCTCCTGGAGAAAAGTGCAAAGTCATCTTTTAGCCAATATTTCTGTCAACATTTTGAATGTATTGCTGCTCTTTTATCTAGCAAGTTCATGACAGTAAAACAACTTTGTCAGTGAATGTGGAAAGGGACTGAGTATGTAGCGAGTGAGGCTTTGTAAGAAGTTGAGATTTTAGAGTGACATCTGGGTCATTCATGCTCATTTTAGCCAATTTATATGAGAGCCATTTGTACTGCTCAGATTTTTGTGTTTCTTTTTTTTTTAATATGCCAGTCACCATCTTTGGAAGGCCTAATGTTTTCCAGATTAGACTGACAAAAAAAAATAAAATCTTGTGTTCACATGTTATTCTCAGGGATAGACTCCAGGGGGAAAAGGAGTTGCTTTTTGATACTGTGGAAACGACTTTTTTTTTTGTACAGTAAAATGTGTGTTTTGTAATCAGCATTTTATCTTGAATATCGACAGCGGTTGTGTTCTTGCTTACAAGATGATTTGTTTTTCTATTTACAGTTTTGTTTATGAACTTTCTTACTCAGGAAATTCTCTAAAATAAAAGAAAAATGCAAAGTTTGTTGTAGCTCATTTTTATAGGCTTATTTCATAAACAAAACATATAAAGTTCACAGAGGTTCCTCAAACAAAACCTTTAAACATTTATACATAGACAGAATATTCAAAATATACAAATACAAATCAAATGATATCTTATTTCAGTAATTAATGTATTCTATTTCTTGAGGAGGTATAAATAGCTTTACTGGAAGGCCAACATGATATTGAAGGCATATTTTTAGCTTGTAAACATCAACATTAACACATTAGCAGCCAAGTGGTGATGAAATGTCATTAAGATACCAGATTACTTGCTGACATCCATCTGTCTTGCTCTCAAGTGGACACATTAGTCCAGGACCAGCTGGGGGTTCTGGGCTGTAAGGCAGCGGTAAATTCTGGCCGATATCTCGGGTCCTATTCGCCTCTCTTTACCTCCACTCTTCACTAAGAGACCAGCAAGCAGCCCCTTTCTGTCCTCTTCTGAACCCAGACTCTGGTACGCCTAAAAAACACATGGGGAAATTAAAATTAAAAGGATAGTCAGATTATTTAACGCTGGGTTGTAAGAGTATTATCAACAGTAAATGCTGGTCGGCACGACCCAGTTAGGAGACGCAGATAGAGTTCCTGAGGAGGTACTTTAACCACTAAAAAAAGATCCACCTAAAAGAAATCAAATTAAGTGTATAGTATATATTTTCACTGCTTTACCTGTTGAATGGTAAAGTCTGACCTTACCATCAGACAGCCTTTTCTGATGGGAAAGCGCTGTCATATAAACCAATCATCACTCTTTCCAAACCACCCAAACTTCATATGTAAAAATCAGTGTTTTTACCTCGCAGAATATGGGAGTTGCTGGTCTACTGAGCCTTGACGACCAAAGTCACTCCATAACGCAAATAGACTGAGGCAACTGTAGACCTGCAACTCATGTGCTCTGCAAGGTAAAATTACAGATTTCACCTATGCAGCGGTCAAGCTGTGAAAACATTCTAAATATAGCAGGGGTGTGCCGATCAACATCTACTGCAGATAATACACCGACTATGGTTAACTATCTCATAAAACCCCGCTTCAAATAATATGAAATATCCCTTTAAATCATCTGCTTAGACACTGTGATTTTATGTATTCACATATATGGTTTGAGATATGCTTTCAAAGCACTAAAAAGGCCCACAGTCCCCTGATTTAGCCTCAGTACCTCAGTGGCATACCAGGCCACCACGTCTTCTAGTGTTGAACCTGCCTTCTTTGCACTGAGCTCTACAGGACTGTACTGAAGTGCACTCAGGTGTACCTGCAGCAGCAGCTGAGGAGACGGGTAGGCTGTGGTCACAGCAGAGGCCACAGCGGGGCTAACTCTGTTCAGCTGTTGGATCTGCTTGCTCCAGACCTGGATCAGCCCCGAGCCGTCCCGCTCAACCCGAACCCCGCTGGCCCACGAGCCGTCCACGCAGAAGGGCAACTCTGCTCGCTCCGTCAGGAGTCTGTCAGGATGGTGACAGATTAGTCACGTGATGGGGTGACACCCAAGATCACCATATTTGTCTGACGGCTCTGGGAACAACTATATCAACCTCAGGGGAAATGTAAATTACTGTCTGATGGAAATTTTCCTTGTCTGTTAATGTGACAGTAGCTGCGTACTTGTACGGGCGCTTTGATAAGGCCTTAGTGACAGCGCACACATGGTTTGTGATGTCCTGCCAGTCATGCAGGAAGACCAGCGAGATGTTCTTGTAGAGTTGCAGGTACACAAGAACCTGGAGAGAAAAGAAGACAAAGACACCCTCATCTTCCATACCTGAACTGGATCAGTTAAAGCTCAGCTCATGTACAGGATATGTCAAGTGTGTACAGTGTTTAAGAAAAATGTATCCACACCATAAAATTAATCTGCCAGTAAACTGACCTCCTCGATGTCCACATCCTCCATCCCCAGTTTGGAGTGTAGCGTCTCATATAGTAAATGCTCACCACAAGCATTGGTTCTGTTGGTGAGTAAAACAATAATTCAAATCAACCAAGACAGAAGAAGTATTTTGATTCAATAAAGACCAATAAAGTTAGTAAATAACAAAGTCACTGGCTTTTATAAATGTCTATCCACCACTACACTAACCTGTAATCTGGCTCAGAGTCTGTCACTAACAGTGTGACCACCCTCTTTGCATCCCGGTTGAGACACTCAAAAAGAGGACTGAGGAAAGACCCCACCCCCGTCTCCTCCCCTTCACTATCAAGCATCTGCAGAGGCAAAAAAAAAAAAAAAAAGGACATCAAAGTCTCCAACCAGTCCACCATGTAGGCTGCAGTCAAAGCTAATTTATTAAAAATGAAAAGCTTGCTTACTTTCTTCACAGAGATCACCATGTCCATGAAGTCGGTCACATCCAGCACAAGAACCACTTGCTCCTCCTCCACCAAGCCCTTACCATCATCCCCCTGCTAAAAACAAAACAATAGAGGAATTAGAAAAAAAAAAAAAATGTAAATTTAAAGTTGCAGGTGTAGCAGCAATATGCACAGAAATTATGTCAAAGAAGCGTGCGTTGTCTACCTGGGGTAAATCTCTGGTCCAGGTGATACTGCGGGGGAGCTGCTGGCTCTCAATGTTAAACCTCCACTCGAAGGTAGCCAGGGTGTCCAGCAAGATATCTGATCCATCCTGCTGCAGGAGAGCTGGAGGGGAAAAAAACACCTGGTCAGATGATGCCTGTCAGCGGTCCTCGTTGGCTCAGACACTGAGGCTTGTGAATACAGGCACGTTTTGGTTAGAGGAGCAAAAACAAAGTCAAGTAAGACGTTTGCTGTAAGCTGTTCTGTTGCTGTTCACTGCTGAAACGCTTCTGAAACACTGCTGTACTATGCATCTTAAATTCTAAAAAAAAGATTCTATAATTTTAATCAAAATCCCTGTCACATATTTGTTATTGTGAATTTTGGCTAGCTGTTCCTGAAGGCAGCATGGTGAGTTTGCGTACCTGGATCTATGCAGACAGTCAGACACTTTAAACAGTTCTCCGGCCTGAGACTCTTGAGGTTCTCGGCAGCTTCTCTCCTCCTCTGCTGCTCCTGTCTCTTCTCCTCCTTGTCCCGGGCTCTGGCTGCTCTCTGTCTGTCTCTCTCCTGTCTTTTGTCCTCCTTGTCCCTGGCTTTAGCAGTTCTCTGTCTGTCTCTCTCCTCCTTCCTGTCCTTGGCTGTCTGTCTGTCCGCCTCTATCTCCTCCTTGCTGCGGCGTTTTCTAGCAGGACTCGGTGTCCCACGTCCCTTTGGTCGCGGAGGAGACAAAACAGCAGCAGACTGAGTAGACTCGCTTTTCTTATGTGGCGATGGGAGGGTTTTGCACTTGTCCTCTGGAGTCTGGTCCTCTGTTATTAAATCTGTGCTGACTGTTTCTGTTTGACTGCTCTCATCACGGTTTAAATCTGGTTTTGTCTCGGCGTCGCTGTCTTCTGACTCAGATATTTCCCAGGTTTTAGCTCTGCGCAACACAGACATCTCATTTATACATAGTCAAGAACCCCCAGAACTCCTTTCACAGACCAAACACAACACATGCTGAATGTTTGGATCACTTCGACGGTGTCCGCTGAGGGATAAAACATCCAAAACGCGCTACGTATATTCCAATATAGTCCCCCGGGACACCCGTACAAAGGAAACAGAACGCAAATACAGTTTTCAGGTACTTGTCCTTTACCTGAGTACTTCAATTTCATGACACCTTTTTTTTTTTATTAGTTGCTAATAACTCCACTTCATTTATTTGAGAACCGTTTTAAATTACTTTGCAGTTTATGATTGTTTACAAAAAGTATAAATCCAATAAATTATTATGTATTATTATGGATAAAGCTGCACAGCAGTATATCAAGAAATTAAAATTAATCATTAATTATTCAAGGATCTCAAATGATCCTTTGTATTAAGATCCATAAATATTTGTAAAGAAGAAAATTACAGATCTTGGTGATAAAAGTTACAAGGAAGTATAAAAATAAGCACTTAACAATACAATTACCAATTTTTTTTTTTTTTTTAAACCACCATCTCCAGCTGCAATACAACAGTAGTGATGCTTAATGCATCACAAACTATAATTAAATATTTTTTTTAATAGAACTTATTATTATCATGCAATATATATTCTGAAGTAGTCCATTCTGCATAATAACTTTTAAACCTTTGTTTATGTTAACATTTTACTACTTTGCTAGTACTAAGATCTTGAATTCAGGATTTATACTCATAATAGAGTATTTTACTGTTTTTGTTGCTTTTACTTAAGAAAAGAGCAGAGAACTTCTTTCATGAAGTTCACTGTTAATTAGAACAGCAGAAGGCAGAGAGACACGCAGCTGCTGTCACCAGGTGGAGTACAGATCAGCCGTCACAACAGTCTGTGACTGACACATCTATTAGTTTTATTGGATTATATCTCAAGACACATGGTTTGGGTGGGATGGGATTGTATATTAAATGGTGCTGTACTTTGTGTCATTATAGTTGCCAGCATATTAGAAACACATTTTTTAAGATTGGAACCCTGCCATGGGTTATTAGAATGATTAATATGAAAATGTGTATATGCAGATATGGAGATAATCAACGCAACTGTTGTATTAAAGTGATACAATCCATGGATTTAAGCATGAAAATGCATTATTTAGATCCCCTTTTAACTGTAATTTAAATGAAAAATGTTGGTCCAGCCAAATTAATTATAGAAGTTTTTATCTACATTTAACCCAGTGGCATGAGGCTCATGTCATATGTTATCCAAGAGGGGCTCTAACCCGCCGTCGTGAAAAAAGTTTAAATAAATCAACCAAAAAAAAATCCAACATCAACAGAGCTATTTGGGTCTTTAGAGAGAAGTTAGAAAGAGTTACAACAACTGGAAGCCAAAAAACCTTCATTGTAGCCATTTTATTAAAATTTCAGTGTTGGAGCCACATTTCTGAAGTAGACTACTATTTTAACACCCTCCAAACAAAACATAATATCTCTGAAATGCTGTGTAATGTAGGATGTAAAATATATGGACTGGGTAAGAGTACAGCACTAACTAAATAATAAATTAAAAAAAAAAAGAAGAACTTAAATACTCTTATCAAATATAAAAAAAATATGCAAGTGGCTTGGGGATGAACAGTATATCTGCTTTATATCAACATTATATATACAGTATATTCTGTATGTGCATAGTAGTACCACATTGCACATGTGGTTAAAAAAAAGAAGATATATTTAAAAATGAGTGATTTTAAAAAAGTCTATTTAAAGTATATTTTTGCCTTTAATTCATGGAAAGTTGTTTTAAACATAAGTTTCCATTATATTAATTGAGTACAGATTTGCAGCTTGTGCTTCTTGGTCCTGCAGCAGATAGCGCTATTTGTTTTATTAGGCAAACATACGCTACGCTCCACCCATCTGATGTATAGCCCCGCCCACACCCTATTGCGGGTGCCAGCAAGGTTATTGGCAGATTTTCAAACTAGGATTTTTAAAAAGCACTGTAGTATTTAATAGAATATTAAATCATACATTTTAAATTTTACAAACTAAGCTGTTGCAAGTAAAACTGATACTTTTTTGCGTACTCCAGTACGGTAGGTGGCGGTATGCGCGTGAAAGCTGGCATTGCAATCCGCCAAAAAAACACAAAGAAGAAGAGGACGCTGAAGATTTCCAAACCATCCGCTGCGTCATCACGGGGCGTCAGATGGATCCGTGTGGTTTAAAGATCTGCGGTGTGCGGTCAGGCAGCGCTGAACACAGCTGCTAACTCTGCTGCTACATTAGCCTGCTCATGTAAACAACAGAGAAGGATGAGATTCAGACCTTTTCTTTTATAGCCACTGTCCTGTTTTTCTCACCATGACGCAGCCGGCAGAAAAAGGTACGTCTGAACTCAGATTTATTTTTACAAAATGACTTTAAATTTTAGCAGAGCTATGCCTTGTAACCCTCCGTATACTTCCCTGAAAAAAAAAAAACTGGGTCACTGAACTGACCAACTCAGCATTTTCAGCTTTATGTGTCGTTAGAGGAGCTCATGTGACTGAATGAGAAGTTGCCAAAACCTTGAGATTTGCTATTTCATTATTATTTTATGGAAAAAGCCTCTTTGTCTTTTTTCATTCGCTAAATCATTTACCGCCTCTGAGCTAATTCTTTCACTCAGCAGTTTGTTTTTCATGTGAGGCAACAGGCTACACCAAGTCTGTCTTTTGTACACATTTAAAGGAAATATACGTCAGCTGACTGATTGTATTAAATGTTGTCCTTTTTAATCCGCTACATTTATTTGTCAGCATTAGTTATCCCTCGCTTAGTAAATACAAAATATCAATCAACTGATAAATTATTATGTATGTAAATGGAGCTACTCAGCAGTGTATAACGCTGTTTAAATTAAAGTGACTTACAATTTAATGCATCACTAATTATAATCCAGTGGTGTAAAAATGAACATTATTTTGACATGGACCATTCCATGTTAATAGGGCTTTTACTTTTGGCACTTTAAATATATTGATGCTAATACTTGTATTTAAACTGACAGTTCGCTGTAAAATCAAAAATATATGGTAAAATATCCTTCAGATTAATAATATATTCAAGGAATAGTACTTCTTCTATCACTGTTTTTTCTTATGGTTATGTCACTTAAATATGTGACCTTTAGTGTACATAAGGTAATTGGGTATTATATATTATATATTTAGTAGTAGTAGTGGTAATACATTTCTGTATTTTATCGGATGGCAATAATGATATCTGCTCTCTAAATATCAGCATCAGGCTGCTGTCGCTTCATGTGAAATACTGAAGTGTTCGGTAGTGTATCACTTCCTGTCCAGGTTTTAAGCTGACTTTCACAGTGAAGTTTGAGTCTTACATTTAATGGTACAGGCACATTTTATCCAAAACAAGGGCACTTCGACATACAGATTCAAGGAGCTGGGGATCACATCACCAACCTTATGATTCGACCTCTCGAGCCCCACAAGCAAGGAAGAACTAATGATCCATTCTTTGTGTCATTTTTACAGCGTATTACCGCTTCATGGTGCTGTTCTTCAACTGTCTGCTGACGTTTGGCTCCTACTTCTGCTTTGACATCCCCAGTGTTTTGCAGGATCAGTTCCAGGGGGTGAGTAAGATCCAGCAGGAGGGCAGGCCAGCTTAAAGACACTGGAGATCAGCATTGAATGATTCTTCCTCATTAGCGCAACACAATCATTGTAGTTCGGTGTCAGAACGCCAAAGTCATTCCCCAGTTTGTGTTTAGTTAGATGAAAACTGTAATTGCTGTCTTCCCCTCATCTGATAGAACCTGACATGTCCCAATGCGACAGTGATCAATGGGACAGTGGACTGTGTGGAGGGACTGGGGATGACCCCTCAGCAGTACAATCTTCTTTATGCCATCTATGCTTGGACGTAAGCAAACATACACACACACACACACACACACACACGCAGACTGAACTGTAACCCACTGATAAATGGTTTTATTAGAAAACAGCTACAGTTGGTGTTCTCCCCAATCAATAGGAATGCAGTGGTGGTGGTGATGGCTGGCTTCCTGATTGACAAATTAGGAAACCGCTGTAAGTCAGCACACATCTTATCTGCAAACGTGTTTAACCAAATAATGGACTTAGACGAACTCATGATAAATTGAATCCCGTTTCCTGCTGTCTGCAGTTGGAGTGTTTCTGTTCTCGTTTCTGTGTGTTCTGGGCTCGTCGCTCTTTGCACTCGGTTCTCACTTCAAAGGAACTCCATATCTGCTGCCACTCATGCTCACAGGCCGACTGCTGTTCGGATCAGGCAATGGATCTCTGACCAGTAAGGCCACCTCACACAAGTCACACATACGCTGCGTTCACGTGCCTCTCAAGTCGTTCGTCTGACTTCGGTGTGTTCATGAGCTTTTAGGTCATAATGTAGAAACACTGACCACACCAGTATGTTCTCTTAAACCACTAAAATATTGCTATACCTGACTTATTATTGGGGTTAATGTTAAAAAATAACTTTTCTGACTAATCAAGGTCACTCAGTGTAGACGACACCTAACGGTTCCATCCTATTACCATATTACAAATTACACATGAGCAAAATATTTATATGTGATATGTGAATTAATGTAAAGTAATCAGCTATTACTTTTGTCTGCCATGTTTGTGTATATATGATGTTGACAGAAAACAACTCAGCAGGTCATGCAACAAAATCTTGTTCCAACTTGAATAAACGTGGATTTTCTCAATCAGGAACTCGTTTTTTCCGATTATTCTGTCACCAAATGAATGCAGGAATACTCTTTGTGATGTCCTTTCAGAATAAAGTTCCTAAACTGCTCTCTCATTTGTGTCCTCAGTTGTTCAGAACCGCATCACGGCCTTCTGGTTCAAAGGGAAGGAGCTGGCCTTGGCTTTCGGTCTGACTCTGGCTTTCTCTCGCCTCGGTTCAGTCCTGAACTTCTTCCTCACCCAGAAGTTTGAAGAACAATATGGCATTCAGTGGACACTCTGGGGTGGTAGGTTCATGGCATTACTGAATGATAATAAAATGTTTTGGGGAAAAAAAGTTTTTTCTCATGTTACATGGCTCTTGATGTTTCTTTAGGAACATTATTGTGTGTGTTGGGCTTCACATCTGCCATCATAGTCAGCACACTGGACAAGGTCGGGATGAGGCAACTGGGTCTTGACAGTGCCATGCAAGAGGAGTCCCGCAAAGTGGTATGAGCCAGATCTGACCTCTGTTTCTTTTTTGTTTAAATGTTCAGTAACTTCTTTGTTTGTTATTAATGCCCTGATGTGTTTGTTTGGACTAAATTATTTGTGTTGTGTGTTCGTGTGTGTAGAGGATTCAGGATGTGAAGCTCCTGTCGATAAGATACTGGCTGCTGGTTCTCACCATCATGTTCTTCTACAACGGCATCTTTCCGTTCATCGCGGATGCCAGGTAGAGCTAAATTGATATGACCTTGGTGCATAAATATTAAAAATAATATTTTAATTTTAACGTATTTCTTTATTTTTCCTGTCCAGTAAGTTCATTCAGGATAAATACAGTGGTTACAGTCAGAAGGAGGCGGCCTATATCGCCGGGGCGGTTTATGACAGCTCACTGGTCCTCTCAGCCAGCGTGGGCATTCTCATAGTGAGTAATTGTAACCTTAATCTGTTTCTAAACCTGGTCAAACCTCTGAAGCAATATAAAATAAGTAGGTAAGCTGGAGTAACATGTGACGTTCTCTTGTGTTTGCTTCAGGATTACGTGGGTCTGAGAGGCATTTTCGCCGTGGCCTGCGCCATCCTCACGCTGCCTGTGTTTGGACTCCTGGCTTTCACCTTTGTCCCTCCTCTCGTCTCCACCATATGGCTGGGAGTCACCTACTCATTTGCTGCTGTGAGTTTAGATCAATTTTAATTTTAACTCCTACTTTTTCTCAGGGAGATGTCAGTCGTGCATTTGATCAACAGAAGATACTACTCCTTATTGTCCTAATTATGATGATCCCATGATTATAACTGATATTTGTCTTATTTTTTACTCAATTTAATATTCCAGTATTTTAGCATGAGCATTTCAATTGAGGGCATTGATCATCTATGAAAAACTACTCAATAGTGAATATGTCAGTAGCATATAGTTTTGCATGAGTTTTAGAGAGCTTTTACTTGACTCATCTTTACTTTGACTTAAAACCAAGATTTTTAAAAATTACATTAATCAACAATTATATTTTTTTTAAGAATCACATAATAATAGTTTAGAATGCCCACTGATAATCTGGTATCATTTGAAAGCTCTTATTACAAGTTGCATATTGACATTTTTATCCACATTGATACAGAAAAAGATAAATTGAAACAAATGGACCAAGATATTCTTGATTTGGAGAAACAACGTACTTATCAAAAGACCCTCTGTGTTTTTAGTCAAACAGAGGAAAACAATAAAAGTAGAACATAATTTAGTCTGTTCGACCTACTGAAATTGCAAAGCTTACATCTAAATGTTATGTTTAACGGTGAAATGTTTGAAAAATGCCTGGCAAGTAAAGAAGGAATATATGGAAAGGACAGTACTTGTGATTAAAGGAAAAAGTGGTCAAAATTACTTCAGATTAATAATGTTTTCAAGGAATATTGCATCCCCTTCATACCTTTTTTGAGATGATACCATAAGGATAGGGGTTCAGAGCCCCCTGTGCATGGAAGAGCTGTTTTTAAAAATCCATTGTCCCCAACTTAACTTTCAGCTCCTACTCCTGTTAGTCCACATCATCTAACAAATAAAAAAAAAATGTTATTAGATGTAATGCACGGTCCTTTTATGTGCCCTTGTTGTTTGTTTCTTTTTTTTATATTTACAGTATTTTATCCTTATTTGTGCCATGCACCAGGAAAGACAACTTTGAATCTGATCCATACAGATCAACTGTTAATGTAAACCCTCTGTGTTGTACTCCAGGCGAGCATGTGGCCGTCTATTCCCCTCGTGGTGCCTCAGGCGACTCTGGGAACAGCCATGGGTCTGGCCACCTCCGTACAGATGATTGGGATCGGGATCTCCAATCTGGTTGTTGGACAGATTTTGGGCACCAAGTCCAGGTAGGAAGGGCTTCACATCAGGATCTCATCGCAGTGCATCATGGGGAGGTCGATGCTGTATGAATGATCTTTACTGACCTTCACTGTTTCCTGCGTTTACAGTGAAACTAAGATTCCGTTGTGGCGTTGGCAGAGGATGATGATCTTCATGCTGGCCAACACCGTCAGCTGCATCATCACCTCGGTGCTGCTCAACATTGTCGACCACAGACAGGTCAGACACCTCACACCCTGCCTGGTTACCATTTTATACACAGTACGTGCTGCACATACAGAGTGTTGAGTTAATGTCTGTTTTTGTACAGGGCGGGACCCTGAACAAGACAACCAAGAGGTCAGAGCAGGTGGAGAGTGGCTCCGACAGAGAGCCGCTCACCTGGGGAGAGGAAGAGCCAAATGAGGATGAGGAGGGCGAGGCGGTCAGATCTCGTTCTGTCAACTCCTAAGTTTTGTTTCCACCAGTTTGAACAGCTGTTTTTCTGTGTTTCTCTTTTTATATTCTTTTTATAAGTATCAGTTTCAAATTGAACCTCACTGAAGCCACATTTATCTGCAGGTACTACAGCAGATAACTGAGCAGTTTATTAAACCAGAACAAACCTCTGCTAAACAGTGTTTACACCCACATAGTATCAAAGGTTGTATGAAATGTGAACCAGGTGCAGATTTTTCAATAATACAGATAAGAAGAAAAAAATAATTACGTAGGAAAAAATGAACTATCCCTTTAACTTTTTAAAGTTGGTTTGTAGTTTATTTGACCTGCAACACATTTTATCAACCACATCATCACTCAGATGTAAACTGTGCTGCCATAACTGACTGTGTGAAGCTTACTGAGGTCACTAAATAATTTTAATATCATGGTAAAAATGCATGTTTCAAAAATCTTATGTCTTTTTTTTTTCAAGATTTGCTATTTGTACCTCTTATTTGTATGTTGGTGGTTAGAGATTTCACTCTACTTGAAAAAGGGAATTTACTCCATTGTACATTGCCAAAACAGCGAAAATAAAATGCTGCTTATCTTTTTGACTGTGTGATCTCTGCTATATGCCTTAAAAAAATAAGCTTGATTCCTACATGTCAGGTGGTCCTGATCTCTGATACTAGTCTGGTTTAGTTCATTGGAAAAAGGAGAACCCTAACCAACAGTTTGACACCCACACAGGGTACTTAAAGTGGCTGTGATTCTATAATTTCTGGCCCACAACTTTACTGTTTTGGTTCTGTCTCACAGCCCTCATGGCATTGTTTTCATAAGTCATAAAAGTAAAAAAAAACCCACTATACACTGCCTGCTCAGTACAAAACAGCAGATAGACACAGTTAGCGACTAGCTGGTGAGCATAAGCAGCTAAAGAGCAAAGAGCTAAAAGAAAGAGAATATTGGATTAACGTTTGCCAGGTAGCCAGGAATACAACTAAAGATAAATGATAATCTTACTTGGTAACAGCTGGATGTGTAAATACTGTTTGCTATCATGTTCTCCATATCAACTGCTGCTCCCAAGCAAAAAAAAAAATAAAGTCACAAGGTACAAATGTCAACTAGAAGAGTGAGTGAGTGCAAATCTCCACCAGGCGGCTTTGTAATCACCAACATTTAGATTAGTAACTGTAATTTAATAATGTATTTTTCTGTAACTGTAACTGATTATGATTTTCACAACAGAGTGACAAGCAAATTAAATGGTGTTTATTTATATTCATATTTATTCATGTTTATTCATATTAGAAATGCATATTTACTCAATTTTTGTTTACTGACCCATTCTTATAATTCCCACTCCCATCTGGTCCCACTGACTTTTCCTGTCCCATCCCAGTCCCGTGATGAATACTGAAGCTGACTTCCATCCCGCAGTGATCTAACAGGATTCCCCCCAAAAAACGTAAGCCTCTAATGCACACACACAACCCATCACATGATCGATAATACTGACGACACCTAAATATTTCATTTCACTTAAAACTATCCACAAACTATCAGGAAAAAGTAAAACTGCAAAAAAGCAAATTATTAAAAAACCTTTTCTGTTACTTTACAGTAATCAACATAATGGTGAAAAGGTAAAAACAAAAACTTTAACCTCAAGTTTGAAACTTTTGCAGAATCAGTGAGTTATATAGTTATTAAAAGCCCCATTTGTAATGTAAAATAGCAAACTTAGCAAACCACTCAGTCCAGCAAGCCTGATGGGAAATGAGGGCCGTACTTAAGACTGGGAAATATTTTTCACGTTACCTTTTACGTCACCTATACCAGTGATAAAATTTGTCTTAGAATAGATTTTATTGAATGTCTTTGTGAGAGTCAAAGTGCAAGTTGACATGAGTTCTGATTGGACACACTGCCAAATAAAGCAGCTGTGGCCAGTTTTTCAAGTCACATGGGACGACTACTATGGAGCGATAGCCACTGAGAGAAAATTATCACAGCTCAAGACCCGGGCCAACAGGAGACTGGACAGGAAATGGAGACTGTCTCAATGCGGGTCACCTGAACGCCCAACAGCAGCACCATCAACTGAGGCCAGCGTTTCCCACTGAGCCCCGAGCTTAAATATGGATTTTTTTTATGGGGTCGCAAACAGGAACCTGATTATTCTGGGGTGTCATGAACCACTGAGATAACAGTCTGGGACAAAAACTGTTATTAACTATTCTGCACTCAGCTTCATTTTCACCTAGAAAAGCCTGAAGCATCAGTATGGTTGTTATGGTTACCTATAGTTTAAAGTTGTATAGGCTGCCGACTTAGACATCTGACAGCCAATGAGAAGTATTTCCTGTGGCCATGCATATATTATAGTGTAGTCTACTAGAAAGTATTACAATTTAAACTCTGCTTCTTTACATTTTCAGGTATTGCTGAAATGTCACTGCTCTGTTGTGACTTTTCCATCAAACAAACATCATAAAATGGAACAGCTCGATCTGTCGACCTCAGTCATAAGTTTCTGTATCAACTCGCTGATTTCTTTTTCATGTTTTTGCATCAGATTTTTCTTGCCTTCCTCAGTTTTCATCGGCTTCATTTCTTGTTCATGTTTCATCAGTAAGTCATTGATCTTTGTAAGATTTTTTCTCTCTTTGGTCACACATTTCACCAAGTCATGAATTTCATCCTGATGTTTTATCTTTATCTGTTCTTCGTTGTGGGCTGAAAGTGCCGTTAGGAGGTCATATTGCTTATCTTTGTCTTCCATTTGCTCCTCATGCTTCTTCTTCTGATCTGCAAATTCTTTGGTGTATTTCTCTCTGAATTCATTGAACTCTTCCGCTTTCTTTCTGGCTTCCTCTTCATACGTCCTCTTCAGATTCTCCATTTTTTCCTTGTAGTCCTCCTCGATCTGTTGTTTCTCTTTTTCCTCTTGTTCTCTTCTTATTCGGTCCTCTTCCTTTCTTTTCTTTTCATAATTTGCTCTTTCTTGCTCATACTCCTCTTGAAGCTTTCTCAGTCTCGCTTGTTCGTCCCGTCGTCTCTGTTCATCCAGTTGATATCGCTTGTTCCACCATTCCACCTGGTTTTTCTCCCAGTTCTCACGTTCTTTTCTCAACAATTCTCTGCTCTCCTCCAGCTTCCTGTCAATGGTTTCCTTCATTTTTGACTCTGATCTTATTTTTTCTCCCAAAGCTTCAACTTTTTGTTCCCAGTCCTGTCGTTTGATTTCTTCTTGTTGTTTTCTCTCCCTGTCTTCTTCTTCTCTTTTCTTCTGTTCTTTCTTTCTCTCTTCCTGCTCCTTTTTAATGTTTTCCTCCTTTTCTTCAAGTTGTTCTGCTTTCAGTTGTATCTCCTTTTCAATTTCTGCTCTCTGTTCTTCTATTCTCCTTTTCATTTCTTCTATTTCTTCTTTGTGTTTTCTTTGAAGCTTCTCCTTCTCTTTCCTCATCTCTTCTTCCTTCTCCATCAGGATCCTCTCCACTTCTTTCTTTATTGCCGCCTCTGCCTCTTGCAGCATCTCATTGGTGTAGCAGCTGCCTCCGTTTTTCTTCACCATGGTGTCAATCTTGGTTATCAGCTCACTGACCTGTGTGCTGTTTCCGTCGTCATAGTTATTAAACACATGGTATCTTCCTCCACAGTCAGCTATCAGCTTCTTAAATGAATCATCGCATTCTTTTTCAATGTATTCTTCAATGGACACTTTGTCCCGCTTAAGTGAATCTCCTCTTGTGAAAAGAATGATGGTGAACGTTTCAGAGTTCTTCCCAAAGCCGTCCTTGATGAGCTTAAGTGTCTCCTTCTCTTCTGGTGTGAGTCTGCCGATTTGTAACACCAACAGGAAGACATGTGGTCCTGGAGCCAGAAGACTGATGCATTTCACCAACTCCTCATTGACCTCATCATGGGACAACGAGGTGTCAAACAGACCAGGGGTGTCGAGCACGACGACTGGACGACCATCCACTTCACTCGTTGCTTTCTGACAGTGTTTGGTGACCGATGTTTGGCTCGATTTGGCTTTAAACTCGTTTCTTCCTAGAATGGTGTTTCCCGAAGAGCTCTTTCCGCAGCCAGTCTTCCCTATGAGCACAATCCTGAGACACTCCTCATCAACACCTGCAACATCAAAAGAACTGGGATTACTTTAATGGAGTGTCTACTGGCACCCTGTACCAACAGGCACAAGGCAGCTATTCACAAAACAACAAAACTACTTGGTCGGACACCTTTGGCATGCTAGGCTCTATACAACCAGGTGCAAATAACCACACTCGAAATTCCAGCCCAGGGTGCAAATAGCATCTGCATTACTTTAAATATAAGTTGCTACAGTATGAGCTCAGGACTGTAATGTAGAACTTTGTTTAGTACAGAGAAAAAACTTAAATTTAAAGAACTTACAAGTCTTGTGTTTTTTCTGTCTCAGCCTCTCCAGTTCACCTTGTTGCATCTTGATGCGTTTCTCCTGTTGCAGAACTTTATCCATTTGTGCATGTGCAAATGTTTCTGTTGTGTAGCAGTATGGTTTAATTCTGGACTGACGGATTTTTTCCACTATGTTAAACAGCTTGGGGATCTGCCGCTTGTCCTTCATGTTGAGGACAACATATCTTCCTCCATACCTCTGGCCGAGCTCCTGTATGTCTTTGTTCTCTCTCACAAAGTTATCAACAGCTGGAACTGTAGGATCTGACTCCACAGGGAACAGAATCATGGTGAAGGCATTGACCTGAGAGCTGAATATGTTCTGGATGGCCTTTAACTCTCCTTTGTCTTCGTCGGTGAGGGGACTCACAGGTAGGACCAAGATGAAGGCATGGACACCCTCAGGATCAAAGAGAGAGACGCACCTGAATGATTCCTCCATCACTGTCTTCTGAGGTTTTCCAAACAAGGCAGGCAGCTCGACCACGGAAACCCGATGTCCACACACCTCTCCCTGATTCCTAACACACTCTGATGAGCTGGAGACTGGATGAAACTGTGTTTGACCTAAAATGGCCTTGGCTGCTGAAGTCTTCCCCGCTCCTCTCCTCCCACACAGAACCAGGTTTAAAGCTGGTTTGACGTGTTCAGATTCTGGCCTTATGGTGTCTTCAGTGAAGGTGAGGAAGGTTCCTCTGTTTTCATGCACAATGTTGTTAATCCTCGACATTAACAATCTGTGGTCACCTTCAGGCATGAAGTGATGTCTTCCTCCACAGTTTTTAATGAGCCAGTTCACAGTGAAACTTGTCTCACCCAACTCGTGTGTGTTGATGACCATAGAGTGTTTAAAAGCATCTTGACGAAACATACTCAGGATAAACCTGAGTGTTTGTTTGTTCTTCTCAGTGAAATCAGAAGGCTTCACTAACAGCAGAAGAACATGTGGTCCAGGGCGGCAAAGACTGATGCACCTCCTCATCTCTTCTACGACTGCTTCCACGGGCAGACTGAAGATGTCTGGAGTTTTCACTACTGTTACAGGATTTCCTCCCCACTCTCCATCGGCATCCACACTTCTGCACTGCTTTTGGTAATGAAAACCTTGATACTGTAGGATGAAGTTACCGAGCCTTATCTTTTTGTCCTCACTTTTTCCCATCAGTACAATCCTGAGTGCCGACACTGTGATAAAAGAGAGGATAAGAAATGTCAGAGTTTAGATTTGGTGACAGGGAGGCTGTGCTTCATAACTGAACACATGCCATTGTGAGGCATACTTACAGGCCCCTAACCTGGGCACCAGACACATCTACAAGCTCACCTCATTTATTGGTTTATTTCAAACAAGGACAGTGTGCAATTCTTATGTATATATCCCTATAACCCTAACCCTAACCCACAGGTGTATTAATATAAATACCGATGCTGATAATTTTTCAAATGGGTATGTAATATTTCAAAAATAATACCTGATTTTAGAAAAAAGAAATATTGGAAAACACAAGTCACATATCAACTATTAAAAACAAATTTATAAAAATACAAACGAGAGTAAACTTAAATAAACATGTTTGTTCTAATAAGTGTAAAAAGTGTTAATTTTATAGAAACACTATAATAAAAATCACAATAAAATAAATACTTATCTTCATGTTTTTTCATATTTATTTACTTACTTGTGCTTCCCACTGTAGGTGAAGTGTATGATGTAGGTCTATGCTTGCTGACTGTGAAAAGACAGGAGCATCACTATTAATTACAGTCCATCAACTTCTTCCCTTAATGATAATCATTTTTAAGTATACTACTCACTGGTGGTGAAATAGTTCTTTGCTGAGTCCAGTTTGCTTGACATTAAGTCCATCAGTCCTGTAACAGAGATAATGTCATCAGCTGAAAAAAAATGATATTCAACTTTGATCATGGATCATCACAATATAAAAAGAGTTCCTGCACTTACTAGTACTTCTTAAAGGATCCAAGTTGAAATGGACTCCTTCACCTTGTTTCAGGCTCTGATGACCAGACCAGTAAGACGTTGCGTCTTTGAAAACATCACAGCTCACGTGATCTCCATTGTTGTCCTTCACTATTCGGTCCATGAGGGTCAACAACTGTTGATGGTCACGGTGCCACAACAGGCTGGATCTACAATTTGCGATCATGTCTGCTAACAGCTGCTTTTGCATGTATTTTTCCATGGAACCTGGGCTCTCCTCTCTGGGTGGTGATATCAGAACCAGAGAATGGTTATATGATCGGTCACTTAAGTTTGTAAGGATTGACTGTAGTCTGCTTTTCTGTTCCTGAGTAAAGTCTTCAGGCTGTAGAACCAGCAGGAACACATGAGGACCAGGATCAGAGAGACTCATACATAATTCCAGTTGTTCTGTCAGTTCATCTTCTGAGATGTTTGGACGCAGTAGATCTGGGGTGTTGATAAGAACTATTTTTTTCTCCTTTAATTGTCCTGTGACTTTATGACAATAGTCTGGTTCTTGCTCGGTGTTGAATGCATTCGTTTCCAGTATGAAGTTCCCCACTGCACTCCTCGCAGACCAACTGTTCCCCAGCAGAACAACCCTCAGCTCAGACACTGAAAAAGAAAATTAGTTCAATTAAATCTCCTCTGTAAAGTGAATGCATCTTCTGTAGATCGATCTATAAATTGTACCTGCTGGCTGTTATGGTATAAATGGTCGTTTTTAAGAATCTGGCTTTATCTTGACAATTTTTAACAACAGCGGTGATAAATAACACATTTTCTGAAGAGTAAAAGACTGGGGGGCTTGAATATTTTATTGAAACAAACTTACATACAATTGAATAACAGCTGTGGGTAAATTTTACCCATTGGCTAGTGTTACATAGCATTTCCACACCCTGTGAATTGAAATCTAATTAAACACAAGAATGATTCAGACTCAGTTAAGTTTGACTCACTGTCGGGCGGCAGAAGCTCAGAGCTCCAGCTGCGCTTACGGGGCTGATGATCATCTTCAACTATAAGGATACAGAAACATAAACATTAATTCATTCTTTTTCATGTAATATAATGGACATGCTTGGGACACTAACAACAGCATCATTCAAATGTAGGTTTTTGCATTAAGAACTGAGATTTACCACCTCTCCTCGACTCTTCATAATATTCAGAATATTTCTACCTTAATATTTTCTGATATTACATGAAACAGCTTTCAATCTGTCTGTCTGTGATTGGATAGTTCAGACAGATGTTCACTGAGACCAGCTGATTAAGATTCTCGCCTGATATAACTCTGTAATATCAGGAAATCCAGTGTCTGAGGTTTTAAGGCAGGAGCTTCAAATTAACTTTAAATTTCATTCAAAAACATTTGATGGTTTAACTACTTGGGCATTTTAATCATGATACATAAAATTAAGACATTTAAGAATCTCATCCAGTTTGACTCACAGTTAGGACGACCAAAGTCAGGGCTGCTTCGCTTCCGGGCGTCTAAATCTTCATCTAAATAAATACAGAAAAACACATTTAAAAAATATGTTTCGACCAATAAGTAATATTCTGTTCACGTGCATGACAGAAACAGTGGTCAGCTTCACAACCTGAACCTGGTTTGTGAGAACTGAAGTGCTTTAATGCTTGTTACTTGTCATAAACAAAAAATCATTGTTGTTTAAGAATATGAATAATGAAAATATTAATTCCACATAGTATCTCTGTGATGTCAAGTTGTGTCAGATTGTGGTGTTGCAGTGAGCCGTGTGAAGCCTCTGCTCCCTGACGTTTGTTCTGTCACTGACACTCTTTTATCGTTTCACACATTTAGTGTTTTGCAGTGAGGCTGTCAAGTTGGATGAGGTTCATCGATGAGACTCACAGACCTGATTTAAGTTCTGAGGACAAGGTTATTATGTGGACAGTGAGAAAAGAGTGTGTTATCCAGACTAATAGAAACCGACTGGACTCACCAGATGATGCACTCGCCATGGTGTCACTCTGCTGGAAACATCAGAGATGAATTCAACTGCAGGGAAGAACAAATTGAACGAAGGCTCACTGACACTGGCTCAGAAATAGAAATCTCTTCTTTTTTCTTTTGAGAAATATTTTATAAGGATGCACAGTAAATATTGGGACTGATCACAGCTATATTGTTCTAAACTGGTATCAGCATATATTAGCCAATAAATATTGGCTACATTAATATCTGATTTAAAAGATTATATCAAAGCATTAAATGTGAATTGTTCAGCAAAAGTCATTATAAAAGTTAAAGTAGGCTTCATTGCAATGTTTTTGATGAACTTACAAAAAAACCTAAATGAACTTCTGAAGAGTCAGATTTTTTCTTAAATAGTATGTAATAGTGTTTAGTTTTTTTGTTTTTTTTTTAATTAACTCTGTTTAGAATATACAAAATGAGACAGGGACCAAATATACAAAAGTTGATGACAAAAATCAAACTACAATAGTGCAAAAAGGAAACAACAGAGGAGTAATACTGAAAATCCAAAAAGGATATATAAAAATAAAAGCATGACAAAAACAGAGCACAAAGGTGAATGGCAAGAAAAGCAGGGACCAAGAAACAGATGTATACAGTTATTTACCATTTCTATTCTTTTTTATAATATGATATTTATTCAGAATAATCACAGCATTGTCAGAAATATTTGAATCCAAACTGGTGTAATAGTAATGGTGCTGGTTTAGTCAGAACTATGAAATATTAAATCATCCACCTTTGCTCCAGTTACCTTCAGGTGTGCATATATTACACCTTACATGCACATTATATGATTAAAAAAAAATCAAAAATATGAAATGATCAGTTATCTAATGAGAGTCAGCCATGAAAAGCAGGTCATCATTGGTTATTGTGAATCCTCAGTTTTATGAGTGAGCAAACAAATCTGTTCCCAGCTCATTTCGTAAAGTAACAACAGACTGCATTTAGCTGCTGGACTCATTTGATCATTTTTTATTATTTACTGGTATTAGTCATTTACTCACCATCTGAAACTTGTGCTGGACCATCAGCGAGACAAGTTGAGAGAAAGTGAAAGTAAAGAAACAGCGTGACTCTAGAACATGTGATTAAAAAAAAAAAAAAAAACAGTAGGGGACACTGGGGAGTGTTGTAACACCAGGTTAGTTGTAACACTGTCAGTCTGATTAATTATTAAATTGCTGTGGTGATGTAATCAGTATGGTACACTTGAATTTCCTCGTCCGAAAGCCCCTAAGTCCATGGTAATGCTATATTGTGAAGATCTTGGTGTGTCGTTAAATTCCGTTGCCATGACGGCACAGCAAAGGTCGATGTTTGGCCAAAAAAAACGAAGTTGCATTAACTTCTGTTTACTTAGTCAAATCTTCCTGAAACTTCACATGTTCAATAGTAGTCCAGGCCTGAACATATGATACAAGTTTTCTTAATCGGCATGGCCAAAGTGTAAAGTGTAGTCCCGGTGTCACTGCTGTCACATTCACAGTGAGGTCAGGCGCCCAACAGCCGCCGGCCAGCCCCAGGAGGCGCTGACCAAAGTGAGGTTGGGATCCAAGTATGTGAACATTTGTGCACATTGCATCATTTAATCCAAAGTTATAGTAGTTTTTTGGCGAGACATTAAAACTCAACGCTACAGCATGGCCAAATGGTTTAAGGCTGACCAAATCTTTTAATAACTTTTGATCACAATCATGTCTAGATGTTACATACATGTTTTGAATTACATTAAATCCTTTCTGGGCATCATAGGCACTCAGGCCATAATAAAACTAATTCCTTCAGTTTCAACTGGGTTCTCGCGACAAGGTTAGCTCTCAGGCCCTAATAAATTGTGACTTTAGGGTGAGCCAAAGCTGACTGTATGTGAAAATAAGATGCATTTTGTATGTTCAAACATCTCCGCCACTAGTGCAAAACTATGAAAAAAAAAGGACAAAAAAAGCAGCCATAATCAGACCACGCACAGCTGTGTGACTCATAAACAGACACTTACTCACTGACAGAGTATTCAGCATTAATTTGAACTAGTTTTTTTATTTGAACTAAAACGCTTTAAAATGTTTTTAAAATGTATTTCAGTATTTAAAAATCCAATGAATTGATGAAATAAATTACATTTCTGTGATTAGAAAAGTGACTTCATTTTACAGTAGTTGAATTAGTGTTGTGATTAAAAAAAAATACAGTGTGATGATTATTACTGTAATAACAATTACAGTACAGTGGGACTGCGATTACATTTGCAGTAATCATACTGTGAAATGTATTTACAGCAACTTACCAGCTAATTGCTGCCAGTAAGTTAATGTAAATTTTACAGCATTCTTGTTACAGTGTGGGCAAGCCTTGCTTTACCCTGGAAGTTGCTGATAACTTGCTGCCTCCACCATCCAGTTCAGAAGAGTGGAGCGTCAACAGTTTGAATAAGTTATATAAATGTTTTCTACAGGTTTTTCAATGTTTTTCAGAAAGGTCCTTGAGCATACAGTCATAAATGTGCACAAAAAATGTTTTTCTAATCGGTCCAGTAGTATGCAAGATTAATTACGGACATGCTCCAAGTCCATTGGTCACACATGCATACATGCACACACACCCTCATACACACACATACAACTGACCTCATCACAATAACAAGACACATATTGTGGAAATGGCATTTTTCACAGTAAAAGGTTAAACAATTTTCCAAAATAGAAAAAAAACATAATTTTAACACACTCTGTCAAATCAGTACTATACACTCAGAGTACAATCTGCAATATAAGATTGCCTAATATAACCAGTGTTCTCTCTTCTCAGTTTAGCACTTTAGCACAGCTCAGCCAGTAGGTGGAGCTCTTTGAACATTTGTGAGGCAGTTCATGCAGTAAGAATGGGATTGTTATGCCTCCACCTTTTACTTCAGCTCTTCAGATTTCTCCCATATCCAACCTTCTATTTTAGTTACTTGGATTCTTAGTCACTAGATTCTTACATATCGGAAACCCTTTTGTGAGCGAGTGTGTGCATTTAGGGGAAGTTGCTAACAATAGACCCACTTCATATCACATCCATCATCTTGTCAGCAGCTAAGAATGTAGACTGCATTTGAATAGCTACAGACAAATATGGCAGCACCATGTTTTAGGTATACACTTATTTTCTTCCTATACCTTTTACTTTATTCCCCAGCAATACAATGGTGAGTCTAGGTAAGTGTTATTTGTTTACTTTCCACATATGAAAATGTGTGAAAGGTGAAAAAGTTTGCAAATCTGTTTTGATAGGGTGTGTTACAGGAAAATGTCGCCTTGTACATCTTTGTGCATGTGCTTTTTTTATCAACTTCCATCCATCTTCATATATAATCAACACACTGTAAACATCTGAATAGTTTTAGCGCAAGAAATTGGGAAAAGAGTGAAACTAGAGAGTGCTTAAAGGGTTCTAGATTGACTGGTCTGACCTTTAATAATGCTGCAGTCTTGAAATACTTCAGTACAAATGATTAAACTAAAGAGCCATGTTCAGGGTGCCAACCTCTTGTCGATGTGGAGAGTTAAAAAGACTTCAGTCCATGTGAAATACACAGTGGATTACTGAGAGACATCAAAAATCAATCACATGTACAATATTTGCAGTCGAAGGGTTATGAAAGGCTCCCAAAATTAATTATCTTGTGTTCATGGTATTCAGTCATAATCCAACCAAAGATCAGACAGAAAATGCCAGACTTGTGCAGACATGTTGGACATTACTGAAGATTTGAATAATATAACTTCATACATAACTGGATGATACAATAACTCATAATCTTCTTAAAAGAATGCCTCAATCACTGGATTACTAGAAGGATGAATCTCATGAGAATGTTACTGGAATGGAGGGAAGAAGGTTGCCTGACACACTCTTAGAAATAAAGGTGCTAACTAAACCATAAAGGATTCTTCCACTTGTCTTCCACTTGTCCCCATAGGAGAATCCTTTTTGGTCCCCAATTTATATTTTTGTGGAAATGCTCAGAATGGTTCAAACTTATTTGCTTCAACCAGGACTGGGCTGGTTCCATGTTGGTGAAAAGGTCTGCCTGAGGATTTTCTCCAGAACCTTTTCACCCTCTAACGGTGCTAACAAGAACTCATCCAATGAGTTCTACTGAAAAATTTCTTATATTCCAGTGATTAATCTAGAACCCAACCAGGAGGCTTCTACCAAGAACCCTTTTATGTTCTGGCTCAAAGAACAAACCTCCGAGGAAAGAGGATTGCTGTTAAAGGATTGTTGAAGTCCTTGAAGAACTATTTCATCTAAAAAAAGGGTTCTTTGGATAAAAAGAGTTCTCAATGGAACCCTTAGCCTTTCAAAGAACCCTTGACGTGCCCTTACTTTCAAAATAGAGCCCTTATTTCTAAGAGTGCAGACTTCCTTGAGCTAAGATCCTCTGTTTACCATGAAGATAAACCCTAAAAATATACCTTACTTAATCTTCTTACAGGGCGTGTGGTAGGAGTTAGTCTTTGACTGCCTGATTGACAACTCTCTCTCACACACACACACACACACACACACACACACACACACACACACACACACACACACACTGAGTCAGACCGAGAGTCTTAGAGAGCAACTTAATACCTGACTTTCGACAGAGGGCTTTAACATCTTGAGGTTTGCTTTATGGTTTCTCACTTGGGCTCAGTCTGCAGCCTGAATTGTCTGGCCGAAAACCTCGACAGCATGAGCATGTCAAGCCTCCTGAACCTCAGCAGCCTGGGCAGGATCTGTGGCACCACTCACAGCAACGAGATGGTCGTCCTGGACCGGGTCAAGAGGAAGAACTCTGTCAGACGCATGTCAATTATTGAGGACGGTGAGATTGCAGAAGTCCTCTACCTTATTCCCAAACAGTGCATGATGGAGCAGCTGCCGTTCCTCAACCCCAACGACTACATCTTGTGTGAAAAGCTGGCCAGTATACCTGCAGAGATGTCAGGTAATGAACAGTTTTCCTCCTTTTGTGGGTGATGTATTTTGGCTCATAAGTTATTATTTTTCTACAGTAGAATTTAGCCATGAAGTGTTTTGTACGTGTAGCATATTTTCAAAGATTTCCAACAGCGAAAAGCCTGAATGATTAGATTCAACATGTATTTAATATATTCATTGTGAGCTTTTTCTTGTATATTACAAAGAGACAACCTGTAAAATCATGTATCATCTTAATCATCTCGTATTTCAGTAAGAAAAGGTGAAGACTCTGCTTTATTTTTATTGAAAATAATTTTATGGTGTAACAAGAAATCTATGCCATTAGGCAAAGCCTAATATAGCACCATAATATAGTCTGATATAGTACCATATTATTTCTCAGTAATTTCAGTCGTTTTGCAAGCAAAGATGTCAAACATTTGCCAGTCCCAGTTTGTAGACAATTAGTAAATAGATTACTCATAAAAAGTAAATTGCATATTATTTGCTAATGAAAATAATTAGTTTGTTGCAGACCTAATGATCATAGTTCTACACTTCTGAGCTCAAGTAAATGTTAAAGGTTTTTGCTCAGTCAGACTGCAACATGGATATTATTGGTGCCCTGAAAGGAGTAATCTTTGACTCTCCTGTCACCAAAATACTTTGCATTTGCATCCAAAATATAATTTGCTTCTGTTAAATCAAAGTTCAGAATTTATTTGACAGACGTGACACAGAATTTCTTTCCTTTTTTACAGTTAACAAGCACTTTTAGTCAGACTCTTGGTCAATATTGTGCCTCATTTATAAGGTTTAATGAGCTCAAGGCTTACTAACAACTTATTATTGACATGCAGACTATAAAGCTCATGTGGATAAAGATACAAAACACTCAGTCTGCTAGTTCACCAGCAACCTGATGTCAACAGCCAACAATGCTATTTGCACCCAGAATGTAAATAATCATTTCCTTAACCTAATTGAGTAGTTTTGTTGCCTAAACCTAACCAAACTGCGACTGAAAACTGAAAAAGTCAACTAAGTCTAAACATTAAAAGGCAACACTGATTTCTAGTTTCACACAGGATTCAAACTTCATAGTTAAACTCTTTATAGTTAAACCAGAGGTGTAAATAGCCATGTTGCTTGTAACCACATGACTCTTTTCACCCGGGTGCAAATAGACGCTTCATATTTTTGAATGCATCATCAATAAGCAAGTTATTGTAGGTGAATGTCATCATAATATGTGACAGAATTAAAAAGTGATGAAACTTGACAAGTAAGTTTAAACAATTTCTATATAAGACACACAAGCATGATATCAGCATCACATGCCTGGGAAAAAACACATGTCAGTGATGCCTGTCCGGCCTGATTCAAACACTCTCCTGTTCAGCAGGGGTGAGTTGTTATTACCACTCCGCCTGTCCTCTTTGAGAATATACACATACACACAGACATGCTCACACACTCCTGCCCTCTGTGATTTTTGGACCACCCCCTTTTCCCGTGGACTCGCAGTCCAGTTAGTCCTTCTCCTCTCTCTGATCCGCTGCACTGAGCGCTCCCACAGACGGAGTGCAGAGAAATCAACTGTCATGAAAGAGAAAGGTAGATATTTTTAAGACTGTCTGTGTGAAATGTGTCTGGTTGTTTATTTTGTTTTATATTTGGCTTTACGTACTTTTGATTTATTAGCAACTTGGTATTAAGTCAGAAAATGTCTGAGCTTCATCCATGGTTTCATTTTTGACCAAGAAAATGAACCGTATCACTGTGTAATGCTGTTGTGCTAAATCTATTACTTCATACATTTGTATACTTTAAGTGACCTTTTGTGTTTGTGCTTGCAGTCTTTTTGGCATTTGATTCTTTTAAACATCCAAACAAATATTGCTTATCACTTTGTCTTAGCTGCTCCTGAAAGTAGTATTGTAATATTGTTGTGTTACACATTGTTTTAATCTTGTTTAAACTACATGTAATTTGTAATTTGGTGCACCTTGTTTGACTTTGAAATTACTCTGGTATGTGAATTCTGAAAACAACATCACATTAATTTCTGCTATATTTGTAGAATTCTTTCCTGGCAAACATTCTCAAACCGCTGCCAAGTCTAGAAAGTGAATTTGTAGATAAAAAGTGTGGTTTGCCAAGTGGGGAAAAGTGCGAGCACAGCTGTTACAGCTAATCATTGAGCATCATGGTTAGGTAATACTAGCATGTGATTTTAGCAATACCTCTGAATAAAGCAGGACTTCACCCTGATTATTCAATTTTGCTGCCGGGAACAGAGTTAGTCTATTGTGAGTAAACTGCTGCCGTGACTATTAGTCAGAGTAAAGTTGTGGGAAAAATACAGTCACTCATTTATACTAAACTACTGGAAAGTGAAGTGAGTTCAAAGCATTTGACATTCTGATACTATTGTGTGATGTCCTCAAGAAATTCATGAAATTACTTAAGTAATAAAGATGTAATTTATTTGAGCATTTACACTCATTACTCTGTATTTACACGTAATTACACTGATATTCAACTATGTTTCTTGATTCTCTGTATACTCACTATATTCCACACCTGGTGTTCCTGCAGGTACATGACCTCCAATCTTTGTACCAGAAAAACATTCAGGGGCGCTTAAAGCTCTAAATCTGAAAACTCACTCCTTCACATCCTCTTCTTCACCACGACAGCTGCTTGACAATGACCTAAGCTCTTTATTTATCATTATATTAGTAAAAATGACATCATCTTGTGCAAGTATAACACCAGTGTTATTCTAAAAAGGACTGTTAACACATAGAGCGTGACCAAATACACAGTACTATATTGGATAGTTTAAATTATAGTCTATAATATAGTAAAGGGACAGTTCACTCCCAAATCATACATATTATTCTGGCCTGCAGTGCTGTTTATCTATCTAAATTGTTAATCAGTTGCTGAGTTTTGCGGATTTTGTGGTTTGTTGTGCCCAGAGCACATAAAAATACCCCGTTTCTCTCACTGCTAATAGCAAGGTCTGTGGATTATCTGAGTAACTGAATCCTGATTTCTGGAAAGAGACATTGCTGTTGAGTTTTTTTTAAATCATTTTTGGGAGTTTTTGTACTGTGAGCACCCCAAGCTGAGTGCCATTTACTCCCACTATATTCAAGTGAAATCAAATATCTCTATGGCCAAAATCCGCAAAACTCAGCAAGTTACACCAAAACAATCTAGATGGATAAATAGAACTTTTTTTTTAATTTTGGTTGATCTATTCCTTTAAGCATACATTACATTCCAATACTTTGTACTTGCATAAAAATAGAGTCAGTTGTACTTCTACTTAAAAAAAATACTGGATACTTAATATAGATACTCCCTCACTCCTTACACACACAGACACACACAGACACACACACACACACACACACACACACACACACACACAGACAGATGCAGATTTTCGTAGCTGGAGATAGTGGGTTGTGTGATTAGCCGCCCGTGTCAGGTTTCCTTCCATTTGCCGTCTTTCTAAATCTACCATTCGCTAATACTTGACACCATATCAGCTTCACATTCTGGGAGAGATCAAGAAAGAGTGGACGACATTTTGGACTCCTCAAATATTTCTATGCACCAGTTTTGCTATTTACACAAAAGCAAAAAAAAAATAAAAGAAGACAAACAGCATTATAGACAGGATAATACCATACAGGCTGCTGTAATACACTGCATATTGTATTTCTGTATATACACAAAGAAATATGTACTATAACCTTTCCTCCATCAATTTACAACAGAACATTCACACGATTCTTAGCTGTAGCTGTAGTTCTGTGAATGCCCCCATGACAAATGGCCTGCATGTATTTGTGTTGGCATCATAACTCTGTCATTAACAAATATCTGAGACGTTCTAGGACAAAGGCCAGTTTGGCTGGGTTTTCAGTCATTGCTGGACTACCACGACCAAAAGGACGGGTTACACTCCCACTGGGATTTTGTTAAGTTTGGCAGAAACAACACGTATTTTCTTTTTTTAAGGAATTACAATCACACAATGTCCTTCTACTGTTCATGTGCTGGCAGAAATAATAAGCAATAGATGACTGAAATTAAAGTTTTTCTCTATGAGTCTCTATGAGAAAACTGCTTTTTCTTTGCTTTGATGAAAAGTTACAGTAAAATTTGTATTGTTGCTTGCAAAAACCAAAGTCTATTCAAAAGCTGTATTTATTAGAATCCTTACTCATTAGACTTTATGGTGACATTTTATCTTACAGTACACTAAATAATATGTAACTGATGTAATAAGCTGTACTTTACGGAAACTAAAAACAGTAATTTCTTTATTAGTCATAGATAAAACATTCCTCTGCCTCTATCATTTTTTACCTTGGTAGATCTGGCTCAGACATTGTTTTTAATATGTGTGATTTCACTTTAGTTTACAGTACAGTTCTGTTGTAATGTGTCACTAATTACCCTCCAATAAAGTCTAATTAAGGGTCTAAAAAAGGGTCTAATATTGTCCAAGAAATAGTATATTTGTAGTTTTTGTCTAATTTGATCCGAAGTATGGCTTGTTACATCATATTAGTGTACTGTAGAATAAAGTGTGACAGATTCTGGATTACTATTATCATACAAGATGAAAAGTTTTTTTTTTATCACTAACAGTCTGAATTACAGCAGCTGGCCTAGAGTGGGAGCTTTTAACCAACACACTGGCTTGACTCATGTCTTCAAAACTGCACAATCAGTTTCAGTGAACTTTATATTCACCTTTGAGAGGCCTGGTCTCTTAATCTCGTTTGTTACTACATACTTGTTACCATGGTGACAAATCACTCCCGTCGTGAGGCAAGAGTCGGGGCCACATACCAGTGGCGCTTTACTCAGTTTTCTCAGTATTCACGAGGCCGAGTCGGCTAGTCGTAACAGTTAAGAAAAACATTTCCACTTCCAGCTGCAAGAGTGTGGAAATCTTCCCGTTCGGTCTGATAAATTTAGACATTGATGTTAGTGCAGCTGCGATTATCTGAGGTATATTTCCAGTTCAGCTGTTATTTGCTTAATAAGCTCATTTGTTATGATTTTGCTGTGGCCAGCTGTATTTTAAAACAGAAAAGATGAAGCTCGTGTGTCTGTTTATCTATTTTTATGCGGTGTGTCCACAAACTGGGAGTAGAAGAGCTCTCAACGTGCCACATTCTTTCCCCTCTCTCCTCTGCTAATCACATTCAAGACCTTTCAAGTGGGCTGTGATTAGATTGTACAGGCATCCACTGCTCCTGCTGCCACATGAACATGAAAGAGACAGAAGGAGAAGGAATGAGGTTGAGTTTCTTGCTTCGGTATCAGACGGGGTTACACGGTACAGTAGAGTACAGCAGACAGACTTCTTCATGAGCTCTCGTCTGTCTTTGTGAGGCGCTCTGCAGATTACTACGACTGTTTGTTTCTCTGCTGAAGCAAAGCGTGTCTATACATTATGTTCAGTTATGTAAGCACTGACAGGACAATTCTGAGGGACTGATGTTTTGTAATGAACAGCTCAGCCAGAAAATGATTAGGGCTGTACCGAAGGTCTTTTTTTTATACATTTAAATCTTCTGTTGAGGTTTTTGAATGTCTGTAATCATATTTTATGACACCATCACCCTAAAAAAAATAAAAAATCCTCAATTTGAACAAAGTGATTCATCGGATTAGTGTTGTTAGAGATTAAATACTTTTTTGTTATTGTTGTTATATAAATGTAATTTACGGCACTGTCAGATTGCTGCTAACCTGCCCCATTAATACAGGTGTGTGCAGCAAACAAGAGAGTAAACTGTTTTTTTTCCTGCACTGGTTACATCCCAACAAATATTGCAGCAGAATAGACTATTTGTTAGATAAAAAACATGTACAATTTTAAATGATTAGCATGCTCTATCAATAAATGTTGAGTTTCTGTCTCAACAACTGTTGGATGGATTGCTGTAAGATTTGGTACAGAGGGATGTAACATAACAACTTTGGTGACCTCTTCACTTTTCATATTGTCAGTCATATGTTTAGTTTAGTGCAATGCCTTTTTGACCAAATACCTGCAGATCTACTGACTTTCCCATCAGCCTCAGCTTTACGCTTTCTGCTTATTCCTAGAAAATAACAAATGTCAGCATGCTAACACATTCAGCTAAGTTTGTGTGAATTAATGTCAAGATAAACGAACCTTTGCTTTATAAACATGTCTTAGAATTATTCTGTGACCTTGCCTGAATCTAAGCCTTAGCAATATCTTAATTAATTAAGGTTAATCAATCAGCTCCTTCAGTCCTCTACTTTCCACTTGGATCACTGAGCACACACAGTAACCAGACACTGCTAACATTGAATTACTGGGTATCCTTAAGCTTAATGTTGCCTTTAAATAGCAAAACCTGTCAATAGAAAACTGTCGATCTAATCTAGGTTGAGATTTATTTAGCAATGACAGTCTGATGCTACTAAACTGTAACATTACGACTGAACTGATCAGCCCTACGCTAATGTTAGCTCTCTATCAGTAGTAACAATTACCGCTCTCTGGAGGTCATACATTCTTACTGCTCTCAATATAGGATTCTTTCCTGTCCAGAAACAACAGGAAATTGGAGACTGTGATTGATTTGTGTGCTTATTTGTTTTACAGGAGCTTTTCGGCATTTTTCTATCTCTCTCATTATATAAGTTTACCCCCAGACTTTGTCGACTCAGGCTGGATGATGTACTGCTGGTCTGATGTATTATAGCTGCTAAACAGCAGCATGTAAGCATGATTATTATTATATGCTTGCTGGCTGAGAGTAGAAATGTTTTAAAAGAAAATCTGAAAGAGGTATACAAATTGTGAATATAGGAGGCATAAGGCCCAGTGGCTTTTTTTGGTTGGGCACTGTAAAGTGACATTTATATGAATCTGTCAAGACTTAGCCAATTCATTTAATCCTCTCTTTCCTACAGTGCTACATACTCCAAGTTCTCCAGCGGGGAAGCGGATCATCCAGTGCTTCAGATGTGGGGGCCCGTGCAAGGGAGAGGTGCTGCGAGTCCAAGCCAACCACTTCCACATAAAGTGCTTTACATGCAAGGGTGAGCACCATCAATACGTCCATGTGAACTGACACAGGTGCACTTGTGGAGCGTCCTGCGATCACACCCGTCAGAATAGACTCAATGCTTTATGCGGAAAACTCAGTGGTGGTGGACTCCCTGTATGCGTCTAAGTTTGGACATTTGGGAGACTTGGGAGCAATCCAATGGACAGAATTCATCATGTTTCATAAAGATAAATGCTGTCTTGACTTTACATTAGGAATTTAAACTGTGTTATTTCCAGAGTATTTTCCAGTGTTGACTCAGTTAATTTAATACATGTATTACCAATTTAACACACCCATTAGGTCAGGGATGTTCAACTTGCTTTGCGCTGGGGCCACTTTTGCAAAATGACCAGGGGCCAGTTAACAAACAAGTATTAGTAATGTGTTATTTGTCAGATAAAATTAATAAAAAATTAAATGTCCCATAACTCAATTGAGGTATGACTTATTAACCTAACTAATTAACTACATAAACTTGGGACAGGGATTTTGACAGATGGAAGCTCTTCCGTCTTGCAGTCGCTGAAGTGTTGAAATGATTAATAACCGCAAGTCAAACTACTGCTACTAGGGACAGAATAATTAGCATATTTATGCTCTTTTAGTATGAAATACACGTTTATGGAATCCACATGTCTATGTATCTTCTGCTTTTCTTGAGCTAATAGTTGTTCTCCCCTGCAGAGTTCACCATCTGATTCTGCTGAACTTTGGCTTTTACACAAACATCAATCTTCTCCCTTAATAACAGCCTAATTTATCCCATCATACAAAACTGGCATATCTGTCCCTCCTTCCTGGCAAAAACATTGCGTCATCTTATTTTCATTATGAACTAGAAACTGGGGCCACCTGGCATCCTGTTGGCTGCCAGATTTGGCCCATGGGGCGCAAGTTGACTGCTTTAGGTTGTATTAAGAAACTTATTTTCAGAAGGTTAGTTGAGCAGAATCTGTTGGCCATTCATTGGTTATCAGTCCTGCTGGTTATTCTACATCTACAATGGGCTGTTGTGAGAACCTCCTGGGCTGTCAGTCATTCAGCTGCATTACTCTGTTTCGTGGAAAACATATTTCCTCTGCGAGCTATTGTCCTCACTAATCGAAACTGACAAGCTTCTCGTGTTGTTGGCCTTTCATCACATTGTGATGGTGTTTACAGCTCAGAGAAAACAAAGAGACTCTCAGAGCAGAGAAGCCTGCAGTATTTTAACAGTGGGAAGACGTGCAGATTGAAGGGATCTGTGGACACTTTGAAATTTGAATGTGAATAAATTTGAATTAAAATAAGCCATCAGGGGCATTAGGAAATGCTTGTTGACTGTGGGGATAAACATTTATCTAAGTAGATTTAACTTTATGTTATAATAAAAAGGGGAATAATAATTGTAATGACAGTGATAACAATATAAGAATCTGAGGCACTCATGAACATCAGTAGATGAATAAAGATTCATCTTGTTTTCGTTGAAGTTATTTCCTTGAAACAATCTCTGGGATCAGAGGAATGTGCGGGTTTCATTCAGACTTGAAATAGTGTTTTTAAAAATAAAACCCATGTATATTGTGAGTGAGTCTCAGTCGGACAGGAATAGAGCAGCATAAATCTGTCCTTGACTTCTCAGTGCATTGTGTTGCGACAGGACTGTGGCAGGATGTATCAAATGACTCCAAACAAGCTGAGACGAAACACTGCCTCCCTGTCAGTAACTTGTCACTGGGCTGATCAGCAAACACACACACACACACACACACACACACACACACACACACACACACACACACACACACACACACACACACACACACAGATGCATGCGAACACATAAACACTTAGAAACCCTGGCAGACTCATAAGGTCAGACAGCCCAAATAGCAAATGTCATCCCTTTGATGGATGACGTAGTTGCTTTTAACTTACAACTATGATGACACCATGAAAAACTGTGAATATTTGAACTGTAAATTCATCCAAATAAATAAAAAATTAAATGTATGAATATAGTAAGACGTTACAAATACCTTGTCTCAACCCTCCTTACAAACGTAGACATGAGAGCAGAAATATTGAATGAGGCAGGGAAACAGCTGTCTGATACCTTGTTCCTTGTTTTGCATGAAGAACGTAGTGCAGTATGGTGTTAACAGATTGATGTGAACAGATTTTCACTGTCTTTGTTTTGTTAAAGCTGCATTAATTGAGATCTTTGTCTTCAGGAACAATCTGAAAACACATGTTATCCTCTTATAAAGTTATGACAAACAAATGTGGACTAGTCTCCATCAACTCTGCAAAAACAAAACCTAATGAAAATCTAGTACATGGCTGGACCATGTATGTCAATGTGCTCCTGGAGATGCATAATTGAGGAATTTTGGCACCTATCCATTTTGAAATAGCACTGGCAAATAAAGAAACACTTGGCCAAACAATGGGTAAACTCACTCAGTCAGTCAGGGACAGACTTTCACATTTATAGAGCTGCTAAATGTTATAGAGCATTTAACAACTCTTCACCTCTCCAGCCAGCCACTAACTTTGTCTGCTGGGCATATCATAGAGTGGAACTATCAGAGCTGTTTTAATAAAAACAGTTGCCTGCTGCAACTGAAAATTTGGTTGAAAAATGCATTCGTGGGCCAGAACACCAAAACAATACACACAGACTGTATATACAGTAGCAGAGTAGCGGGTTCTGAAAAGTGAAGCCGACGCAAAAGTGCCTTAAACCTGCATTCTTTCTAATGTCCAGCACTGGTTGCAAAATGAAGTCAGATTGCACGTGAGCTTATGAGAAAATTACTCTAAGTGTCATTTAATTTATTACCTGGGTAAACTGTTACCTAATATGTTTATGGTCTCAATCACTAGTTTCAAGTCTTCTTAATTACAGTTTTTTTTTTAAATTTAGAGTAAAATAGATGATAACGCAGGGTATTTAGGGATTTTGGGTGGGGTTGCCTTGTGACTGACAAGTTGCTATGATGATGACCTCAATCAGGATAGAGGTTTAGCAACCTGGATCGTCCAAATTTGGTCATTGCTGGTTCCACAAAACCAAGATGGCTACCCTCGTAATGCCAGACTTAAGGCTTCAAAACGATGGTCTACAAACTAGTGGGCGACGTCATGGTGGCTATGTTTGCTACTTGATATACCGTCAATAGCTAAATTAATCTAAAAAGCTCTATAGAACTGTGGTGATGTGATATTGTTGTTTTCTGTTGTAGTCGGACATTGTTATCTCTTTCTCCCCGCATGTGTGTGTGCAGTGTGTGGCTGTGACTTGGCTCAGAGTGGCTTCTTCATGAAGAGCGGTGACTACCTCTGCCCGCTGGACTTCCAGAGGCTTCACGGCACGCTCTGCAACAACTGTGGGGAGTTTGTGGAGGGTGAAGTGGTCACAGTCCTGGGGAAGACCTACCATCCAGCCTGCTTTGTGTGCACCGTTTGCAAGTAAGTTTCAGTTATGCAAACATCTCTGGAAGCAAAGTGTGAATTATTTTTGAAGAATTTGTCTAGCATACCCCTGTGCCTTTCTGTGTTTCTCAGACAGGCCTTTCCCGCTGGCGACTGTGTCACCTTCAGTGGAAAAGACTGCCTCTGTCAGCGCTGTATTCGACCTGTGTCTCCTACTCCTAACAACGTCAGCTATCCCAGTAGTAAGTGCAGAATTTACTCTCTGAGCAAGGACATTTGATCCAGAGTTCATATCAAAAATATGATCCCCTGCAGGCATAATCAGACAGTGGATTAAGCACTGAACGCTGGCCAGCTGTGGCTCCTGTGCCAGCATGTATTTTTAGTTCATCCTGTTCTCAAGGTCAGTGCCACATCTGTCAGCCTCCTTCAGTATAGATACATAAAATCTTTGCACTTTTATGCAGATGACACATCTAATTATATATATTATATGTATTTAAGGGGATAAGGACACTAAATGCAGGCTAAACAGTGTCCCTAATTCCAGTCTAACCCCCTCCTGGTGCACTGGATATCTTTCTGACAACACTAAATCCATGTTACCTTGAAAATTCAGTCATCCTGCTGGGTTCCTGCCAGGTCAATGACTCAGTACGGACTGAGAGAGAAAGCAGAACTCAACCCTCCACCTCAACATGACCTCATCCACCTCACAACTATAGATAGAAGAGGGCTCAATCGAGGATCCAGACTCACAAAGCCTCTGGATTAAGAGGATCTTTCTGCAGGACTGAACAGAAAATCTTCAGGAAACAGCACAGCTACTCAAACAGTTCTGTTATGTCAGATGAGGACTTTCACTTTTAGTGGTTAGTTTATGTTCAGAAACAATCAAGAAGAACAGAGGTATCACAACCCAAAATGTACAAATGTTCAGTGAAAATGTATGTGTGTGTTTCCAGGCTGCTCTGGTTGTAATAGAGACATCAAGAACGGCCAGGCTCTGTTGGCCCTGGGTGGCCAGTGGCACCTCGGCTGCTTCAAGTGTAAAGCCTGCGGGAAAGTGCTGAGCGGAGAATATATCAGCAAGTAAATACAAATCTGTAAATTACACCTTCTCCTATTCACAGTTCTTTCTGTACTTCCTTTCAGTTCTACTTGTACAGTGTAGTGTGACGCACGTTCATGTTACGAGCTGCATGTCAGTTTATTTCCTGCCAATGCTGCAGTAACATTAGCTTTGCCTACAAACCCTGGTGATTTTTCATCCTTAAGTTAGTCACTTCATAATTAACTTGGTACATATTTTAATAGTATCTACCATTCATACTGTAATGTTTTTGAGCATTTTGATAATGACTGCAGAGTCTCAGATAACTGTAAGCAATGTTAGCTAGCTAGTGTAGCCAAAAATGTCTTGACTCGTCTTTCCACTGTTCTATCAATCCCCAACTCTGGTCTGGTCAAAATTCTGGTCAAAAACTCTTAATTCACCCAAATATCTGGAGCGGAGCGAGAGGGGGGTTGGATATCAAGCAGCAGGGAGAATTGGCGTGTACAGCCACAAGAGTTTCACATCAAGCATGGAAACGTAAGGTTTTATTTCAACAGAAGTCATTGTTGACAGAGTGGAAAGAGAGAAAGAGAGTTTTTGGTGTGTTTTACTTTGTTTGAGTCAGGTTTAAATGAAGATGACACGCTAACTAGCTAGCTATGTTTGCTAGTAGTTTCCTAAGATACAGAGGTGATTATCAAAATACTCCAAAACACTGTATGCAAAACAAACTTTAATAATATTAAAAATATGTAGCAACCTAACTGTGACAGACGAAGAAACTAACTTAAGTTTGAGGGCAAAGGTAACGTTACTGTATCACTGACAGGAAGTAAACAGACACACGGCTCGTAAAACAGTCATACTGCATTGTGCAAGTAAGAACTGAGTACAAGTACACATATAAGAATATGCGTTTCTAATATTAAATGTCTTATCTTTCAGGGATGGCGTTCCCTATTGTGAGAGGGACTACCAGATTCAGTTTGGGGTACAATGTGAAGCATGTCAGAAGTTTATAACTGGAAAAGTCCTAGAGGTGAGAATTGTTTACTTTCAGTGAAGAGTAATGCTCCTGATTTGCTTATCAAAATACATTTTGTTACATGCCTCTTCACAGTAGTAATTTTTCATCCACAGTAAAGTGCTGTTGAAATTAAAATTGCTGACATCTCAATTTCATCATAGGCCTTTTTTTTTTTTTTTTTACTACATTTCTCACTTCTTACCTCCTTACCTTTATTTAAATGAATGAACCTATTTATAATGTGAGTAATTTATCATTTTTTTATTTTGACAACTTATCTTGAGTGAATGCATTTGTTTGAGCGTCTCTTCAGTCAAAAATGTGTCTTCTTATTATTTCTCTTATGTCATTAACTTGGATGTTTGAGCTTCACTATGCAAAATGATGCCAGTCCACACATTTTCATGTTTTGTAGATTAAATGTAGGAGAAAAATGTAGAATAACCTACCGACAAAAATTATTATTAGATATAATCTGATTATTTTTGTATATTGAATCATATCTTCAGGGGATCAAGGCCTAATTGTGATGCTTTTGCCTTTCTCATTATCTGCTGTAGGCAGGAGACAAACATTATCACCCCACCTGTGCAACATGCAGCCGATGTGATAAAATGTTCAAAGAAGGTGAAGAAATGTATGTGCAAGGTCAGTTTGAGAAAATAACTATATGGATATACCGTGGATATAAATGTTCAGTGCTGGTTGCTGTTCACTGTGTAAACTGTGCATTTGTGAGTCTTTTCACCATGATACCTGCAGTATAACTGTCCCTGTGTTCACAGGATCAACAGTTTGGCACCCAGACTGCAGAGACAGCAGCAGAGCTGATGACAGTTACAGGGTAAGATCTCCATGTGTGCCATGTGTGTTAGAAGCAATATTCTGGAACATGCAGACAAAAATGTGTGTCAAAACATGACACAATACCATATGTATAACTTCTCAAAATAAGATGTGGACATCCAGCTGATGTGATCACTGTTAAAATGGGGGTGTGAGTGTGATATCTGTGTAAGTTGCTGTCCTACATTTTCATCATTTCATTACACGTTCTCTTCCTGCAGGTCAGCAGACCAAAAACACCCTGTCTCGATTTCTTTTTCCCCCCACATGAACTGAAGGTTAATACTGTGTCATGTGCACTGGTGGCTTTCTCTAGAGTGATCGTGCTGTAATCTCACGTCTTGAGATTAACCGCACACGCTTGTTTCACTTTGCTCGCCAGGCCGGCCAATTACTGTGTGCTAATTCAAGTAGGCAAAAAGAAGATCACTTTTCATACATAGAATAAGATTCCTTCTTATGATTTTTGCATTGATAATAGTGAAGAGAAGCTTTTACTTTGTAGAGCACCTGTACAACATGTATTATATGCAATAATCACTACATTTTATAGTAACGCTTTTAAAAGACCAGTGTGTATAATCACCTGAAAATGACGCCTGGGGCACACAGGAGATGGCGACGCTGCAAAACGCTGCATCACATCAATTCTGCAGCAAGCAGCAACCTTGCTCAACACAACAGAGGAACCTTTTTCTGTGCTGAACAACAAGTGATTCTGCCCCTCTGCGGCTGTATGATCTTTAAAATAACCCCACCAATTTAAAGCTTTTTATTTGTTCCTGTAAAACCATGGGGGAATCAAAACTACAGGAGAACAGGAAGGAGAAGGAAGAGAAATTTAAAGATTTGGAAAGCATGGGATGCATATTTCATCATTTATCAGAATCAGATTATTATTATTATAATATATAATACATTTATATAATTAATAGTATATTATCAGTGCGTGTTTTTATTACTTTGTAATGAGCCATTTATCAGTTTTTTCCTCTTTGAAGTCCACCATATTGCACTGCCATGTTTCTACTGTAGCCCACAGACAAACCAGACACCGGCTCTAGATACACCCTTTTGCATTTTTTATGGCCACAGTAGGTTCTCCTACATGCTTGGAGGGGGAGGCGGGTGGTATTCAGTTGGTTGCAATCTGCAACTTCACCACTATCCACTAAATCCCACACACTGGTCCTTTAAAAATAAATTAGCCGTAGCATATGGCATTTCAACGTGGACCATGCTGCATGTTTGGTGCCACTAGTAGCTGCACAAGTTAACCTGTTCTTTAACCAATAAGTATTGATACAGCTCGATGTGAGCGCTGTGCAAAATAAAAGTCTGGCTGATATTAAAAAAGTAAAGATAGAGGTAGAGATCTTGAGCCAATTGCAATATGAAACAAAGCACTCAAACTGCATGATGCCAGGTTGTACACTGCTGCATTATGATAAGTAGTTATTGCTTTTACCCACATAACAAGACCAGACGTGAGGACCAAATGTGTGTGTATATGACAGTAGAGGCTGTCTACTGACAATTGAGCTGAAGCAGAAACTGAAGTTCCTCAGTGTCCTATGAGTGAAACTAACACAGATGTTTTTACTTCCTCTTTAGCCTAATAGATCCTCATCTGAAAGCTCCTGTTCCAGGCCGGGATCATGCACTCCAGGGAGTCCCAGTCGAACTATCTGTGTAAGTTCTGGTGACAACGTATGCTTAACGTCTTCCATGGTGCACAATTCGCCGTGGGTTGATTTACATTTAATTTATCCTTTATTTACACAGGGGAGTCGCATGGACAAAGTGTCTCTCTTGCAAGATGTTTCTTTTTGACAGTAAATACATATTAAGGTTTTTATTATGAAAATGTAAAAAAAAAAGTAAACATTTATACAAACTTTTTTTTTTTTTTTTTTTTTACTTTACCTTGACTGATCGGAACTAGTTTCATTTTGTTTGTGAGTGAAAATGGCATTTCAATTGTGGTTGAATGATAAGAAGATTGCAAATTTTCTCAGTTGAATCATTAACACTGATAAAAATCAACCACATATTGAACGGGATTTTAGATTTATTTGGCTGATCAATTTGAATGCATTGGCATTTGATCATGAAAACAACCTGGTGCTTTCTTTGTCCTTTTATGATCCATACCCTGTTGATTATGTGGAATAAACTTTAACCCCATCAAAACACCTCAAAATATGAGCCAATTACTTTTTTTTATACTGTAGAGCAGGAGAAATGATGTAGTGAAAAAGAAACAGGCCACAGATTATGATGTTAATCTGTGCACTCCATGTGCCAAAGTCTGACTATCGTGGTGTTGTGGGATTAAACTTTCATTCCTCCATGCAGTGATGTAATACACAACCTTTGACCTCTGACCTAAGCCTTACTGTCTGCTCCTTCTGTCTTTCACCCTCTGTGTCCTCCTCCTCCTCATCCGCATCCTCCCTTCTCTCCTCCCTGTCCTGGTCCCAGGCAAAAGTAGATAATGAGATCATTGATTACCGAGACTTAGCAGCAATTCCCAGAGTCAAGGCTATATATGATATAGAGCATCCTGATATGATATCTTATAAGTCTGTGAACGACAGCAACTCCTCTACTTTGGACAACAAAGGCAACAGACAGGACAGGCAAAGCCCTGCAGAGGTAACTCCATTCAACGCTCCAAGTTATATCCAGTGACATGTTTGTGTGTCATTGTTTCAGTGTTTTTGTCTTGGTTTGATTTAGGAGTCAAACCAAGTGAAGTCTTGTTTTGTTGTTTGGCTGTTCTAAATGAATATAAAAAACATTTTGACTGCTGTTGTGGCCTAGTAAGTTGCTCTGTATTCTTTAACAAAGCGGTAGCTTGCAAGTTAGCTAAAAAGTTAACAAAACATTACATTGTTAGCTAGTTAGCTAAAAAACAAACCAAAAAATACATTGTTTGAAAGTTTGCTAAAAATGTTTACAAAACATTACATTAATTGCTGTCCAGCTTTGTTTGCCAGCTAGCTAAAAGTCAGTTAGCCTAGTTAGCCTAGTGTTACTCATGATGGCTCAGCAGAGAAACTCTGTTTTTTATTTTTTTTTAATCATTTGAGTAAAACCTGTTGGCTGAATTAATGGGGCAATATGACAAAATAATTAGAAAATAGAAAAAAAAAACAGAACAGTACAATATCAATTAGGTTGAGTCTGTCCCTTAACATTCATTTGCTCAATCCATCTCAAAAGGGCTGCCATTTTTGGATTTTAAATTAGAGTTTAAGGTTCTGGAGCAACAGAATTAAATTTAATGCAGGTTTAGAGTGAAAAAAAAAAGTCAGGTTTAAAGAAAAATCAAATCTTTGTTCATTTTATGCTAGTTTTAAAGTTTGGTGCAACATGATATAAAGTTAAGCCATGACTTAACACGGTTTAAAAAGTAATCTGTGTTGGTGCAACCCAGCCCAAAAATATGGCTGATGCTCTTTTACAGAGTAAATTACAACAGAGAATAATGTTTACTTAATGTGGAGTCAAGTGATAAAAAGTTGCTATGAATGGTACAATCATCAATTAATAATCTGAAACTAACTGAGATTCATTAGAAGAAAGTACGTTTATAATCAAATCCTACCTCATGTTTCCTACCTTTGATGTCTCTCTTCATGTGAAAACCTCACAGACTCCAAGTTTGTGATTTATTTTTGATTGTTCAAATCAAACTTGCAGACTTATAAGTATTATTCACACCATCCTCTTCAAAAGATGCGTAGTGGTTTGCATAAGATCAAGGTTGTTTTTCTTTGGAGACACAAGGTTTTCACTTGAAGTGACTGCAGTGTGTGTTGTGTTTCTTACTGTTTTTTTTTTCTTTTCTATTCTTCTTTTCTATTTAGTCACCAGGAAACATATCTGAAAACACAGAGGTAAATAATTACCCCCATTTGAATTAATACATATTTAACAGTCATTGACACAAACTGTTTTGAATATGTTGTGCATTTTACCCGGGCTTTTTGTCTTCTTTCAAGGAGAGCTTTGAAGTGACAAAGCGCATACCAAAATCTACAAGCCACGGTTGTTTTGGAGTTCACGCGGTGTACAATCGTCATAGCTACACCCCAACGCTGTCCAGATCACCACAACACTTCCACCGGCCAGGTGAGAAGGACTCTCAACACAACAACATGATCTCACTCTTCTTATCACAAATATATTAACCCCGCTCTGCTCACTTTTTCTCTGTTTTACCACCTTCCCTTATATCCTCTCCCTCCACGACTCCTCCTCCTCCCACTTCTTTCACGGAATAACAAGCAGCGCTGATGCTTTCTCCCTCTTTATTCTCTGGCCACAATGACTCCTGCCCCACCTCCCCTTTATGTCACCACTTTCTCCCCCAAACCAAAGGTAAGAACCCCTGCCACCCCATTCTGCACCCCTTCTCCTCTCTTGTCTTAACTAGAACATAACTAGAAACAAACTGGTTTGAGGTTAAAAGGCCAGAGCTGGATTATGAAAGAAGGATGGCACAGAGATGTGATTCACGTTATTCTTAGAAACACTGAGCCATCTAGTGGTCAAAGTTCAGACAGACTGTCAGTCGCCCCCACACACACTCTTTTCATATCATAAAAAAAACACTCTGTACCAGCTAGCTATTTCCTTCCTCTCTTGTATTTCACTAGTCTTTTACTTTTCTTGCCCCTCGCTTGTCAACTCACCCAGTTCTCAAATCCCTTCAGTAAATCTATATCAAAGAAGATATTTATAAACCTGGCTTGATTGATTAAATAAGTAAATATTCCTGTGCCTCTTCCCAGCTTCACTCAAACATTCCTCCACAGTCGTGTCTATTTATAGCTGTGATTTTTTTAAAGCCTGTTTTATTGTGTGTGTGCGTGTGTGTGTCTGTGTGTGTGTGTGTGAAATGTGACAAGCTTTGATCAGTCACTGGCATGTGTTTTTGGTGGGAAATGCAAATTACTGACAACCTATACAGCCTTGATTTTTGCATACAGAAGGGAGCAGCGTGTAACTTTATTTAGTTTTCAATCAGTTTGAAACATTAGAATCTTAAATCATTTATACTTTGTGCTTTAAAGAGTTCTTAACACTAAACGCACTTTTTAGTAAGTAAATTATATGTACACATGCTGTATTTTACTATCAATGAATTTTGATATGATTCCCTACATTGTTTGGCCTTTTTTTCTGAAGAAAATCTGTCCAAAAAAAGCAAAACGAAAACAACAAAGATTTGTGCTCTATGGCCCCTGATTTAAGTGCATTTTTTAATGTGAAGTTGGTTTATTACTAACAATGCATTATTTTGGTTGTGTTGTGTGATAATTCAGAATGAACTGATGCTTCATTCTTTTCTATCTGCAGCAGAAGGCTTCAACATGTACAGGAGGCCTCCGATTTATAAACAGCAAGGTACAATATGACATTTTCACTCTTAAAGTAACCCTCTAAAAAGATCATAGTGATGCTGCTTGAATCAGCTCAGTATAACTTTCAAAGCTGGTTGGTATGTTAGTTGTATATTTTTGATGAATGTTTAGTTAACATTTGACTTCAAGTAAAATTAGTAAAATAATAATCAGTAAAATATGAAATATACTGTGAAATATAATCACAGCAGTCAGGCTAAGTTATAAGCAAAAATGAATTCATATATTCATATAGTGTTTCAGTTTTAGCCAATCTAGAGATATTGGCATTGATATATCTTGGTGTTTTTGTTGTCATATAACTGTATACATATAAAAACTGGCTCCAATTTTACATAACATGGACATGTCATGTAAGGTACCCCTACAGTGTAAATCAGTATACAAGGTATTTACTGTAAGCTATAGGTAATCAGTAGGTGAGGTAACCTCGCTTAACCTAAGCAATGGCTGTTTAGTAGACATCATGGTCAACATGGTTTTATGGAAAATATAAAAATAGAGGAATACTGAGAAGTCCATTTTACAGAACAGTTAGCAGAAGGCTAATTATAGAAGCCGGTGAGGTATATGTTGCTCAGTAAGTCTGATCTAATTTTGGCAGAGAGCCGAGTCTGAGTGAAAGTCGTCTCACTGTGAGTTTACCTAACTGCTGTTTCACTTTCACACAGATCTAAATTCCTCCACATCCCAAACATCCTCTTTGCCTGGATATGGTCGCAATGGCCTCAATCCGGTAAGAGCAACCGATGCCTTTTTACGTAGCGTTTATTGTGTAATACTATTACTGTCAGTAACGTTCTTCTGATACAGCAGGCTGAATTCAGTGCAAATATACATACAGGTTAATAAAAACATGGAGTTCAACCAGCTTCCCAGATTGTTTATATTTCACCTCCTCTTCCACTCTGCACAATAGTGACGAGAGGCACGTACTTTTATGCGCAGTGTTTTTATTAGGTAGCTCTAGAAACACAAAACTCTATATAAGGCTTGTCCAACTTCCAACAATTTAATGAATAGAACTGACCAATCCTAAGTCCCGCCCCTTTTTGCTATGTGCTCCAATAACAGTTGAGCAAGCTTGGTGCCAAATTTTGAAGATGTCTAAAAGATGTTGCTGGTGAAATGTGGTTTTCTGTTTTTTAACATAAACCAGCCTGGCACATAGCATATAAGCACAGGGAAAAGGAAAAGGAGAAAATTGATGAGATTCCAAAAACGGTAGGGAATTAGGAAGTGTCAGTTAATTAGGCTGAACCACACAGATATCTGAGATGCTGTGTCTAGGGTTACAGGTATTGATTCTGTAAAAACTAGAGAAAAAAAAATCAATGTTTAATGTGTTTTCTTCTCATTAAGCCACGGTCAGCTGATTTCTCCCATTACAACGGTGACAGATACAGAGGTAGGTTTGTAGGTATCTTTATTATCTCTCAGGGAAGTCACCATAATATTAACTCGATAGATAATTCTTTAAAAATTAACTGTGTTTCTCATTCTTTGTCTTTCCCCTGCTTCTCAGACTTACAGGTATGTGACGAGAACTGAATGGAGCTTTATGTGATCTTGAATCCCCCGTGGTCATGCTTCATTTCCCCGTTTGATTTCCTGCATTTTGAAAAGACTTCGGTCATCTTCTGTCAGCATGTTTTATCAAGTGCACATTCAACTGCTGGAGCTGGACTGGCAAATCGCTTCTTTTATTGCACATATTACATAACATAATAAGAGCTTTTACTTGCTTTTAGCTTTGAAATGACTAATCCTGCCATGACATTTTCCCATTGCATGTGTTTGCTTCATTCTGTAGCTCCATGACGGTCAACATCCATTAGCACGAATGGACAGAGGAGTGTCTATGCCTAATTTGTTGGAACCAAATGCAAGTATTATTTGTATATTTATGTTTTTGCCACCGTTTAATTATCTTCCAAAATGTGTTCATTGAAAAGACTTAATAATAATACTACAGTAGGATATGATTGTAATCATCTTTAAATGGTGTGAGTAATTAGCAGACAGATGTTCATTTAATATATAGTTTTGGTGGTGGTCTCTGGGTGACTGACAGAAATGCAAAATAGGGCTGCAACTAAGACTATTTTCATTTCTATTCATGTTTTTTACTTTTATTTTCTTGATTAATCGATGTTGTTTGGTCCAAGTGTTATTTCCAAACATCAAATGGCGAATAACGTTGATCAGTGTGTCCCAAAACCCAGATGATGTCCCCCCCAAAAAATTACTGTGAGAGAGGAGTAAAGAAACCAGAAAATATTCACATTTAATAAGCCAGAATCTGAATTTTATTAATTAAATTAATCAGTTATCAAAATAGTTGACAATTAATTTAATAGGCAATTAATAATTAATTCATCATTGCAGCTCTAATACAAAAAGTGTTGAAACTGTCCCCAGTCTCCCCTACAGCCCTGTTGAGTTTAGATTAGACTTGCTACAGTAGTTTAGTAACTCTAGGATGCTGAGGTAATATACATTTTAATAGTGTACATCAACATTGACAAACACAGGATCCTTTTTCCTGAAGGCTGAAGCACTACAACTATCTGTGATAACTGTGCAGTGGTTATACAATATACATATTTGTATGGTACATGATGTTCTAACTCCATCTCTTATCTCAAAAGCTCACAGCAGAAGTGTACAAAGTATGGTGTTTAGCTATAGGATGTGTGATAATCGATTTCTAAGGCATTCTCTACCGGTCTCTTTTGTTATGTGAAGGTCTACCCATATGAAATGCTCACAGTTGCTAATAGAGGACGGGTGAAGCTTCCCAAGGATGTTGACAGAACAAGACTCGAGGTACAGTGATGTGACAAAAGCATTATAACCATGTGACACATCTTTTTTATGTGACTGAACAGACTGCAGCCCTGAAAAGAAAAACTGACAATGAATGAAACATAGCATTGCACGCTGATGTTTGCCAAAAAGGCACAAATTTGACATGCAACAAATATTTTTCATTTTATTTTCAAAATAAAGATTAGATCTTGTATGTATGTGTGCCTTGATGAGTCAAACCTACAATATGAGTTTTATGTTAGAGGAAGACATGCACCAATGAACATGAACATGAACTGTGCAGCTTTTCCACAGTAACTTTATTTATTTTTTTTATTCTTTCCTGCTCTCCTCTGCAGCGTCACCTATCCCCAGATTCATTCTTTGAAATCTTTGGCATGGACATTCAAGAATTCGACAGACTTCCGCTGTGGAAACGTAATGACATGAAGCGGAAGGCAAATCTCTTCTAAATGCTGCTTAATGCATTTTTTAACTCTTTGTTAATATGCGGTACATTTCAACTTTTGGTGGCCCATTATCTTTTTCTCTGCATTTGACATAAAATTAGACATTTTTTGCCTAGAAACTGGATAAATTGCATCTTTTTGGGGATATTATGTTTACCAGTTAGTTTCTATAGCCTGTTATATCGAATAATGTTTAAATTTATAATACCTCAAAACACATGAACACAAGAGCTCAACTTACCTATATTCTTGGGTTCAATAATAGATCGTCGTTATTATAATTTTTTTTTTTCTTAAGTCAGCCTGGTCTCCCTTGGGATTACATTCATATTGAATGATTTGGCTGTATACATTTTGTCCTTTCATCATAAGCTCAACAGGTAGTGTTGCCATTTTTTCTAGCATGAAAAGCAAGTTAAGAGTATAAAGAAAGTAACATGTTCATCTTTTATAGTAAAGACCAGGCTTTTCATCCTGCCACTGTAAAAATGAAATGCTGAGAAAACTCAAAGTAAAGCAACCAGCTGCAAAGCATTTTTGAATTTATTCAACTAAATAACTAATTTGTTGTGTTAAGTTAGGTTAAGAAGTTCAATCAAGTGCTATCATCAGTTCGTCAAAAAATACTCATGTAGATTTAAGTTATCTTAAGTACATAAGTAGATCTGAATTGTAATGTTAAATCTGACAAACTTAAGATTGCATGTTAAGTGAATTTCTTGATCTAAGTTGACACAACAAATTAGTCCTTTTTTGAGTAAACTCAAAAAGGCTTTGAAGTTGGTTGCTTTACATTTTAAAGTTTTTTCAACTTTTCTTTTCTTTTTTTTTTTACAGTGTCATTTAGGGATGCTGTGCAAAACCTTGAATGATGATAAGTGGCAACAGTTTTGAGGAGCACTAACACTTTTTTCAAATATTTATTCTTAAAATATCAGCACATGGCAACTACAGGGTGTGTAAGGTTAGGTTAAAATATGAATCATAAGAAAATGTTAAAACAGGTTGGAGGATTTCAAGCCAGCTTCATTTAGTGTATATAACCTGTTGCCAACATGTACAATATATTAAATGAAACCCTCAAAAACTGGATGCATTTCACCCATTTTGTCAGTGTTGCTACAATATTCTGTTATATTTTTGTTACTCAGTTGTTACTCGCTTTGTTGTCTCCTGGAGGCACAAATGTTTAGGCACAAAACTGAAAAGAGATGTTTTTGAGAGCTGTATTTTTATGTCACTGAATAATCACTGAAATTATTGGACTGTTTAAGTAATAATTAAGATTATTTGACACTTGTTTTTGTTTTGTTTTGTTTGTTTTTTGTTTTTTTTTCCTGACTTAGCTGTGATGAACATCACTGTATATATTACCTTGACACTGCTGTCACAGCACACCACCTCAAGCGCCCTAAATAAAATCTTGCACTTCTTACAAGTTGAGTAAATTAATGTCTTTTTATTGATGGAATGAACAAGGCTGTGTTTGCATGATGAGTTTTATTTTTGTTTTTCTGCATAATTTCATTTCTTGGTGCATCTCCCAGGAGAATCCTACAGTCCAGATCATCAATAAGAATGAAACTTAAAAGAAAAGACTTTAGTTTTCTATACTGTGCAAAGATACCTTCATGATTACTACTCTCTCTATACAGTGTGCACTTCCCCAGCACGCAGATCAAGTCAGAATCAGCAAAGATAAAGAAGCCGAAATCTTAATTACTACCTGACTTCCCTGCCTTCCTGTCAAAATCAAGAGGCAGGTCAGCCCAGCTTAAGATGTACTGCTTTACAGAAGAACTCAAGCAAGAGGACAACCAAAGAACATTAGTGATTCTTTCAACTGCTACAGTATAAATATTTTCCATGGATCTTAATAACACCTTGCTACATTTCCATGAGTGCATGTTAATAGTGTAATAAGATAGGCTGCTTAGTGTTATTAAATAAATGTGGTAATCAGATTTTTTACTGTTATTTTAAGAGTTAAGACTACAGGTTGTGTGCCAGCACACTGCAAAGCATGAGAACATTTTCATTACATCACAAAACTGAACAACACTCACAACTCTCGTAAAAACAGCTGCATGGTGGAAGAACTGCAAAATTCCCTGACTTAACTTCACCTGCTATCCATAAGTCATTCCATTTGATTTGGCTCTGGCACATATGTACAACGTGTTTTTTTTCCTTTCCTTTTTTTGTTTTTTTTTCCTGTTCTATCTCTAAACTTAACCCCGTCTTGCACCCACTCATTGGAAATTTAAGACCAACAGATGGTGCTCTGGAGCCTGGAATCAAAACACCACTTCAGGATTGCTTTCCATGTTTAAAATTAACATTTGCCAGGCTTTGTTTAAGCTTTAAGCTTTTTTGAGCAGGCTATTTGAGACATCGTTTTTCTTTACTTGTATCTATCCAGATGTCATGCAGTAGTAGCAATAATAGTAGTGACAGTAGTAGTGTAAAAATACCCTCAAGCTTCCTTTGTAACCTTTCATACCAATAACAAGACAGATAAGATAATGTAAGCAAATTAAATCATCACAAAATGCTTTACATTAATGCTTTGTTTCTGTTTTTCACTCATCTGTTACCAAATATATTAAGTTTTTAAAGTCTATTGAAGATACTCTTCCAATAATACTATGTCACACTGTTATGAGTCATGTTATGAGTAATACACACATAACAGATGAGATGATGAAACTGCTGTAGTGTAGCTTTTGATAGCCTACCCTCATTCATTTGGCATTTCAAAGGTAGGTCATAAAGGAACATTTCTGTGTAGTACTCAGTGCATTCTATACCATTAGATAGTCTCTATTTTAATATAAATACTAAGATGTACACAGAAAATATGGATCCATCACAGGTTAAATGATATTCTGAACATTCTTCTTATGCCACAATGTATTCATCTCTGCAGCTTTTGTGTGCATGTGCAAAGTGATCATTCACAAAATGAACATTTGTTCATTTAAAAACAGTTTTGTGATTAAGCATGCATGTAATTAAGTAATTAACAGATTAGTAACAGTGAAATGCCTCATGCTGGGCAAATTATTTGGTGGTAATATATTCAGAAGTAGAATAGTAGACATATTCTGCTCCTTTGATGTTATTGCTGATCATGGCCCTGGTATTACTTGGTATCAAACTGAAACCAAATTTTGTGGTATTGCCCACCCCAGCTTTAGACTTGTGCATGCACATATTTCATTAATGGTCAAATAATCAAGGTGTTATCTTATGACTTACCTTTTCAAAAGAAAGCATCAACTAGTTTTAATCATGTTCAGCTGATACGAGTCTTATGGACAGTTTGACTGTTTAGCAGTCTGCTGTTCAGTGTAGGGGGGGAAGGAGGGAATTAGAAATGTTGTAACAATTTAAAAAAATATTTTCATCTTTTCTTCCCTATCCTGTTGTTGTGGATTTTGAAGATTAGCACACCAGATGAAAAAAAACAAAATTATCAGCCAAAGAAATATCCTCTACTAAAAACACAATGTATCTCAGAGTCGGTCCTTTCAGCCTGAAATGAAAAATATTAGCTCAGGCGTTTATTAACAACATAACTGTTCCACATAGATGTTAGTTTTTGCTATCATGGGCTCTTTAAAGCCCACCTAGCTTGAGCGAAAGTAGTGGAGATTTCCGAGGCTTCTTATTGGTCACTTAAAGACAAGGGGCTCGTTTGTGGGCGTGTCGAGAAATCTGATTGGTCGAGCTCGCCGTCACTCACCGCTCACTCTCGCCTCAGCCCCTCCCCACCTCCCCAACGACTGGATGTGCGGCCCAAGCAGCGAGGATTTTCACGAAAACATCCACCGCAGACTGCGTATCAGTGCCAACCAGACGGGTGCTACGACGGACGGGACCCGACACGATGGACATAACGGCGTGACAGCCGAGTCGATGGCGTTTTTAAAGTTGGATAACGGTGTTCGGCCTTGAACGGAGACGTTAAGAAGCGTTTAACACGTTTAACGGCGATGAGTGCGGTGTCACTTGTTAGATAGAAAGACAGAGACAGAGGGGGCAAAGTGGACTCCCTCCCTCGGCCGATGGAGGCTGACGGGACCTTTGCAGAGAGCTCCAGGCCCGGAATGTCACCTGTGAGACTTCGACGCCTCGGTGGAGGACGTAATTAAGGAAAAGACCGCGCACACCTGTCTGCGCTGTCGACGACTTTTTACCTGACAACTTCTTAGTTAGCTTTTACACAGAGAGAAAAGTTAGCAAGATGACTGTGATAGATATCACCTAACGAGAGGTTATTCACCGCCTCAGGTAACCCAGGACAGGTGAATAACGCGCTGTAGTACCTTTCTTTTGACGCTTCTTTCTTCTCGAGGGTTTGTTCTAGAAAGTTGTGCTGTTATATTTCACCATCAGCAACTTGACTCCAGCACGTTTGTCTGCGAGAATTGAGCAGTTACGTTTGAGTTCTTGGACATTTTTTCCCCCCCTCATCAAGTGTCGCCTTTTCCCACCACAACCATGTCATTCAAAGACAATCCTTGTCGGAAATTTCAAGCCAACATTTTCAACAAAAGTAAATGCCAGAACTGCTTCAAGCCCAGAGAATCACATCTGCTGAACGATGAAGACTTAAATCAGGTGAATGAGTGTTTTTTTAAAACATTGGATACGTCATACTTGTGATATTGTTTATGAAATCAATTTAAATGTGAAAGAGGAAGCCTGTTTTTATGTTTCCTTCTGATGTGCTCGTTTCAGTCGGGTTGTCATGTGTCAATAGAGCATGAAGTGCAAAGGTTAAGTTAATTGGACACAATTATTTTCTAGCCCAAGGGCGCAGATTGACCTTAATTCATGCAGATATAGGCCTCCACCCTGCTCTGTGCCTTCCAGCACAGTAGCCTCCTGACACCTGCTTTTATTGAGTCATTTAGGTTACACCCATTTCTATGAAATTTTGTTTTAAAAGTTGCTAATGTCCCATCCTTTTGGCATTTTGCCTAATTGTTGTGCCACACTGTTGTCTCCTTTATTCCCAAAGTAGCCATCATGTTCACTCCTGCAGGCACTTATGATGGAAGAGTGGGAGGCTGTCAAAATCACATTGTTTTAAGGCTGCAACTAAGTTATTTTTATTGTTCATCAATGTTCACAATTTCTTCTAGATTAACCAATTAGTTGCTTTGTGCATAAAATGTCAGAAAATAGTGAAAGATGTCCTCAGTGGTCTCATATCTAAACATATTCAGTTGACTGTCACAGAAGAGTAAAGAAACCGGAAAATACACACATTTAAGCAGCTGGAATCAGACAATTTTTAACTTTTTCTTTTTAATTATCCTAAATCAGGTAATCAGTTTTCAAGATAGTTGGTTTTTAATTAATAGCTGACAACTAATCGATTAGTTTTTGCAGCACTAGTTGTTTTCCATTTATGTATGCACCATCAGTGAAGACTTTCCACTAACAGTCCCTGCTGGACTGTGTTTTTGATATTGGCAAGCAGTGAATGGTGGCATCAGGTCACACTGAACTCGGTTGGCCTGTATCGTGATCAGTCCTTTTGGTAAGCTGTTTAACGGGACAGGTTAAGAATCACCTTTGTCCAGGTTGACAGTTTATATGAATGACGCTTCTGTGACTGACAGGGATCAGTTGGCGTTGTCTTCAGCGTGGTTGGGTGAGGACTAACTTTGTACGTATTTTCCCCTGTCATGACCAATGGCTTCTCTGTGGGAATGGAAATAGTCTTGGGGTCATTTGTCAGTGGAATTTCTCACCCATTGGCTATCAACCTTATCCTTTCATGACTGCACCCAGTTAAAGGTTATCATCTGCTGTCAGAAGGCCCAGGACAGCCTGGTCATGTTGTTCACTGTCTAAAAGTCCTACTTCAAGAAGATACTGAAGAACTTTTGTCATTCCTTTTGCTGCCCCACTAACTGCCACTCAAAGACTGACGCAGTCATCAAGGTATCACATAGTCATTTATGATGGGGGGCAAAAAGAGGTCAGGGGCTGTTTTGAAATGAACACACGCGAATACGCTCAAATGACTGCGTTGAACTACTGAAGGGTAAAAAATGACCTAGATTCATCTCGTTTATTTCCCTCTCTCAGGAGGATTGCCGTTCGGGCTGCTGTCAGGTCATGTGAGGAGAGATGGGACGTTTTTCTAAACTACTCTCAGTCTCAGTGTTCCTCCTTGTGATTTAGACTCATTTTTCACAGGCAAGGAGGAAGCTAGTGTCCCAGCATTAATGTGATTCTTTCAACACTTACTGTACTGCCCTTTTCCTGCACTCCCATTATCAAATAACATCTGCAAGGTGCTGTTCCTGTGCGCTGTCGCCTCTCAGGTTGTCTTTCAAAAGTTGGATGTTTCTCTCCTGCAAGTCTGCACAAACTCTTGCCTATCCAAGGTTATGGTTACGGGCTTATGATTGAAAATTCCTGTTATGTCATTTTGTTTACAGAGTCACTGAGCTGAGAAATGTGCTGCACCTCCTGTAATCAAAGCGAAAGAGGATTTTATGCTGGATTATTCTTGGCTTTACATGAAGTTATGACTGTAATCAAAACCACTGATAGAGGGACCCAGAGGTGCCAGACCACTGTAAATGTCAGAGCTTTTCCGACTTGATTTGCAGACTACTGTTCCATAGACTTGGGAGTGCAGTTGAATTACGTAAGGCACTTAATTTGTTAAGCTCTTTAGGTGTAGGTGAGATTTCAGTGTAAATATATTTAGTGAAATTTGTGCTCCTGTGCGCACAACCCTGCAGTGGATATGCAGGACTTCTTTGGCTCAGCAAACAAATGCTGACTACTAGTATGGCTACTGTTCAAATTCGTACCAGAACTATTTAAGACAGACTGCCAGGCCAACTTGCATTTCTCAAGTTTGAATTGCAAATCTGTAGCCACTAAAGCTCCCAGGCTCTGCGCTCTCTCTCCTGTTTCTCATCCACTGTTTTTCTTTCTAACCTCTGCCTCTCGCTGCCCCCTCCACCCACCAGTCCACCCACTTAGAGGATCAGAGGGAAAATCATGTGTGTTAGCCTTTCTTTTTTTTCCAGGACAGCATGGTGCTCTGGGATACAGCCAGCCGGAGAATGTAGCCTGCAGTCAACTCAAAGCAGCTAGTGACTAATACACACCTTTCTGGAGTTAAACTAAAAAGCGTGTGTGTCACTGCCACATACTGTTTGATAATGGGTCACCATTTGTAGCCTAAACTTGGGACTAGCCTCCAGTTATATCTGCAGTAGATTAAAATATGCATAATTGAACTGCACTGCTGATCAATATGCTGATGTGCCTGTTTTACTGTTTGCTTTCAACACTGTAATTGTGTTTTCTCCTCACCAGGCAAAACCCATATATGGAGGATGGTTGCTGTTGGCACCAGAGGGAACAAATTTTGACAATCCCTTACACAGATCACGGGTAAGTGATTCCTTTGCTGACTTGAATCTGATTATATACAGAATAGGGAATATTTTTTCGTTTTCGCGTCTTTTTAACTTCCTTTTGAAGAAGAGACTTTTGCTGGAGTTTCATGAAAACAAAATGGTAACCCTAAAGGGAGCAACTTTATTTGACCCATTGACTGTAGCTTCTGCTCATGCCAAGATGTGCAGTAATTAGTATTAGAGCTGCAACTAAGGATTATATTCATCATCAGTTAATCTGCCAGTTCATTTAGTGTATAAAATGTCATCACAATTTCCCACAATCAAAAGTGATGTCTTCAGAATGTTTTTTTTTTGTCAAACCAACAGTTCAAACCCAAAGACTGACAAAAAAGAGCAGCAAATCCTTATAATTTAAGAAGCCGGAGCCAGTAAATGTTTGAAATTTTATTTGACACATAAATCATCAAAATACATGGCAACTAACTTTCCTTTGATCAACTTATTGTTGTTGCTCTGCTTAGGATTTTGTTATAAACAGCTTTTAGTGTGAGATGCATTAAGTTTAGTACTGTGCAGAAATTTCATGGTGGCCACGATATCTATGGTGGCCGTGCCCTGTCAGCTTGGCCTGAAAAAAAAAAAAATATATGCCTGGTGGCCATAGTGACCTTGATGTTCCACCCACACTGGCCAAGCTGATTTAGCAGTTTTCTCCTCTGCCTCTTTCCTGTCATTACGGTTTTCAGACATGAGCATCTTTTGTGGAGATTCTGATTGGGCATGTAGATTTGGATTAGGATTAGGATTGACGTGATACAAACTTTCTCTGACCATGACTCTGCAATTCTGTGATTTACATTGCAGACTGGAGTCTCTGTTAACAGTGGAAATCAGCTAGATCTGTGTTATATATGCTTGTCTTCTCTGTGAAACGTCTGTACTTTCATTGCACTGCTGGCCATGTGCTCTCTCTCTCTCTCTCTCTCTCTATGAAAGCCCATTACCGCCATTGTCATGAGTGACTATTTTGAGAAAGTTTCTTATTATTCTGAGAGACTAACTTGTATATCACACTAAGACTAACCTCTAATTGATTTTAGGTGTACCTGTGCTGTGCTTTAACAAATTCTTTATTTCCATGGATTTAAAATCATTGTTTCATTTGATAGTCTTGCTGCCCTGCCATTTATCCTTTGTGCTCTCAAAAACATAACAACACCAAAGACCTAAAATGATGAAACTGATGAAATTCCAGGTCTGTTTTAGTATATTAGGGCAGCTCCAATGGTGCTGGCTAAGTTGAAAAAAGGCAGTTGGCTTGTATAACCATTCCATTAATTTTGTTATCCATTCTGGCCCTCATTTGACATCTGACAAACAGGAGGTCTTATTGTTGTGGCTCCTGTCGCTGTTTCATGGATTCAGCAGCTTCCTGTGGGAGGCTTGGCCCTCTATCAGAAGAAAAGGCAATAATCAGCCTGATATTGACTTTTATTTCATGAATCCTGCTCCCCCTAGCATCATGTAATGGGAGCCTTGCTCTGTCCCACCGTTTCCTTTATCAGCTCCCAGATTATAATGTGGTGGTGCATCCCAAAGAAGGAGTCAAGAGAATGTGGGGGAGGAGAAGGAAAAGTCCCAGTTCTCACAGCCACACTGATGGCTTCCATATGGGTTTTGGGGAAAAGCACCTCTGGATCCTTCAACTCAAACTACTGTCAACAGTCTGCTGCTGCTTTGACATAATCACTGATGTGTTCTGCCTATTCTTAAAATCAGCTTTCCGCTGTGGGGGTATAATTGCTGGCCTGTGCACAGTGCTGAGGTGAGCTGGTTGGTCAGGTTTTGACTGACCAGTGAGCTAATAACAGAGGGAAAGAGCTGACATGTTGGATGAGTCATGTTTTAGGACCACTTTAGTCCGACAGGTTGTGGATCTGTGGCTCTATACCCTGTCTATCAACAACTCTGCAGAATTGATCTTGAGAAACTGCCTCTACGCCACGTGTCTATCACTTTTTTAATGGCCTCTTTTATTGGATAAGACTGAAATGTCCCTTTAACATCACCTGTGGAGCTTCTCTGACCCCCTGTTGAGACCTCCCAATGTCTTTTACTGTAGGTTACAAAGCACCAATATCAATATTTCATGGATTGGGCTCAGTTGGAATTGGAGCCCAGGATATTTAACACTGAGACAAAACGGTGCATTAAGAAAGGAAGAGGGCTGTGAAGAGCTCGTCAAGCCAATGAGGAAGGAGATCAATGGAAACTGTCACCATATCAGTTGCACAAATATTGGCAGAAATGCCTTTTTAACGAGAGTTAAAAGGATGCCATTATGTGTTCAATCTGACCTTGTAGTTTCAGACATAAAATAGGCTTTATCCTCCTCAGTATGCTGGGATCCATTAACATTGTGCTTTGTGTATTTGGCATGATACTGCTAGACATCAGTTAAAGATTGTGTGCATTTATTATATTTTAATAAGATTTTCTTTTTTTTTTAACACTTACGGTTATTCCACTGTTAGACTATTGAGTCTTGATTTGTAAACATCAACAGATCATTGGTTTTATGCTGTGCAGATGTTCTTTAAAATTTCAAATTCTTATTTCAAATTCCCAGTGCCAGCAGGTTGCTGCCGTTAGCAGAAAAGTGCTTCAGGTTATAAGAAGTAGTTAAGTCAGGTCAACTCTAATGTGGCTTGATAAGCATATAATAATAATAGGGTGAAACACTATTTATCACAGATAAATGTTAAGTGGAAACAATGAGCCAGCGGCTGGATAACCATAGTGACAATGGACAGCAAGGGTAAATCAAAGGATTGACCCTTCATAAGTCCCACCCCTTCTTATTCCAATTACAGTTGAGCAAGCTTGTTATCTTGGTCAACGTTCTCCTCTCCTGTTTCCTGTACTTACATATGCTATGTGCTCAGCTCGTGTATGTTGAAAAGAAAACTACATTTTGAAGATGAATAAGAGATGTGTCTGGAGGACCTGTAAAAAGACACATATATTCACACGGTAAATTAGCTAATTAGCTAATCTACATCAATCATTATGTAGATAGTTAGCTGGCGTTGTACTAACATTAGCTAAAATAAGATGTGACCTTATGTTGTTTTTACAGGTAAGGAGGAATTTGACAGAGTAACCAAGTTTGTTCAACTGGTATTGGAGCACAGAGCCAAAATAGGTGGGACTTATGAGGGGTAAATTGGATACATCTCCGACTCTGGCAGTGAAAAGTGCAGCTGCAAACTAACATTACCAATAAGCTACGCTGTGTCATCACTTAAGTGTTGTTGTTTTCCTTCAGACGTGTGTGACGCACACAAGAATCGGGGGTGTTGAGAGAAAAATAATAAATACATACTGTGATATGTATAAATAAATACTGGGAGAGTCACAGATCCTTTCCATTGATTATGATAAATAAAACTGGAATCTTATTTTAATTGATTTTTGCTGTTGAAACTGTGAAATCCCAATATATATGAATGCATGTATATGTCCCTGTAAGACAGACATGGTTAGTGTTATCAGAAGTGTAATATTGTGTACTGCTATAAAAGGGTTCACCTATGCAGCTTTTGTTGTCACTACACCCACATTTAGCTGGGACATTAAAAAAACAAAGAAACAACAGGCGTTCTGTCTGTTGTCTTGTTTACCCAATACAGTTATGAAGAAAAACAAACTGATGATTGATTTTTGAACTGATAAATAAAATATTTTTCTGCAAACTTGAGATGCTGAAAGTCTGCCAAGAACTGACAACTGCATGACAACTGTTTCCCAAAGGCGTGCTTCCCCTTGTGTATTTACTGTGTGTGTGTGTGTGTGTGTGTGTGTGTGTGTGTGTGTGTGTGTACCATTGTTGTGGCCAAGTAGTACACTACACCCTGACATATATATCATGTAAGGTTCAGGATTTTAATTGGAACATTTACAGATCCAATAAAGAATTTCTGGCTTTATAGAAATCCGCCCATACTTCTAACAGTATTTGTTAAAATGCCAGGGTAAAATTGGCAGTTTAACAAATACATAACAGCTTTCAAACCCTGTGCTAAATATTTGCACATTTTCACATGTTGCTTCATCCTTAATAAACTGCTGGTGTGGGTTACTGCTGGATTTGATCCTGATACCTATCATATGACCATGTCAGTAATTCAAGAATTTCTTTTTTTTTGTTTTTGTTTATTTATGCAGAAATGGCAAAGGAGGTTCTTCATCCTTTACGAGCATGGCTTACTTCGCTATGCTCTGGACGAAATGGTGAGTGAAAGCTTTCCTCTTGTCACATGCTGGTTTTTGTTTGCTCTAAGTAAATATTCTAAATGTAATAAATTTGAAAATAAAGGCTGATATTTGAATAATGGCCTTGTGTCAATCTAGCTTGTGGCGTGGTCTGTTTGAGCAAATAAAAATACTATATATCTGTATACACTGTCCATTTACACAACCTTATTTGGCACATTTGACATAGTAATGCCATACATCCCACTTACCCTTCTATTGATCATTCTGTCTGAACAGTTTTTACCCACTAAATGTAGAACTGTTACCCCAGCATTTTTCTGCCTTTGTGTTAACTGGCTGTTAATGAAACTCAGCACCATATCTATCAGTAAAAGATGAGTGATTATGCCTCTTTAACTCCTGGAAGTGTTAATGTGAAGCTGCGGGAGGAAGTGTTGAGTTTGCATTACCAGCACACAACAGGAATAGAAACTTAACACAGAAACAGGAACAGACCACAAATTGTATTGAAGGTAAAAGCACGTCTCAAAAAAAAGACTGGCTCTGACTATTTCAGGGATCCATAATAGTGATAATACTTACAAGCACTGGCCACACAGGCTGACAAGCCCCCAAATTTGGTGGCCTAAGTACATTTTTAGTGACCCAAATGTAAAAACAATACAGGAAAGGCAATTTAATGCAACTTAAGACAACCTTCCTTAACTGTGACAGTTGTGTTGTCCACTTTTCCCATGACGTTTGATGTGGTGTGTCCTGAAGACATTGTTTCCAATGAAAATCTTGCTGGACTCCTCGGCTGGTTGAGGAAACTGGTGACACATAACGCAGTGTTCCTTTAGGTGTGTTTTATTCTAGCAACTTAAACTTCTATTTCCATTCACTCCCAAAGTTTTATGTTTCTGGTTCTTCAGGTTCTTCTGTAAGGACTGCAGTTTAAGTATACTTAGTAAACCCATGCACAGTAGTCCAGATGTATACGCTAGCCAGCGGCGAGTACTGCGTACCGTTTTCGTAGCATGTTGAACTAAGAGGTACAGTCAAACCCTGTATTTGATCATTTACAGTAGCTTTCACTGTTGATTGATTTCCTATATAATCAGTCCCATGACAGTTAAGTGGATAGATATTTAATTTTGACTCCAGCTGAAAGGCTGGTTTTTATTGCTGTTCCTTTCCATTCCATTTCACATGGCTATGTTGCATAAAAAAGGAAAATAACTCATTTATAGACATTAAACAATGGAAAAGTTTGGTAGTTAAGGATGAATTATTATGTTGTAAGTGGTATTTTGTTGTTTGTCCAAAGAATAGCTGGGGGGTGTTTTTTTTGGGCCCACTACCACACTGTTAACGCCACTACTCTCTTGCACACAACAGAGTATTTGTTGAACGTGTTAAACACTAAGCCAACTAGCACAGTGGTGTCAAAAGGGATGAAGTGACATCACATGGTGTTGATGCTAAAAGTCATGTGCCAAGCTGCGTGTGTGTTTGTTTAACTGGCTAACACACTTATTATGCAAGAGCCCCATGGTGACATCCTGTTCTGAAAGAAAAACTAGAAAAACCAACTCAGTGCCAGAAAGGCTAATGTCTGTAGTTATCTTTATTGGTGTCAGTAATTGAATATTTATACCATAATTATAAAATTAATACGTAGACTGATTATCTTTCGTTTTGAGGTCATGTTTTTGTGGGTCACTTGTTTGAATACTATATAGTTATCTGTTCTGTTATGACTGCATTATACTGCAGCATGTGCCCTCGCTGAATATTGATTGACCCAAAGCAGCGCTCAACAGTTTTTTCTAAACGTGGGATGTGCTTTGAAATGAGGTGAAAGAAGAAGTAGTTGAAACAGCACTTGCTTTGTTGCTTTTGACCCCTTTCATACTGTACGTGGCATTCTCTGGCAGAGCAGAGAGATGCTGAGAGGGTTTATGTAATAGAAGCAGCAGGACCCATGATGCTGTGTAGATTTATTTTCTTTGCTGTACCCTTTGGGGTCATTTTATTCCCCTGATAGAAATATGATGTTCAATGGCAAGTCCTTTGTTTTTGTTTTTTTTAACCGAGAATTTTATTTTACCAAACACAGTAAAAAAAATACTGTGCCGTCCTTGATGTCTTCTTCAAACTGGAGCCAATAAATTGTGTATGTGAGGCATTGGTGGAGAATGATGACACCAGAAGAGGGACAGATGAGGTGTTTACTGCAAGGGACAATGGAAAGAGGCGGATGTCCTCCTTCCATTCATCGGTCTCTCTGGATGTCACTCTTCATCTTTTCATCTCCCCTCTGAATGCAGGATCAAAAGATGAGGGGGGTAGCAAGAGTCTGGAGCTGGAAATATCAAGTGACACTAAATATAGAAGCTATTTGTTGCACCAAGTGCATTAGAATAATTGTTTTGTGTTGAATAATCAGCTGTACAACTTGGCTAATTGCCATATCTGGCACTCTTTTTGGACTGTGAGATAAAATTAATATTTGGACTAACATCAGGGCCGTGTTTAAAGCTGAAATAATGAATAACACCAGAGGAGTTTGAGTGTGTGACTTGGTTTAATTCTTGCCAGTGATCAAGGCTAAGTTGTTTACTACTTTTTTTTTTCTAACGTGGTCTCAGCTTTGCCATTATTGCAATGTTTCATTTTTGTGATTTATGTTATGCCAAAATTATAATCTGAACTTGATTGCACCATACAATATTATATGCATATTACATACTAGGTTGGTTACGATTTTCCAAATCCACTGTTCAGTTACAAGGTTTCAAGTCAATTAGATTTTTTGATTTAAACTTCTTTTAAGTACTGATGCCTAAGATTTTGTTAAGCCAAAGCTATTGGGTCTTGATTTGTAAGAGTCAACAAATCATTGATTCTGTCACTGTCATTTATATTGCTGTGCTGCGTCATCTTCGAGGTGTTGTTTTCCGACGTGCCAGATGCTGCAAGTAGGCGAGGGTGGAGAGGAAAAAAAAATGTGTTCAATTTTGTGCATTTCAACAGATTTTCAATTTAATTTGGAAATTGTGACATACCTATTACATACAGTTAAAATATTCAGTACAAATTAGGGGTGGACCTTTGCATGTATATGTCCCAAACTGTTCGCTCCAGGATTTTCAGATAGGTATACAACTTCCTGTAAAAGTCATCTATTTACTACACGTGCACGTGGAATAGAAATTCTAGAGCGTGAGTTTTACCCAGGAAGTTTTGACAGAGCACCAGTTGTTGTGTATCAACTGCAGCATGCTAGTTGGCTTAAGCTGGTTAGTCAAGCTCATGTTATGTCGCTGCTTCAGCTTAGTTACAATGAAAATTGGAAGAGGATTAGTGTCAAACTGTGTGCAGACATTGTTCAACTGAAGTTGGGCTTGTCTGTGAAAACTCTTCAAACACATCATTTATGATGGCATCACCCAAATGTGTCAATCAGTGGAATGTGATAAAACAGAGTGGAATGCAAATTCTTCTCTGCACAGTATTCAGGCAGTCACTCTCTGCAGAGTCTGACCAAAGCAATAATTAATGCTATAGGAGTGTGTATCTCTGTGGATATGTGACCATACTCAGTCTAAGGTACATACTGACCTGTGAATTTTGTATACTGTTCCACCCCTAGTGCAACATGCTTCAGTTGGCTACAATCTACATTAAATACAAGTGGGAAACTGACATTGAGATTAGTTTAAATGTGTTGTGAATGACATCAGGTCAAATCTAAAGACTGCCAGCTTTCGCCAGTATAACGTTGCTCCAGACCACATCAGAGCCCCCATCTGAGAGCACTGGTTGGGGTTGTAGATGAGGAGGTGCCCCTCTGTTTTCCTCTCGGCCTAGTTTTATGGCTCTTGTGTCTTTGGCTCTAACCAAACCCAGATGGGCTGCGGTCCCAACCTTCAGGATGTGGCACGGCTCTGGGGGAAAGGAATGGGTTAGCAAAGGCCTGGGAGAGCCATCGATGTGGGGTTGCCCACCTACGGTGAACACCCAACACTGCACACCACTGCCATCATTTTCTGCTAAGAGCAGTGGTGGCTTTGAAGAACCATTATGTGCAAGAGACAAGTGGTAGAAAGAAGAAAATATAGCTGCAGTAAGAGCAAGATAAAGAGAAAATGTGTTCTGACTGGAAGGATGGAGAAGGTGAATAGCTGAATATGTTGGCCTGCATAGAACATGTGCTGCCATGCAAGGCTAATGTGTTAGTACAGGATTGGTCTTGACGTAGATTACCAAAGAAGAAAATTGAAATCGGGTTTTCTGCAGGTCCCGTAACAGTCTTAAATCCAATAATCTAAATCTTGGGCTTTAAAATGTCTTGAATACAATTTTGATAGGAATAATAAATTGAGATTACTTTCATACAGACTTATTTAATTTCCGTCTTGCTTTTAAATGTGTTTTTGGGAAGCAATAAACATTAATCCAAACTGTGCATGTACTTTTTTGCCTGTATGGGTGTGAAATGGTTCTTAAATTACAATTGCAATGGTCTGAAAGGGGTCTTAAAAAGTCTTCAGTTCAATTTGTTGTAACTTGTAGAAACCCAGTGAAATAAGTTGTGTTTAAGCTAATAAACCGTGTTTTAGCACAGTACAGTTTGTTGGCTGTAAATATGGAAATAAGACACATTCACAGTCAATGCAGTCTCCAGTATTTGCTGAATGCACAAGCTAGATTTTCCCAGAGCAACCCAACGCAGTTATTTCAGGGGAGCGTTGCCAAGGCAACATGTTTTGTCCCTTTGTCCAGCAACAGTTGACCATGGCATGTGTAACATGGGACAGTTATTCTCTGTTTTGTGGAGAACCCTGGCTGTCTCTGTCCTGTCCTGACTGTATGGATACAGGACAGAGCACTCTGGAAGCAGAGCACGAGTGTGTGGGCTGAAGCTGTCTCTAGGCTCAGTCATATGGTGAGCAAGCCTTTCTACAGTAGTTGGAGAAAAAAACATCAGACACAGCATTGAAACAAATGTGCAAGGCTGGATTGGATAGCCTCATAGTTTGTGCTGAGCTCCACGTTTCTGCGTGTGTGTGAGTGAATGCACCTGGTACCGAGGGTGCTTGACTGCAGAGGCCATGTCAGGAACAGGTGTTGTATGGCTGGAGAAACCTGAGTTTTAAACTGACTTAACACTGCAGATAGAAAGTGGTCCAATCAGTTAGAGGTGAAGAAAAAGAAAATAAGCAACATGAACAGAGGCCACCCATAGAAACTGTGTGATTAAGTTGTTCAAGTTGTTTAAGTGATGTGAGAAACACACATGCACACAAAAAATCCATTATCACCATGTGGTGAGGGCAGTTATGTGGGTGTAAAGAACTCTCCAGCTCCACAAAGCCACTTTGATGACATCAGTACAAGTTAAAATGATCAACACCTACACTATAATCACTGCTTCGCTATGCAGTCCTAAATACCCCACACAACACCTAGCTCCTCTTAACCTTGTGTTGACCTAATTCTAACCTATTCTTACAGACACACACACACACACAGACACAGACACACCCCTCATCATGTGATCTAAGCTGAATATTTTTTTTGTTTGCAATGTCTTAGTCTCTGTTGTGGTCTCTGAGCTCATGCTGAATCACAGTCCCAGTTTGTTTTTTTTACATCCTTAGATTAAAGTTCACATGAAGTCACGGTATCACATATGCGTTGTGCTATACATCACCTATACGCCAGTATCAGGCTGTAATGTTTTGTTGGTATTCTTGATGGTATTTGTTATTCCCTAGAAAAAGATTAAAAAATGTTGATGACTCATCCTGCACGTGGAGGCATACGCTAAATTTTGTCCAGTTAAACACTTTCTCATTTATGTGGGGATATAACGGAATACATCCATCCAACTTATAACTAGCTGCTCAGCTTTGACTCTTGGTGATTTAATTACAGAGCTTTCCTGATGGACCAGGCTCAACCGCCTCACAGTGAATATGGGTGGACCAGGACCGAACACAGCCTCTAAGACAAACGGAATACAGTACTGAGGTTAATTACGGAGTTTCTTGATGGAAAGATGGCTTTACTTATTGCTTAAGTAACTTAATTAATCAACTGAACAGACGTTAGCAGTTAGCTATGACCCAGCCCCTGGGTTTCAGGAGCCAAACCTGGCAAGAAAACCACCTCGGGACTGTATTCCCTGTCATCAAACTGTCCTCCATTGGTCTCAGAGGTGGTTTTTGGTCCCACTCCTGTTCTTTGGGAGCTCTCAGTCCAGAAACAGTCAGCTAATAGCTGCATTTTAGGGGGGTGTAACACACATTCAGTGCTGTTAGCTACTGTAAACACCAATCAGTGTCCATGACAAGTCCCTCCCTAGCTGCCTGTCTTTTACAGGAAACACATAATATGCATAAGTAATAAGCACTCTACTAGCCGTTTCAACAGAACTTAAAGAAGGCTTTTGCATTGAAACTCTTAACTGTTGATTGTGGATTGTGTACAGTATTTCCTTACTTATTTGGTGTCCTGTGCAGGTTCTTGAAAAAGATACTATGTTTTTCATGCTTGCCTCCTTACGTATTTTAGTTTAGACTGAACAAGCACAGTAAACCAGCAAATAGAATGAGGCTACCTATTGAGTTGCATTACACAAAAGGCCATTTCAGAGACGCTTAAATTGTATCTGCCTTTAGACTGTATTGACTGCAGTTGACTGTCTGTTTCACAGCCATATCCCTTGTTATTCCAAGGAGAACATGATGTTCTCATGATGTTTCAGTTGCTGAAGTCATTCTCATTTCATCGTAGCTCAATTAATTTCCTGTGTTTACTGGAATTCAAATAGTGGACCCCTGCCCCATAGCACTGTCCAAGAACCGAGAGAGTTCTGACAAACTTCCTTCCATTTCCCACATATTTGTGCATTCTTTTAACTTGAGGCACACCATTCTGCTGCCTCTATCCTGAACCATTCAGACATGAGCATATACAACCTCAGCAAGTGTTTGCCCTCAGACTTGTAAGACCTTTTGACATGCTGAAACATGCATAAACTCTCTCCCTTTTCTAGCCCTTTGAAACATGAAATTGAGGGCTATTTTTAACCAATTTTGAGGAGCTTTTGTCTTGTGTTGGTTTGGGAATGAGGAGAGCTTTCCGGGGGATGGATGAGTGGGCAGGGCTCCTAAGCTGTGTTGTTGCCTTCAGGCACTCTATGCAGGGAATAAGTGGAGGCTGACCACCCCACCCCATCAAATTAGGGATACTTATAGGGGGAGCTCCAGTCTTGCACTCACAGCAAGCCATGGGAAACAGAGTTTAGAGGGAAGTAAAGACTGGTTGGAGTATGAAGTTTGTGTTACAATACAAGATGGTTTAGAATTGGAAGTCAAATTGGGAAGAGATGCAGATGATTTATAAGGAAAGGTGTAAAGAACAAATGACATATTGGTCACAGCTCATCCGGTGTAAGCCTTCCATATTGGGTCTTTGTGGATTGTTTACTAAGTGTGGGTCCTGGGTGAGGCGTGTGTTGGTTTTGTAGAGATATGGTGCGTGAGAGTCTTCTTTAACCCCTGCCCTTCCTTCCCCATGGTTCCAGTAGGAACTGATCTGCTGGAATGTAAACAGCCATGGATTACAGTGGGGTCACTGTTCGCATTGCACAAAGCCACAAAACCATGGGAACAGCCATTCATACAGCTTGTAATCATCAGGGTCTACAACACTGTAATTGGCACTCAAACTAATGGCAACACCACATCTCAAAACAGGCACCCAATATAGTGTCCGTTGTTTTTATTTTCATTTGACAGAAATGGGAACTTTTTGTAGACTTTTATCACAGTTTTATCCCAGTTCGGAATTTTCAATTCCCTTTGCACTCTGCCTTTGTCAGTGCCATGTCTGCTGTTGGTCAAGAGAAACTGAACATATTGAACTTCGGCGCCAGGCATTATCACTGCCAGTTTTAGCAACTGCTGTGCAGGTACCATGACCAACCAAGAGTCAAAAATGCAGCGACAAATTGGGAACCTTCAGTAGCCTTTCTCATCTATGAACACAGTTCTTGAAAAAATTTTTGGTCGAGCAAACTCATGTTCTAAGTGACTCTGAAGTTCATTATTTGCGTATTTTTCCTAGCATACATTAAAACTATATAAGAATACAAAAGTTTAAGAGGTAGGATTGCAAGACAGATTGAGGAGAGAGGGTTGCACCCTCCTGGGGCCTACCAGGGTGGCAGGTTACACCCTTCTCAGGTCACCAAAGGATTTGGCAGTGACAAGGACTGCAGTGCGTTGGAAATAAAATGATTGACAATGCTTTTTAGGCTGTTCTCTGGGCTGATTCTCTGTACAGTGACGCATGAGGCCACCTCATAAGCACAAGATCCAGTGTGAACATGTCATTTCGTGGGAGCACAGGTTTTAAAGATACGGCACCACACCCACTACTTTCTTGTAAAGTTTTATCAGGAAAACAGGCACTGTAATGAGTTGGAAGTGTCTTTGTATCATTAGATAACATGGTGACTTATCATTTGCAGCCTTCTAACTTAAGACAGGACTATATTTAGTTGTTCATCCTATCTGTCAAGGCAACTTGGCAAGGTCTTCTACCCTGACCAAGCACAGTGTATTTCGGCCTAAATCTCCCTGTCAGATCCAAGCCAAGGAGTCCTCCTGACTCTCAGTTTGATCCCATGAGAGATGATCGACCTGACACAACAAACTTCAAGACAAATCAGACCAGAGGCAATTTGGTAGTCTGTGAAGTGAGTATACATCCCTGCTTAGGCAGAGGGTCGTATCCACCAGCTCATATTGATCACTAACCAAGGGCCTTGGTGTCCTCCTTTCAACTGAGTGCTTTGCTTTCTGAGGAGGCTTTGGTTCACTATTATTATTAGTATGATTAAGCTGAATACACTGAAAGGTCTCATGTAAGATGGGTCAGGTAGTATTTTCACTTGATAAATGACCAGTCTGGCTCTCTGCTGGCCTTTTCGCCTGGCTTTCCAATGTCCTGTTATCTGTGCTCTTTAGTTTTGCCTTGGCTTTAGTCATCACATCATCCCGGATGTGGCTTAAGATAAAAATCTTATCTCCTCCACTTGTTCACTCTTTGAATTCTTTCATAGTCAGAAGTACAGTAACTGTCTGGCTCAAGGCCAAATCTTTTAACATTAAACTCCTGTGCCTGGCCTGAGTATGAGCCACTATTCTACATGGCACCACTGGTCACTTTCATTGTGTTTAAAAGTGTAATTTAAAGCTGTTACTTTCATTAGTGTACATACACACAGGGATGGCTGCCAGGAAACATGATCCCAGCTGAGTTGAAGCTAAACTTAATTGTGGTTTTGTGCTTGTTCTAAGCTCTCAAGGATCAAATGTGAAGGACAGAGAGACATTTTCATGCTTTCTCACTGACCTCCCCCTCACCGACTCGCTTTCCCCATTTGTTGTGTGGGTGTGTGTTCCAGAGCCAAAAGGCTTAATGAGTCTAAAAATAATGGCTGTCAAATTACACTTATTAAATTCAAATTACAGTCAATAAAACAGCATTGTTCTCCAGTATGCACACTCAGAACACACAGAAAGGGGGACTAAGCTGTTCCACTTTGATTGGATGAGCAGAAAGTGCTCCTTTTGACATGTATTGACCTGGAAATGCATAGACAAATTGGTGCAAGTCAGACCAAAATCCAAGGCACTTTGGAAAACATCTCACCTCGATAAGTAGGCTTTTGTCTTCTCTTAACAAATCAAAATTAAACTTTTTCACATGGCCTCTGGTTGAGGCTCTACTTAAGCTTCAGCTAATGTAGGCTGTAAGCAAGTGAGACAGTCCTTCTGTTCAACCCTCTGGTCTATTATTATATTAGTGCTCACTGTTGCATGAACCTGTGGACAGGATCATTTAACACAGGGCACTAGGTCTATCAGCACCTTGAGTAAAACAGTACTATATTGCTCATAGCAAATGGTTTCTCATAAGGTATCAGTTTTCTGTTGCTGTGGGCTTCTACTTGATGGTGAACTTGGACTCATTTGATTGTTTCTCGGTGAATATGATTGCCATCTTGGATTGAGCCAAATGCTTGATGGCGGTCCACTGTTGCGCCATGGTGAGGCGTCCTTAAAAGGCTCTTTTTTCAGGATGTCTTTTTACCATCCTTCTCTTTGTACCCTCCTTCATTTTCTTCTTCTTTTTAATGATTTCCAGCTATTCATTATCCAGAGAAAGGCCGGCTCCAGGAGGCTTTGGCTAAACCAGTGTCCACTCTCCCTTGCATGGTCCTCACTTTTACTTTCCCATTACTCAGTCTCGATTCACTTTCCCTTCCTTTTACCTCCTCACTTTCTCTTATTCTGCCACTCTCTCGTATCTCTGTCTTTCATTCCAGTTCTCACTGGCCAATAAATCATTTGTGTTGGAGAGAGCAGCCAGCAGTATTGTGTAACTTCTCTCCCCCCAAACCCTTCCTTGTCTATAAAGCCAAACACGGCCTGACGGACTGCTCGCTCAGTTTGTTCTAAACACTAGAGCAGGACACTGACAAAAGGTTTCATTTAAAGCATCAGGGTGAGGGGTTAGCTAGCTCTGAGACAGGCACTAATAAAACAGTGGGGTAGGTGGTTAGGTGTCTGGACGTGTAATGGTGGGGGTCTAGGGACACCGAGAAGCATTTCCAATTCAGAGCATGAAAACTCTATTGTGAATAACCCAAAGATACACACCACTGTAGTACACCAGTATATTGACGTAATATTTGTCATGTAAATTAAGATTTTCCTACACACTTCCCGTTCTTAAGCTATAACTCTGTGTGGTTTTCAGGTTGTGGAGATAGAGGACAGAGTTTATTAGTTACATCACTACAGTAAGACGTCTCACTTGGATGCAGTCCAGTTGTAAACTAACCCAGGACTGGGTGGCTAATAGACTGCTGCCTTGTGGTGGCCTGCATCAGCCACAGCTGCAGTTGAATGTCTTTCAGAGGTGCAACAGGTGCAGGTGTGCTGGATGACCTTTAATCTTTCACCTCAACTCGGCAACCTGCCAATCCAGCCACCTGTTAAGGTCAGCTTTGCAGCTGAGATATTTTTAGAAAAAGAAAGTGCAGCCTTGGCTTTGGGTTGGGGGATGATTCACGTGAATAGAAAAGCAAGGGTATCATAGAAGTCATGGTAGACATATTTAGATAAAAATATTTGATATGCAGGTGAAAATTGCTCCTCAATTTCCAGTTGAAGCTCTCACTACCATTTCTGGGCTTATTTCATCTGCACATCTTTCTTGTAAAATCCACATAACCTGCAACTTGAGTATGTTGGCTTGCTGCTAATTGTTGTTGGGTGAGCCACTTGCTCTTTAATAACCCACTCCAGCTTCCTCAGGACCTGGCCCAAAATTCCCATTTCAAGCAGCCATGGACTGGCCTACCTCCAGCCTCAGCACCTAATCAGCTTAGTGCTCTCTCCTCTGTGCTTTTTCTCAGCTTTAAAGAGAAAGCAACAAAAAATGCCCTCTCCGCTTAAGTAAACTGCAGTCCTTTGAAATATTAACAACGGCATGAAAAAAACAGAAAACAGATATGTAATAATATATAAAACACAAAGATGATGAAATGGGCAAGACATCTGGTAACTCCAGTTGTCAACAGAAGTCACAACTAACTGAAAAACAAATGATGGTATCAAGTGTGAACAGCAATGCTGTGTTGTTTTTTTTAACTGTTATTTTTCTTTCTTCTGACATGCGAAGGGTGCCTCATTGGGGTGGAAATCTCTTGCCACCTTGTAATTTGATTTGACTCTGATACAGAAGTCTACAATGCAACTATAAAACAATTATCAATGCATCTTGACACAGTAAGATTTTAAGCATTTAAGCCGTGGGGTGCCAGTCAGATTGTATCTATCTGCAGTTGATCACGCTCAGCCATCCTCACCAAAGCTCAAGAAGTAGCCTAGAACATACACAGAATGCACACGTTTGTTTTGTTTCATCATCCAGTTGGTTCAGCCATGATGTACGACCGGTTTTACAAAATTGTTACGGGCCATCGTAGAGTTAAGGATTTGGTTTATTATTATTGGATTATTGACTTTTCCTTATCGATTCATAATCTTTAAAGGGAGAAGAGTCAATTATTTATCCCACCCCTAATGCCACAAGTACGTAGGGTTGAAGAGAAAAGAAAATACTGGTAGAATCAGTTATTCTGGCTCTGATTTCAGTTATTGAAACTTTCAATTTGATATTGAAATTGTGACATCCCTAGTCCTCATCAAATATTGAATGTAAGACTGAATATTAAACTGTCATGTACCAGTGCTTGATCATATTCATAGTCTTGGTAAATATTGTTTAGATATTGTCTTGTTTAACCATAAATTTGTTAATTACATGCTGTGTTATATTAATGAAAAGTCCCTGTTTTGCTGTTTTGTGTTGACACAACATCTTATACTTTCAAGAAGTTTGATTTATTTTTTTGAAGTGATTTAGCACATTCGTAAAAAGTATTTTTTAGGCATTGTATTGGTGCTAGTTTTGAAATGTTATGTGTTAACAAATCTCCAAACACATAAATAAATCTGGATATAAATTTTGCCTACTTGATAAATTGTCTCTAAGCCTCCAAAGCTATCTGCTGTCAGCACTGTTTTGGGAAGGTTAACTGCCAACCAGCAGACCTGGGCCTGTAGGAAGCTGCTCTTCAGCCCTGTGGAAAAACAGCTAGCTCCAAAACCGAGGTATTAGCTGAATTCCCAAAGGAACATTTTCCTATCCCTCCCCCATTTTCCCTTCCCTTCTGCCTGATGGGCTAATTTGCGTTGACTTAGCAAGGCTTTGGCAGATCTGCAGTCATTATCAAAGAGGTAGTCGAAGCCTGACTGCAGGTCTTATGTAATTTCTGTATAGCGTTGACTGAGTTGCAGAAACTTGTTCTTAATTGTGTTAAAGAAGTGAATGATATTTATGTGTGCTTGTATTTTGATAAGAGTAGTTTTCATTGGGGACCCTGTGACTTTACAATAGCCACAGCATTTAATGGGTGTCTATTCACCTTGGCCTACTTTCCAGAGTGCTGTGTCAGAGCACCATATCGGGCGCTGCAGTAGTCCAGACACTGCTGTTTTGGGGCACATTGTGATCTTGGAGCAACTGTTTTTTTTTTTTTTGCAGTGGAGACAAAAAGCTGATCCAACCACTGCAATTCTAGAATTTACTGCTGTAGAAGTCAGTGAGTGAGTGGTACTTTATTTGAGAGATCATTAAGATACATGGAGAACAACTCTGGTTAATAGTGGTGTTGCAAATCAAAACCAGTTCAATATGTAGGGCATCCAGTTTTAATCATTACTGGCTTTTGAAGAGGAGAAGTTGCAATGAATTTATATTGGTTTTAGTTAGGGCCTGAATGTTATTAGTGTGACATGCATTTGTGCATTAAACACCACACACCAAGGAACCCTGATATGTGTAACAAATCTGAAATGTTTCACAGCATCTAACTGAAAGATGGCAAATAGCAAAAATGTGTTTACCTTCCACATGCAGTAATTAGAGCTGGGTGATATAGCCAATAAATAACATCTTGACTTATTTCAAGCTTAGGGACTCATCATGATTATAATAAGTGTAGTATAAAAGTTAATATTTAAACATGCATAAAACATTTTCAGAGCAACAACAGCAACATCCACTTCAATAATCATTTTTAGCGCAGATGCTACAGAGAAGTTGTGCACTAATTCATCTGCCCCTGCTGTTTGTGTTTCGATAACACATTAGCCTGATATCTGCGGACAGCTGGCTAGCTAACATTAGCCACCCGTCTGCAGGGACAGACTGAACGAAATAGAATCTGCACACTGTTTTGTTGATTCCTGTGGCATCACCTCTCGTAACCAGAGATAATGCCTTGTCAACAAACACAAACACCACCTGGAGTCACAACAGTGCAGTAAACTGTAGCAGGTGCACGTGTACAGTTGCAAAGTGGGATGAGCTATTTCGGGTGCCTCTGTTTCCGAAAATAAAACTCCCATACTTCATTTTCTCCCATAGGCAACGTTACATGACTCAAGTTTAGAGGTCTTCTACAGCTTGGATCAGCATAAAAATATCCTCACAGGTATAGCAGAAAAACTTTGAAGTGGAAGTTAACTATCTAGATAGGGTTGGGCAGTATGGACAAAATCAGATATCCCTAACTTACCATATTGATATTGGAACAATATTGTAGGGATGACTATTGGTGCTTTCACACAATATTTTCACACAGTGTGATTTTTCACCAGTAATCATCAGTAATGTGGATATAATGACCAAGTGAGTAAAGGCAAATAAAAATGAAATGGGAATACAGATTTTTGAAAAACGCTTCCGTTTGCAGACCTTCCCACTTCACAGCTCTATAGTGTAACTGTTCACATCAGAGTTTAGGAGACTGTTGTGACTCAAGACAGCTAATTTACCCAGCTATCATCTACCTTACTTTCTGGCCAAAAGTAACCTTTTTGTGATTTATTTTGATACTTTACATATTCAGTAAATCAGATTAATTTGATGTATTGCTCAGCCCTACTTAGCACTGACTAGCCTATACAATCTAGAGTGGAAGGTAAAAACTGAGCTGATAAGTGGAGCAAGCAGACGTAACTGAGGCATCACTCATCACAAATGAGGAGGAAAGAAAACAACAAGTAAAGAAATAGGAGAGGAAAAGAAGCAGCTTTGATGGATATTAGGGGGTGTTGGATAGCAAAGAGAGGAAAATGTTACAAGTCTGGGAAACCACACACACTCACAATAATTCACCTTAGACAGTCTGAGTCTGAACAGCCAAGGCAACATGACACAACTCGATCGTAGCACCTGTTTCTGCAGCCGGCACATCTACTCTGTCACCACCCAGACATAGACTGACTGATTTCTCACACCATGTCTGTCTCTTGCGATTATTCATTTATTATTGTTATATACATTACATAAACACCATGCTACTGCTATACAGCTTGACTTTTCAGTGCTGCATACAGTAGAATTAGATACCCAAGATACATTATTTTGATACCCACACACATTCTTTGATTTAGTCTACCCTGGAGTGGAAAAGATCTGGCTCACGTTCAGTACAGTTGCATTTGATTGAGCGCTAGCAAAAACCAAGCCTGCTGTACTAGCAGAGAAAATGGTCTTCATCCTCCAACTCTCCCTCGTCTTCCTCCTCCTCTGCATTTGTCGACTGCTGGCCTGCTAACACAGTGTTCAACCACCCACGTCCTCTCACCATTCTCCATAAGAAGAGCAGTGCTGCTACCACCCACAGTCCTCTCTGAAATACCTGGTACAAAAATGTGTGAAATCTGTGGTGATTTAATGTTTTTGTTGGTCATTTTCCTCATAATATTGTATTGATACAGTGCTCTTGCAGTTAGCCTTCACTGCAGTGCTGTTGCTGTGTAACCAGGTTTAAATCTGATGACTATACTGTAGCATTCGTCTGAATGTCTTGAATGCATACCAGTGGAGTGAGGTGTATCTGAGAATGCCTGGAGGACTGTACTTGGCCCTGCAACAGAGATGTCAGATATCCACCATATGGTTTTTTATAGAGCTATATGTTTGTCCAAAGTACAGGCAGCAGGGGTTAGGGTTGGTATTATCGCTGAGGCTAAGGTAAATATCACTGTCTTAACATCGACTCAATATTGTGGTAAAATTACAGGACCGTGAGGACCCTAGGACAGTGATGATTGTAATCTTGTCCATGACCAATCTGTCAGCTCTGGCTCCAGGCCTGATTCTGTGTTTGTATGATTATTACTGACTTAAAGGAGAAATATGTAATATTTGTACTGTAGTAAATCATAAAATGACCATGATATTTCATCAGAGATTAAGGAAACATGCTAAATTGAAATGCGGGCTTCTTCAACAACAATGCTTCAACCAGCATGTTCTCCTTTGAAGCTTCTGTTCTGGTCGGGAACATCTGTTGTTGTTTGCCTGTTTCACATTTCTAAGAGTTAAAATTGATGCCGAATGTTTGCTGAATTATTAAATGCCTGTTTATGAGTTGTAACAAAACATCAATAGGAGTAGATGTTTATGATGGTTAAATTGAGCAATATGTTAATTGACTCTGGCAGCCAGCGAGACAGGCAGTCACTGAACTAAAACTTCAGATTGCATATTTTCAGACCAATGGGCTTTTGTTTTCAGGATAACAGGCTTAGTTTTATATTGATAGATAATTGACAATTATAAACAACTGATCAACTTCCAATGTAGGCCTCAAGGCTGCTTGTTATAGTGTTGCGCTCCGCTTGCGCTCCTCGTGTGCTCCTCTTCAGTGTCCTTGCATCCTGAAGGCAACCCACCTGAGCTTCCGGTCTGAGAAGAAGGAAGCAACTCACTTCAACCATAGATTGTGTATGAAATTGTGATTCAACCTATTTAATACAACATCTATTGCTCCAACTCGCTAATTGGACTACAGTACTCATTTTTGAAAGTTATGGACTTACATATTGCTCCTCTAAGATGGACAGAGAGAGACAGTTTGATATTCCTCTGTAGCAAGACTAGAGGTGACTCCATCCGTCTGGCACCTGAGGACATTTCCCCTGCAGCTTGTTGCTGGCATGCTCACTGGTATCAAAAATGTATGTTTACTTCTGTTGTCCCAAGTTGCTAAGGAAAGATTTATTGCATAATTGCCGTTATCGGTAATGAGCAGAGGATGTTGGACCCTGAAGAGACCTGAGTCTAGGCCATGTTCATGAGTCAGGATGAAGTAGTGCCAGTTCATCAGCTTTCCTTTTGGCTTCCATGTCTGTCTTCCATGATCAAAGTCAAATGTTTTGGATGCAGGGTGAAGAACTTGGAAACAGTACATGAGGATCCTGCTGTTACATGTCTAAAGAAGCGTAATGTAACTTAACGAGTGAAGCTGTTACTTTTCAATTTGTCACCACCAAAGCTGGCAGACAAATTGGCACCTAATATCAAATAACAGATGTTTCCGATCAACTTACAGGTGTTCATAACTAACCTGGCATTGAGCAATGTTTTAGGTGTTTGCATACTGCTAGAAAACAAATGAGATATTAGCTGAATGTAATAAAAAAATATGTTGCAATATATGACTCAGTCACATAGTTAAATGCCAGTTCATTCCCTCATGCTCCTCTTGACTGAGTCAGTTTAACTGCACTCTTGCTTTCCATGACCAGAAATGAGTCTGTCAAACCCAAAAATGTTGATGGCAGAGGAAGAGAATTTGCTTCACAACCAAAAATGAAAGTTAGACCATCAGCCAGCTGCCAAAAGAAGCAAATATTTCTCTTGCTGTGTCATGAGGGAGAATGGGATGTTTTGCTAAGCTGCGGAATGGCCAAGAGTGAAGGAAGCCAAGGGTGCAGAGGCATGCATGCATGCATGGAGCTTGCTAATTACCATTTTCTAAACAGAGAGTTGCTTCCTAATGAACACTGTCGTAATGCTACACAACATCTGGACAGAGATCACAAGATATATGAATACTATATGGTAAGAGAGGAGGAGAGAGAGGCCTAAAATATGCAGTGGACATGCATGCAATGTTGAATTTTAAAAGATGCTTTGATTAGAAAGTGTTCTGGCCTAGTTTTGTAGCTTCTAGTATCAGTTCTAGTTCTTCACTCTCCTGAGTGGGTGAACTGGGAATAGTATCTACATTCACTCCTATTACATGGCAAAATAGAGATCTTAAAATATGTATTTTAGATATGATGCTAGGGTCGGATGATACGTGTGAAATCCAATATCACAATATATTCGATCGAACACCTCCATATCAATATTGTAAATGTATTGTAGGGATGACAATTGGTGCTTTCTCAAAATATTAAGACAATGACATTGTTGATAATTTATCAGTAATTTGAATATTAGGGTTGTCTCAATTTCAATATTAAACCAAAAATCGATCAAAATGTGCTTTCAAATTAAATATTCAAAATCGAAGGCAGAATTGGCAAGTCTAGCACTATTTTTTGTTCTCTCCACCCATGCCTACTTGCAGCATCTGGAGCATATCTGAAGACACAGCATAACTCATTGACCGTCATATCACACATGATATCATATAGACTCTTTTTAAAGAAGATTTTGAAGATATAAATGACAGATGTCAGGGTATGAAACCAATGATCTGTAGATTTTTTTTTTCAAATGAAGACTTCATAGTCGACAGCTGAAGATATACTTTTTTTAACCTTGGGTTTGTACACGAGTAGATTTCTGAGAACAGCTAGAACAGTCTGATAAGTTCAGAAAATTACATACACATACGATATCTAGTCTCATATCACAGTATTGATATAGTTTAAAGCTGCTGTTTTCTTTGTTCTTTAAGATTTCACAATTGTACAAAACATATAACTGTTTGGTTAAACCAAATAATAAAAATGTTAAATAAATCAATAAGTAACTTTTTTTTAAATTAAATGCTCATAAATCTACTTTATGCAGCCTTTGACAATATATTTTGCTTTTTGCCATTGCAGCACAATATTACAGTAAATATTTCTGTGAGAATTAAATTGGTGCACTGGCATCTGTTTTTATAATCTTTACAGATACATGCCAGTAAATATTGTGATGCAGAATGCCATCCAGTCATCACAGACTGGCCTAGAGAAACCAAATCGTTATCTGATTTGTCGCTGTCTCCCCTGGAGACTCTGCTCAATGACTCCCATCGAGACAGCATTCTTATTATTGTTTGAACAGCTTCAGAGACTAGAATAAGTTTATGCTGGCTTCATAATTTCCATGCTCTGATCACAAAAGGACACTTGTTTGGGCCTCATGTCTCTCAGTCATTTCCTTGTCGAGGGTTAAGGGGAGGAGTGGCTCTGTGGACTGTGGCGGCTGACAATCCCACATTGTGTGAACTGGTGCTGCTTCACAAAGAGACCATTGTGGAGAGCGGTGGCCCGGGGAGAGGGGACTGGGTCTAGGCTAGGTGACAGAGAGGTGTGGGTTCGGGGGGCCTGGGTCTGGGGGCTAGAGTGGCAATTGCTGGCCCAAAGCAGGGGCATGTATTGGTACTCAGCTGACACAGTACTAGGGCAGGGAGGGCGGACACGTGTGAGAGGAGTCCCGTGCTGCTTGCCACACAGCTCCAACGCAAAACATATACTGTACTCCCACACAACCACCACCTATTTCATATAAGCACTCAAATCTCTCAGAGGTGAGCAGCTTTATGAAAATAGGTTTTTAATCAGAGTTGTTGTCAGTCTGATTTATTTTCCGTGTCCAAGAGAATCCGATGCTGTGATTATAAAACTGGGGGCTTAAGCTGCTTGTACAACTGTTCCCAGAATTTGAAATATTTTGCCGTTTATCCTCCTCTGACTTCAGCTCAAGGACAAGCCCACATGTGTGGTGTACTCTAGATTTGTTTACTCAGACAGATGGCCTAACAGGCCGAAGTCATAGTCCACAAACCCCTTTTTTCCCAGCTGCAGTGCTGTTCTCCTTGACCACCAGCTTGAGACTTAATCTCCCTTTTCTCACCCCATACTGTTCCCACTCTCTGTCCCCAAACCTCCTTCCTCTTGCCATGTCTGAGAGTGACAGGGCTCTCAGGTCAAGCTGACGCCAGTCTCTCTGGCCAGTCTGAAGCAGGCCTGGGCCCTCGCCCAGCTGTCCCAAGGTCTATTTGTCTGTCTGTCTGTCAAGCACGGCTGTTGCCCTGGCCTCTCACCTTGGTGTCAAGAGCCCTTCGGTGATGGAGCATTTTAAATCCACAGGCATAAGAAGTTGAACCAAAACATAATGGTCAGGTCTGTGGCACACTTGATTTACCAGGGTACATAAAACATTGTACAAACTGACTGTCATCCCATGCTGTCTCAGATTTTTCACTTTCTCTTGAGCCCCTTTTACCCTGGACAAAAACCCACTTACATCTGGCTTTGTCCTCAGTGGGAAAGGGTACAGTTGGCATTAATTCCCAGGTTAAATGACTGCAGAAATCGGGGGTATTTATTGGCTCCAGCTCTGATCGTCAGTGATGGAAACATGACACCTGGGTTGATGCTAATTTTCACCCGTTTTCCAGTGCAATGTTTGGGTGCAGTGCTATAAAGACTTGCCGCCTCTGTCAGTAACTTCTGTGACTCTTTTGCCCCTTTTCCAAACACATGTGCTTCTTGGCTCAACTTGGGTTGATTCAGCATGTTAGTCCTGCATGGTAGGGATTTGTATCTCCATTACAACAAGATCTAGCGGCTGTAAAATGGTGTCACATTTCTTGTCCAATAAATTCTCCACAATTAAAGTCCCCTGATATGTACTTATTTTGAACCTTTTATGAGGAAGCAAGAAAAGGAGGAAATGTTGTTTTCATCAGTAGTAACTTTACACAACTCCTATCAGCTGAAAGGAAATATGAAACCGTAAAATAAAGCAGATACAAACAACAAAACAGGAGAGAAACTAAATTTCAGACCACAGAGATTCAAATAAAAGCTACAAAAGTATGGAGAGCTGAACACACAGACTATCTCCTGCACACATGAGTTCAGGCTTGGCTCTCCACATCAGGAAAAAAGAAAGGCAAACTCATTTAACACTGCTGGCAATAGGAAACAGTCAATTGCCTATTTTTTAGCAGTTTTGCCGCATCCAAAAAAACCTGCAAACACTAATTTTGGTGTAAAAATGGTGTTAGCGTAGTCCAGGGGTCATCAGCCTGAGGCTCTTTACCTCTCTTCAGTGGCTCCCAGTGGCTTTGACAAAAATTATATTGAAATTATGTTGTAGGCCTAAAGTGATCCTTACATTTTCCAACTGTAAAAATGTGTAGCCTGTGCATTTAAACTAAAATGTGTGTCACAGCCTACATCTACTGCTTAGCTTAAGTCTATATTGGCAAGTTATACACGACAAATCCAAAAAACAGAAGAGAAGTCTCAGATGAAAATAGATAGTTTAATGGTTGCGGCTCAAGAAGTATTTTTACATTTTTTGGGGCCAACAATGGCTCCATTGAGAGTAAAGGTTGCAGACCCCTGGCCTAGTAAAACCAAACTACTGCCCTCGTTCCAATTTGCTGTGCCAAATTTTGACCCTGCTATTCATTACAATATAGACAGCTGTAAAAGAGTTGAGAATGAAAGTGACATTTAACAGTGATGGAGTAAACAGGGCTTCTCATCTGCCCTCAGGGTGGGATTACCACAAACTGTTAACTATTGACTTCTCTGTCCACATTAGAGGCCATCCATAGGCTTCAATTGCTCTGTTGCTGACAGGCTATGGTTAGGCTGCACAAATTGGGTCCTTGAGTTAGATTTATTTGGTTACTAGCTAACATGAACGTGATACCTTTTAATTTTGTTTCCAGATCTATCTCCTAATATATTCCAATTCGCTGAGGGCTGTAATTTATCATCTGTGGCTACCTGGTACTTATAGCTTGGAACCACTGTGGCATTTTGGTGTCTATAATTCTGCCTGTGTGTTTAGTGCAGTGAAAGCAGAACCCAAAAGCTACTCATGCCCAGTGAGCTTAGTTATGCAGCACTCATTTACTTAATTGAACAAATATAAATCCCTCAGTCAACATTGGATTATCAAGGGTTCTCCCATTGCTCATTAAAGTCATTTGGAGGTCAGAGTAAGCAAAAGTCAGTTTTCTGATCTATTAATAACTAGCATTGTCTAAGAATGCATCTAAACAAGTGCTTCACTGACAAATGCTCTTAGAAAAACATAATTCTAAAATAAACTATTTCTAGCACGGTGTGTTCACTGGGAGCGATGCAGTGCAATGGACTATAAATAGATTATCTTATCTGTTCCAAGTTGAGCCTGTTCATTCATTGTAAATGAGCCGTGCCTACATACAAAGCCACTGTGTGCTCATATAAACCTGCAAGCAAAACCTTAAGTCATTGTACACAAAGTAGTATTATTGTGGAAGTCATGTGGTCATGTTATTTATGGCTGACAGATGGCATCCTTGTCAGCGTGCATAGTTGGGTTTACACTTCACAGTGAGGCATCAGACAGATTAAACTCAAAACCGCTCAGTGAACCCATGAACTTGCACTGTTTATAAATGGAACGGACAGCCCTTCACACAGGTCCTTTCAGGCTCTTTCTAGTAGTACAATATATAACAAGGCTATTTAGATTGGAGCTGGGGTGTAGAAAAGCTAGTTTATTTACTTTGAAGTGGATGCAATGTGAATAATTTTGATATAAAACAACTTCAGTTAATTTATGGGCTACACAATTAATTAAAATGATCAAATTGCCATATGGCCAGCTGTGATATCCAAATTGCAGAAGCTGCAATTTTTGATGAAGGTAACATGTCACAAAACAGCATTGAAATGAAGCACTGAAGACCTGAAGTGATGCCCTGGCTGACAAATCTTGCTCTCCAACTTTGTAGCAGGTATTATCAACAACTATACAGAAAATTACCAGTCCTCTCGCGGATCGTATTGTTATTATATGTAGGTCATACATAGGCATCGAGACTGCTTCATAACCAGTTAAAAACCAATTGTAGAAGCTTTAAAGTGCATTATTATGACTGTGTTGATTATGGACTTTAGACTGGATTGAAAAGCAACTATTGGCCAAATACAGTAATGTCATGCTGAGTTCATTAGAGCTGTGAGCAACTCCCTAATTTCCCTGTTCACAATCACCCTAAGTACTAAAACTATACTTTCTTTTACTAATAGAGCTAGTTACATAAAAATCTGCATATATGACGCAATTAAGTAATTACTGTCTTTGAAATTCAGCAATACAGATCACAAGAAATAAAAATAAAAATCACAGTGAGCCCTAACAGGAACATTTGCCTGTGCGCAGACTGTTATATCAGCATGTGGCATGCCAAGCTTGGCATGAAAATTGATGCTGGGGTGGATCGTGTGAGAAGACGGACCATGTGGAAGGATATGTGGGCAGCGTCTGTTCACTTCCACATTTAACACTTTATCTATGTTTCTCTTGTGTCCTCCAGCCCAGCACTCTACCCCAGGGTACAATCAATATGAACCAGTGCTCTGACGTCATTGATGGGGAGTCCAGGACAGGTCAGAAGAACTCGCTGTGCATCCTGACCCCTGAGAAAGAGCACTTCATACGGGCAGAGTGTAAAGAAATAATCAATGGGTAAGTCATAATGAACAGGAATGTGATCTGTTAATGCAGTCAGTCTGCCATTATGTCTCTATATTTGTGGCTTCAGCATGGTTTGTGCTGCTCTCTGTTTCAGTCTGAGTGGAAAGGGATGATAGAGACTTGGACAGGGGGAATAGTTGTACGCAACTGCTTCTGCTGCCAAAACTGCTCTGCCCCCTACTGTCTCCTTTGTGCTGTGCTTCTAAGAGACTTGAAATCCACACTGCAGTGACAGTGCACATTCTTGAACTGTTTCCTCTCCCTGCCTCACAAGCCCCTCTCCCCGTCTTCACAATCCATATGCCTGGTCGCAGATCCCAATACAAAAGCTTTAAGCCTCATAATTAGGTTTTCTCTTGTGTTGCTCCTGCACTGCTGCACATTCAGAAGTGTGTTTCTGCACCACACTCTCCCTGCCTGGCTGTAGCATATATATTATGGCTATTCTTAGGGAACTGTGACTCACAGCACCCACTCTCTGTTATGCTACCTGCTCTATCACTGTAATCCTCCCACTCTCCTATCATCTGGCTCCCATGTGTTGATTCTGGACCATCACACAATCATATTAGCCCTCACAAAGTTGCCATTAGCTGACTCTGTGTGTGTGTTTGTATGTGCGTGCGTGTGTGTGTGTGCGTGCGTGTATCTATGTATGTATGTATTATTTTGTGTGTTGTTCCTGGTTATGTTAAGCTCTTCAAAAATGTATTTTGACTCATTATGAGAACAGTGCTCCGGGGATGCAGCCATTATTAGTAATTGCGTCACATGTTAATATACAGTGCGACGGTTCATAACATAACTCTCCACACCAAAGGCTTTCACTAATTACAAAGTGGGTGTAGTGGAGTAGAAAAATATTTGATAATGCATAAGTGTTCATAGTCACTGACTTGACAATTCCAATCACAAAAGAGCCACTGGTGTCTCGATTGTCCCATAATTTACAGTGACATGAGGATTCATGTTAATCATGATGGCTGTCTTCAGATCATATTAGTTATTCCTGAGATCAAAAGTCAAAATGAGTTTTAGTTATAATTGTCTACTGCAGCGTGACATCAAGATGCGTTTCTCCAAAAGTTGACCCTGTTACAACTTTTTCACCGCATCCTGTTGCATTTTGATTTTTTTTTTTTTTTTTCCAGCATCCTCTGCGGCCAACTGCCACAGTCTAAACACATTATCCCCATTCAAATAAATGAGATGAATTGTGTTTTTGTCACAATGACTTATTCAGTCTAAATGTGGACTAAGAATACACATTTTAGTAAAATGATATTGATTGAAAGTATACATATTGTGTTGAGGGAAGATGGTGCTACAGTAGAGTGTGATAGCACAGCAGCATTGTTGTGTTTTTAAGAAAAGTTATGAGTGTGGGAGTATTATTTGTACTGTATAGTAAGTGATGTACTTTTGCTTATCTAAATAATCTCCAGCTAATTAAATGATGGTATCCTCATGAGTTGCCTTTTAAGTAAAGGGTAATATTGTTAATCCTCATAAAGAACAAAAAGCTAACATAAATTATCAATGGAAATCTAATGTAACCATTCTCTACCAAGCTTTACGATGCTTTAGGTTGCCACCCAGGGGATTATACACTTACTAAAGGCTGTCTTTCACTGCATTAGCTCACAGAGTTGAGGTTGTTTGATTTATTGTATTACAGTTGTAGATTTTTTTCATCTGTTATTTCATCTGTATTAGGTCATGCATAGACTTGCCCTGGCAAGTATAATAGTTTATATTTTGCTGCAGAGAACTTTGTCCCAGTCATGCATTGATCCACTGTGGGCACAGAGTTTGTATTGTCTGCATTTAGTGTTCAAAGCACATCACTTAAATTATTTCACTGTTCGTAGGTGGCAGGAGGCTCTGACTGTGTACCCCAGGACCAACAAGCAGAACCAGAAGAAAAAACGCAAGGTTGATCCACCCACTCAACAGGTAATGTACCTCTTACCACAGTCCATAGTGAAGTGCTTTGAGCTTGCTCACACTGAACAAAGTAATAGTAGTAAGCAACTAAATACAGATTCAGTTCAGGTTTTGTCTAGATATTTTTGACTCTTGAATGCTGCATATATAAACATACCAATCATAAATAAATCAGTGGACTCTTGTGCATAGATGTATAGAAGAGAAAAAGAAGAGTTTTAGCTCCAGTGAGAATACAAATAAACAGTATTTTGAGATCATTAGGTTTAGTCTTTTGCTTAGTGTCTGTGCTTGTTTGACATCATCTGCATTATAATAGAGGTGTATCCAAACTACAGGTAATGAGCTAATTTTAGTTCCTGGTATGCTTTCATGCTCACACTTTGAACGTGGATATGACTTCATATCAGCAATGTTTGAGATAAGGTGAACATTATAAATGATCCGCGTGGGGCAATTGTGCCATTGCTACAATAAAGAAAGAATATACTGTATGTACTGTATATTTATATTTAAGGACAACATGTGCTTTGAAAGTATGCAGTATGGAGGCTTTTCATTCCATTCAAACTACACCAGCTGTTTTCCCTTCAGAGACAGAGAGAGAGAGAGAGAGAGAGAGATGTATTGTTTTTCTGCCAGCAACATGATCAACAGTTCATGCTGTCCATATTTGCATTCCTGAGTCACATGATGTGGCCACCTCTCAATAGACAAACAGACTGCATGCCACATATTTGTCTAAATGAATTGTAGTGGTTACTGGAAAACAGTACCAGAAAAATTACACTGTTAACATTTGGTTGGATGTTCTCATGGGTGATTTCAAGTTTACATATTGTCAGCTACCTACCTTCATTTATATATATATATATATATATATATATATATGTGTGTGTGTGTGTGTGTATATATATATGTTTGTGTTTATACAGTATCAACTGGTTAGTTGGCAGCAAACATCAGTAAGCTCTCATAATTTTCCTGCACAAACAGTCAAGGACAGCTGCCTGCTAAAATAACATTCAGCAGCAACTTTCAGCACTGTGACCCTGATCCTCTCGCTTATGAATTTGCTGGTGCACTCTGTTTCATTGTCACATCCAGCAGCTGCTGTCTCACCTGCCAGGAGTTTTGCCCCAAGTCCTGCCAGTTCATTTATTAACCTTGTCTGTCTGGTTTAAACAGATTTTATTTTTCTAAAGAATCATCACCCATGTGTCCTGTGAAAGTGTGTGGGTGCAGGATTGTGCAACAGCTCAAAATTTTTAATGAGGAATGAGGAAAATACTTTGTGAAATTACATGTTATCTGAAGCGGAGTCATTTCTGTCATAAAATTGCAAAAATAAATCAACAAAATGTTGCAATGTGACAACCCTAACTCTTTCTAGAGAATGCATGTCAAAGTCTGTGTGTCTGTAAAGGCGGACTTTGGGACTTGGCCTCTGAGTCTGCTATAGTGCTGTTCATTAGCTGATTTTCCACATTGACCACCCTGTAGAGACGGCCAGAAAGAAATTTTCCCTTTGGAGAACAACATATCTTCAAGGAGCCTAGAAAGAAATAGCATCATATTAAAGCTACATTATGCAAGATTTGGTCATTTTTGCGATTTGACGCCTCCAGTTTCAGAGTGAAATCCACTTATACACCGCTGTTGGAAATATGGACAGCTTAACATGTGCCTTTGTTATGATTACATCATCAAAAACGAGCAAGTCTACAACTTTGCAAATATAGCCAAACATCAAGCAAATGCAACAACACAAGTCATAGCAAGCCATCTAACGTTACTTGTTAGTCCAACAGCAAGAATGACAGTTCGGTGTCTTGTAGCCTTTAATTTCACAAAGGTCTCGCCAACATCTAAAAGCCAGTCTAATATTTACTGTTGTGTCGTGGCCTCTTGCTTGGTCACTCTCTTTTTGGGAATGATGGAGGCACCATTTATCCTATTACAAGTCAGTGTAACATCTAAAAGATGAATGCTTTTATTTTAAGGTAGGTACGTAGAGTTTATTTAAATATATCTACACAAAATGTAGTAACCAGAAACCAAAATACAGTTGTTTTCAACAGTCTGAGAACAAGGTGAGCAGCTTCATTTAGCATTCATGTGACATTCATTAGAAACACATTGCCCATAGGGAATGAAATGCACTTTTAATGTTTGTGCAGTCATAGTTCTCCCTGGTAGGTAGACATAAAATAACAGGACTATGTAATAATGGTTTCAATGACAAGATGAAATATAGGCATATAATATAATGTTGCACAGACCACCCATCATGGGATGGAGCCCCCCCTCACCTCCTTTTTGATGTGATGCCAAATTTTTGGTTTTGTACACAAAACTATCTGAAGTTCATTGTCTGGTTCCTCTAATGACGGCGCCCTGAATCAGACTGTGACCTTTCTGGGCTTACACTAACAGACTCATTTGCAGAGGGGCATTGGTGACACAGTAATGACCTTGACAGTGTCCCATGTGACCTGTGTTGTTTATGCTTGGCTTTTTTTTTATTGCTGTGTTCATTCACTGACGTTCATCTCGTTGGTAAAATGCAGTGTTGCATAGAGGGCAAGGTCAGCCACAGCTCTGTAAATGTTCTAGTCTTAAAACTGCCAACAACAACAAGAATTTATCTTTTTCCTTTGCATGTGTGCGAAATGAGTGTCACTTGAAATAACAGTCAAGTGGTTAAGGCCAAGCTATATAATTAGGGCTGCTAATGTGTAAAGGTGATCATGCTTTCACAGCTTGTCTAATTTCAGATTCTGTCATTGTCTCATGGGTTATTCAGTTGTTCTCTGATGGAAGTATGGCTGAAATTTTATGGGAAAAATTGCAATATGGCCCGTGACAATTTTCACATTGCAGGTGGTGCAATATTTGTTACAGGCGAAATCTGTGTCAAAATACTGTGCTGCTGAGATGTCCTACACATCATATTCTACCTACTTAAGAAAACATGTTGTTTGGTACAGATGCCAGCAAAAATCACACCATAATCATTCCCTCTAAAATTGCAAATTATATTGCAACTGCAATATCAGTAAAAGTAATGACAATTAGATATTTAAAGAAAAAATCGTTCAGCCCTTGATGGAAATGTGATACAGATTTTCTGCACCTCATATTTCTGCCTGTAAGCTCCTCTCCCACTTTTACCTGAGTTATTGGAGACATGTGTTTGGAAACCGTTGTAAATACTTGTGCACATTAATATGTTTGCCTTCTGGGTGGTGCCCCCAAATCAAAGCACCTGACCTCGAGTGCAAAAAGTTTATATGACAGGCAACTTATTTGTCTCATATTGTAACTGAAATGTTTTTTTGTTTTCGGATTCTTGTGTTGGCTCTCAAGCAACAAAACACTTAGCATCCTGCAACAGTTCTTTATTTCGTAAAGTTGCATGAATTTGGCCTAAATGGCGACAAAACCAAACACCACAGTTCAAATAATACAGAAACAATGAAATTATTCAGACAGTTTTTGGGTCTAAATGTATTGATTACAATCAGCACTACGTAGCAGGTATTAACATCAAAGGCTTTTTGTGATCGGCAGGGTGGAGTAACTCCAAGCCAGTGTTTTTCCACTGAAGACATGAATGGACACCCAGTGAGTTCAGCTTGGCCAAACCTTTTATCCTGCTTCACCCTTTGGCTTTGAAATCCCAGTCCTAATAAATTATATTTATTTAAATCCTGATCAGTCCAGGTGAAGGGTGGATAAAAATGATTTTTGCTCCACGCGCTGGTACAGAAAGAGTGATTCTTAGCACAGCATGTTTGGGGTGATTAAAATAGGCTGGCTGAGAAGTGAAGGGATGCTTTGCTTTGGAAATCTTGCTTTCTCCTCCTATGATCTCAAATAATCTTGAACGTCTGTGGATTCCAATGGTGAAATCAAATGCTGAACACAGCAATGAGTGTTTAATTTTATGTGCACTTTATATTCTTAAATCAATTCCAGTATATTCCACCTCTGCAGAATCAGTTTTTTGGTCTCTCCATCCATCAGTAGTACAGGTGTGTGTGTGCCCTGAATGGACTCTTTGTTCTTTGTCAAGCTGTCAATCTCTCTCTGCTTTCCACACGTCCTCCTCCTCCTCTCTTCCCAGAATTAGTCATTTTGCCAATGATGAAAGCAGTTCTTTTCTTGCTTTATCACTGTAATTTCCCTGACACATGCACATAAAAGGCAAGAAACAAAATGTACAGATCAGTGACGTGACATTATGTGCCACTGAACACCAAGATTCTCATCACTAACTCTCCAAACTAAAGCCATATCTCTGTGACATCACTGTGTTGTGCAGAAACATATTTTCACTGAATAGTCTGACATCAAACAGACAGGAAGCAACTAATAAGGGAGAGAACCTGGTATAATGAGACACATGATTGGACACCACTGCTGTTGAAAGTAGGCACACAGTCAAGAATACTTAAGTTAGGATTTCCATTATTTCAGTGTTCAAATGTACTTTTCAGTATTTAATTGCTCTTTATCTCTTTCCTTCTTGTATTCCTATTTCATAGTCTCTCTGTGACCTTACCTCCCATTATGTCCTCTCCTCTTCCCATCCACTCCTTCCAACCCGAACCCCCACCCAGGAGCCTGGCCCTGCCAAGGTGACGGTGACCAGCAGCAGCAGCGGAGGAAGCATCCCTTGCCTGCCCAGCAGTATTGCTAGTGCTGAGCGTGTCCCGGTGAGCCGCGCCACTCTGTGGCAGGAGGAGAGCCGCTGGAGCAGGGCCACCATTCCCTGCAGCCGCAGTGCCTCTTGTATCAGCCAGCTGGGCCAGAGCCAACCGGACTCCAGTATCACTACACAGGATGGTGAGGACCTTTACCCCTTTCAGACATTCAGTCTATCCCTGAAATGTTCAGGAACATTTCCTGCATGGGGTCATGTATGAATTGGAGCAGCGATAGATATTCAGGGAGATCTGTACCACCAATTCTCCACTTCAAGCTATTGTAACATTTCTGGGAAAATGCTTTTTGTAAATGAAAGCAGTAAAATTGCAAGGACAAGCACATAATTGGTTACATCCATTTGATGAAAGGCGCTTTCATGTGGAATGAGGGAACCAATCACCGACAACAGCTAGCGTCATAACGACTCCAGACATCCCCTGCTTTCTAAATGCCTTTTCATGTATCAAATGCATGTTTCTTATTCAAGCTGATCACAAAAGACATGACTTGTCTCGTAAATTTGTTGAATATTAAACATATTATATAGAAGAGTCAAAAACAGCTCCTCGCCTGCCATCTTCCTTAAATAATCTTCCACTGCATACACAGATACATCTTCTGTCTTCGGTTGAGTTTTATGGCACTTAGCATCCATAAGTGTTGCATTACAACCATCTGCTGTCTGTCCCTAACCACATTAATTTCCAGCATTGCCATGGCATGTACAGAAATGTTCCTGAATGTAGATGTGTGTCAGTAGTGAAAATCACTAGTGGTGTCTGAAAGGTTATCCCAGCAATTTACCAGGAACTGTGTGTGGAAGGGGCTGAAGATGTTGGCATGTAAATTGCTCAGCATCCTTTATATATATTTAGCTGTTGGTTTCACTTGGTCACTTTTGGAAACCCTTTGCTAGTCAGTATAAAGGCATGGTCACTTTGCACATGTCACTTTTAGCTCACTCTGGTGACTAACTATTTGGTCAAATCACTGTTTTTTAGTATGCTGTATAACAAATATGTAATTCATGTTCACATATTTAGCTCTATAATACAGTCTGTTTTGGGTAAACGGGAACGCAATTCAGGAACTCCAAAGAATTAGTGGTAACAGCAAGGAAGGAAGAATAAAAAAAGCCTGTGGTGGCTAAATCATTTAAAATGGCAACATATTTTGACCACTGTAGATCTTTGTCAGGGCTTTGAACAAACAAACAAAGGTATAACAAATGAAACACAGAGATCAGTAGCATAGAGAAAAACAATAATAGTAATATTGTATCCCCTATTTACGTTGTATGAAATTCTGATATATAAGTTTTAAAACTAGGCAGTGAGTTATTATATTTTGGTGTGCCGGGATGCCAACCTTATTATCCTGTTTTTCCCCCATTTCTTCTGAGCACCAAACACATCTACAGTTCAGGATACAATGCAACCAGGCATCTCTTTTTTTCCAGTCTTTTTTCTGGACTCTTTTGGGTGTTTGATATCAGTGTCACTGTGTCCTTTTAGATGGCGGCACTATGAGCACTGGACGCAAGGTACGAGTGGAGAGTGGTTACTTTTCCCTGGAGAAGACCAAGTCCCTGGATCCCTCTCTACAGTCTACACAGCATTCCCAGCCACCCCAGCCACCCCAGCATCTGCCCCTGTCCTCTTCAGCATCTTCCTCCTCTTTAGGAGCTCTAAGTCCCAGGTACAACTCTGAGTCAGACCCCCAGCTTTCCCCTTTTCAACCCTCCCAAGATCCTCTCCCTTCTCCAGGTGCGCTTGTTTCTCCCAGCTACTCCACCATCAGCTCCTCCCAGAGCTCACTGGACTCTGAACCCAGTGGCACTACACCCACCTGGGAGGGACACAGTGGTGGTGGAGGAAGCACTGGCAGTGCCAGTGGTGGGGGAGGCAGAGTCGGACGTTCTGGCAGGGAGTATGCAGCGCTGTCTGATGTGCCACGAGCTCGCAGACTGACCTACCGTGAAGCCTTTCGCTCAGAGAAAAAACGCCAAGAGCTGAGGGCACGGACACGGAGTCCTGGCAGAGAGGAGGTGGCTCGGCTATTTGGGCAGGAGCGCAGGTAAGAGGTTATAGTTAAGTGTCATGCTCGGCACGCTGCAAAAAAGATTCTTCAGAGACATTTTAAGTTTCACCTGCTTTCTGATACATACCCCAATCCCAAAAAAGTTGTGACACCATGTCAAGCATAAATTAAAACAGAAAGCTATGATTTGCAAATACTTTTCCACCTATCTTCAGTTGAATACACATACATTGTATTGTGTTTTCTAAATATACACTCATTCTGAATTTGATTTAGGTTCCCAAGCTCTTTTACTACAAAGCCACATTGTTGTAACATGTGCAGACTTTATCTTGGCATTGTCTTGCTGAAATAAGCAGGGACGTCTCTGAAAAAGACGTGATCTAGATGTTGATTGCTCCAAAACCTGTATGTGCCTTTCGGCATTAAAGAGGGCTTCAAAGGTCTGACATTTTGCCATGCCATGGGCACTAACATACTCCCATTCCATCACAGATGCTGGCTTTTGAAGTTAGTGCTGGTAACAATCCTTTGTCCTGTTCCTCATAAGTGCAGAGGTCACAATGTCCATAATTTCCCAAAACAATCTGAAAAGTGGATTTGTCAGACCACAACACACTTTTCCACTTTCCATCAGTCAGTTTCACACAAGCTCAGAGTCAGAAGTCTGTGGTGCATCTGGATGATGTTGATATATGGCTTTTGCTTGGGATGGTAGAGTCTTAATATGCATTTGTAGATGCAGCGACAAACTGTGTACAGACACAGTTTTTCAAAGTGTTACAGAGTCCACGCAGTATCCTTTATACAATCATGTTGTTTATTTAAAACAATGCTGCCTGAGGGGTCAAAGGTCATGGGCATTCAGTTTTTGTTTTTTTCAGCCTTGCCCCTTACATGCAGAGATTTCTCTGGATTCTCTGAATCTTTCAATGATATTATGGATTATAAATGGTGAAATCTCTGAATTCCTTGCAATTTTGCATTGAGATGTTGTTCAAATGTCATTGGACTATTTTCAAACATAGTTTGAAAATGAACCTCGCCCCATCCATGCTTGTGCATAACTGAGAGTTTTGAGGATGCTTATTTTAATACCAAATCATGATTCTTTCACCTGTTACCAGTTAACAGGTGTTTTCTGAGCTTTCCACAACTTTCCCAGTTTTTTGCTGCTCCTGTCCCAACTTATTTGGAACATGTTACTGGCATCAAATTCAGAGTGTATGTTTACAACATATTATTGACATTACATTTAATATTAAACATATTACATTAAATATCTTGTCTTTGTATGGTTTTCAAATGAACAATGGTTGAAAAGGATTTGCAAATGTATTGCTTTCCATTTTTATTTGTGTTTTATGCAGCATTCCAGCATTATGCAAAAGCATACATGCAGATACACTTGTGATAAAAAATGGCAGCCACACATGATTTATAATCATTAATGAGCCACTGGTTGTTAGCCCTTTGGCATAGCCATAAAACATATAGACAGCATGCCAAGTAATATATTATGTGAAGCTCATGCATTGCTTAAAGCATTCAGCATTTTAGTAAGTTTTCTAGCACCACCTTGTGGCTGCTGTCCTTGAGGCACTCCTACCTACCCTGTCTTACTAGTGGTTTGCCATTAATGATTTGGGGGATTTAAATGCATGTGTTACTTTCTTTTCTATGGATCTCTACCTTTTGCCCTTGCTACTTTGCTAGTTTGTTTTGTTGTTTCGATCTTTTCCAGGGGCTTCTGAACAGAGCTTCTCAGATCTAATGCTCAACCAACCCTTCCACCCCTGTCCCAATGCTGTTCCCTGCTGGTCACCGCTGATTCCTGCTTTCTATCATTTCATCTCTGCACTGCCTGGGAGCACACACATACACTGTTTCATAAATGCTCGATTTAAAGTATATATACTGTGGTCACTCAAACATGCTGATGGTTGGTACTGGTGGTGGGTTTACATACAGTTTGATCTCTCTCCTTTCACATACAGATACACACACACTATACACACATTAACAAGTGCAGTGCCTTAAGGTAACGCTTACTGTGTTGCCATTGCTTCTGCAATTTGTTTAATCCACCATTCTAGTCATTTTCCTTTTCTTCTAAAGTTTAATCTCTCATCATATAACACAACTCTTTTTTTTCTTTGATGTATCTCTGGATTGTTCTCTTATATATTACTTCTGCCTTATGTTGCACATTGTTGTCTATGAAAGGGACTTTGAGCTTAAAATGAAATGTAAATGCTGTGCAGTGATGGCAGCATCCACCTATAATGGAAATTGATTTTTGGCTCAAATTTGCTTTCATATCATGCTTTGATCTCGTTTTAATGCTGATTATGCCACCATTTGAGGATGATGTGCTGCATCATTGTTTTTTTTAGAACAACCAGTTTATTTTCCTGTTATGTTTTTAATATTCTGCAAAGTGTTATGTTATTCAACTCACTGTCAGATAAAACTATGTCAGTTAAAATACTGCATGTGCTGTGTAAGGAGTATGTCTTTGTAAAGAATGATCTTTTTGTGTCTCTTAGGCGTTCTCAAATCATTGGCCGATTTGAGGAGGGTCAGAATATAGAGCGCATGGACACAAGCAGCTCCACTGAGCCCTCCACTAACACCACACTAATCCAGAGACAAGGCCGCAGCGAGAGACGCTATCTGGCTAACAAACAAGTATGTTATTGTATTTGTTTATCCTGAGCAACTAAGTCTTAAAAAAGGTGTTAATACTCAAAGAATTCAGTAAATGGCATCTGTACTATATAATAAGAGTTTGTCATAATCTCTTGGATTTCATAGGAAATTCTTGTCATGTCTAACGCTAATTTTAAATTTATAGGATTTGTCACTGGATGCAGGAAAGGACCGTTCAGTCCCTGATGTGTCCAGCACCACTTTTGCTAATTTAAGAAGAGCCAAGTCCCTGGATCGCAGAGTCACAGAGTCCTCAATGACTGTGAGTACTTCTAAATTCCAGTACTTCTAAATAGTAAAGGAGCCATGATATTATTTTGGGCTACAAAATAATACCAAGGCCATTATATAACTTTGGAATTCAAGATTACAATTAAGTGCAGAGAAATAGTTGTGATCGCTCACCGCCTTCCCATCCATGAAAATTGCCAGTTGTGGTCAATAGAGCATTGTGCCAATTCAGAAGCACTGCAGCAAAGACTGAAGCCAAAGTTCCAGGGGTGGACCAGTTTGGCATTTTGTGGATTTTTTTCTAATTAATTTAATTAATTATTTAATCACAGCAATTTTCACAGCAATCCTTTTGAATTTGAGATCCAATTTGAGACAAACAGGGTCTATGATATAGGGTTGAAATTAAACTAAATTTAAAATACTGTATGTCATACTTGAATGTACTTAATTTTTCAGGATTATGATTGAATAAATATTGAAATATTAATGAGACAAGTTTTTGATGTTTATTTTGGGTTAATTAATTGTTATTTATGGAGTAATAAAAAAAAATCAATAAATTAGTTGTTAGATTGTTGAATTGAGTTGAGTAATTGAAAAAATAATTGTGAGATAATCGTTAAAAAAAATAACAATCAGGTGCACAAATGACCGCGTGTCTTCATAAGTGAGATTAAAGTCACTCGCAAGTTTCTTGAGGTTGCACCGGTGTCTTTCTGAGGTCTGACTCTCACCAGTCTGTTCAGAGGGTGCTGCAGGGGTGATCCAGTCAGTGTGTGGTTGGTCTCTCTGGCTGAGCTGCAGCTGCCAGAACCCCCTCCCACTCAAACACACACAGGCGCACATTCATGTACACACCACTGCCGCCACCGCTACTGATGATTATAAATAGCCAGCACAGAAGCAGCCGCAGTCGTGTGTATGTCCCTGGGACAGACGGAAAGAAACAGATTGTCAACATATGAAGTGAGGGCAGTTAGCCATCAGAATGACTCTCTGCCAGACGGTGACACCACACCTGATGAAGCTCAACAAAAACAAGGTAGAGTGAGCAGAAGCCAGCATTTGGACGAATGATTTACTTAAGAATCTATAAACAGACTTGAGCTTGGTTTCAATGTGCAGCAGTTTGTGTTTCACAGGGAAAGTCCAGCTCCCGCCAGTTGGTCTCTTTAGCTGGAGCCACGTATTGGCACTTATACTTGAGCTGAGGTAGTCACTTAAATGTAAACAAATGCACTTAAGTGCAATAGTGTTAAGAGAGAGGCGTCAATGACATATTATGACTATACCAGTGATGACTACGCACTTAAGGTCAGCTTTTAATAAAGTGACAAATCAGTGCAAAATTGTGTTTGTTTTTTCCCTTTTTAATTAATGCAGTTAATGTTTACTTTTTTTCCAAGTGTTGGCTGAAATCCTAATATATTATTAAAATATTTTAATGCGTTAATCTAGTTGTATCACATCATTTCACTCTGATGTCTCAATTGCAGCCAGATCTACTGAACTTCAAAAAAGGATGGATGACAAAGCTGTATGACGATGGAATGGTAATTTGTTTTCATTACTAAGTTTAAATGACCCTCTGCATCTCTTCCCTACTGAATAAGATCACATTACACTCAGAGGCCTGGTGAAATCCAATTAATGGTGTCTTTTTCTCCTCAGTGGAAGAAACACTGGTTTGTCCTGACAGATCAGAGTTTGAGGTACTACAAGGACTCAATAGCCGAGGAGGTAAAACTTGTCTTAATGAGACTGTGTAGTTTTTGACCAGTACTCTGAATGAATAGGCAACTAATGATGTTTTTTTTTTATTGTTGTTGTTTTCTCTGTTTTTTCTTGTTCGCATTTATCCTTAGGCTTCAGAACTGGATGGCGAGATCGACCTTTCCACGTGTTATGATGTCAAAGAGTTCCCAGTCCAGAGGAATTATGGATTCCAAATCCTGGTGAGTGTTGATTCTTCATGTCATCGATTGTCCTGCGTCATCAGTCACCAGCGAAGATGAAACTCATTGTCCACACACTTGAGCTCTGCTGTCTCCTGTCAGTCTATAAACAGCCTTAGACACCATGTGGTGCAAGTTTAGGGATCAGGTTTTGCCATTTCTCTTTCCGAAATGGTTCTTTGTCTGTCATGACGGATGTCACTTGACTTGTCATCTCTCTGTGAGAGGCTGACATCATGGTGGTCTAAATCTGCTGCAGCCGTCGCCAGTCCTGCTTGTTGCTCTGAACCCTTGTGACCCGCATCCTGCACAATATGTTTATCTAACCTCATGCAGTCAAAAGTCCCATCCTTGTTCACATTTCTCAATAACACTCAAAACATTTTTGTTTATGGTAGTTTTTCTATGAATCATAATTGCATAACAGTTGTGCAGTTCTGTGGATCCTGCTGGAAACCCTATGACAGAATATTTTCGTCATATAATCCTTTGACCATTAAACATTTTTAGCACTTGTTGCTGGCAAAATACTTACCGGACGCTTATAGCTGCGATGCAGTGCATTCGTTATCCATTTGATGAGTGGGGGTTTTCATTCCTGCCACATATAGACTTAAATTTGCCATACTAATCCTAAAAGAAGAACGGTAGCTGCAGGGGCATTTCTTTTGTTTACATTTGCTTGAAGCAGCTCCCCCAGCTATTTTTTTGGAGGAAGTCAGAAATAGAGAAGTCAAGGGGATCATTATCTCTCTGGCTGAGAACAACATGGGTTTGGTGTCGAGAAATTAATAACTCCAGTATTTATGTCTACTCCCTCAGCTCTGTGGTCAGACTGGAAGGGGATGTTGCTCTGTCATTGCACCTACAGCAGTGTCGACTTGAACACAAGTTAAAATTCTGACGTGCGGAAGCTTTCATGAATAACAGTGGTCTTGTAGAAATCATTTAACTTCCACTAGAGGTCACTCTATATATAACCCAAACTACTTTTTCTTCTGTAATTGCTATTATTTATTTCAATAATTAAATGTTTAATAGTCCAGACAGTTGTTTCTTTCGAGTCTACTGCATTTTTATAGATTTTAATACAAGTTAAATTAATTAGTAACAGAGAAAAACCAAATGATCAACCATACTGAGAAAAAGAAAGAAGGTAAAGCCAAACAAAAACCAAACCCCTGACCATAGATGAGGGTGGCACTGGGATGGGGGATAAGAGAGAAATGCTTATCTTTTGTCGATGTTGAACAAGATTAATAGATTGGTATTGACTAGATTAATAGATAATAGGACATTTTACCAAGTCTGTCTTTGAGATGATTTTTATAGACCTTTGACATAGCGATGCTCACTGAACTGAGAGTTGCGGTTTTGTGAAAACCTTTGACAGCATCAGTTACACACCCATTCTAAACTGTACTCAAGATATCGACATTTGTGACAGAGCAATAACCCTTAAGGGTCTTATGCATTGGGTCGTCAGAACAAAAACAGCAACATACTGTTTTTCACATAAAGTAAACAGTTCAACATTTAACAACTGTTGCCTCTGTTAGACTGTCAAAACTAGAAAATCTGTTATCTCATCCCGCAGAGTGGTATTTAAATTTCATTGCACAGAAAGTACAGAGTGTTTGACACATTAAACAGAAGCATCCTCTGTTACTTTTGTCACTAGTCTAGATGATGTTAAAACTGTGGGTGTGACAACAACCTGAAAATCCTTACTTCTCTTTTCAGCTTTGTGTCAGTCTGTTGCTTCTGGTGCTAAAACAAGCTTTCAAAACCTGAGGTCAGTGTAGTTTAACAGTACAACAAAATAAAACTAAGGAGAAGTGAAACCAAGGACGTTTTACCTAATTTCACAGTTTTTTTCACCATTATTCTACTGGTGAAGATACTGGTGAAGATACCTCATTGCCGATGCATGCAAAAGGCAAAAATGTTTCTTCGCTTACGTGTGCAAAAAAAACTATTTAAAAGGGTACATTAAACAAAAGAAGTCATGTCCAAACAGCACACGTTAGAACACATTTACATAGAAACACAAACGGCTGTAGTTTAAAACAGCATTCTCAGTGGGGTTGTGGCTACCTGACAGTGAAGTATAAGTATCTAAATTAAAGCTGCTTTTTACAGATCAGTTATGTAAAATAAGTTACTGAAGGGCATTTAATGCAGTAAATCTAAGTTTTCTACCCACCTTTGGTTACAGTCCGTGAAAGAAGAGCAAGAAATTGTTCTGGCCACTGAAACAGGAATTCCACTGCTGCATGTTTTACTTTTATTTAAGGCTTGTACAAAAACATATGTTTAGATGTTTGTGTCAAAAAGGTATTTTAATCGACATTTTGTCACATCCCTGTCAGTCATTCAAAAGAGATGCCTGTCTGCTTTCAGTGTAAAGAGGGAGCATGCACCCTGTCGGCCATGACCTCTGGAATCCGTCGCAACTGGATTCAGGCCATCATGAAGAATGTGCGACCTACTATCGCCCCTGATGTCACCCGGTAATACCCAAAGAGGATTAACACTTTAAACACTGGCAGATAATAACAACTGCTTTTCTCACTTATTTTATTTTAATCCCTCTCTCCTCATCACCATCTTTCCTTCTTTCTCTTCCTCTTTCAACCGGTATTTTCAACCTGCTTCCAGGAAAAACATCTCTCTGAAACTATCCGTTCTGAAGCCCAGGTTGGAATGCTTGTGTGTTGAATATCTCCCCCCTCCTCGAACAGTGATGTTATTGCTCAGCAATGTCAGCCCCAGCGTGTTTGTCGTCCTGCCCTATGTCATGTGATTGTTGAGTAATGTCTCCCTGTCAGTTGTGCCACTGTAGAGACACACACTGCAATCACATCAACATACTGGAATAATCTACCCCCCTTAATTGACATTGTACCGTGACTGTACTCTTGGAAATGGTCACAACTGAAGATGGATAGAGTGAACAGAGAGAGAGTGGGGATGTAAAAGTATTTTTTTTCTGGAACAGTTCACCTGAGGATTTTGTAACCTACCTAGAAGCTATTGCCTTTCAGAAGGCTTGACACATGTGATACTGTATACACGCTCTGACCCGCATGTACTGAGTCACACTCCTTACTCTGCCCGTATGTCTCCAAAGGGAGAATGCGTGATATTTTTGGTATTTCTGCATGGACGCCTCAACGACACCTCTTTCTCATTCTTGAGCACTGTCCCTTCTCATTTTCCCCTTACTCACACCTCCTGACACCTCCACACAACACGGTGAAAATAGATTATTCCGTCAGGTCACTTTTTAAAAGATGCTCTGCCTCTCAACACTACAAGTAGCAGTCAGTGTGCAGTTTACTGGACACACGTAATTCACATCAAGCTACTATACAAATTGCATTAAATGGACAGTTACACATTTTCCTCTAACTTGTATCCATCTAGATTGTTTTGATGTGAAGTTCCAAGTTGTGGAGCTATCGGCTGTGTCTGTCTTCTGTACAAATATAGTGGAGCTAAATAACACTCAGTCTGTGCTGTTCAAAGCACAAAAAAATTTGAAAGAAAAAAAAAAGAAAAACTTTAAAATTATTTCTCATTCTTGAAATCATGATGCCATTACTGAAGATAATCCACCAACCTTGTTATGAGCAATTTCATGTAAGAGCCGTTTTCTTTCTACTGTCCACAAAGAGTGGTGGAAAGAAAATAGTTCCTACATGAAACTGCTCACAACAAGCTCTGTGGATTATCTTGATTATCCAGGCCTTGATTTCTGGAAAGAGTTAAAAAAAAAACAACCTTTTTTTTTGTGCTTTGAATTCCACATCTCTTTGCCAAAACTAATTATATTAAAGAGAAATAAAACACCTTTATGATCAGTATCCCCAAAACTAGACAGCTCACACTAAAACAATCAAGGTAGATAAATAGCACTACAGGCCAAGAGGAAAAATATGTATTTTTATTACCTTGGAGTGAACTGTCCCTTTAACATAAAAGCCAAAGGCTGGCATCAGGCTTACCACAGATCATGACTGTGAACACTAAAGCTGCTTTCAGCCTAATGCAGTGTGCCATGTAAGCGTTTTGATGCGTTTTGCTTTTGTGCACAATTAGAAGATGCTGCTCTGCCAGAAATGTATTCATTGTTGTTTGTCCAGCAAAGCTTTATGTAAGTGTAGCTTCAGCTGATGTAAATGTAAAAAAAATCATCACGTTTTGTTAAATAAACTGTCTTATATATTTTTATTTTTTGTGTTTTTGTTCATTTAGATCCCTCCCTGATGAGAAGATAAAAGCCCAAGTGATGTTGGAGACATGTCCACTGACTACTCCTGAGTCAAGCCCTAGTTCTGAGGCCCCTAAATCAGATGTCCACAGACAGCCAGCTGGACACAATGCCTCTACCCCGCCGTCTGAGCCCCGTAAAAGCCGCGTCCGTGAGCGCAGACGAGAAGGTCGCTCCAAGACTTTTGACTGGACTGAGTTCAAAATGGAAAAGCCAGAAAAGCCTGTGAAGGAGCGAGCAGACACAGTCGACCTCAGCTCATCGTTCTCTACTACTTCCTCATACTGCTCTCCCTCCTCTTCCCCCTCCTCATTAGCATCCTCTCCTGTCTCTACCTCCTCGCTCCAAACCTCTTCTGTCTCAGGTGCTCACCCACCTTCTACAACAGAGGAAGCAGAAAAGGAGAATGTTAGGAGGGGTATCCCTCCACAAAGCACAAACAGTGCCACCCACATGCCAAATACTGTTACTGTCACCATGACTTCCACGCTAAACACTACATCACCGGTACAGCCATCAACGCCTGAATGCCAAGAGCAAGGAAAGATGGAAGTAGACCACCCTGCAGCCATGCATCCTAGTAGTGGAGATAAGAAGGACAATAGAACCTCAGACGTGCAAGAAGAGATTGAGCAGCGATGGCATCAGGTGGAGACAACACCGTTAAGAGAAGAGAAACAAGTGCCCATCAGCACAGCTTTAGGAAACTCTGGAAACTCGGACAGACTGCCTGCACATGAGCTTGCTGCGCTGCTAGACAAAGAGGTGTGTTTCCTTGATGTTGTCATATGCATATCTATGGAATCGGTCATCTTGTGTCAGTCAGTCACTATTTTTTCTCTTTCTTACTTTGTTCAGTTGGGACAGAAGCAGAAGGAGCTGGACCGGCTACAGAAGCAAAACAACGCTTTAAAAGAGCAGCTGGAAAATGCACTAGGGAGAGAACAAAGTGCCAGAGAGGGCTATGTACTGCAGGTAGGATTAGTATGTGTTTAAAGTTGTCATTGTGTTCAAATAGCATTGTAACATGAAACTTGACTAAGAAAATTAAGCATTAAAATTTTTTGATTAAGCATTAAAAGATAGTATACACATACTGATCCAACGTGGTGCAGTAGTTGTTGTACACTGTACCACAATACTGTGTAGATTGTACTTTTGCTATGCAGCCTACTGGGTCACGATAGATCAGATTCATGTGTGGCTACTTTAACTTGTATAAAATTCTACTAACAGGTGTGGGTGCTTATTCTCTCAAACTGATATGCATGGTTGTGGTGTTCTTGGCATGAGTTTTCACTAACTGTTTTTACGGAGTTTCACATCTCCTGGGAACATAATTGATTTGATCTGATATGCTTAAGGTAAGAAACTTCATCAATAAGCCTTGCGCTGTGCTTTTTCTCTCTGTTTATCTGTGCTTTGTTTGTGTGTCTTTGCCCAGCTTGATTTCTGCATGCTTTTTGGTGTTTCAGAAATGCATAATTTAACTAATTTCTTTTTAAATGGTGCTGTTTTAAGTTACACAGTGCATTTTTCACAGAACCAGATTTTCATTTTTTTGTATCACATCACATTTACTTTTGCAGAACTTAATTAGTTGGTCTGTTTTTTGTTTTTAAATCACTATATTAGCCACCCACTCAAGTTTTTTTTCCTGTTGGTTTGTTGGTGGTATTCATGTAAACATTTCAGTTTCCAAGTCACCTCTGAAAAAGCACAGTGGAAGCTTGGAAAAAATGCTTATCAAAAGCAAGAGTGAGATCAAGAAAGGAGGAAACTTACTTTCCTGGTAACCCCGAGATGTGGTTCTCCGTATATGGTAGGGTAAGTTGATGTCATTAATGAAACTGTCTCATCAATCTTTTTCAAGAGTGCAACACCCCCTTCCTCTTCACCGCACAGAGTGCCATGGCAACGCTTGCACACGCTTAATCAAGATTTGCAGGGTGAGTTGGAGGCCCAAAAGCGCAAGCAGGACCTTGCACAACAGCAGATTCGGGCACTAAAGCGAAGCTACACAGAAGCCCAGGATGCTGTTGGCCGCCATGAGACTGATATTCAAGCTCTACAGGCTAAACTAGCTTCTGCAATGGCTGAAATCTTGGCTAGTGAACAGGCTGTGGTCAGAATGCGCAATGAGCTCAAGCTAGAGCAGGAGCGTTCAAAGGACCAAGAAGAGGAGCATGGCCGTAATGAAGCCACTCTACGAGCCCAGCTCAGGGACAGTGAAGATAGACTCCGTGAAGTAGAGGCCAGCCTCTTAGAGCGAAACCAGGCCCTTAGGCATCTGGAGCGCCAGCAAGCCCTCCAACGAGACCATATGCGAGAGATACAGAGGCTGCAGGAGAGGCTACAGGAGGTGACTGCTCGGCTAAGTGCTACTGAAGAAGGTCAGGCTCTGAAGGAGGAGCGCCTGAGGATGGAGCAGCATAGCATGCTAGAGAGTCATGAGAGAGAGAGGCAGAATCTGTGTAGAAGATTAGCCGAGGCTGAAACTGCACAGAAAGAGATGGAGAAAAGAGTGCTGGAGGCTGAGCAGCAGGTGGAGGCCCTGTTAAGAGGGAGGCAGGCCTCAGGAGGGAAAGAATGCAGGGAGGAAATGCTAAAGTTGCAGGAGGAGCTGGCCCAGAAGACTGACATGGTTGAGTCACTGAGGGAGAGTGTGCGTAGGCTAGAAGAAGAGAAAGGTCAGCTCACTTGCCGCTGTCAGGAGCTTCTTAACCAGATAGCAGAAGCTGACCGTGAAGTGAATAAGCTCCGCAATCGTCTGGAAACGGAAGAGGCTGATTACAACACCCTGGAGCACTCATATGAGAGGGCTACCCAGGAATTTCAGAAAATGAGCCAGTTCCTTAGAGAAAAAGAGGAAGAGATCCGGCAAACTAAGGAGATGTATGAGAGGCTGGTGGAACGAAAAGAGGACGACTTGAAAGAGGCCCTTGTTAAAATGACTGCACTTGGCAACAGCTTGGAGGAAACCGAACAGAAGTTGCAAGCTAAGGAGGAGCTTCTTTGTCAAATGAGTCAAAGCCTCTTAGATAAGGTCGAGCCCTGTAGTGCTGAAAAGGATCTGCAAGCCAAACTTGTGGTTGCAGAGGACCGCATAGCCGAGCTCGAGCAGCATCTCAATGCCCTACAGCTGGGCTATGCTGACCTTCGCATGGAGAGGCAACAAATCCCAGAACAGAGCAAGAAGGGAAGGCTTAAAACATCTGCCTCCTTATCACCAAACACACAGCTCCCACTTTCCTTTGACAAGACATCGAAGACAGAGAACTCCCCAGATGATAAGGAGTCTCAAGCTAAGAGACCAAGGATACGTTTTTCCAGTATTCAGTGCCAAAAATACATAAATCTAGAGGGTCTGGACACTAGTACCTTTGGGGACACAAGACAAAAAGTTAATCAGGATGTAAATGAAGACATATCCTCAGATGCCGCATTCCCTCATAGTAGTGACCCAGAGAAGTTTATCTCTATCATACATGCCCTAGAGACTAAACTACTGGCCACTGAGGATAAACTCAGAAACCTCACACATAATCTAGAAGAGCAACGGTCCATCCAAGCAGAACACATGTCCAAGATTGATCTAAAGATGACAGAAGCAAAGCCTAACCCTGATAAAGAGTTTAGTTGTGGAAGTGGGGTCCAAAGTAGTGATGCCAATAAGCATTACGCCAAAGCCCTAATGTGTGTAGAAAATAGTCGAGAGAAAGTCAGGACTATTCTCAATGGCTCTCATGATACCACTGATTCACAGCTGCATTCATTGTCAGATATAGAGAACGATTTGTTTAATGCATCACTGTACATTAGACAAGGACAAAAGGTGCTGGAAGAACAATCACCAGCTGTCCATCAAAGTCAAGCCCCAGAGACTCTAGATAAAGAAGCATTGCATCTCTTTGCCAAAACTCTGTCTTTTGAGGCAGTAGTGTTGAACAAGATGGCTTTGTTAATACAGACATCAAAGTCTGACCTCCTACAAGCTCTTGCAGAGATATGGGAAGATATAGAGAATATTAAAAGGACTGACAAAGATTGCTTGGCCATAGTTTATGCTGATGTCTTGACCAGGAAGTTGATGTTGGAGAGTGCATTCTGGAAAGAGCTGGAGAAAGCTGAGATGGATGTTGCTAAATCCAAAGAGGGCAATGTTTCAGCTGATGTAGATGTTGATGCCACTGTTATCCTTAACACCTTCATTAAAGCAGAACTAGCCTACTCTATTCAAAACCTTAAACATTGCTATGAAGAGAAATTCAAAATACTGAAAAGGGAGTTGACTGAAGCCAGAAAAAACCTACATCAAAGGGAGATGGCTTTGAAAACAATTATTGAAGCATCCAAAAGGCCTGATTTAAAAAATGTAATAAAAGAAGTCAAGAATAACTTTGGATTTAGTAAACAAAAGCTAGCTGACATTCACCCCCCTGAGCTTGCTCCCTATATGGAGCAGATTGAAATGGAAGAGGCAAGAGACATGGCTGAGGAAATAGTAGACAGACACCTGGCTGGAGAAATGCCGTCTTGCGGTCTTGACTCTATTGAATCGCTGCAAAACGCACATGACAAACTGGCTAATGAGCTACAAAGACAAGCCACAATCCTCCACAAGTATGCTCAAGAGATAGAAAGTGGTGGGAACCACCCTGCACTGGCTAAAATGGTCCATGCTCTTCTAGGGCACCAGACTTCACATAATTTCACAAGTACCTCACTTTGTATGCGCGAAGCCCTCATCCAGGCTCAAGTGGCTTATGTGGCATGCAGGTTACGGGCCATGCATGAGCAAGAGTTGGGCTGGTGTAAACAGACAGGTCAGAACATGGACGCTCTTGTCCAGCAGCATGCCCACAATGTCAGCTTAATCCAGGAGAAATATGAAGCATCCTTACAGGAGGAGCGTAAGAACTTCACACAAACAGTGGACACTCTCCAGAAGGAGAACCGAACACTAAAGAGTGAGATCAGCAAACGTGTGAACCAGCTCTCCCAGCAGCAGCAGCAACTGGCCCTCTTGGAGGAGCATTTCCAGAAGGAGACTGAAGAGATGAAGCAAAGACACAAACAAGAGCTAAGCCAAGCTGAGAAAGGCCGTGCTTCAACAGAGCTGGCCCTCATGGAGACCACAGCGGACAGTCAACGCAAGCTGGAGGTTCTGATGGTGGATATGGACACCATGGAGGAGCGGCACGAGAGTCATGTGAGGAAGCTGGAGGAGCAGTTTGAAGAGAGGATCTGTGAGCTCCAGCAACTCCACAAAGAGGAGCTGGAAAAGCTACGTTCCCAGTATCTGGAAAACATTCAGCGTGTCCAAGAGTACCAACAGGACAAAAAGGGACCTGACGTTTCCCATTCGCTTCCGTGTGACGAGGCCGCTACACCAATGGAAGAGGAGGAACAGGGGAAGGGGGAGAACGCACAGGACATGTCAGAGGTGGACTCCATGGTGGTTCTGAAGGATCGGATCCAGGAGCTGGAGACTCAGATGAACACCATGAGGGACGAACTGGGGAACAAGCACCTAGAGGGAGATGTGGCCAGCCTGAGAGAGAAATACCAGAGAGACTTTGAAAGTCTTAAGGTTTTTGCTCTTTCATTTTACCTTAGCCAAATCTTTTTTTTTTTTTTAAATAAATTAGACAGTAGTAGATAATTAAATAGTTCATCAATCTACTAATATGCACAGAGGATTTTGAGTTGGGAAATGGTGTGAGATTATTTGTAGATATATGTAATTTGCACCAAGATTACATCAGTTTGTTTTTTGTAATATGCTTGTGATTGTAGTTTTGAGGGATGTCCTGACCCCCCCAGCCCCTTACACAGCCTCTAATAGAAACTCTGAAACTTATTTTTAGAATTGCCTTAAGTGATTCTGACTTTCCATCTAAAGTTGAGAGCAAGTAAAATATATCATCATTATATTCTGAAATACATCCACATCTACTTGATGGATTGGCACAAAATGTACAGATATTCATGGCTCCCAAGTGATGAATCTGAATGACTATGGTCCCCTGACTTAGCCTCTGGCACCACTATTCAGTGAAATTCCTTGTCAATTATTGGTTGGGTTTTTTGTGACATTTGGTTCAGCAATTCAATTTTCCACAGAGTGAATTTCAGTAGCTTTGGAGACTTTTTAACTAGAGCTGTTGAGATCAGAAAATCAAGAAAATACTATAACAAAGTAGTGTTTTATATATTATCAATGGAGAAATGAGTGTCATTGTGGGCAGGATTTAGGCACTCATGTCTTAATTTAAAATATGAACAAAATACTGAAGTTTAAGTGCAGTTTTTCAACTATCAGCAGCACTTCAGAAGATTAATGCACTTGAGAGATACTGCTGAAATACAGGGAAACCAATGTCTTTTTTTGCAATACAATTCTATTGCATCACTTTGTGAATAAAATGAAACAAATTACATAGGCAATATCTGGTTGGGACTTCCCTTGTAGTTTTATATAATGATGAAACAAAGCAATCCACTGGTTGAAGTTCTTAAGTATATCCTTATTTAAACATCCTACATGTAAAAAGTGTAAAATGTCTTGCCTCCAGCATGGCTTCCCAGTAGACATACCATTTCCCACATTCAATAATAGAAGGAAGTTCAGTCTCTTAATAAACAAATGCAGCTCCACTGGTATAGAACATCACTGCTTTAACTTGCTCTCTTACTAAAAGAACTGGGCTTTAGATCATAACAAGCTTGCATGCCTGCTATCACTGATTTTGCATGACACACTACAGTATGTAGTCTAGTGAACAAGTAATAGATATTTCACTGAATCTGTAGTCACAAATTTAAATGTAGGTGGTAAGTACAAAATGAATTTTATAATGACAGATTGTTGACCCTTTCTTCCCACAGGCCACGTGTGAACGTGGCTTTGCAGCAATGGAGGAAACTCACCAGAAGGTCATACAAGACCTCCAGCGGCAACATCAGAGGGAGATTTCCAAACTTATGGAGGAGCGAGAGAGACTATTGGCTGAGGAGACGGCTGCCACAATCGCTGGTAAAGAAATAAACCATATTTCCACCCTTAATTGCTATATTTTAAACAAGACCACTATTTAAATGTGTGTGATCTGACTTTAATGTAGCTATTGAAGCTATGAAGAATGCGCACAAGGAGGAAATGGAGAAGACCCATCGCTCCCAACTGAGTGGACTGAACTCTGACATTGATGAACTCCGCTTGCAATATGAGTATGTTTTTTAAGAAGGACATGAAAACTGTTGGACAGTCCTTTATTTATTTATTTATTTTTAGGTTTTCATATCATTCTGTAGCCTCCCAGTATAGTCCCTTATGCATTCCAACAATATCTTAGAGTTAAACATTTTCATTTGTGACCTGACAGATTTCTGTATGAGGACGTTATTACATATAAACCACCTGTTGACAGGAAGAGGGGGGGGGGGAGGGGGGGGCATCAGAGCTGTAACTTATGTCACTGCTTTTTCAGGTCAATGGCTCAGAGTTTCCATTTGAAAAACCCAGAAAAACAGTATAAATGGTGTTGCCCTTTAAATTGTTGTGAATCAGAAGTCTGATATTTCCTGCATGTTCATTTGACTTTTTCTTGATTTAGAGAAAATGCTTGTTTGCCTGTTAACTTTATAACAATAAGGACAACTGTAAGTGCTTAGTCTCGTCAGTCTTGCTAATCCTGCAAAAGAGCTTTTATGTAGCTGATATGTTATTGTGATGGTGTTCAGGGAGGAGCTGCAGTCCATCCAGAGAGAACTGGAGGTGTTGTCAGAGCAGTACTCCCAGAAATGTCTGGAGAACGCTCACCTGGCCCAGGCCCTGGAGGCCGAGAGGCAGGCCCTCAGGCAGTGTCAAAGAGAGAACCAGGAGCTCAACGCTCACAACCAGGTTTGAATCCTCACACACAAGCACTTGTACACCGCCTGATTGATTTCACCAAAAGTTTAAGTGATCTCCAATCACGATCATTCAAGATTCTGATGGTTCACCACTATCCTTCCAGGTTTTAATAATGCATTGGACAATTCTTATCCTAATTTTAGTAGTTTCATCAATCTTCTTAGTTGTTTTGTTTTTTTGTTTTATTTTTTTGCTTGATGCAGGCCAATAATTTGACCATCTAAAACAGACTAACATCTTTTCCACGACCACAGGATGTGTCTTCTGACACGGTTGTTTAAGAAATGAGAAGCTACTCACTGCATCAGTCAGGATTAAATAACTTCTTGCCAGCTGAAACATATCACTGCAGTAATTATCCAATGGAAGGCTCTTACCTATTTGCCGAGTTAAATTCAGGTGGTGACTTTTTTGGCCAGGCACTGCGTGTACATAGAAAAACATTTCACCCATCCACCCGTGATAACGTAACTTTATTCTGCCCAACAGGAATTAAACAACCGTCTGACTGCAGAGATCACTCGGATGCGCTCTTGTTTCAGTGGTGAAACGGCGCTGTCGCCAGTTACCCAGGGCAAAGATGTGTATGAACTGGAGGTATGTTTAAACACACACATGCACACACAACCAGAGTTTGCTCTTTAATCTTATGAGGGTTTTCTGCCATCTTGTAGGTCTTACTACGAATTAAGGAGTCAGAGATCCAGTATCTAAAACAGGAAATCCACTCTTTGAAAGATGAACTGCAGTCTGCATTAAGGGTATGTAGAACTAATCTTAATGTATTGAAAACAATTTAGTGAAGCCATGTCCCTGTATTTCTTCATGTCTTATAACAAAATTTGAAAAGAGGCAGTAACATTGATTTCATTTCAACAGGACAAGAAATATGCCACAGACAAATATAAGGACATCTATACAGAGCTCAGCATTGTGAAAGCAAAGGCTGACTGCGACATCAGCAAACTGAAGGAGAAGCTGCTCATTGCCACAGAAGCTTTAGGCGAGAGGACTGTTGATGGAACGGTCACATCTGGATACGGTAAATATATGATGTTAATTTAATCATTGTTTACTCACAACTTTTCTTTGCATGTCCAAAGTTTTCTAAGTAATGAAGCCAATTTGAAGTCATAAACTTTAATGACGACCAGCTTTGTCACTGTTGTTTAGATTGAAAACTGCATTGTGGGGATTATTAAGGATCTTTTAAAGAGTAAATTTAAATGGTTTATTGTTCATCATGATCATTATTATTATGTTGATATGTGGATAAATTTAACAAAAAGAAAAATAACCATTTCATTACAACTCAGATTCAGTTTAACATTTTTATAGTGACCCTGTAAATTTGACAAAAATGCTATTTATCATTTTCACACCAGAAAATTGTTAAAAACAAATAGTTTGATGAGCACCGGCGAGGTGAGTGCTTACTTAAATTAAATGAATGAGGGTGTAATATACTACCAAGGCATGCATTTAAGAGTTAAGAAGAAATATGAGCATAGCTGTTTGTGTCTATCGTTGCTGTTTGAGGTTAATGATAATAATGGTATAACCTCATTGTGTTTTCAGATATCATGAAATCCAAAAGTAATCCAGATTTCATGAAAAAGCAATCTAAGCAATCAAGAGGCATACGGTCGAAGGTGAGTGTCAGCTTCAGTTAAATTGTTTTTCCTTCCCTTATTACAGGCATTTTGTCTCAAATTCACACAAACAGCTGGAGTAGAATCAATGCACTCTAAAGCTACCATCGTCAGTCTGCTGTGTGATGTGATGTCGAAGCTTTTGTCATGCAGAATTTATCACTGTTAACTGTTGAGCCACCACGTGCTGTAGAAATGTGCTCCACAGTCGGTCGCTCGGGACATTTTTACTCTTGTCCTGTAAGTTTGTCACCTGTCTGTTTTGTCCGTCAGTCTGTCACTGAACAGGTCTCATGGGATAGCTGACAGTCCCATTGTGGGATGATTCCCCCCCAACCCCCGCCCCAAGATGTGCTGTAGGTATAGCATGACGTAGAGCAAAGCATGCCCTTAACCACCCTTGCATGATCTCCCCTCCCTACACCCTTCCTTTTTGCCCCAACCTGCACCACCGAAGACATTTGCAGTGTCCACCCCCTCAGTAGAATATCACAGGTGTCAGCATTAGCAGTTGTCACACAGTGTCATAAAAAACACTTTCTGATTGCAGTCCTCTCTCTGTTTAAAAAATAACTGGGATTCTGGGAAATACACATTCATATTTTTTTTCTTGTGTTGTGAGTGTTGTGAGAAAATCAGTATATTTTTTTTTTTTTTACAGTAAATATGAACCTACAGCCAGCAGTCCTATAGTTTAGCCTGAAGACTGGAAATGTGGCTGTAGTGATAAGTAAAGCTCATCATTTAAGATATGTTATCATACCTGTTAGTGAGATTTAGAGGTGCAGAAAGGTGGATTTACAGCAAGATAACATGCAGAATAAGGCTGTTTGGGTCTGGAAAAGTAGTTTGTGAATACCAATGCACTAATGAACTATCTCAGATCATTATGTAGAGGAATAAGAGCGCTCTTTTTTTTTATGCGACATACCTCATATATTCCAACATTGTTTTCTCTTAATGTAATTGTTGTCTTTTGTCTGTTTTGAGTTTTCAAACCCTCAGTCTTTGAATCTGTTTGTCTGTTGTGTGCACCAGTAGGTCCTACCCAAGCCCTAAGTGGCAAGTAAGACAAAACAATCTGGTGATCCATTTTCTGGGTCTGATGTTCCTTAATCTAGTTTTTGTGGGAAAGAAATTGCCGACATCATGTTTTAAGTGACTTTTTTCATCTATAAAAATAGGTATTTTTAAAAAAAGGGTTGGCAGTTGAAAAAAAATACTTTTCAAGGTGTTTGTTGTTGTCATACTCATTTTGGCCACAAGGGGCTGAAGTGTGCCATGTTCAAAATAGGACTAAAAAGCTAATTCCTCTATTCACTCTATATACGTATAATGTATGTAACATTATTGACATGTCTTTCTTTTGGATGACCTGTACCTTTACCTTTAAATATATTTTAGCACTAACACCAGAATTGTGCCAATTAAAATGCATTTCTAGCCAACATGAGGTAGTGGTGCATTTCAGCCTCCTGTGGCTGAAATGAGTATTACAACAACAAACACCGGACAAATGACCCTAACAAAAAAATAGCCTGCTGAATCACCTGCTATTTTTCCCCACATGTTTCACAGGTGAAAAAAAAGGAAATGTAGATTATCCTCGCAAAAACCATTCTTTTTTAAACCTTTTTCAACAGTCAGATAACAGTTTAGATCAGACTTAGAAAATGGATCAGCAGAATTGTTTTTCTCACTTCAGGGCTTCTGTAAGGGACTCTTGTGTGGCATGATCATATCTCAACATAACCACTTTTTCTGTACATCATATAAGTATGTCATCCAGAGCAGATGTGTCTGGGATTGATAGCTGGTTATCATAAAACATAACTATTTTGTGGTGTCTGTGTGTGTTTTTTGTTTTTTGTTATTTTTGTTCCCCTTTTCTGCCCACTTGGACCGTTATCATCAATTAAAAACAAATTACTTTGCTTTTCTTATCTTTAACAGAGCCTGAAAGAGGGACTAACTGTGCAGGAGCGTATGAAGCTTTTTGAGGCAAAAGATTCCAAAAAGATTTGAATATCAAGAATCTGAATTTCCTTTTCTCTTCCCTGACCTCGTCTTGTGGTCAGATCGCTGCAGCCGTGCCAGCGTCAGCTGAAGACTCTTATAGGAAATCTGTTAAGGTCAATTCTCAACCTGGACCTGCTGCTTCCATGCCTCTGATAAGTTGTCATATTTTTTGATTTTTTTTTTTTAACTAATGGAAAAAAGTTTTATTGAATCTATTCTGTGTAGGGTTCCTTTAAAAAATACATAGATGTACAATCTGTCCAAGTTGGAGACGTGTCAAATAAGCTGTGAGAGGGATACATGACAGCATTTTTATTGATCCTCCAGAATGCCAAAACAGACAGCAATACACAGTATGAATAATATATATTTCCCAATATGAATTAAGTATCTGCTGTATTTTATTATTGTTACAGTTTCTATATCTAATAATTTTTAATGTGTTTAATGTTGCACCAGTTCTGTTGTACATAACTACTGGATATATGTAAGAGTATGGTTTGCTATTGATTGTTGGGGCATCTGCTGTACTATAACTATGGTTTGATTGATAGTGGAAATCAATGTGATGCTTAACTTGCTTATGTATGAGAGTTTTATAAAAAATTGAGTGTCTGTGTGTGAAGGGGGAAGAGCAGGGTGGGATTGCACTTATCACTTGACTACTTGAGGAATCTTTTTTTTTTGTCTCAAATTGGTGTAGTGACTTCAAGTCAATTATTGCAGTGCAACCAAACATCCTGACTTCTGTCAAATCTAGTGAACAACCGTAACTTGTTAGTGATACTGGATTTTTTTTTTTTTTTTTTTTTTTTTTTTACGTTTCTTAAAACCTGGATTTGTGTTTGCTCAGTTTTGACTTTGGTGTGAGAATTATCATCTCAGAAAAACTTAAACTATTTAGGACTTTGCATGACTGTACAGTAACTTTGAATTGCAGAATGATCATGTTGCCTCATTTTCCTACTTTATGCTTTAGTGTGGAACTCTTTAACACTAATAAGCTTTGCTTTGCAAGTCCTACTGTTTAGGTGTTGAGATTGAAATGTTTTACTGTAAGCGGCAGTCTTGAAGCACTTGGCCCAATCCCTGACCTCTCACTGAAATCTAGTCGTGCCTCAACTGAGTGAAGAATATTAAACATCCATGAAACCTGTGCAGCTATGGAAACACACTGTATAGTATTCAAACCACGCCTTGTATATATATATATGCCACACGGAAGACTTCTGTGTTTTGTTTTAAACTTGTACCTTGCTCACTAGCTCTATATGAAATATATATGAATATTTTTTATTTTCATTTGAATGTATAACGTCAAATAAATGAAGTGTTTGGAAATCTTGGAGCAATATTTTTCCCCTAAACAGCCATCAGTTGATGTCCTGAAATAATGGAAATCCACATAATGATAAACCAATTAGTGAATTGTGGTTAATTGTTATGTTCTCACTGGAAATTATTCACTGGAAAAATCTTAATATAGTGATAGCTTATATTATTTTGCCAAAAAATACCTTTAATACCTTTAATTCACTTCCTTCAAAGTTACAGGGCAATATAGTGGACATCACAATGAATTCCTTCCAAGTCTTCACTACATACATTGAGTCTGGACAGACATGGATGTAAACTACAACTTGACTGGTTGGTGGAGGCATGCACATGTGAGATGGTTATTCCAGTTTCTTTCTATTAGAGGCTCCTTACTCAAACTAAACTTACTCAAGCCTCGCCACGCGTCTGTCAGGTGAGCTTTATTAGATAGTAATTCATCACACCAACCAGGTGGAGTGAGTAAATACAGCTCACCTAGAAGCTAAAAATAGATTTGCACTTCCTGCAGTACTTTTCCAACAGTGCAGTGATATAAAAGGAACAGAACAGAGTAAGAGTCCTTCTCGCTGCTTACTTTATTAGTATCATAGCTGTCTAAGACACAATTTCTGAAATATTAGTCACAAAAGCAAAGTAGTTTAAAAGAACAAATAGTCTTTTAAACCAACCTTAATGGCTCAGTGGTACAGATTTAACCAAATAAGTTTTCCGAAGCAGTTCAGCAGCTCCTAATAATGCAACATCCACAAGCCATGTAGACATTAAGTGTACAAGCATTAGAAATGTATTCTTTGTGCCTTAATTTATATATTAACTACCAAGAACATTAAAATGAAAAGCACACACACTTAACAAACCGCAGAAAAGAAATTACAGTTAAACTTTTAATAGCTGCCAACTCTTTTTCGCTCTCTTTCGTCTCTTTTTTCATGTGGAAAACAACCACATATATCACACGAACAATGCACACTGCACCTAACAAGTTGTGGAAAGCTCCTCAGGAAAAATACCCAGCTGTATGGGGCAATTTTTATTTGGCAGCAATTATGGTAAATATTAACACGAAGGTACACAGATTTATCCATAAACATATTAACATGTATAACTTAATAATTCCAATGCAACAACACAACAACTTGCCTACATATGATATTGGGTTGTTTTGTTTTTCTTGTTATTACTTATTAATTCTGAAACTATATTTTCTTATTAGAGTGATTGATTTTACTAGGTTATTATTTTTCATTTCATTTTCACTTGTTACGATTACAGCCTTTAAATTAAAAGGGTACTGAAACACTGCTCAATACCAGTGGTGGAAGAAGTAATCATATATTTTACCTGAGTTAAAGTAGAAATGCTACAGTGTGAAAAATACTGTGCTACAAGTAATATCAAAATCTTACTTAATTAAAAGTAGGAAAGTATTGGCATCAAAATACACTTAAAGCACAAAAAATAAAAGCACTGGTTATGCAGAATAGACCATTTCAGGATAACAGATATCATATTTTTGGATCATAATTACTGATGTATTAATGTATTCATTATTTTGCATACTGCTGGGTAGCTTAACTTATAACAATATATTGTAATTTATTGCTGGATGTATGTTTTTTACTCGTGATCAAAATTTGTTATAAGCAACAAGTAACTAGTGCTGTCAAATAACTGTAGAGGAGTACAAGGTACAATATTTGCCAGTATTTGAGTAAATGTATTTAGATTTTGTGAAAAGATTGTCTTGAGTAAAGTGAAATTTCACTTTACATTTATTCTAGCCAATTAGGCGTGCCAGTTCATCATCTCCACCTCTTCCTCCTTCCTCTTCCTTCTCCTCATTGTCTTTTAAAGCATCTACCAGTCTGACCCAGAAGGCGTCCTGCTTTTGAGGTTCCTCGGGCCACAGCAGGTAGGTCTTCTGATGTACGATCTTACGCAGGCGTGCGTAGGGAGACAGACAGTGTTCAGGGATCTCCTCCAGGAACACCAGCAGCATGACGTCACTGCCTTCACACAGGAGCCTCAGACTGGCCAGCTGAAACTCCACCGAACACCACTCGCTCCTCAGGAAGTGACGCGTCACCACACAGATGGTGTGGCGGGAGTTGTAGATGGCTGCCTCGATGTTCTCCAGAACAGCAGCACCGGGGCGGAAGTCTCTGTGGTGGAGGCAGAGTCGGAGCCTCGGTGCTCCAGCGGCCGGCCTCTCTAGATTGGGCACCAGCTGCTCCATCACCCAGGCCTCGTCCTTGGAGCTGTAGGAGATGAATGCATCATATTGGAACTTGGCCCCTGCTGCCCCCCTGCGTCCACGTAGCCTCGCCCTGAGGATGAGCAGCAGGTAGCGCAGAGCAGGGCCGTGTGTGTGCCAGACCAGGCACACACACACAAACAACACATCCAACACAGAGCAGGTGATGAAGAGAGAGAAGGAAACATGTTCATAGGAGCAGGCTTTGTCTTCAAACTGCCACAGGTAGGGAGCTCTCCTGTTGTTGTCACACTGCAGGTTGTACAGGTAGGACACCTGGAGGGAATTTAACAGGAAAAATAAGAAACAAAAAAAAGCCACACCCATGTAGTTTTAGTTATTATATATCATTGATACTGTCTGCAGCTTCTTGTACCTGTGTATGAGTGTTGTGGATGGCCCAGTTCTTGAACCAGGCGTTATCACAGGTACAGCTGAGTGGGTTATCTGTAATGTCCAAAACACGCAATCTGGAAACATAAAAACATACACCAGTGTAGATGGCTTTATTAAATCTAAATTCACACCAAATATCTATATACCAGGACACGTGAGGTGGACATAGAAGCATATGGTGAGCGATTCTGGATAAAGCTGATTGCTGAGTCTCATTCCCAGTTAAATACTGATGCTTTGGGTTGGTAGCTCAGACTGAGCCACTCATCAACGCAATGATGTAAAGTTTTGTTACAGATTAAAAAAGTGCAAGATAGATGACACGTAGCTTAGTTTCTGTATAGAGTGTTATCTTCTCATCTAACTCTTGGCAAGACAGCAACGTATTTCTCAATCCTAAATTATTTTTTTAAGAGCTGCTTGCTAGATATTTCAGTATCTCCTCTACCTGGGCAGAGCATCCAGCATCGTTTTGTCCACAGTGTGGAGGTGGTTCGACCGGACTTGGAGAACTTCCAGTGTGTTATTTGGAGGCAGTAGGTTAGCTGGTAGAGCATCAAGGTCTGCCCTGTAAAGAGTCAACTTCCACAGCTTCTTCAGAGGAGACAACACTGCACTCATGTTGGTCGTTTTCATAACCACTCCAGCTATGTACAGGTATTTCAAATTGACCAGTGGAACGAAGGCGTCAGGATGGAAGTCGATCTTGATGCTGTGCCCGATGGCGACCGAGATAAGTTGACTTGGACCTTGGAAGAAATTTGGTCCAATGTCACCAATGCCTCGACCTCCGGGCCCCTGGTAGTTCATCTCCAGATACTCAAAATAAGACATGGAAGACAGGTTAACAGATTAAAATACAGATCTGTGCATTCAGTGCATCACATTTCACAATAACTGACTTTAAAAAATATGTCATACCACCAGAGAATTAAGGTTGATGAAAGGACTTTCATAGGATTTAAAATGAAGGCGGTTGTTGTACAGAACAAAAGACCTTAAATTGACCAGGCCAGACAGAATGGATGGTGTCAGCCTCTTGATGCGGTTCCCACTCAAGTCCAGGTAACTAATATGCAGATAGATATGATAAATAAATAAGAGGTGGACAAGGTTCATGAAAGATGAACGTCCTAGCAGAGAATACTAAATACCTGAGCCTTGTCAGGTCTTGGAAGGAGCCTTCTTCAATGAAATCAATGATGTTTAGACTGAGATTTAGCTTTGTTAGCTTCCGCAGCTTATGGAAGGTCTTCTTGGTGATGTATTTTAGCAGGTTGAACTGCAAGTAGAGCTGCCGAAGTTCAATAAGGGCACTGAATACCTTTGGTGGTAATTCAGTGATTTCATTTTTCACGAGAGACAAGCGAGTCAGCTTCTTCAGAGGGATGAACCAGTTAGAGTCAATGTCACGAAGTCTGTTACAGTCGAAGCTTATAAAGGTGAGGTGGGTCAGGTCTTTGAATGTGTCCGGTTGAACGATGGCCTTATTTTTATTCAGTTGCAGCGTTTGCAGTTCTTGGTAACCGTCAAATGTGGTACGAGATATCTGCCTCAAACCACAGTTGATGAGATCAAGTCTGCTTGTATTTCCCTTTCCCAGTGACAACTGGGCAACATTCCCAAAGTTTGCATCCTCAATAACAATTACAGGTGGAGTGGCACAGTCCAGCAGGCTGGTGTTAGCTTGAGGTAACCTGGATCCTTTCAAGTCAATCTGTGTCAAATAAAATGCACATAACATGTCTTTAAAAAACATGGAAACACATAGGTCCTGTTTAAACCTGGTATTAACATGCGTCTTCTGTGATCTGATCACAAGTGGACAACTCTAAGTACAGGTGTGAACGCACCCAGGATTGTGTGATCAGGGCTGCGTGTGACCATATACTTTCAGCAGTGTCTGTTACAGGCATACAGGAGAGACACACAGTGGTGAGCTGGGATTTTATAACAGATGCACATTTTGTGTCTCTTGGCTCTGCCATTAATGCCTTTCTTCATCATCTGTGATGTGACACATCTAATTGACTTAGAACTGTCCACTTGTGATTGGATCACCCTGAGCACATATTTATGTCAAGAATTGAACAGGCTCATAGATTTTGCATAAGAAAGGTGATCAGCAAGTGCACGTACCTCTACTTTCTTAAGTTTGTCCATGCCTTTTATCAATCTACAGATAGTCAATGGAGATTTCTCCATGAACAGAGAAAATGCCACCCAAGACAGATTCTTTTTTGTCTCCACAGAGAGTCCTAGCAGCATTTCTGCTTTAACTCCTTGACAAAGCAAACTTTTCAGCCTGGGGTTGGAGGCAAAAACATCCGCCTGCAGCTCCAGCTTTGAGTTATTGGACAGTCGGATGTACTCAAGGGCAGGAAAACAGCTCACATTCACCCTCTGGATGTTGTTTGCGAAAAGATCAAGCCGCATAAGAGTGGAGGATCCACCGGACTCTCCACAGCTGAATGCCCCGAGCATGTTCAGAGATAGATCCACTTCTTCAATAGCTGGGAGGGAATCGAACAGACCTGGAGAGATTGTTTGAAGTATGTTGTGGGTCAAAAGCAGGGTTTGTAGCTTGGTGAGTCCATCAAAGGCACTGGAGTGGATGTGTGAGATGTTGTTGCAATTGAGGTTAAGGAAAACCAGGACACCTAGGCCTCTGAATTCTCCTCCTTTTAGAGAGACCAGCATGTTCTCACTCAGGTTCAGGTGTTTGAGGCCAAGCACCTGGCTGAAGGATCCAGGTGGGATGACTCGGATTTTGTTCTTGGACAGGTTGATTGTTGTTACGTTATCTGGGATCATGCTAATGACTTCAGAGAGGTTAGCAATGTTCCTGTTGAAGCACCACATGATGTCTGTTGAGGGGAAGTTCTGAGAGCAGCCTTTAAAGCCGAAACCACAGCAGGCCGAGGTGTTGAGAAGAAGCAGGAACAGGGCAGTTCGCACCATCTTTACTTGGAAGTTCCTTTGACACTGACCGCACAGGGGACAGACCAAAAAAATCTAAATATATGTTCAGAGAAGAGCCAATGCATCATGGGGAAGTTAAAAACACACTGCAGCTGCACTGAACGCTTCTTGAAAAGACAAATAATTTAAACCTGACATGCCTGATTTTTTTTTTTTTTTTTTTTTTTTTTGGCCTCTTGGGGATAAACAAAGTGTCATATTATCACCTTTTAAGTTGATATGATTAACTTGTTAGTAAACAGGAGCCTACACACTTTGCAGCTCTGCTTTTGGTTTTGGAGTCCGAAGGATTGAACTCAAGTCAGAGTTGACTCACAACTTTGATGACTTTGGACCAGATTTGAGAAAATCAAAACAGACTTGAACTTTAACACTAATGATCATGATGTTACTTGGATTTGAGTTGTTTGACTTGAAGATACTTATGATAGGCTACCTTACACCAAGCTCAAAGATAAAAGATTTAAAATTTTGTTATGATTGGCACTAATACTCTAATGTACAGACTGTCAGTGAAAGGTCGGAGTCAGACAACAAAGGAAAAGAAATCTGGCCTTACAATGGCACAGTAGACATTTCCTTTACCAATAATGTATTAATGCAATAACTTTTACAGAACTAATTGTAAAAGTCATATTTTCTTCTTTTACGTTTTTACATCATATTCCTATTGATATTTCTTATACCCCAACTCTGTAACATTATATATTTCATCTTTCAATATTTGCTAAACATTTTGCATGTCCCAACCCTAACAATTTTAAAACATTAGAACTTACCCCTTTACACTCCTCTTATGCTGCTCTAATTCTCTCAACTGCACTTCCTTGTCTGGCATCAGTTCTCTAAACTCTGTCTTGATAATAATCAGTCTCTTGTTTTCTTTTTTTTTCTTTGAGGAAGGATGTTGTATATGGCTGTGTGTATACTCACTGTATTCAAAAGTAAGATAGTTCTTGTACTGCCCAGTTGCATGTGGTAATGATATTTAAAGACACAGTGACTGTGATTGATTGTGTTATATGTGTTGTGTGATATAAAGATCATCAGAGTGTTTTTAGTTGTTGTAAGTGCTGAATGCACCATGTTCTCCATCTGGCTCTAAATCATTTGTCCACATGAGGGCGCTATCTACTTGGAACCTGATTTTAATGAATACAGCAGAGATTTTGTGTCTAAAACTTCCAGCCATCAAAACTGGTATTTAGCAGAAATCCTTAATCCAGTCAGAGACATTGTACCAACATTGAGATTATTTTCCTGAAGTGATAAACTGTTCTCTTATGGTAAAATCCAGCATCAGTTAAAAAGCCAAAGGATTTTTTTTTACAGCTCTACTGTATGATTTTATTCATGAATGCACACATATCTGATTTAAAAACAACAACAAACATTTGATGTGGTGGGCTGATATTTATGATGCTTTTAACATTTCTTAACATATATATATATACACATATATATACTATGCATGATAACTGAAATTCTGAATATTTGCAAATATTTACTAGAATAAGTGTGTTGTTTTAAAGAAAGATTACAGGTATAATATTTGTAATAACGTGACAAAAGTGAAACAGATGGTGCAGACATTTTGACCTCTTCAGGCTGAGCATCCACTGTGGGCTCCTCTGGTCGTGGCGGCTGACCTTTGCTGTTGTGTCTCGAGTGTGAAGGTGGTGAAGGGGCCAGGGGACGAAGGATAGCCCAGTGTTAGGTGTCCATCCTGGAGGGGACAGGTAATCCTCCGTTTAGTCTATGTGGAGCTCGGCCATGGGGCCCTGACCTTTGCAGCGGGGCTCCTGGATCCACAAACAGAGGCACAGGTGACCCCGCTGATGGTGTTTTAGCTCAAGGGGCTGTTTCACCTTTAGCACAGCCACCCACCTACATCAGGGCAGATAGAGGAGAGTCAGGTGGTGCTGCCACCATGAATCTGTTTGTCTTTTATTTAGACTCTATTATTGTGTTGATCGTATTTAGCCACATCTTTTCTTAATGTTGTACCTTATACAGTTGGATTAAAAATCTATTGTTTCATTTTATTTTGTTTTTAGTTTCTTTTTCTTCCCATTTTCCATTTTCTTATTATTATTCCACTTTTACACTGCAAAATAAACACTTGAGAACACTTGAGTTTCAAGGCAATATCAATAGATTTTTGAGCCCAAAGCTAATGTGTGTATGTGATAATTTTTTTCTTTAGATATTTTAGAAAGCCTTAAAATATGTATTTCAAAAGTGGCTGAGCAAACTCATTGCAGTGAAAGTGAATAATGGTTAATAATTTAATGTTATCAGTTGCCACCATTTAATGTTTGAGCACTCAAATGAGGATAAATCAGGTTCACAGCTCAATGTGAACAATTATTGAAATACTTGTACTGTTTTTTTTTTATCTAAAAGATTCAAATTTATATAGAAGAAAACATTTTAAGTATCCCAACAAATGATTATAGGCCAGCTGAACTGAGTTTGGTTTATTTCAAAACTTAGGAGTTTGAGTTTGATTCAAAAATCAAAAATCTAGTGACAGCAGTTTTCTCAACTTTTCTCTTCAGTGTATAAAAAGAACGAAACTCTTAGTTTTTACTCAGTTTATTCAGAGAAATACAGTGTGTATAGTACAATTTATTGTCATCAAGTGAAATGATGCAGTCCAACATGACATCATCCATATAAAACCATTTACCCTTTAAAACATTTTACTTACATTTGTACTTACAATATTTACAAATCCATTCAAAGGATTGTCTCTCAACATGATTGTAATTGATTTATTTGTTCAAATTATCCTGATGGAAATTATTAAGTGCTGATGTAACATTTTATAATTATTTTTAGGAGAACATTATTGTAACAATCAATGTCCGTAGTGCATTTTTAAGACTTTTCTTCATTCTCTATATGTCTTATAAGGTGCAAAATGTTTGAGGTTTTTGTGAAGTTGAACTGAGAATAAGAGTCTCCTTGTCCCGTCAGTGAAACTCAAAGACATGCCAGTAATAATGAAGACAACTGCATTTGAACAACTGGAATCAGTAATGTAACAGTCAGAAGAACATAAGTTTAATTGTCAGTAGCCGTCAAAGGGCTCAGAGGACACTGGGTTTCTAGTCGCTGTATGGATGGGGGTCTCTTTGGGGTCTTGGGGATGTCAGTGAACACCACTGATCGGCCATCAGGGCAGAGTAGGACGCTGGAGTCCGCCTCACACTTTGTGGTTCTGCTTGGCCATAAAGCCTCAGCAGAACTGGGCCTCATGCCAAGACCACCAGGAGTGAGGACCTCTGTGTTCACCACCGCTGCCTGACTCATCTTGATCAGCATGTCCAACGACTGCTTACGACTCTCCAACGAAGCCTTCATGGCCTTCCTCTCGCTCTCACTCTCATCTTCGTCCTTTTTATCCTCCAGCTCCTCATCCTCCTCCTCTGTCTCCGTTGTGTTGTCTCTTAGGCTGCTGTCCTCTCTCACAGTGTGGTCACCGACCGAATCTGATGAACCCCTTTTCACTGACAGGTCGAGAGGCCCATCGCTCTGGCGAGCTGTCCGCTCCAGTGCCTGGTGGATGTGGGAGAGCTCGCTGCGGATTTTGCTCAGGTGTTCCCAGAGGTGACGCTGGGCGGGAAGGTCCTCCTTCTCCAGGTGGGAGATTTTGCGCTCGGCCTCCTGGTACTCCTGCAAGGCCTTGGAGAGGTCGCTGAGGAGAGCAGCCACAGACTCTGAAGCTCCTTCCCCAGTTGTCCGGGCAGCAGTCGATTCCTGGCTGTTGGTTCCCCCACAGGTAGAAAGAGAGGATGTTTCACTGTTGGGACTGGTGAGATGATCATTGTACCACAGTTCAGTGGGCCGGGTCTGAAGCTGAGAATCCTGCAAACTGAGGACAGGAGAAAAACTTTTCAACATTTGAAATTACAATTTAACAAGTCTACAAAGATTCTCAGTCATCCAGGTCATGGGATTATCTAGGAGCTGTACAAAGGAAACTGGACTTGCTCGGGGGACCTCAAGCAAGTCGAGTTGCCTAGAGAGTACAGTTTAACAAATTTCCCTGTAGATAATTACATGATACAAAACAAGAATATTTTATGGAAATATTTACCTCCCATGGAAGAAAAGTTTGTCTGCTGCCATATTGAGAGTCGACGCAGTCTGAATGTTCTTCAGGAGGTCTAAAGTGAAACCTATGGCTGGCTTCTTCTCCACAGGTGCCTCATGGTTCCCAAGTGGGGCCCCTGTCCTCTTGAGACCCCAGCTTCCTTTACCTTCCTTGGCTGTTGCCTGCAGTTTATCCCCCAGCCTGTAGCCCTGGTCGGGGGAGTCTCTCTGAGGTGACACCCAGCCCACAGGGGAGACTGCGGTGGTCCCTGGCCGCAGGGCAGGCACTTTCCACAGATTAACTTTAGGCTGGAAGCCAGACAGCGGATTTGCTTCTAGACTGTTTGGGGACGTCTTGAGTACTTTGCTGGCATCGCTCTGACTGGAGGTCGGACCGAACGTGTGTTCACACAGGAAGGGGTAGTAGAGACGAGGGGGAATTAGAGCTCTGTCTGTGTGGGTGCTGGAGGCTGGGTGCACCAACTGAGCGGCCGACGCCAGGAAGGGAAGCTGGGCGAGCTGAGCGTGGGTCTGGGCAGTGACACCTGTGGCAGCTGTGGGAATGGCTGAGTTCATGTAAGAGAAGAGGCTGGGGCTGATGGGGTAGCCCACCCCGAGCATTGACAGGTTGAGTCCAGTGGGATCCTGGTAATCCACCAGGTTTGGTGGAGGAGGGTAACAGGGGATTGAACTACTCACTCGAGGCTGAGCACCTTCAGCTTTGGCCTTAGTGTGGCTGGACGCTAACAGCCGCCATTGCTCTGACAGCAGGCCAGGAGCTGTTAGACATGTCTTGGATAGCTTATAGTGCTTGAGCTGAGCCTCTACCTCTACTGAGCGCGCTCGCAAGAGCTGATCTTCCAGGGAGAGCATGTCCGCCATCAGAAGCTCTGACTCTGGCTGTTTGGTTTTCTTGGTAGCACACTCTGTGGCGTCTCCTCTGCTGTTACTGGAGCTCTCCTTTGTCAGCCCAGGGACCTCTATTCCCTCTCCTCGTCCTCCCTCTTCTTCATCTTCTACTCCCTGGCTTTCCCTGTCCTCACCTTCCTCCTCCATGGCCCTTTGTTTTCTTTGTCTCTCCTCTGTTGCCTGCTCTAGCCCATCTTTCCCCGTAGCTTGAAGGCCGTGTGCCTGCTGAAACGGTCGTAGCTGCTCCGGGTGGAGGATGTTGCCCTTTTTATACGGCCAGTCTGACTCTATGAGCAGAGAGAGGGAGTTCTTGCACAGGCTGTACTTCATATGGTTGTAAAGGTGGGACTTCTCCATGCAGGTGAAGGGGCACTGGAAGCATTTGTAATTGTAGGGTTTGCCCCATGGCCGGGGAATATAGTGAGGCTTCTTAGGCTTGCGCTCCTTGTGTTTGCTAGCAGACGTCACTTTACAAGTGTCTTCCTTGGACATGATGGGTCTTGGTATTTATACAGTTTGTGTGATCGTATTAAAATGATAATTCAAGACAGATTTGTCGATTTTATATCTTTTGTCCCAGGGTACATTTCACTGGATGCTGATTGTTCCTCAGTTTGGTAGGTCGATGAAAAAGAGCATTTCCTGAACCTGTGAACACACAAGACAGTTTTTGTATGAATAAAGGTTATATTCTTTAAAACAACCAAACCTCAACAAATTGATAGATTAGGTATTTTTATTTGCAGAAGCTATTTGCACCCAGGGTGGAAAGGCCAGTGTTGCTATTTATATATAGGTGTATGTAGCCCAAGTGTTCGTAGCCAACAATGCTATTTGCACTGGGGGAGAAAGGGATAGAAATTAAAACAGTGACTACAAGAGAGACAGGGAACAGTTAAATGGGTAAATATATCACTTTACAACTCCTTAAATTGCAGGTGTAGAAGCTGTTTGCTACACATTTCATAAATGGAAGGATGACAAGATTAAATAATGTAAAAGATAGTAAATAAATTAAATCGATGATACGATCAAAAGAAAATAAGTTGGCAATCATCTCCAACGCTGCTATTTATATATAGGTGTACTGTATATAGCCTTTCAGACAACCATGCTATTTTCAACTGGAACAGGCAATGTTGTTATTTACACCCAGGGTAAAATAAGCAATATAATTGGCCACATTTACTATTTATACAGCAACTGTTTACAGCCATGGTCTTTTCCTAAACCTAACAAAGTTGTTTTGTTGCCCAAACGTAGCCAAACTGCAACTGAAAACTGAAAATAATTACTAAAAAACTGAAAACAATAAGTCAGCGAAGACTAAAAAATAAGTTAATCCTGTGCTTAATCCATTCATCCACTGCAACATCCTGCAAAGCTAAACTAAGGGGGTCAAATGTGAATAGTTGAATAGCTGCAGTGTCTCTATTCTCACCTGGATGCAAATAAACCATATCATCAATATGAATTTAGCCACATGATCCAATTTAATTTTCTTATTTGTTCTGAAAAGTGGAGACAGCTTGCAGAGACGCAGATGTGCAAGAAGTCTAAATATCCAAGATAAAGTTGAATGTGCACTGAAGGGTGGTATATATCATTATGCACATATGTGTATTATGAGAGCACATTTGTTGTCTGCCTAAACTGAGGGTTGCCACTAACCTAACTGCAGGGAGGCCCACACTGCTCTGTTCTCACTGTACCTGCCACTACTCATTAGTTCCACTGCAGTACCAGGCGCTAGCAGGGTCCACGGCTGGGGGGCAATAAACCGGGCCGTCACAGGGGACTCTGCACCTGTGCAGGGGGCCCTCACAACATTCACAGGCCTAGTATGGGCTTAGGACCCGCACCCTTGGAGGCGGGCTACAGGCAGAACGCGGCCAGGCTGAGGGTTGCATAGAAGCGGCTGTGGAAGGGAGAGAGGAGTTGGGGGTTTGAGGCCTGGTTCCTAATGAGAGCCTGGCGTCATGCCTATAGGGCGTCATTAGTGCCAGGTCTGGGATCTGGGTCAGGACATGGTGCATAAGTTCAACTGCTCTCCTGTACTCTCATCTCATCTTAATACCTCTACGTTCAGTTGAGTCATACTTTATTACTCGATAAGCAGTAATAGCATAAGTACATTGTTATTATACAGTGTACAGGCACAAGATATATTGTATACACAACAGGAATGTAAAAAGAACATCTTTAATTTATTTATTATTTCATTTACATTTTTTTTCTTTTGCCATCCTTTCATCAATAGGCCGAATGTCTTTGCAATACTCTTTGCATCCTTATGAAATTGGACAAAGGCCTTGTGTGTATTCTGCACTCTCGGCATGGAATATGTTGCAGAAACTCTTGTTAAATACTTTTAAATCCAAAATGAGAGAATTAAAAACAGAATCCTTAGGATATGAATGGTTTTAATCTAACTGATTATGTAACTCACTCCTAGAAACTTTTTGAAATTTGAGTTTTCGATGCTTATATCATATTTTGTCTCCTTTTGAGTTTCTGTTTGTAACTTTGGGATTTTGTTGCTGTTTAGGCCAATTCTTCCAATGCTTGCTCTCAATGGGACTCTCCTGGTTAAATAAAGGTTAAAAATCTATGAAATGTGTAGCAAATAGCTTGTACACTTAAAGAGCCAGAGTTTTAAAGTGATCTATTTACACATTTAACTGTTCACTGCCTTTTCTGTGTTATCGCTCTTTATTTCTGTCTAGAGCTGTACTGACTAACTGATTTTTAAATTATTTTCTAACTATTTTGATAATCTCTAAATCGGTTTAAGTCATTTTTAAAGAAAGAAAAGTCAAAATGATCTGATTTCAGCTTCTCAAATGTGAATATTTTATATATTTTATACTATCTTTGATAGTAGACTATATATATATTTAGGCTGCAAGCAAAAGACATTTGAGGACGTCAGCTTGAGCTTTGGGAAACACTGATCAAACCAATTTCAGTTAAGCATGCATTACAAAATGTGATCTGCTTTTAAAATCATGGGGGTATTGAGTAGAATTTGAACTAATATCCAAACATTTCATCTGCATTTCAGTAGCCAATAAGATGGCAATTAAAGCAATGATATACAAACAAAAAATAAAACAAAATGCTGTGACAACACACATTTGGAGTAAGGATGTTAATTATTAATCATTAACTGATTAATTAGCATTCAGAATTTTACTGATTAAAAATGTATTCATGGATATTGAATCAATTGGAATGGCAGTAATTGTACTTTTTCTTTTGATAAATAAGGAAAAATAGACTTAAAATGAGAAAAAAATATTATTAATGATTAATCCGTTTTTTAGGGTTTTCAACTATTTGTTAAGGAAAACAAATACAATTTGCAACCCTAGTTCAGAGAGGTGACCATAACATCAATGGTTAAAAGTTAAAAGATCATTTGTACTTCTAGTACATTTCTAACACCAGTACTTTTGCTTGTAATTGAGTAATATTTTAGCAATGTAATAATATTTGTACTTGAGTGCACATTTTCAGTACTCTACACCACTGCAATTAATCAAGAAAATAATCTTCAGATTAACTGGTGATGAAAATAATCATTAGTTGCAGACATATTTTTGTCCCTCTTCATCATCCATTCAAGACAAGAATTCCATGGCATTAGTTTAATTAATATCCTTCTTTTCTCCCCTAAAATAAATTTAAATACCCTCCAATAAACGCTCTTTTTCATCTGTTAAATTACAGAAACTTTGTGATCTTTTTATACTTTAAGCCAGGCCGTCGGGTGAACCCTGAGGTGGAAGAAAGAAGATGTGAGGAGGAGTGTGCTTCTCAATTTAAAACACTCTGCTTTGAGGCTTTTATTTTGTCTTTTCCCCTCAGGTCATTCACAGATGAAAGTCTGTGTGATGTTCAAGGTCCAAACTGAAGTAAAAATAAACTTTGCCAGACTGCTCCTGACAAAGTTTTGAGATAAAGGCCAGTGAGGCAAACACAGGTGATGGATGGTCGGTTATATTGAGAGACAGCGGACAAGCTCATCTATAAACCCCACGGCCCAGTGATGGGTGATGATGAGAGACGCAGTGAGGCTAACACAGGATGGCAGGTTGCTCTCCCAATTGGACCCCCAGAATTGGCTCGTTTAGCGGCTGACCATTTGATTGGCTCACTTGTCCGCCCCCAGGCTCTGACCTGGGCTTTGAGCTCATAATGGAGCCTAACAGCTGCTGCTACGATCCAATCAATAAAAATCATTTTTACAGTAGATTTTTTCCTCTTCTGGCCACTGCTATCAGCCCGCCTCTCCTCACACTGACTGTGCACTTTGGCCCCCCTGCTGCCCCATATCCAAACCCTGCGGTCTTGTTTTAAGCTTTTAGGGCTGATGATCCAACAAGCCTGACCGCTTGAACATCTATTGTTGCAATTAAGGAGGTTCACCACACTAAAAGCTTTGACAAGTTACATGCAACAGCAACCGCACTGCTGACAGCCAACGGGACGGGCTGTTTGCACACAAGGACTGTGAGTCAAATTTGTTTAAGCCTCATTAAATTTACACTTTAAATTAAACACTTTACCTATGATGGTTGTCAGGATGAAGAGCTGGTCGTCTGGAAAAGAAGAAAGAGAATTTATTGTCATTAGTCATTTTAACTTGTGTTTCATGTTTTCAATATAATAATCCAGAAACAAATATCCTCCTAATTAGGGCCTGTCGGAGTTTTGGGAGGAACAAATATACATAAAATACAAAAAGAATATGATATGAAAAAAGTTTAATATCAGACAACATATATGCTGATACCGATATATAAACCTATATAATGATAACAAATAAAAAACTGTATTTATACAACACTTTTCAAAAATCAGAGTGCTTTACAAATATAAAAACAAACAATACAACTTGCAATATAGCTGTATTAGGCTGATATCGATGGGGCCAATAACATCCGTCAACTGATATATCGGTTGAGATCCAGCCATCAGTCATTTTGATCTCCGTTTCATGTTTCATTTTCAGTATAAGCCAGAAACAAATATGCTTCTAACTCAATTTGATTTTGCAAGCAAACAACTTTAAAAAAAAATACACTATTTTCCACAAACAAAAACCATAAATTTATTGTATTTTTGAATTAGAAAAAAGTATTTAAATTTGACAGTCAAACACTGGATGGTACTGCTGATGATAAATTAATACTAGATTAATTAATATAATAGATTCTTGGTCAAAGGAAATGCATTAGAATCTATCTAAGCTTATAATGATATGTTGCATACGTAAAATGAGTGTCAATACAGTGCATGCATTTTAACTTCAAAAGTGTATACATATATATGATTAGAGAAAACTAAATTAACTATATTAAAACTATATTAATTTTGCAACATAATTGCATTCAAATTCAATTACTTTTATTTTTTTAAACTACAAAATAAAAGACATGCAATTGAAAATCACACCATTTACCTTGTACAACAGGCCTCTCCTTTTTATAAAAGATATGAGTTAATCTTAACAAACTATCCTGCTTGCAGCTACCTGACAGTGGAGTAGAAATGGATTCATCCGTACCTCTGGAGCGTCCCGGTGTGTGTGTGTGTGGCTGGCAGCCTGTCTGTCACTCCTCTGCAGTGGCACACTGAGGGCAGCGCGTCCCGCTCAAATAGGAGCGCAGGAGCGACTGTGCAGATATATATTGACTGGGAGCATTGCCCTCAGGCGCTACAATACAGCAGCTCCCCACTCACCCTCCTCTCCCCCTCTCCTCCCCTCTGCTCTCCCCCCTCTGGATTGTCAAACGTGGTCTCTACCTTGCAGCCAGGATGCAATATAACAACTTACACAATATTGGCAAAGGTTAGGCTGGTGATGGTTTGTATAATTGAAGGTAGAGATGACATTTGTCTGGGTTAATCCCCCCCATTATTAGGTCATTTACAAGACAGATCCATGTATGCTTTTATTGTGTTTAAATAAAACACGTGCACTGGAGGCTGAAACGATTAAAAGTGTTTAATAGTTACATTTTAGCTGCATCAAGGCGGAATAAAAGTAAAGGACTGGAACCATGCAGCCATTTTAAAGTTAAGGGAAAACGAATTATCATGAATTCATACATGACCTCATGCAGAAAAAAACATATACTGATTCAAGTTACAAGCTGATTAATTGTGTCATAATTGTGAGTCAAAAATTCTGACCATATATGCTTTTGTTTCTGCTTTTATTTTTCAAACACAAATGCCTAAACTGCAGACATACCAAGAAGACATGAGCATCATTAATAACTCAGAAATCATGATAACTGAAATAACTTAGTTGTTTTATTAATTGACTTATTGTCATTGCAGTAATCATGTTTATTCCTGATCGTTCATGAAGTACTATGAATGAATTCATGGCCATTCATGTACCTTTACTATACCATAAATATACCTTTATTTTACCACAAAGTGTTACCAAAAAGGTTATTTAAATAGACATTAAATAGACTTACTGCAAAAAATATCATTTCTCTTCATATGTCTACACTTGACTGTTTATTTTAAAAAAAAGTCAATAAATTTAGTAGAAATTGTTAATCGTCATACAGAATCACGTATTATCACAACACCAGGAGGGCATTAGACAATATGAGCGACCCCTAGTCTGTGCCGTTTCTCAGTGAATGTTACCAAACCTGTCTGGAAATTCTCCAAGGCCTAATGTCGCTGTAGCTGCAGACAACCAGAGTCTGCTCAGCAAGTGTGTCGTGTGTGACAGACAGTGAGTTTCTTCTAACCTTGTATCTAACCTGTAATTAACAATAAAGGCCTTCGGTTGTGATGCAGGTTAACTGGGGGAATCAAACCATTTGCTGCAGAGAATATTCCTCACACTTCTCAGTTTATGCTACTGATGTTTTGATGCATCTCTGCCTCTTGCTGCTCTGAAATTCGCAGTTAATCGTCTGAATACAGACTAAGTTTAAGTCTTGCTGATCTGTCTGGGTAATCTGCAAGGCATTGTATCTGGCGTTTTCAAAATCTGAGACTGGGGGCTTCTCTTCAAAAAAGCTGAGTGAAAATTTCCCCATTTGTTTATTTGCTTATTTTCTTCAATTCCTGCATATCTATGGGATCACAATCATGTTATTTGATTATTTAGACAGTCAGTATTGCAGTTTTACATTACTTAGATGTATGTATTTATTTCTGGCTCTGGGAAAGTTGGATCAACAGTAAAATTCCCCTAAACTACTGTATGTCTGAACTCTATTTAATGAAATTACACATATTTAGACTATTCTAAATGCCACTCTATGATTTTCTAACATGTTTTTATGTGTGTATGTGTTTAAAGGGTAACTTTGGTATTTTTCAACCCATTTTCCCCTTGTTTTTGTGCATGAGGGACTAATGGGGACATCAATTTTTAAAACTGGTCCAGTATAAAGCGAGACCACTATTTTATTGCCCTTGTCAAAGCCAAAAGACTCCATTCACAGAAACACTAATTTTATTATTGTAAAACATGCTTCATTCAAACTCATCAGCAACAAAGTACTGTCTTGGTTTGTCTTTCTGCTGTTCCAAAAGTCTGCAACTCTGGTTTGATAAAAATAAAAACAAAATTAATCATTTGAACACAAAAACATGGGAAAATATGGTTGAAAAATACCAAAGTAAGCCAGTGGAGGTTGAAGAGTTTTTGGGGTTGGCTGTGAGTTTTTCACTTCACGTACATCACCAACATCATGCAGGCAGGTTGAGGTATGTAGTGGAGGTTTGTATTAGAGCACCCTCCTTCAGAAGGGACTTTGCGGTGGTTCAGGACACTGGATGGGTTACTCACTGAGCTGGTGGATCATGTCCATGGGCAGTGATTGACATGTGTGTCTTCTGACAGTTCAGACTCGCTTCTCTTTGTACTCTCTCACTTCACCTGCCCTTCTTATTTAACCCTTTTCTCCCCTTCCTCTTTATTTTCTCCTACTCTTCTTCTAAATCGAACCCCAACCTCTCAATCTCCACTTACTCCGTCCTCTTCCCTCCATCATCCCTGGCTCTCTTAGCCTGTGGCGGGCTTTGGGTCAACTCCAGGTTCTTCATTTCCCTCCTCTGGCTGGGTGGGAAGCGCGCATGCCAGCCCCTTTGAGAAATGTCAGTGTCCGTGTGCTGGGAAAGTCGGGGGCCCTTCACGAGCCATCAGAGCCGCTGTCACATGGAGGCGGCCAAATGGAGACTGACAGGCTACTCCATAGAGCCTAACCATCTGTACCAAATGTGACAGCAGGGGAAAGAGGATGTCTGGTAAATCAGGAGGAACGGCAGGAGCGCACAATGACATGGAGGAGGAAGTAGAGAAGCAAGAAAAAGATCCTCCGCTTCTTAAAGCGCGGGCACATGGGAGGTGATGTCAGTTATTTTTCCAAGAGACCAAGCTACTGCTTCTGTCCAGCTACAGGGACACTTGGGAGACACTGTCAGTTTCTCCTGTTAAGTGTTAGTGTGTTAAGTGAGAACTGACTCCTCCAGTGCTGCCACCTCCTTCAGACTCTTTGTTGTCACATCCACAACTCTGATGTGGTGTGAGGACAGACTGTTGGTATTAGAGAAGCTAAATATTGTAGACTGCATAAAATCTAACGCTCTTGATTGGACATGAACACTATTGCATATAATAATTTCTTTAAAAAAAAATCCTCAGATTCAATTAAAGATCTCAAAGTTTCTACAAATCCCAAATATTTTCTTGTAAATAAATAAAATGTTACATAAAATATGCATATAAAAAGAACCTTCATGATTTACAGATGTAGTAGTAAGAACTGTGTGAGTATAGGTGTGAGTGTAAGGAATATAGGTATGCAGAAAATATTCCATTGAATAAACATGAAACCTTCTGATTAGGAGGAAAGATAATAATATGATTATGAGTGTTTTATATGCAGCTCACCAAAAAAAAAAAAAAAAAAAAAAAAAAAAACAAGCTTGGTATACAGTATGAGCAACTTATGATTGTTACCATTAACCTTATTTATATTTTTGGCACTAGATAAACAAGATAGCCACTAGTTTAGTTTAGTTTAGTTTAGTTTGGTTTAGTTTAGTTTATTTGCACATTATATATATGTGTATATTTATATACAAAAAGACAATAAAATAACAAAAAGATTAAAACATTGTGCAGGAGAGGTTGGAAGCCAAAAAGGCTTATAAAGATACCTCCCCTATATAACTAACATGGACAACTTCAAGACAAGGTGTCAAGACTAAATAGATATAAAACTGATATACAGAAATGAAAGTATACAGGGTGTGATGCATTAACAAAAAAATAAACAAACATAAAAACAAAACAAACAAAAAAGGAAGAAAAAAAAAGCTCATTAAAACTGCTATTTGCTCATTAAAAACTTTTTCAGATGTTTTTTGAACAAAGATAATGTAGAAATTGATTGTAGAGATATAGGTAAATTATTCCAAAGAGACAGTCCTCTGTATTTCAATGTGTTCACTAGATAGTGGCAACTTGATATTTGATATTTTATTTTTTGCAACTGCTGCACAACAGCTTCTCTCAAGATCAAAAGTCTTCTCTTATCTTCTCTTATGTAGTTGACAAAAGAATATATGAGAAAATGTCATGTTTCTCCCTGTGCAAAATGAGTGAGAATGACTAAAAATATTATTGGATTTTATCTAAAACATCCACAGAATTTCAAACAAATTACACACCCACTGTGCTGTTGTCCACAGTCAGTGCTGAGTGTGGAGACAGGTCTGGCCATGCGATATAGCTAGCTTTAAATAGTGGGTAGAATTGTGATCGGGACATGAGATGATTACTTCTGTGATGCAAAGTATCAGCTGTAATCTTCCAAATTTGGTTATGCATAAAACATTGTTTATTTATTTTACTATGGAAGACTATGAACAACTTTAGCCTGTATTTAATTATATAATTAAATCAACATTATGTGACAAATGATTTATTTTGTCAGAAAGTAGAAGTGTACGAAGGACTACACAGCGCCTTGATTTGGCCTGTTTTCCTGATTTTTCCTGGCTTCTTGATTGCTTCTTCATTAAACAGATAATAAACGAACAGACATTCTCCTGATAGGTTTTTATTCCAAGAATAAAAGTACAGTCCAACAGTCCAAACGCAGACCGCAGTGCTAAAGCTTCAGCAGAAGAAGTAGGAGCACGCAGAAACTGAGACTTGCAGTGTGAGCACAGAACTCTCCTGGCGAGTTAAGAGAGTTGAGGGTCCTTATGGAGCGGCATCTGGGGAGGCTGACAGGAGCACTCTATTACCACTCAGAGAAAGGAACCTGAGGGCTGCAACAACACCGCTACCAGGGAGATCCAGCTGTGCAGACGCGCCCAAACACACACACATACATACACATGCAAATTAAGAGAAAAATCCTCAACACACATGTGCATCCAGCATCCGACAAGATGGACTATATGGTGAAATAGGAAGATATACAGATCGGAAGATGGATGACTGAACACTGCGGCCTCTAACCCAGGATGAGTCTTCAGCCCCTTCCACTGCCTGAGTTTTAGGCCTGAGGTGGAATAGCTAACAGCTCCTCTCTTAGCTTGCGCTGCTGGGCACATTAACTAAACTCATATCGCTCTCAGCCACTATCAATTATTCACCACCCCCTCCCCTTTTTCCCCCTTTTCCCCTCGTTTTCAAAGGAGAACAACTCCAACAGCCAAAAGCTTCACTAACACACAGCCACAGTGACAAAACAACCTCATGCCCATGGTGACTTCCATCGGTTGTCTTTGGCATCTAGTGTGCTTTACAATATTTTATTCTTAATAATATTCTTTAACATGCTAATAACTGTCTTACATCATTGTTGCACTAATATAGTTTATATACGCTGCAGCTGCTCCATGTATAATTGAGCTAATTCTTCACAATGTTGAGGCATAAATTGAACATTTCTAGTTTTTTTTGCTTTTCTTTCCAGGCACTTAAGCAGTCCCAGAGCAAGTGGAGCGTCAGTGTTTTGCTCAAGGACACTTCAGCAGGACAAATCTCACCAACAGGGGCTTGAACTCATAATCTCCAGCTGGATACAGTCTCTCAAACTGCTTAGTTTCTCCGCAACCTAAATGATAATGGCCTAGATTATCCTTCAAGCTGCAGATGGCTGTGGTGTGTAAATGTACAGCATGTGATTACTGTGCAAACTACTTTTTTGGCTACGATTGGGCTGATGTCTTTCCCTCCAAAGTATGACTCATCAATGTCCAGTGGTATCATTAAATGCAGCATCAATGTTAAGATGCAAACACAATGCTAACCATCTAGTTAGCAAATACACAGGTGCATATTTGAGCTGGGTGCTGAAAATGACATGAATTACGCAAATGTGTCATTCCCATATTTGTTATGTTATTTATTTTCACTAGCGCAAAAAAAATTGTGATGCTGTCACATAAGCCTCCACCCATAAACTTGATTGATTGGAACTTCATTCAGAAAACAAGCATTAAAAGTATTTTGCTAGACGTCTTGCAGACAGACCTGATTTCATGACTTTTGAAAAAAATACATTATGATGTTATTGTTATGGCATCTATTTAATGCAATCATGTCAAAAGTTCATTTTGGGTTCATAGTTGTAAACCAGATTAACTTGATTTTGACAAACCAATAATGAAACTCTCCAGAGACAGATCGACAGGCACTAAGACAGAACGGCTTGGTGTCCATCCGACAAATCTGATCCTAGTTAAAGGGTCATCAACCTGGGCCCTGGTTAGCCTCAAGTAGCGCTGGAAGCAGCAGTCATCCAGACACAGTTCCTGGAGAAGGCGGTGAAATTCAACGAGCTGTGTGATGTTATGAATCTGGACATGATGGTGTTTGGTTTTTAAAATATATCTGGGACTTCCAAAACAGGTACAAGGCATGCGCATGGTTATTTCAGTCATGGTTAATGACTGGAATAAATTGTGGAAAGAAACGTTATACCTACATGGAGGTATGCCTCTCCTCTTCTCCTCGTTTTTGGAGTAGAAGGGCAAATATTCACAGGTTGATCACTTGCGCTTATTTGTGTTGCACGAGTAACACAAATGATCCTGCAGGTTTCACCTCGATCAACATGATAAAAAAAATTTTGCATTTGTTGGGATAAGGCCGTAAGTTTTTCATGAAGGAGTGGACAGGAATAGCTTGAGATTTTGGGAAAGGCACTTGTTTGTTTTGGAGAGTTAGCTTTAAGAGCTGACCACTAACTATAAAAGGGCAGTCTGCAGCTTAGCAGAAAGACTGACAACCTTGGCCAGGAGTTGGGGTCTCTCCTAGTTGCCTGGCAAACCTATAGTGATGATAATACATAACTCGAGTATAAATTATTGAACTTTTAAGGTGTTGGTTGATGGATTTTGTTTTCTCCTGACAGAGCCAGACTACCTGTTTCCCCCGATTCCAGTCTCGGTGTTAAGCTAGGCTAACGATGCTGACTGTATCTACCTTCATATTTAACTGACAGATTTGAGACTGTATCGATCTTCTCATCTAACTTGTGGAAAGCAAGCGAATAAGCATTCAAAGGTCATTGGTGACTTTTAAGTTATCAGACCCCCTCTCCCCGTCCAAAAGTCTTGACAAAATAGACACGTGTCCTTTTCTGAGGTGAATTGCCCCCACAGTATGTCAGGGAACAGTGCTGGGAGCACACAATGAGACATTTTGAGCTTCACACTTAAATGAACACACACAATTATACAGAACAGGGCAAGACGAACGCTGGCTATTTTCCAAGGTGAAAACACGGCCTTCGATGTGAGCTGGGTTGATATCTGAAAAGGGCAGATGTGAAGGTTCAGACATGACTGGACATATGACTCGTTGGATTTTTCTCTGCAGAGATTGACGCCCTTCTCTGAGTATTAACATCGGATACAGATGCAACTTTGCCCAGAATCAGTATCAGTCTGTCGGAGGCATTCACTCGCACCGAGATGCAGCTGATGCCTAACGTTCACTGTTTATCATTCATATATCTGAGTGTGAGCAGAGGTGGAGTTCACACCAACGCCTGCGCTGCGGGTCACTGACAGGAAGCAGCTGGTGCCTCGGACGCCTGCTTTTTTTTTTTTCTCTCATTGTCTCAGTCTCCACCTTTCCGTTTCCACCAGCTGCCCCCAAACACACCCGCAGGAGGCGGGGTCTCTCTCGCCAAGGCACCTGTGGGTGTCACCTGATGGGGGAAAAGCAAGTGGAAATGAAAGGAAGCAGCCGAGTCTGTCAGAGCACATCAGGACCGCTGTCCATCACAGCGCTGACCTTCAGGGTGTGTGCGGGCGTGTGCACGTGTAAGTCTATCAACAACTGACCCAGTGTGTGTGTGTGTGTGTGTGTGTGTGTATAAGTATGCACATATTAAGTCACTGACCCACAGGGAGTTTTATGTGAGTGTGTGCATATGTTTGTTCATCAATGCAGGATGTGTGAGACCATGTGTGTACATTAGCGCCTTGATCCCAGCGAGCGAGTGTGTCCGTAAACACATAGACCTTGAGGGTGTGTGTATGAATGTGCAACTGTCTATCTCAGTGCAGTGATCTGTATAAGATAGCTGCAGTAGCTGGTAGGCCATTGACAGGGTTGGGAGGTTTACTTTAAAAATGTATTCTGATACAGTTACGATTACCTGTTAAAAATGTAGTCGGTAACCTAATCCAGGTATCACAATATTAAAGTAATGTAACTTGATTACTATCTGTTATGTTTGGATTACCTCAATATCAAACAGGGAGAAACTGTTTAGCCCATTTGTTACATGGAAATGTGTGTTTAGATTAATAGTGGTAATAATGCACATTTAAATATACTTTGTTAAGTATGCTGTACACACTGTTCACCAGCATCACCTCATACCACGTACCAAAATATTTTTCAATAGTTGTAGCATATTATTGACAGATTGTTTAGCTAACTGGATTTCTGGGTAGCGAACATTAGCAGCTGGTCTGTGTATTGTGATTAGGGTTGCCACCCATCCCATATTATATGGCATTGTCTAGTACTGTAAAACAAAATACATCGTCCCGTATTGAATCAATATTTTCAATGTTCCCCTTTTCTGATTTAAAGACAAAATGAAATTTCTACTAAGTAAGTAAGTAAGTATTGTAACTGTAAGATTAGCTACGGTTTCACTTGAGACCAGAGTGGTGCTGAACTCATGAACAGTTTTGATTTGTACACATTTCACATGGCAGCATATTGTTCTTTATTTTAAAATGTATTTTAAATTAATCAGTAATGTGATTATATCTTTTTTCTGTTGTATTGTATTGTTATTGTATTATGTAATCCTGTTACATGTAATCTATTACTCTCTAATCCCTTATTGACAACCCTGGACACCTAAAACCAAAGCTCCTGACCTCACTATTTTTGAGGTCTGACAAATTCCCAGAGAAGAGAGTATCTGTTACGCGACAAACATGTCCAGAATCCGAACACTAATGCACAGCAAATGTCCATATGTGTTGGGACTGCAGTACCAGCATGTCCTCTTGCAGGGACCAGGGCTTTTATTCCCTCAGCAACAGGGCTCAGCGCAGCACCACACTCTAGGGACCAGGGACAAGAGGATGGTGTCAGCCAGTTTCCCAGCTGCAGCCAGGGCCCCCACCATGTACACCCCAAAGCCAGTGGCCCCTCACCTCCCCCTCTCCACCATCTCTGGGTTGGACTGAGGATGGGTGTGGGGGTGTGGGCAGCAGCAGCAGGGAGAGGGAGCGAGAGGCTGTGCTGCTAACTCCTGGAGGACGGCTGTTCGGCTCTGGCTGTCCAAGCGGGAGGAATTGAGGGAGACAGGGACCAAAGCCCGTCAGCTCCATCCCTAAGGGTGCTTCGGCCTCCCAACTACAAGTCCATGTTTTAGCAAACCATATGTTCACCCTCTCCCCCAACCAACCCCCCCACCCAGTTAGCAAATAAACAAGTCAGGAAGCCATAGCTAGAGGGAAGTCTTGTTTCCCTCTCACTGGCTGTCGTTCTTGCGTATTCTCACTGCCGCTTGCAGACTCTCTCCTCTCACATCCAACAATTTGGAGCTGTGATACACAGTAGATGGGTGATGTAGAAGGTGTGATCTTTTAGTGTCTTTTTGAAGCATCTTTTATATTAAATGATTGATTTTAGTATTTTTGTCTTAGAGTGAAGGACCTTTTGCAGGCTTTTTTTTTTTTTTTTTTTTTTTAAAAAAAGCTAATTACATATTTAAGTCCAGTCATAAGTGTAGTACATCCATATTGGACAGCTGAGTACTTCCTGATGTACATCTAATGTCAGTGCAAAAAAGAGGCCTAGAGTGATGGGTGGTTGTGTAGTGACCCTGTCTTTCATGCAAGAATCCAGATAAACCTACATTTAATGTTTGCCTTTTAATTAACGATAATCCTGACATTGCCCTAACCATAGCCTAGTATATTTTTGTCACCTAACTTTAACCTTACCTTCACCATGGCGTTGTTGCATACATTGGATGCAAAAAAAAGAAAAAGAAAAAACTTCAACATTGTTTTGAATGTAATGTGGGGTTTTGCAGAATTGTCCAAAAGTTAATTTTATTTAAATTGCACCAAATTGTAACAGAGGTTATTTCAGGGCACTTTCATGCAGGTCTAGACTGTATTCTCCATAATATTTATGAAAAATCAATAGTTACCACCATCAGCAAGCACTTGGTGAGAGTGGCGAGGAAAACCTCACAGTGTGTTACCTTAATTAAGAGCATCACAAACTATACTGAACAAGAGAAGAGTCTACAGCCATGCTAGCAGCTATGTGAGGCTATATGTGAGCTACATGCTAATGTCAGTGTGCTAACAAAGGCATATTAATGTTTAGATTAATAACATTTTTAAATAGCACTAACAATCACTGCAGAATCATTGGTTTTGCAGGTATTTGGGTGCAAACCAACATGTTGAATAAACTTTGAGCTGATGGTGGCACTGGAGGAAAAGTCATGGATCACCAATTAGGATGGGTCATCTGGGCACAATGAATATCTACCAAATATCCCAAATTTCATGCCAATCTGCTCATTTAATTTAATGTAATGTGTTAAATCCAAAATGAACCAAGTTGTCTGATTCAGTTTTCCAGGGGATGAATGAAAGACGGTCCCAAACAGATGGGCAGCTTGTGTACAAGGTCCACGGAGCCAGTCAGTCCTCCCTTTGGGCAGAGAAATTGTCCAGAGATGGACAGCTGTGCCCAGGGCAGGGCATATAGGAAGTGAAATCACACGCAGTATTTATGGCTCCCTCAGGGTCTGGCGACTCACTGACCTGGCCATCCAGCAGCAGACAGGCAGACAGTCGGCTGTCCAAAGTTTTTCACAAGGTCAACCACCATCCATCACAGTTTTAGGTTACAGGATGAGATCGGACTACAAACATTGTTTTGTTTAACAGAACTGCACTTCCCACTTCCTCTGTTAAACATGCAGTAAAGGAACTCAAGATTTGTTTTTTTAAGATATATTTCACTACATATTTCACATTAGTATGTAGTAAAATTCAGTTTATTAGTTAGGACAATTTGTCTTTTTGGACACATTTTTGTCGTCATTGAATGCTTTATAGTAAAGATAAACTAGAAGTTAGTTAATTAAAGCCAAAAGTCAACTAGTCATGGAATGTTTATGATATTATTTCAGTCAATCAAATACATGTTTTGGGGAAATGAATCAAGCAGCCTATTAAATTCAAACAGCAAAAGCAATAATGATGCCGAATGTGTCAGAACAACCAGCAAAAAGACTGAACATTTTATGAATTTATTTAAACACAGTATAACCTCACTCAAGTCTTGTTTAAAACAGGGGAATAAATAAGTTAAATTATGCTGAACGCTTGTTCCTCAACAGCTTCATGCCTCCTGACTCTTCTCACCAAGTCGACGATAGACGATAGCTGAAGTCCCTCCTCTTCCAGTGGACCACGGTAATCAATGGCGAGAGCCAAATTTTTTTAATTTGAATTGTACCATGATTAACCAACATGACATTTAGCAATTTAAAAGATAATTTTACAAGTCAAAAAAAGTTGCTGTTTGTTATAAGACTGCTGAGGTATTAGTCAGTTCTTGCTTCTTCTTTCTCTTCCTGGCTGAGAAAAAGATCAGGAGTTGCTGGATAAAACACTTAAGGTCAGATAATGTTACAGGGGACAGTGATGTTGGTGTTGATGATGTATATTGTGCGAGAGGAGAGATATAGTTCACTGTGCAAAACAACAAAAAACAAACAAAAAATTTTGTCTCTCGCCCTAGACTTCACCTCACTGTTAGTAGGGAGCCCTAAAAGCACATGGAAATTGAGATGGGCCATGACATGCAAAAGGGCGACCGGGGATGTTGTGGTTATATATATGCGTCTACCAGGATGTGCCATGCATAGCACCATTTCAGTGAAATGTAGTTCAAAGTACTTTACAGGGAAATAAAACATTAAAACAGAATAAGTCAAGCGTACGTCAACAGAGGAAAAGGAAGAGGAGGAAGAGCACAAAAACCAAAGACAGCAGAGAGAAAAATAATGTGGAATATATTATATATTACACCAATATATAATATTGGTTGTAATTAGTTATGAATTGCTTTGTTCTGTGCACATACATTAAAATGGCCCATCTTTATGTGAAATCCATGACTTCACCTGTCCTAACGGTACAGAAATTCATGAGTGATTTCTAATTAGAACAAGCGTGGACGAGCCCATGGAATTTCTGACATCCTGATCACATCTTTATAGATTTTGTCCCTATTGATTTTGTCAGGGGCTTAGCATCTCCCAACCACACACATACACGTACACACAAACACGGACACACACACGTAGTGACATGACAGCCTGCCTCACTGACTGGTCCATTGAGTCATCAGTGACCTTCCGTGGGATTGGAGTTGCCAGGCCAATTGACCAAATCACTGATCTTTAAAAGCAGCTCTGCGGGCAGGAGGAGAGTTGAGTAGCATCCCCCTCGTTCTCTACTAAACACACACACACATACACACACTCCATCCACCTCACTCTCTAATCAAGGAGCAGGCAGGCAGGACTCTGGGTCGCCACAGCGACACTAACGAGAGGCGACAGCTCCTCAGCGCTCGGGGCAACGACCAGCTCGGCTGTCGAGACCGCGGAGAGAGTCCGCCAGGCACGCACTGAGGCAAGGTTTGCTGTTTTGGGAGGAGGAGAGATGGAGGGGGGTGGGGGTGGGGGGGGGCAGGGAGTGAGCTGGTGGTGTAGATGCGTGGGGAGTTAATGAGGAAGCATGAATCTAAGAAATGATACACACTGACTTCTTCTTCTGATCCAGTCACTCACTCACCGTCTTCAAGCGCACATTTATATACTTCAGTTTTAAATACACACAAGACAACACACAAACACAAGCAGGAGCACACACGCAAAGCACACAATCTGAACTGACGCACACCCTCACCAAGCCATCCAGCCCTGGGGCCTACTTGCAGAGTGCTGTTGCCCCCTCCCCACCTCCCAGAGTCCCCTCATCCCCTCATCCCCCATCTCCTCTGGAACACAGTTTAACTTCTGTCATTAAGATGAAGCGAGTGAGTCAGTGGAGGAGCGGCGAGAGGATGTGACAGGCTGGTAATGGACAGGACAAAGAGGAGATTTATGAAGTATTAGTAAACCTTAATAATTCACCAAACGGAAGACCCCGGGAGTCCCCCGACAGACCCCCTGTCTCTGGCTCTCATCCCAGCCCTGACGTCCTCTAGAGCTCTCGCTCTCTGTCTCTATCACAGCGCCTGTTAACAGTCAAAATAAAAGACAAGAAGAATCCAGAATGATTGCAACTGACTGACAATATCATTTAAGAATTTTGCTTTAATTATTGATCCTGTACTTGACAGCAATCCATTGGAAGTTTAAAATAATGAAAATGGACATTTAAAATGTCATGAATCATTTTGTTCTGCTATGCGCTGAATTATGCCTCTCAATGAAAACTCAGGCTAAATGAGTACTGACAGTAAAACAGTCTCACCACAGAGTGCATTCAGTAGCTGACTGGAGTATCTATTATATCACGTGATCTTCATCAGCAGATCAAGTTTGCCCAGTTGTCATGGCTTTGTCGGTGTTCAAATTTTACTTTTTAGCGCTTCTGGAGAATGTGGCCCATTAATCTCATGTTTGTCCCTGAATATTATGATGTGCTCATCCCTCTGCAGACAACGCCAACTGGCAGCAGCACAATAAAAATAAAATGTCTGAGAACAAAAGCACAATAAAACTCTAAACATCTTTGACAGCCAGTCTTCGAGTCCTGAAAAAAACAGAAAGCCTCATTCATATCTTTCTATAGTCACACTAGCTCTGTGGAGACATAAATATCTGTAAAAATCTCACTGCAATCGATGCAATAGTTGTCCAGATTTTGCACACACGAGAAAAATGTGCATGCATATCTTATAGTGCAGCCAGAGGGGAAATCATCAGCATTAGACTTAGGGGAATCATTATTGCATGTCAATCCAGTAAGTGATGTTGAGATATTTCACAAGATCGGTGAGAAAAAAAAAAAAAAAGACCTGCCGGTTTGTTAGAAAAATGTCTGAATGTCTGTTACAAATTTTATGGTAATCCATCCAGTAATTTATTAGGAATTTCACTGAAAACCCAAATTTTGACTCACGGTGGTGTTGGAGAGGAAAAGTTAGGGGATCTCCAAAAATGTGAGATTTCATTTTCTAGGCGGTATGAATTTCTATTTGAAATTTAATGGCAATCCATCTGATAGTTATTGCGATATCTCACTAAAAACAAAAAATGCCAACCTGATGGTGGCAGTAGAGGACATATCAGGTGGTCACCAGTAAGATTTAGTTTCTTGGCACCACGAATGTCTGTATAAATGTTGATGGCAATCTAGACTCAGACGTTGGTCTCTAAATGTTTTGCTTAATAGAAACTGAGGACAATCTTCCAGCTTTTTTGGTTAAAACTATGTGGAAACAATTAGAGAGTTAAAAAAATTCCTCAATGGCCAAACCAATTCAAAGTCTTCAGGGTGGCTCTTCATAGTGGGGTGGTGACGTATGCTTACTAGTGAGGAGAGTTGGGCACAGCATCCTTGCTGGTAAGATACATTCCTCAAAAAAGTAAATGATGTAGGTTTGTTAGCAGCTGTCATCCTAGCCAGTACCTCACATTCAGAAATTCTCAAATGATCTGTCTGGTATTGGTATAAGTCTATGAATTTCAGTTTCAAATTTTATGGCAATACTTCTTAAGATATTTCACTAAAAACTGAAAAAGGTAACCTGATGGTGGCAATAGAGGAAATGTCAGGGGTCACCAAAGTCAGTAGGATTCATCTTCAAATATTTAGGGCAATCTGATAAATAGTTGTTAAGATATTTCAGTCTGACCTATAGTGGTGTACTATATGTAAATATATATATATATATATAGATACCTAGTTGGCAATTGGCCACTTTTACCTCAACGCTGCTGGCATTGTTGTTAGGTCAAGACTGGCCTGTGAACCAATACGTGAAAAAGGGGTAGCTACAGTTTCTCTTCATAAAAAGCACTATAACGTTCACATCTCTCAACCGATTTCAATGAGTCATTTTTATATTTAAGGGATTGTGGTCTATGTGGTATTGAAACTGTCTTTTTCTAACTTATTCTTGTAGATCGTGAACCTTTGCATGTAATAACGACTCACTGAAATCAGTTGAGAGTGGAAGTTCTAGTGTTTGTTATACAGAAAAAATGGAATGCATTGGCTCACAGGCCAGTCTGGACCTAAGAAAAATACTGACAACATTGACATATCCTGGCAAAAAGGTGGCCAATGCAGCACCTACTTATATAAGTCTATGGCACAATCGATGTCAGGTTTTCGACTCTCCACTCACCTGCCTCAGAAGCAAACAAAAGAAGAATGACAGCCACTGTCTGAAATTTAGGGTACCTCCCTCGACCACCGGCCACCAATTAGCTATGATCAGAGTAACAGGTCACAATCAGTCAGACAGACAGCCTAAAGGGAAACACACACACACACACACACACACACACACACACAGATAAGCTTCCTCCGTCCCAGCTGCTCCACCACGGGTCCATCATCAAACAAACAGCGTGGAGTTAATTCCCTCTCTCAGCAGCCATCTCTGTGACGACTGCAGTCATGGCTGTGAGTGGCAGGCGCAGTCATTAGATCCCTAGATACACCCACTGGCTGCTCTTTTTACCCTTCTTTGTGTGTGTGTGTGTATGTGTGTGTGTACTGAGTGGTGGTGGTGGTAGGGGGGGTTACAGAGCAGCAATGACGGGTGTCAGTACTGAGGCCTGGTCCAGTCTGCTGTGGCCTGGTGTGACAGCATCGCTGCCTGACCACCCCACCCCTGACCCCCTCTCTCCTGCCTGCATCGCCCCGAGAGACGTGGAGGGTGATGGGGACTGGCACCGCAGGGGCCTCCCTGGCTGGTGCCTTTGCTGGTGGTCTCCGTGGCCTATTAGTGTCTTGCTATGGGCCTGTCAGACTGACAAAACAGGGGCCTGTCAAATTAAGTAGGGGCTGAATATCGGAGATATGTATTCAAACGCACCAAGGGGAGATGGTGGCAGGGAGGGGTGAAGAGAACCAGGATGAGGAAACCACCGGTGCTAATGTCGACGCTAAGTGAGAGTGACAGGTTGAGAGCTGATCGGAGGGAGAGGACGGAGAGAGAAGGAGAGAAACAGTAGCAGTAGTTGATAATGGTGGCGTGGTTGTCCTGAGGAGACTTGTTAAGGACCAGTCCAGACAGAGCCAGACAGCCACCATTCCCAAGGATCTGAACGCAGGTAAACTGCTCCAAGTTTGGCCCAAACAGCTTGGAGTTACAGCACTTCCACTTAATGAGATCAGACTGATGAGTCCTGTGTGCAGGTATATATATGTGTGTGTGTATGTGTGTGTATGCTGCAATGAAGCATCCCAAACCGCAAAAGTATTTACTAGAACAATAATTATTTCCTCTGTTGGCCAGCACATGTACCCAAGGCTCTGCAGATTTTTTGTGTAAGACATGCACAGGAAAAAAAAAAGCATTTATCAGGGCACCGAAGGCATCTTGCACAATCTTTTCTTGTCATTGCATCGTAACTTAAACTTTTTCTCTCTTCAGTGTTTGTGTCACTTCACCTCTGGAGACACACTGGTTATTTGTGCTTCAGGCCAGACCATTATGAAGCTATACACAGTCTATTTGCTCTAAAACTAGGTTGCACCAACAAATGTTCAGTTAATCTAAGATTAGTACAAGTCAGAGGTGATCGAAACTAGGTTTACTAAGGTTTTAACAAGTTTAGTGATGTAAACTTAATTTTATGTTAAATTGTTTGCTAGTTAACTAAAGGGTTAACAAAACATTGCACAGTTTGATAGCTAGCTAAAATGTTAGCTACCCTTGTTAGCTTACTCATGAAGGCTCACCAGAGAGGAGATGATTCTAATTTGTCCTCTTTCAATGGCCAAATTATCAATGGGCATGAAAGAAAGAAGAGACACATCATAAACCTCAACTGGGTTGAGTCTGTCCCTTAACTTTCTGCGAGGAACCTGATTATTTTTCTCAATCCATCTTAAAATGGCAGCGATTTTAAAAGTTAAACCTCCTCAAGCACAGTTGCGCGGATCTCATTACACCTTAAGGGGGGGGCAGAAGGGTGAAGTTCAGTCTTGGACTTGCTTCGAGCCGCGGGTGAGCAGACCAAACTAGACTGCTGTCTCTATTTTGATGGCAATTTGTGCTTGTGTGACTTTTCATGACAAGCTAAGGAAAGCAGAAAACAGGCCGGTTTTAGCCCTTCTTCCTCTGTTACATTATTCTGTTTACATGGTTTATTATTAGGAGGTTGGTGAGCTCAATTTATGGGATTTATTAACATTAAAAAATACCCTCAGCTTCAAGGGACAGACTGTTAAACCAAACTCCATTCTAAAAACAGGTGTTTTATGGTAGGGCCATATTTTCTCAGAGTTAACACTTTTACAATAAAAACTTTAGTTAGACGATCACTAAGACTTTTTTCTACACCCAAGCTCAAGTGTAAAGTTAATAATGGATCAAAGCTTAAATTGGAGTTTAAAATCTTGGTGCAACAGAATTAAATGTAATCTAGTTAGACCATGATTTAATCAGGTTTAAAAATGAATCCTTATTGGTGCAATCCAGACTTAATCTCAGTAATATTGCCAGAGTGTTAACGCAGCGCCTCAGCTCAGTCACTGCACATGGAGTTATTGAAAAACTTCACAGAGAGTTATTGTGCTGGGACACTTCAGCTCTGAGCCTCATCATGTGTTCAGCTCTCAGAAGAAGACAGCGAAACACAGCAGGAGCCGGTGAAAGATCAGCAGCAGGATTAAGCGTCACGGCCGTCGTGTGACAAGGCCCTGTGCGAGCTGAGCGTACATGTGTGTACGTTACAAGGGGAGCCGTGGCAGCGCCTGTGTGTTTCGGAGAGGGCTGCGACTCTCCCTCTCATGTCACTGCGCGTTGCTGAGACTGAGAGGCTGATGCACAGTGGCAGCTCCCCCCTCGCAGCCACAGGCCTGCCCAGAGCCACTGCAGATGATAGTTTTAATTGCTTTCAATCTTTCAGGCTAGTCCCTGCCCAGTGGCGCAGAGTGCTTGTGTGTGTGTGTCTGTATGTGTGTTTGTGTGTGAGGTGGTGTTTTGCTGTGTGCGTGTGCAGTTGAGCAGCCATTGTCTGCGGATGCTGTACACATATGTGGTGTGTGTTTGATGGATGTGTTTGTCCATTATGAGAACAAAATGAACAGAGAATTAAGGCCTTGCAGTGATACATCTGATCTGCAGAAGAAGACTGAGACAAACATATGTTTATCAGACTGTCACCACTCTCACGTCCACATGTTCAGTACAGGTGAAAAAACAGAGTGGATAATTAAATAGATCACCCTTTTCCATAAAGGTTACGTATGTTTATAAATAATGAAGTTCAGGGTTTTCATGCAAAGACCTCAAAACACGCACTCACATCCTTAAAAGCATTTTGAACGCGGTGAACTACAAAACCAACCGATCAATAATTCAGGGCAAATGTCGAGATGGCATAACAGAACACAGAAAACAGCCTGCAATTAAGATGACAGTCATTTATTCCATATGTGTGAAATAAATAATTTCCTTACAACAACTAACACCTACGGTCAAACAGAATGGATGTGGAGGTTTTTTTTTTCGCTGAGTGTGAAGCAGCCTGTGGTCGCCTGAAATGAGGCAGCTGGAACAAAACTGAACTGCAAAAGTGAGATCTTATCTTTCATTATAGCTGAAAAAATGTAGTTATTATTATTATAGCATATCCAAACGTCATTTATATAGCCCAATATCACAAATCCCAATGTGCCTCAGTAGGCTTTCTGCACCGTGTACGACACCCTCTGTCCTTAGACCCTGATGCAGCGCACACTGTATCAGTCCTGTTCCTGATGGCCGACAGAACATAGTTCATCACGCTGAAGTATTTTATCATCAAGCCAGAGACTGAAATATATCAATGTACAGAACAAGGAAACAACTCAACTCAATTTTTGAAAAAAGTCTTTTTAAGCCACATTGTTATTGAGGTTTTATGTGCGGCATTGAAACTACTGGAGACAATGAATATGAAAAAAGTAGATGAAATAAGATGAGATGTACTTTTATTGATCCTCAGCAGCGAAAATTCAATTTGACAAAACATTACAAGGAAAAATGCAGTACAAATAAATAAAAATAAATAAAAGATAATATAAAATAAGAATACCATACAATAAATGGATGTGTGTATGTGTGTATACACGTGTAATGTACAATGTTTCTAAGATGTGTTTTAATAGATAGTCTCTATGTATAATGGAGATTAAATTGAAATGTCAGGTCTAATAACATCTTATTGAGCAAGAGATCAGCATTTGATTTATGAATTTATTTGATTGTAATTATTTTTTATTGTTTGTTGACCATTTGTTCACATATGCATACATGCTTGTTAGTTTACAGGATACAAGTCTACATTGCTATGTGAGATTAGAGTAAAAAAAAAAGAGAATATATTTTCTTAATCCCTGCAAATTAAGGTTCAATAAATTATGGCAAAACAAACAAACAAACAAACAAACATATGTGTCCTGTACTTGAGGTTGTCTACCTGGATCACCCAGGTACAAGGTCTGAATTCATAAAGTGGAGATTCTGTTTTTTTTTTTTGTGTGACCCAATGCATAAATAAATACACAAAATCATTTTGTGTAACATTGTGTTTAGCTTCCGTAAAAAATAGTATTTTATATTTGCAAGTTTGGATGATCTAAATCTGTGACACAAAATATTCATGCTCACTTCATAAATCCCAAAGTGCTGCTGTGCATTCTCTCTTCTAGTCTTTAAAACGAATAATTCAATGCACAACAGCACAAGAGACTTAGAAGTTTCATCACTATATTTTACATATTATTTTATTAATTCTAGTATCAGTGATTTGGAATAACTGATTCTTTAAAGCTCAATCACCCCATAACATGTTAAATTTACTTTGTTACTGTTAGGTTTTATAACACTGAAACTAAGAATGAAAAACTCACAGCTGACATGTGATGAGACTTTGACAGTGTTTGTAACATGAATGCCCTCTGAACCTGCTCACACCTCTGAGCCGCTGCAGAACATTCACCCCATGAAACCGCAATACATCCTCCACTGACCTACTCCTGGAAACATCCAATCCATTTACACTGGGGCACATGTACAACAACCCCTTCCCTCCCTGCTTTCCCTTTCATATCTACGCAAACACACACTCCCCTCTTTGATACACACACACACACACACACACACACACATCTGGCCGGGGGGTAAATTAAGCCCTAACATTCCCACAGAGGCTAATCTCCATCCATTTAGAGGGCTGTAATATTTAATCAGGAGGCCCTGGACCGTCTCCCAGCACCACACGCTGTGGCACGGTTCATATGTTCACAGGAGAGGCCAGCCCAGAGGCGACGGAGGGGAATTCACTGCTAAAAGCCACAAAGCATTCAACCACAGAGCCTCTCGCACTCCTCTACTCTCCACGTTCCTTTGGGGTGAAGGACGCATCAAGCTAGGTTGGTACTAGAAGGAAGTGAAGAGTTTGGGATTTTGGCTGGAAATGTTTTGTAGTGTTTTTGTTAAATACACTGTTTACAAGACACGCTGTTAGGATAAGTTCTTCAATTTTCATTACAAGGCTTCCCTGTTATGTCAGACAATCATCTCCTACTATGTTATCATGCACTACTAAACTACTAATGACTGTGTTGCTGTCTTATGAATATATCATGGATAATGTCATTCTTAAATATAAATTAATTAAATCTACATCATACTACATCACATTCAAACTAAGAAGTTCCTGCAGGGGACGAACAAAATAACATGAATAATTTCCATTGCAATCCAACTAATGTTTACATTTTATTTTATTGATTAAGTTTTGAATATTTAATTCAAATATTTTGGGGAAAAAAAGGGAAGAATGTCTTAAAGAGTTTCAGAGTGACATCCTTAAAGTTCCCTGATGAACTTTTTGTTTGTAAGGCGTTTGTGTGGTGAGTGTCAGCCGGCAGTCACCTCTTCACCTGCACAAAACACACTAAGGAGCAGGAAGTAGTACCCGCTCTATGGACTCGATGTCCTGACAGGCAGAGTTTGTGCACCCATAGCATACACAATGATGGTGGTCACCAGAAGTAAAACGCACTGTAAAACAAGCCAAAAAATACCAACTCCTTCAATATCACCTGCTTCTGCACATTGTTCAGAGGCAGACTCAGGTACATTGACTTCCTCTTCATATGTGAAACACTTTTTTTTAAGAGCCTTGCTCAAACAGACCATTGTTTCCTCTGTTTTTTTGTTTTTTTTTTGTCCTTATGTCCAAAAATTCTTCAGTTCAGTTTTAAAGTTGTAATTATAAACAAAGTTGCATATAAATTTCATTAAGAAATTTAAACCTGCAAGTTACATTTTAATAGAGAACTGAGGATGGGTCTTTTTTAATTCATTTATTTATTTTATTTTTTTTTAACAAAATAAAAGCCACATAGAGTAAATGTACCTTAACAGAAAGCTCAGGATGAGTTTATTTTTCAAAATACTTTTACTCACACACAGATGTTTTTTTTTTCTTTACATTTGTAGGGATATTTATTGGCTCACACCAGTAATTTTTCAGGCATTTCATAGTTCCAGCTTCTCGATTGTGAGGATTTTCTACTTTTCCTTTCATTTATTTTAAATAAATTTGAAGTTTTGACTGCTGGTTGACAATTAAAATAATCATTGATTGCAGTAACTTAATATTATGCATGAGTAACAATAACCTAATAATATGATACACAGTAAAATAATACAGCAGTCACAGGGAACATTTTTCTGCATCAAGTATTTTTACTTTTAATACTTAATGTACATTTTCCTGATTGTACTTAGATACTTCTACTTCGGTAACATTCTCACTTCAGGACCTTTTTACATGTAACAGGGTGTTTTTAGAATGGACCTGAAAATTTTATCTTCCATAAAGGTTATTTAGTTATTGCGGGGCTATTGTCCTGTCAGATGTTCCTATTATTCTGACCATTCCCTGTACAACCTCAGTGTTTTAGGCTTCCTGACAGTAGGAAGTGCAGAATGCTCGGAGGCAGACAGTGCAGTGTTCACGGTCCTGCCTGGAGGTATCGCACCGGAAAGAGCCAACTGCTCTCACACTCACACACAGTAAAGGTCAGGTCTCGCACCATCAGTGTGAAAAGCCCGCACTGAAAAGGGTATAGTCCATCTGTTTTTAACTATTCAGGACTGCTCATGGATGTGTGTGTGCATGTGTGTGTACTGTACATACAGTTGGTACTTGACCTGACCTGCAGCAAAAAAAAAAAAAAAAAAAGGACAACTGCTGTGATTTTGTGTTTTCGTAAACATAACATTTGCGTTGCTAAGTGTCGATTGATAAAAATGTGTTGTGTGTGTGGCCATTCCAACGCCTGCTCGCTGATTCGGACTGACTTTAATGGGAAGGCCTGGTGAATTTTTCATACAGCCCAGAGGGGCAGGACGAGCGACCATACTGGCAGATTACAACCTCTGAGAGAGAGAGAGAGAGTGAGAGCAGTAGAGTGACATCCAGGTTGTAGCATCATCAGGATTTTGGTAAACATTTGTGAAAAAAAAAAAGATTAAGTGAATTAAACTCAAACAGCAGCAACAGGATTTTTGAATCATCAGTCAACAGCAAAACAAGAATCAAGTCTTTTGGAGACGACGCTTTTGACCACTAGTGCAGCTTATAGCAGAGCGGAGATGATCATGCACAAGAACACAACAGGAAGCAAACTGTAACTGACAGGTTAACTTTTCAGGGTGAATTTATGTATTTTCTGCAGTTCAGTGGACTTTCTGTGGTAATAGAAGCATTTGCAGAAATTGTTGTTTGACTCAAGGTGAAAAAAGGACACGGGCTCCACCTCCCTCTACTGTGTTTTCCCATCTTGGAAACTATCACGTAAAGAAACAAAAAATGTGTTCTGGGATCACACCACAGGAATGTGTTCTTAACCACCAACTTGAATCATAAGAAATCACTAAGAATACTACGATCTGAAAACAAACGATAACATGGACAGTCTGTCTAGCCGCTTTATTGGACATATCCAGACATGTTTGAGCTACCAGAGTCAGAGGACAGAGACAGGATGGTATTTTTTTTCCTTCTGTGTCAGGTAGTTGGAACTGAAGCGAGCTAGAGTGGAACTGCTGGGCTGATTTGGACTGAGAGAGTCATAAGAAAAAAATCCTGAACACCGAAATTATGAACAGCAGTTTAATGATCTAACTCCACTATTAAGCACTACATAGTTCTGTCTTTTCACATTTTCAGTAGCTACTTTTGAACATGTATAATGTGGTCAGAAGAAAAACTCCCTTTTTTTCCTTTATACAATTTTAATGGGGATTGCTTGTTTTTCAAAATAAGAGCCCCATAAAGTAATTGTTTCTTAACAGGAGCCTTAGAATGAGTCTGTTTTCCCAAAATAAAAGTTCTCAAAGGTCACTGTATGTTAACAGGAAGCTAACAATGGATCTAGTTTGTCTGAATTAAAAGTACCATACAGTAACTGTATCCTAACAGGGAACTCAGGACAGACTGTTCTTTCAAAATAACAGCTCCATTGAGCAACATACCTTAACAGGAAGCACTGGATGAGGCTTGTTTGAACTTTCACCTCAGAGCAGGAAGGTTGTGGGTTTGCATCTCAGTTTGGACACAGCTGTATGGAGTTTGCACGTTCTCTCGGTGCCTGCGTGGGTTTCTTCAGGGTGCTCTGATTTCTCCCACCATCGAAAACATGTATAGGTCAGTTCTCCAGTCGGTATCCCTGACCAAGGCGCTGACTTAGAACTAGAGTTGGTCTGCTGTACAGTGGAAGTGTAAAATACAGAGAATTAATGAAAATAATAAATTAAATTTACAGAGACAGATTAACAGGCAGTGTTTTTCATTTTTTTTCTATCTTTTTTGGACATTTTACTTACATTAAGCTTGGCTTTGTTAATGCATTAATTCCCAAGCTGATTGAAAACATGGATTTTCTGTTTTATTTTAGATTCATAAATGACCTGTCACATACTAAATCTGATCAAGAAGAGCGACTTGATCCTCCTGATGATTCTTTGTGAGCTTTATGAACAAAAAGCAAGCTGCATAATGCCCAAGATCTCAATTTAATGGGCTGAAATTTCTGCAAGAAAGCTCTAAAAAAATTATCCATCTGTTCAATGCACACATGCCACTGCTCACTCAGATAGCTCGTAGCACTGTCTTGCGTATGCAAATATGTTTTGCCTGGAAATCTATTTGGAGTTGCTCGAAGGAATCCAGAACGGTCCTCCTTCTGTCTCCCCTCGCCGGCTCACGCGGGGCTCCCTCTTGCCGTCTATCTCCTCTCGCGTGGAAAACATTTCACCAGCTCCACACGCATGGACATACAGTCAGTGGCACCGCCTCGCCTCAGACAGATTAAACCACCATGGGCCAATATGCAGATCTCACAGGCCCACACTGGCAGCCCTGTCCGCAAGCAGGACAAGGGGCCCTGCAACTGTTTGCTCAGTTGGATAATACATGCAATACAGGAACACAGAGGGAATAATTATCCACTCTGTGAAGAGCCGATTTTGTCCTTCTGTTATATACTTTAAGTCTTTTTTTTAAATACAGAACCAGTGGAGTGTGTGTGGCCCTAACCTGCCTTCAAAGAGAAATAAAATGTCATGAGATGAAAAGGTGTTTATAAAAGAAAGGAGCGATTTTATCCACATTTGCTTTGTTAGAGAAATTATTAAAAGTGATCTGTGTAACTGAAATTTTGAGTTGAACCCAGTCAATGAAATTAAACCTTTATAAGTGGGAATTTTTCATGTGTATGTCTGAAGGATTCATACCCCTCATGGGCAGAGATGCAAAAAGAAGGACATAACAGACCGTGTGTGTGTGTGTGTGTGTGTGTGTGTGTGTGTGTGTGTGTGTGTGTGTGTGTGTGTGTGTACCAGAGGGCTGAGAAGCCAGGCTTGGGCAGATGGTCTACAAAGGTGTTACCACACAGTGAGTGGGCACTGCGATTGATGCATTGCAACATCCAAGAAGGTGGAACATTTGGCTGCTGACCCGCAGTCAGAACTCATTGGCCCTGCCTTCTCCTTATTTAGCTGCTGCGAGAGAGCCGACGGGTGATTTGGTCGGAATAAACACACACACTCGGAACGCAGCACTTTCCCACCCTCAAGGGAGCCTACTGCATCGGCTGCGCGCTGGAAACTTCTCCCTTGTCTCTGCAAGGAGGTCACGATGGTGGTGCAGGGCAGGCAGGATGAGTGCACAGAGCCATGGAGACGAACAGAGACAGCACACTGGAACCCGGGATTACTGTGTTACACTTGGATGGAGAAGATCTGACCTTGAGCTTATTCTGAGGGGGCTTGTTAGGGAAGCAACTCCATATGACTTGATTTCTGCATGTAACATGTAACCATTCATCTCATTCAAGTCAAGTCAGTCTTATTTATGTAGCCCAGTACATATCACAAAATTGCCTCCAGGGGTTCACAATATGTACATCATACAAACCCCAACTCCTCAGCACACAAAATTTGGCGCCCAAAAAAAAAAAATTAATGAACATTCCTGCATTATGTTCCCTGGATGTTAAAACAGCGTATTTTTCTGATATAAAACTAATGTTATTGTTCCCTTCACAGAACTTAAGTTATTTGTATGTTCCAGACTGGGGACCCAAATGTTGAATGTTGGGAACGCAACTAAAACATTAGTGCAACATTCTAAGAACATTACACAAACTGCCCTAAAAAACCCTGTTACTGAATGTGGTTACTAGAACGTCTTGAGAATGTTTAGTCAAACAAAAACATTTACACAACATTGTGTTCATTGAAGCAGGGTTACCAAATAGAAACCTGAAGGGAACATTCTGGAAATGTTTTTGGAACACTATGTGTGAAACCTGATGTAGAAGAACAGAGGACGAATTCATCAACATAATAATATTATAGTATAGACAATCAGGATGAGGCAAACTTCATCATGGTTTTCTTTTTTTTTTTTTTGCAAAATAGTCAGCAGCAATCTATAACAAAATGCTTACACAAAAATCACAAAAAAAACCCTCCAAGGCACTTTCTTTCAAAACAACAAAATGCCTTTACTGTCCTAGCATGGTCATGTTAGACAATAAAACAAACAAACAAATAAACAGTCAGAGTTTGGCTTAAAAGAGTGCCTTGAGTTTTTTGTGATTTTTGTGTAGACCTACACATGTTGAAAGTGCACCTCAAACAAACTCATTCTGAGTCCAGGACGCGCTCCTACCTAAACATCTTTTTAAATTATATGATTATTCTATTTATTCTACACAAACAATAAAATCTATAAATACACTATACATAACTATTCCATTAAATGAATCATTTCTTAGTTTCTTACAAATACGCAATGATGATTATTCACACAGACAGGAGAAAGGTGACGGAGGGCGAGAGAGACAATGGTTCTTATTATATCTGTTTAACATGGTTTACTGAGGAACGCTGGAGAAAGGAGACAAAAGACCCAAAAGAAAAAACTTTAAATAATAGCTTCCCTTTTTATTCTAGTGCACAAAAATGGCGGAGCACAAGGGTTGGAAAATCAGTATGAATCTTAAAAACAGTTGGACAAGTCAAACTTGTTTTGTGCTTTCTCAGTTTAAAAGAATAATGATACAAGTGGGTGATTACTGTCTTTTTCCCTCAAAATTATATGATTAATTCCTAAATAAAGAATAAACCTAAAACAAATTTTGTAAGTCCCTTGTTAGATTTCTGTAAACAAGTCATTATTCTTTTAATGTGTCCAAAAAAGCTGATTAAAAAAAGGAAGCTGTGAGAGTTCAAAGATGAAATATTCTCTTTAATTACAAACATTATTAGTTATGCACATGGCAAGATTTTATTTCAGACCCAAAAGCGTTCTTACATCAGTTGAAACATGGAAAATTCATGAGTGAGTAGGCTAACCGAAGGCAACATTATGGCAATGGATTTTAAACATGATAATTGCTATTTGTCTCTGAGTGCAGTTAAATCATTAAGTCAACAGCAGAAATAATGCATCCCGCAGTTTGCTGTTTTAATATCTCCCTCACATTTTATCATCAGTATCACTGGACAAACTGTGTAGATTACTATTTCGCATTTATGATAGTTGTTTCTGTTATAATATGTTAAATTCTGACAAAAAAAAAGATATTTTGGAATCAGTTTTTGTACAGCTCTAACTTACAGTTGCACTGCAGTTGTCAAATTAAAACTGATGTTGAAATTTGCCCATAAATCCATCAGAGATTTGCTTTTAAATACATTATAGCAAATCTGCTAAATAAAACTACGCTACCTTAATTTTAATTGATCAGGACTGTAGAATCATTTTCTTTCTTAACATTTTAATCAGTTATAGTCGCCTGGTCAATAACTCAGTTCATAAACATGCCTGTCAAATCGCATTAGCAGATGCAGGCAAGATAATGCTTCGGTTGACACGACTATCTGTTGGATGTGAAGTAGTAGAGAGTGCCACCCTATGGATAAATCTGGCACATCAACATTTTGTGCTTGATATTTAGCGGTTTGTTCGGACAGCAATCAAAGGTTCAAACTTGGGGAAACAAAAGAGTTTTACTGATGTAAAACAACTGACTTCTGTGGAGCACAAAGTGGTTTTGGCTTTTGTTAGAAGGGCTGAAAATTGTGTACAGGTCACAATGGGAGGACATTAAACCAAGCATTCAAACACCGTTCCTCTCTATTCTCTGTCTAACTATCAAATAATTTTTTCTGCAACATTAAAACAGATACTTGTGGACTCACTGTAAAGTTATTTTTTTTTATTCTTATTTGTTGTAACTTGAAAAAGTTAGTGTCTAGGCTGTCTAAAATTTTAAGTTGACTGAGTTTCAGATTCAAAACAAATAAACTTTTCTAATGAAATAAATTAGACATTAATTCAGTTGCATAACATACTTAGTCAAACTGACAACTCTTCCATCACACAGATGAACATTGCAAAGAAATATGATTTCCTTTTAAATTTGCTCAGTTTGAAGAGTCTGTTTTTTTATTGCACACAAAGAACTAACAGCTGCTCATGTTGGAGTTACTTTGTTTCAGGACTGACACAAAGACTGTACGAGAAAGTACAGTTATCATGGTTTGCAGTGTTTACATTACTGTGAAAACAAACAACCATGAATTAAAGTGTCTTACAGACACACAGCAAGTTTTCTTTAGACTATAAAAAGAAGGGTCTTTAAGTCTCAGACAATGCATGCTGGGAAGTCTGCTAATAAGTTGATCATGTTTCTTTAGAAATTTAATTTAATGAATGGACTGAACTTGTTATAGTACATTAATTCGACTCATCATTTCAAGACTTCAAGTCATGGTGTCATTTACACTGGGGATTTGAAACAGCCAATTTTATCCCTCACTTTTTCACAGATGTCACTTTTTAAAAGCATAATTTGTTAAAATGTTCTGACAAACAGCTTGCACCAAGAATGGTTAACTAATGACGGACAAATCTTTGAGAACTGTTTATTTGCACAATAAGAAAACAATGATCATGATTGGTTGATGACTCATGAACTCACATGAATGTTTCTCTGATGTTAAAATATGTAGCATCGAAACAAGCAATCTAACTTAACATCTAAAGGTACGGTTGATTAATTATTATATTTAGCTAATGATGTTAATGTTATACGCATATATTGAAGACCATTTAAAAAATGTTGCCCTTATGCCCCCACCACTTTTCAACAAAATGATGCCCTTGCTTCCAGTCAGAAAACTCATCTTTATAAATTCTGATGTATTCTGAAAATAAATACTAGTTAGTATTTATTAGTGGAATTAAATATTAGCTGAATTCCTGTTTGATTATTTACAGTGCTGAATGGAAAAACATTTGAAGGATCCTAAAACAAAACAACACTTCTAAGACAGCCAGTCACACATATCAGTGTCAGTCCGACACACATCTCTGAACCCTCATCCCTCCCTGAATTCGACTCCACGTCGAGTCAGTCATCGTCCACCACCATCACGTTCCCATTCAGCTCATACTCGATGGTGGCCCAGTCAAAGATGTTGCCCTTGGGGACCTTGTGCCCGTAGTGCCAGGCCTGGATCATGCTCCTGGAGAGCACAAAGTCCCACATATTCAGATCGGTCACCTCTCCTACGAAGCTCTGCACGGCCTCCAACCCGCCCAGGTGTTTGTCGGGGTCCTGCCCCAAGAGGACGGTGCCTTGGGGACGGATGGTATGCCCCGGTTTGTAGACCTGGTAGGTGCTGCGTCTCCCCTCCACCCAGAAGGCAGCGAGGCCGGTGCGAGACTCCCAGGTCAGGCAGAGGCTGGTGCGGAAGGTGGTGAGGGGTGGCAGGTGGAAGAAGGTGCCGTCACCGCTCATATAGAAGGAGATGCGTCCGTCCTTCTCACGCCACACGTTGAGCTCGTCATAGTCAGTGGTGCGGTAGGCAAACAGAATGATCTGCCGCTCCTCCGGTAGCTCAGTGGCCACACGCATGCAGAGAGTGAATGCCCTCAGACCCATCTCCTTCTGTGGGATCAGGGCCACGAAGCTGAAGTCCGTCTCATAGGGGAAGACCAGGACTTTGTCAGTCAGACCCACTGAAGCAACACAAACAGGGAAGATAGAGTTAAAAGACACCAAACCTCTGTGTTCAAACATATAGTATACAAGAGTCAAAGGAAACTCCAATGCACTTTCTTTTAAAACAATTAAAATGGCTTCATTGTTGCTGCATGGCCATGTTAGACCTTAAAGCAAACAAACTCTGACACGTTTTGGCAACAAGCCTTTGTTAGGAAGTCAATCATGTTGGAGTTAGTTTGTTTTAAAGGTCTAACATGGCCATGTCGTGATAATGAAGGTATTTAATTGTTTTAAAAGACAGTGCCTTTAAGTTCATGTGATTTTTGCGTACGTATCTCTCCTTATCCAAAAAGGACATCAAACAAAGACCAGGAAGCACTCCAACCAAAACATTTTTAACACCTGCATGTGAAATGATGGTGCACAAACCCAAGTAAAATTACCATTTTTTTCTACAGAAATTCTGTTCTTAATTTCATACCTTGGGTGGCTGATGAGAGTGTCAGAGACAATCCAAAGACACCAAGTACAACCACAGCAAACCTCACTGTGTCGACACTCTGCAAACACACACAAGACATCTGTAATCATCTGACAGTCTCACCAAATTAAATGCTATCAATCTCTGAACACACAAATCAGACCGGAGACCAAATTATGTGAAAAGTAACAATGGGAAGCAGCTTTTCTTACCATTTTTATGTCCTTTTTTGTGTTCCTCGATGTTGCTAACTCAGTCCCACTTGCTAATGCCCCCCGTGCCCTGTCCTCTTCCCTCCTAGCACGGGCCATGACGTCAGCTCTTCAACCGATGCTCTGACAATAGGTCTGGTGTGTGAGGGCTGAGTGACACTGGGCTTTCCGTGTGACTGATGCAAATACACACAGTTTCACCTATGTGTGTGTGTGTGTGTGTGTGTGTCCATGTCACATGATAGACTCACACATCAGGGAGAACACGCGTTCATAAGCAGATGTGACAGATTTCGACACAAGTTTTACAAGTCTAACATCAGGTCTATGAAAGTTCATAGCTGAATTATGACATCACTATACTTTAATACAGTAACTTTGGGTGTTTATATGGAACTCTTAAAGGGTCAGTTCACCTAAATAACAAAAGAACGTACTTTTTCACATACTCCTGGGGGTGTCTAACCCTGCAGATGTGTTTGCTTTCATCTGCTGATGTTTTGATATCTGTCTCCGAGATGTTTGCCACCATAAGGCAATATCAGCAAAAATATCAGCCTATATCAGCCCAGCTCTGAAACAGATGTCAAATCTTTAATAAAGATCTGACAATCAGAATTTATGTTCAAGAAAACGTGTGGCTAAACAGTTGCTGTCTGAATCTCAAACATTTGAAAATTATGCACCACAACGGATTCAAAAACAGTTAATGGGTCAGACTCAAAATAGATATCAGGTGAAGTCAAATGTCTCAGACTTAACAAATTATCGTTAATCATAGGGTTTGTGTCATGGATTTTAGTGTGTAGCACTGCTGCATTGTCATATATGTTTTGGAAATGATTTGATTTCTGTTATTTATTTTTTAATGAGCAGCAGTACATTTCTCATCACACTTGGTATCTCTTAAATGACGACTTTGTGTCAAAAACACAACAACAAACAAACTCAAAGTTCACGGTTTAATGGGGACAAATGAAAACTGAACCAAGCATTTATGTTATCAACATATCTACATTTAATACAGTTTCTCAAGCTCTAGGATTTCAAGAGAAAAAGAACCCTAACTTTGTCAAGAAATAAAATCTGAGATACACAAGCAAATTATTTACACTGCCTGCCCTCCGACACGAACCACCAACAGGCCTAATTCAACTTCACAGACACACATTCGGCTGAAAAACCTGTAAACTAAAGAGCGCTGAACTGAAAAAAAGTGTTTCACAGAGAATGCCAGTGAGCCAGCACGCAAAAACTTGGACTGAGGTATGGATGAGATCAGATGGTCGTAACTCTTCCAGCATTTGTAAAACAGGGGAGGGTGGTGGTGATGCTAGAGCTCCTCAAAAAATCCTTTTAACAACATAAACTTAGCTTCACACTAATGATTGGTTTACATAAGCTGCTGCAACCATTTTTTTTCATAACTGTGAGAAGATGCATGAAATTAACAGCATAGAGGTGAGGAAAAATGTCAGCCATCTTCTTCTTGCCTTTGCAAAGGAAAAAGAAAATTCACTTCATGCTTGATGTGAGCGTCCACAGTCATTCCAGGCAAACAGCAAACACGACGTCCAAGCACATTTTTTGTTCTTATGATCAACACAGACAGCACAGACCAGTCCTCAAAGCAGGTTTTTTAGCATCAACCTGAACAGCTGAAGTCATCTATCAAAATTCAAACATTTTCAGTTAATATCCAGCAATGTGAAACTTTTTTTTTTTGTATGCAGCGGTCGTTTCCATTCATTTTCTGTATCCAGTTCAAGGCCGCTTTTCATGAAAACCTTGTATAGTCCTGATAAAAAACATTTGAATTACTGTAGGTCAAGCCTAAACCTAAAGAGTACATATGCATACATTCAACTTATTTCAATTGTCTGTAATGGGGTGTGATTGATATGTAAAGAAAAAGACCTAATAATCTACTCAAAATCTTAGTGTGGTGACATGGGCGGGTATGTTTGGAGCGCCACCTGGAGGTGGAGAAGGGACAATTATTTTTCAACTATCATCATGTAAAACTTTGCATATAAACTGATTACGCAGGTTTTTGGCATTTAAGTTACCCCCTCAGCAAATGTACATAAAGAAGTGGGCAAACGCTCTGATGTTTCATGAAAAAATGACTAAGAAATACTGGAGTAAATGCCAAATAAAAGGCCAATGTCAACCACCGTTAAGTGTTTTTCATGTTGGTGGTTTCTGTGAAACACTGGAGTGCAATGCTGATGCTTTCCAAGGATTGTGGCACTCAGAGAAAGAGACAGAGGAGGGAGGGAGCAAGAGAGACCTGAGAATGTGGCCCCTTATTTTGAGTAAAGAAAGGAGTCAGGCTTGAAAGACCAGAAACAGCATGACAGAGAGGAGGAGGAGGAGGAGGAAGTCAGAGAGAAAGTACGGAGAGAGCAGAATGAAGGGGGTTTTAAAGGGAGCAGCAGGCCTTGAACGCTGAGCCTCAGGAGTTTGGAGCGGGAGGTTTTACAGCAAAGATAAAATATGGGGGGACGAGGCAGACCGAGTTACATGGCTCCCGTTTGGTAGTCCATAGTGTGGCTTTTCCCGCTTGTGTAAAGTTCATTATATCCAGGCAAGGGGGTGATCTGTTCTCTATAGTCTTGTGTTGTCCAGGCTTTGTGTTGAGTATCGGGGTATGATGGGAGAGATGGGAGGTGGGGGTCCCTTCAGTAGTCCTCCACCCAGCCGTTCTCCTGGATAAAGGCATCAATCACTTCCTTCATGGCCAGGTTTGGGATCAGCTGGTCCTGGGTCAGGGGACTCCTGGTGACTGGGTCAAAATGGCCAACTCGCTGCAAGGAGAGGAGGTTAAATGCCTGTGTTAACATCTGTGGTTGAATTTTAGACATAAAATATGGAAATAAGATAGTCTTTGTATTGGGATATACCAAGGTCCAAACATGTAATCATTGTAATGAGACTTGTGACAATATAATTTAGTCATACTTATATTTGTGACTAACACATACATATGTATATATACAGTATATACTGGAGATAAAATTTTTAAAATTGCAGAATTTATGACCACTGAAGATTTCAAACAAACAAATTCAAAGTAATGATTTCATATAATTTCTGGTGGGTTTCAGAGTAAAATTTTTAAATTATATAAATTCAGTGGTTTTAACTTTCAACATTAAGTATTCAGAAGTAAAACAATTTTCAAGTTACGTATTCAGTTGCTAATAACACTAAAATATGTTTCCATACAAGAAGCTTCTTGTGTGGATGAACCTTTGCCCAAGTAAATACATTTCAAAACAGGTTTTCTTGCTCAGAGCAGAAGCAGTTACTGTGTTCTGTGAGTTTTCTGCAGTGACTTATTTAGCTCACCACTGTATTTCCTCATCACGCCAAGGGTGCTTAGTTTTTTTTTTTTTAAGTACTTCATTTCTGCCTATCGTGCGTTTATGTGACCAGGTTCATGAACCAAAAGCTGACAAACTACAATATTGGTGGTCATAAGCAAAACATTTTAATTCTGAGACAGTTTGCACGCAGCTGAGAATGATCTTACCTGTAGGTGCTCTTCAATATCCTTGCGATCATAGGTGATTCCACTGGGTGTGATGCAGGGTTCCCTCATCAGCTCAAAACTGATCTTCCCACACAGATAATCAGGGATCTCCCGCTTCTGAACGTACGACAAGACACAACAAGGATCACATGTCACGCAAAGTGTGATATCATAATTGCTACCATGATGCTGTGCATTTTTCCCCTGAAACCACCCTGTTCAGTCCAAGTTTAGATTAAATATTGCACAAAAACAATAATGCTCTTTCTAAAAAAAATATTATTGAATTGCTGAATCAGAGTGCTATATGTAATAAAAAAACTTCTTTCATCAGGATTTCCCAAATCTACAATGAACTGTCTGGCCTTCACACCTTCCTACACCTACAGAAGACAGACAGCCTGTTGTCAGTCTGTGTCGTGTCATTTCAAGTGACAATTTCATGACAAGTACCTCAGCTCAGTCAATAACCATCTATAACAAGCCACAACTCCCAGCAAACAAATGGTGTTGGTCACCATAGAAACAGCTTGGGCTGGAAATAGCACCTAACTGTCTGCCTGTAGGATAGGTGTGTTTTTCACATATGCAAGCCTAAGCATCAGTGGTAGCAGACAGGTTGAACAACGCAGACAGAATGTCCTCACCCTACGAAAACTAAACTGAAATGACCCATTATAATTGCACACAAATCTGAAAGTGCTGAGGCTATTTCTCTTGTTGCTATGTCAACGATAAAAAAAGACAGTGTGAAGTAGGTGTGTACTGTTAGCAAAGATGCTTTTGTGTGGGTGAATGTGATCAGTGCCTGCCTGTCTTTCTGTTTGTTAGCCCTTTGGTGGATGATGGTGACCTTTATTTCCGGGCACAATCCATAGGAGCCCTTCTATAATATGAATAAGCGGGTACGGGGAATGACTGATTGAATGAATACAATTATACACTACAACATGCTCAATTGACAGTATTAAGAATAAGTTAATTTTCATACTCACTTTTCTTTTCTCATCCACTTGAGAGAAGAGCTCATCCATGTCCATTAAATACTTCTCCTAAGTGGATCCATGTTACCAAACATATTCATGAATATTCAGTTAGAATATATTTGACTATATTTGTTCATCAAAAGCATGTCAACCAAATAAGTCCAAGACATATGCAAAACCTACATGTTTTGATGAAATCTTGGCAGCATCGCCTCCATTTTGATTGTCGTCCTGTTTCTCTTTGTATTCTTCTAGTTCTCTGCATAAACACAAAGTTATTATAACTGAAACCTCCATAACAAAATGATGATACCCACTTAACAGGTTCATTCATCAAGCGATCATTACTACACAATAAGCACGCTGAATATTCGACTGCCGCCTCACCTTTCCTTCTCAGCTAGTATGAGTTTGGTCAGATAGGCATGTAACTCGTTCTCCTGGTTGATGCGCTTCTCCTCAATGCTATTCCAACGTTTCTTCTTGGCAATGCGCAAGGCGCTGGGGATGTCATCTCCAAAGTTCAGCCTCTGTTCTTTTGCCAGATTATAAGCTGGAGGAAAAACATCATGACAGCAATACTGGTTTACCACCACACAATGTTTCTTACAGTTTTCTTTCCTTCTGACATTTCTTGTTCCATAGACGACATGTCAATGATTTAGGTGTATACAACTTTCCATGGCTGTTACCACAGAGTAAAAGTGCGTCTCTGAGGATGGAGGTGTAGCAGCAGAGATGAAACATGCATGAACTTTTACTATGATTCACCTCCACGCATACTTAGGTGCTGGGTTTTTGTTGTTTTAGTTTATTATGTAAGTTTAGGCTGGAGGTTACTGGCAGTCTAGTTATTCATCTCTTTTTGCTTTAGGTTTAGTCTTTGTTTTTTAGGTAGTTTAGGGGGAGATGCTGGGAGCGACGGCCCATTGTGCAGTTGGCCCAGCATCTTCTCTCTTTTTGTTCATCTTGGCAGGGGTCTCCAGCCCCTTTTGTTTTCCCTTGGTTTATGTTTGTGTTTTGTTGAATACTTTGGGTTAATTTAAAAAGAAAGCTTGTGAGTTAACTGTTACCTTTTGTCTGGCGTCCTTTTCCATATGTTGCAGCCTCCTACCACTTTGAGCCTTTGTTTACTTTTTTGTATGGAGGCTGTAGCAACCATAATAAAAGCAAATTCTTTAAAGCCGGACATTTACTGAATAAAAAAATATATATTACATCAACTTAACTTCTCAACCTGCATAACCACACTGAAGTATTATCAGTGTTAAATTACTTAAATGTGATGACATTTTTAATAATAATATATATAATATATATATAATAACTTACACTTAAACTGTACTGTAGCTAAGTGAGGGAAGCTGTCATTTGTCTTTGATTGACAATTCTTGTGCATCACGGTGACCCTCATTCACAGTAAGGACGCCTCCAGAACAAAGAAAACAAATGGTACATGTGGGATACATGGATCTGTGTTATCTTGCATAGGCCTATCAAATATTATGAAGTTGCAAGACTGTTCCCTTCAGATAATCATAAAACTGAATCTGTGATCAACATTCTCACTCGTTGTTATGATTGTTGCAATGACATTATCAGGTAAAAGCAAAGCTTCTCGTTTTTATACTAGCCTACTAGCCTACTGACTGGTGTGTGAATTGACCTGGATGTGAAGTTTAATAATATATGTTAACGTTATTGTCTAAAGCAACAAAACGGAACCCCTCTGCTCTCCATTATATGTTTTACTCACAAGTGTGTTAAATAACCTGGACATTAAATGTCCATAGTACAAAATAATACAGTTTTAACTAATTAAACCGCAGCCCACTCATGTCATTTCCTTTTCTTTCCCCTCATCTTCCATCTTCTTAAAAAATGCATATTTAAGCAGTGGCGTACCACTGCTTCTTACTGTATATAGGGGAAACACTGAATATTCTTCCAGTGATAGAAACTCTGACAAAGCATTCTGCTCTACATCCCTGCAAACATATGCTGTGCCTCAGAGAACATGTGCTGGAATAAGATTAACAGTATCGTGAATTTAATTATTACAAGCAGCATTTGAAAAAGTTACTGGATCAAAACTTCAGCCCTGACACCAGTGAGAACAGAAATGGGAGACTAATAGACTATATAAAGAAAGAGACACATGTATGAAAAAAAATAAATGAGGAAATTCAAGAATAATGTGCAACATATAGTAAGAGCAAGCTGCTTCTGTGTAGTGCCACAAAATGTTGCAAAAGTTTCACCGTCTTTTAAAAGTTTGTTCTGACCTTTCTGCAGGTTACCGATGGCCTCATCATAGTTCTCCAGCTCCAGGTGACACTGACCCAAGAAGAAGTGGGCCTTGACTGACTGGCTGTCCAGCTCCAGTGCATGCTTGCAATCAGCCAGAGCCTTGTCATGCTGCTGCAGCTTCACATGGCAGAGAGCCCTGTTGGTGTAGTACACTGCCACTGATGGATTACGGTTCTGGGAGACAGAACATACCAGACGATACACATGCAGTCACATTATGGCACTGCAGAGTAGGCAAACGTTAGCAGAGGAAAAGACACCCCTTTCATTTTTCTAACAAGGACAATAGTCTCCTACAGTGTATTTTAGTTAAGAAAATGCCATTCCACCGTTTGTATTATATTTTACAGAGAAGATTACTCACAATAGCTTTGCTGTAGCATGTAGCAGCCTCCTGGTACTTGCGGCAGAGGAACAGTCGGTTCCCCTGCTCCTTCAGCTCCTGCGCGGTGGAACTCTTCTCCGGGCTGCCGGCCATCTTCTCCACCGGCTCCGCGGGGCCCGCCTCGCCCTGCTTCCCTATCCTGTTCCCCGTCTCTTCGGCTGGCTAACCGACAGGTTCAAGAATGCCCTGTCCCTCCTGGACCTTACAAACCAGACCAGAGACAGTGTGCATGTAAAGTTCAGTCAACATTCACTGCAATGCACCTGCAATGCGCGTCTTGGGGTGAATTTAGGTGCAGCAGTACTTGATGCCACCCAAAAGGCATTCGTTTAATTCGCTGAGTGTGCACACAGCTCAGAAATACAGCGAGGTGGCTAGACTGAATTAACTATTCATGTGACGGTCATCAGTAGAGACTAAATGAAAGGCACGGCTAGCTAAACAGCCGTCAGAAAACATGATACACCCGCGATCCCTCTCGTCAGTACACTGTAACGTTACACCGCTGGTGTACAATGGTAGTTAAAGGTTGTAAACAAGTAACATTAAATATGACTATTACTGTTTGACTGACTAACATTTGAAATTCAACAGTCGCAACAGAAAGCGTGCAGACAAAGTGACATTGTCGTTAACTTTAGATACACGAGAAAGAATAGATCGGTGCTCAGATGTTAGCTAGTTAGCTAGGCTAGCATTGTAAGCTATGTTGTCGATTTACGCCCCGGCGAAAGAAGACAATTCTGCCCCTTCAGCTTTCTAACTGTAGTAAGAAATTACTAATTTGATCAGAGGCTGACAGGGGAGTTAAAAATACAACTATATAAGGCCTGAAAAAATCGTCCTAGAATTTATTTCAACATTTACCTGAACACCGCTAGGGAACCTCAGAATACAGACATTAACCGAGCTAATGCTAGCTTGCTAGCTTGTTTGCTACATAGACTAACATTTTTGCTGCTACCGCTAAAGTTAGAATTTGTTTTTGATATCAAGAGTTTCCGGTCCTTACCTTATAGAAGGAATTTTACATTCAGGTCGAACCGATTTTATATGATATTATATCAAATCTTAATCGATAATTTTTTTCCCCAATACGAGCTGTCATGACAGGTTGTTGTTATACTGACGTCAAGCGCTTACGCGACGTCGACGGAAGCCGAGAGGACGTTTGTGAAATCAATTTACTAATGATGAAATTGGATGAATTAGTTTTATTTCCAATTAAAATGTGCAATCTGTCAGATTGTTATAGGACCCTGGTTAAAAATACGGTATCATGCCTAGGTATTGTTATAGGTAATGCATTAAATAAATAAATGTAATGAACAGTTGTATTTAATAAATTTAAATTTTACCCTATTTAAAAAAAAAGAAAAAATGTTTGATTTGCCCTTCCAGATATTTCTAGCTTTTATTTTTTTTTTTACCTGTACATTTTTTTTTTTTTTTTTTTTTTTTTTTAAGAAAAAGATATAAATTGTTATTTATGCAGCGGGTGAAAAGAAGACAAATCAGTCCTCTGAAAAGCTCAGATCTCTCTGGAACCAGCTGATCAGAAACCCCCTTCACGGCACGGTGAGTAAGGAAAGCCAGATCTTCATTCTTCCCTTTTTTGCCTTTTATTTTCTTCTTTCACAAACTTCTGGGGTTTGATTTTCTGTTCGAGAGTGAACTGACCTGAACTATTGTCAAGTCTAAAAGGGAACCCTTGATCTGTGGAACTGTTGCGAGATCTGTGCTTTTGTTTCTTCATTGTTCACCTTTGCAAACTAATTTTGTTTTAAATGTGAGAACATTATGGTTAAATTAATAATTTAGGTTTAAGGACAGAAAACGCTCGGGTAGGGTTGTGGGAAAAATCATGGTTTGCGTTAAAAACGATCACTCTTGCGAGATCTTTCGTGGATCTGGGGTTCTCTTATTGGGTATACTTCCGTGTTTTGACTTGGGTTTGCATTAGCAGGAAATCCCGAAGTGGATACCCGAAATTACCTTATGAACTGAACTGAAATACATGGAACTGGACCGACCTATTTTGTGTTCTTTAACATAACATTTGAAATTTAAACTGACGGTGTGGGTTTGTTTAAATGGGGCTTAATTCTTGCCTCGCAAATAATTTATTAAATTGTTTGTTGTGAAAAATTACCCAGGGGGAATTGTGTGTTAAAAACCTGTATGTCTTTCCTTTTTTTGGTTTGATTCTGATAAGGCCCTTTTGTTCTGTGAACTCAAAGACAAACTGACACTTGGAGTTGAGTGTTTTCTGAGATTTTGCTTTGAGAGATACATTATTAATTTAATTGAGATTTTAGGTTTTACTCTGTTTTACTGTGGTGGGGGAAAAAACTAAATTAAACCTGTCCAGAGATCTCTAATCAGTTTTGCTGGGGTGGTGATTTACTCTTTGGGGTAAAAACTAAACTGAACCACTAAAACTTTCCAACAGATCCTAATTTGATTTATTTGGTTAAGAGGGTTTACTTGGGCCAAATTTTGAGGCACTGAACAAAAGGAGTTCTCACTGCAAAAGCCCTGAAAAGTGGTGTTTTTCTGTTTAACTTGGGGAATATTTACTGCGGGCTTTCATTTGGACTTAACTGAAAATTTTTCTCTCTGCTTAAATGTCAATTTTCATTGTCCCATTAATACACTGATTTACACTAAGATGACTTGTGCTGCATTGTCACACTGATTATTTGTGTTCTGTTGGTGTGGTGGTTAATTTTTATGAAAAGTGGGTTTATGACAGAGTGTATTCATGCATCCATGTGGAGGATTGGCCTCTAAAACCTCAAACAGGAAACTGTCATATAAACTCTGGCTGGCACCATTAAAAACAAAGATGAAATGTTTGCTGATACTGAGTGCATCATAGTGATTTTGCTTGAAAGGCTTGTTGTAATCTAATAAATATTGGACTGTAATAAAATTAAATAAGAATCCTTCAAGATTTTATAATAAATTTACCCTGTTGCACAGATTTAAGCTAAATACACATAAAGTTTTTTGCAGTTTACTTAGAAAAACAATATTGTATTTTTTCACTGTGATCATTCAAATTTATTTCAGACAGCTATGTAAAACTTCATAAAGTGAAAATGGGCACTGATGCACAGATTAACGTATTTGATGTAATATAATATTTTGAGTTCTGTGTTTTCGATAGTTATATCAACTATATAATTCAGCTCCTCATTCCTGGTAAATTTGGCTTAAATGATGATTCCTCCCTATGGGCAGGTTTGTAAAGTGGATAACTGCCTTAACCTGCTCTTTATAATCTTTACAAGAGCGCTACAACACAGAGTCATCACCAGCAGATGGCGCTCTATAATCAAAATTTTATCCCAACTTCTGAACTGACATGAGTCACAGAAAAAAAAAAAAAAACACCTCAATACTTAGAACCAAAGTAGTAACCAAAAGAAGGATATGTACTATGGTGAGCACACTAGATTTATTTTTTAGGACTGCATAAACTCTTTGAAACCAGAGGGATAATAAGCATCAGACTTATCAAACAAAATCCAGAAAAGTAGAGGAAATATTAACATAATCAGTTTACATGATAGACAGATATTGTGACTGAATTGTGAAAGCAAAAGGTGCCAAAATATTACAAATATTTGATATCTCCCAATTAACTCTTCTTGTCCCACAAACTCTGACCCTTCATGACACTGATCTGTCCCTTTTTTAGGGTGTTTGCTGAGATAAAGGTCAGATTATGATCAAGAATTTAGTATATATTATCAGAGCCATCCCACCCACAGAGAGCCTCAGCCACACACACACAGATCCATAGATGACCTTTATGGGCCTTCATAAAGAGAAGAACATTCAAGTTTAGTCATGGAGGAATTAGCGAGGCTGTGCATGTGGACAGGGTCACTTTCATCCAGCCCGTGGTGCCTCTGAAGGCCTCGCACACAGATCAGCGTGTGAAGATTAGGGCACATCCCCTGAGCAAACACACTGATAAATGTATGAAGGGGGCCGTTGAGCCGCAGACCCACCAGCGCTGTGTGTCCCCAGCTGTGTTTACCCATCTCCGCCAGTCTGGCCCCCTGATCCCCCAGAACACCCACTCACCCAACCAGCCAGCCCCCAGTCCCATCTCCCAGTAAAAGTGGGGTTTCAAACCTCAGAGAGACTGATGAGGACCAACACACTAGAGCTGCATGTTTAGATTCAGAGATGCGAAACTGTAATCAGTGGTGCCGAGGCATGCAATCTGCTGTCCCCTTTATTTTACTCAACTTTTTCTCTTCATCAAATTAAAAAGGACAGAATATTCAGAAGTAAAAGACTTAAGGGCTGCACAGTTAATCAAAATATTGACATCGCACTATGGCCAAGTGCAATATCCAAAATTACTGAAGCTGCAATTATTTGATAAAGGTAAAATGTGTGACAAAACAGGATAATAATGGACTACTGTAGTATCGCAGAGATGTCCTGGCCTACAAAACGTGCTCTCCAGATGTAAGAAAACATGCTTGTTTGGGAGAACCCAGCACATCATCAGTGAAAAGGAAAAATGTGATACAAAAATTATCATTCCCACTAATCTTGACTCATAACACAGATTGTGTGTGAACAGTGTGGCATTAGCAGAAGCTGAGAGTAATTGGAGGGATTAGTTGACTGTTTGCAGAGGAGTAAAAACAGAATAGAAACTCGGTAGTGATGGTACAGATGAATGCTGATTGAAGAACTCAGTGCTGCTTACATTTAAACTTCCTCAGCCTCCCTCACCAGCTCTGTACCCTCTCCTTCTGTCCAATATCCCAACCGTCATCCTCCGCCTGCCATCCCCCCCGACAAACCCAACTGCTGCCCGCTGCACCCGTTGGCTGAGCCTCCAGTAACCTTGGCAACGAGACCAGGAAGTTGCCCGGCTCCTCTGGCACAGCTGAAAAGCTGCCACTTCCTGATTGATTCTGCTCTTTCTTTCTGTCTGTGTAGTCGTTTTCCCATTTGGCAGCGGTGTTGGCTATTCAGCGCCAAAGCGTCTGAAAAGAGAAAAAGGGCGAACACACTCTCCTCAGCGTTAAGGGAAACCTCAGGTTCAAATGGGTAAAACAAAAGCAGTATTTATCCACAATGGTGGCCCTTTGTTTGGTGCGTTTGCTCATTTTGAGAAGGGGAAAGGCTCATAGACTTATTGCAGTTTGTTCAAGTGGGTCTGAATGCATCATGTAGACAAAAGTAAAAGAATAGTTCCACTGTCGTAACTGAAAGAAGATAGAAATGTAGGAAGATATTGTTTGAATTTATGTCTCAGCTGATTAAACAGCATCTTTTAATGTAATGAAAGGAAGGTTACCAGTGCGTTTCACTTCTTGAATAGTCAGACGTGTGCTTATATTGTTATACTGTCAATATACATCATTTATGTCAGTTTATTAGTTAAAAAAAGCAAACTTTTCAATTGTTTTCCTTTTTGCACCTCTTCTATACCCAATTGACACACAATTTAAACCTGCCTACTCTGTAATTAACCATTACACTGTGAAATGCTTATTCAGACACACAAATGCACACACATGCCCAGTTGTCAGTCACAGAGTCCCTTCTTTACATTCACTTGCTCCATTCTAAAATCCACTCCTGTGCCAGAACGCAGACCCCAACTGAAACTTTGTCCACCGAGTATGTAAAGCTGCTCTCTGTACTCATACAATGTCCACCCAGACTGATCTGCATGCACAGTTAATGTGCTACCTGCCTCCGCTTTGGTTGAATGCTGTGCAGAAACACTTTTTCTTACCAGTTTTTAATGATTAAACGCCAGAATGCGACAGAATGAACTATTTTATTCCACTTAGCTGTACTGGTCTTTTCCTCAAAACTTTAAAATCACATTTTACTTTAACTATGCGTACTATGTATTTGCTGCTGTCTAGCAAGAGATGCAGAAGTATCCAGCCAGACAAAGTGGCTTATTTCCTCAGGTTGTGAGACTCATCCTCAGCAGTACACTATGTAAAATAGTTTGTTTTATGTTTATGGCTTATTATTTATTTAACAAATCTACTGTATATAAATTCTGTATATGTAACATTTGTTTTTGTGAGTAGCAAAAAGGTACCTGTACAACTTAATCTCATTACGCCATCCTGTGTTCTAAAATGATAAATAAATCTACCTTGAAGAGTTTCATTATCTGAAACATGTTCAGACAAGTCAACACTTGTCTAAACATGTCCAAATCTGTTTTTAAAAAATGGTGGGAAATGTCCACCTCAAATTATGTAGGGTGTTTTACGTGTGCATGTACTTACTGCAGGGCTGCATGGTGTGGTAAACAAGGAAAAAAGCATACTGCACTTATTTTGACAGATATTGCGATTGCGAAAGGGTTTGTGGCAATGGTCATTTTTACATCACAATATTCATTCTAACTGAAGAAAAATATTAAAATCATTGTAACACGGCATTAGTTAGGGTCTGTATTAAACAAACATGTTTTCATACATCTGGAGAACAGGATTTGTGGGCCAGAGAATCTCTGCACTCTGCAGCACAACTGTACTTCATTATATTGCTTTTATCATATTTTTCTTTGTCAAAAAATTGCAGCCTCTGTGATCTGGATATTGCTGTTGGCCACACTACAATCTCAATAATATTTCAATCAACTGTGCAGCCTTGCTTACAAGTGAAGGGTAATTCATTTTACATGTGCCAAAAGTTATTGAGTTAAGTTTTACAGAATGAGATTATGAAATTATTTCAGAATGATTGTAAGTAATGTTTGAGAAACAAGAAAATAAGTGGGTTTGTTCTCTTCTTTTCTAACTGTTTATCCATTTTGAATTGGACTGCAATTATCCATTCTGTAATGCCCATGTACAACAAGTGCAAAGTTATATTGCAGTTATTTTAACTAACTAACCGGGGTAAGAGTGTTAAGAGTGCATCATTTGCAAATGGAAGCTGCTGCAACATGGGTTGCAGGCTACATCTGACCAGCAGAACTGTTTTCTCTGGTATTTTCCTAGTGAACAACTGACTGCATAAATGTGCCTTTTAGTCTGCATGCCTTAACTCTAAACCACTGGTTTCTAAAGTTGACTCCTTGGGTTAAGAGTTAAATGAGGGGTGTCCTGAAGCTAACCTAAAGGCAAGTAAGAGAAAGGCCAGAGATACCCAAGGGTCAGAGGTCATCCACACACCTCTGCAGCCCCGATTAAGCTTCCTGACAAAAGAAGGGGGTGGAATAACTCATCTGAACTCTAAATAAAAAAGATAGATCCATGTCCTTCATTCAGACCTTGCACACAGGGATGCAAAAAAGTATAGATTGTCGAGGATAGTCGAAGCTTACATTTTAAATAGCAAAGTAAAAGACTTGGATTTTAATATGCAAATAAGCAAAATCCTGTAAAAAGGATTACATAATTTGAGCAGATATTGTGATTAGCAACAACTTAACTTGCACACGTGCATTAAGCAACTTTCTAAAGTAGATAGACTTTTTTGTGGCTGCAAAAAACATCTTCAGTGTCTTTTTGTGGGTTTGAGGCCTTCACAAAGCTAAGCTAAGCAAAAGTTTGTTTTTGAAACCTGCAGTGTTAGTCCAAAAATCTTTTACACCCTGGGGGGTTAACAGCACTCTGGCTGAGACACCCCCACTTCCCAAAACACACTCACAGACGATGGATTGATGTGTGACGGCTGGGGGTGGAGGCGGCTGCTGTGTAGCTTGTACAAGTGGCGGGGGAGAAGTTTTACAATAGAGTTTTTGGAGGGAAATCAAAACGGAATAGGAGGGAAATCCATCCTCCCCTCTTTCTCCATTGCATTTATGTAGGAAATAAAGTTAACTATTAATACAACTGACAACTCCCTCCAGATGGAAACAATATTTGTTTACTGATTGTTATTGATTGCAGGCTGCAAAAAGACAAGACTGAGGTTTTTTTTTTTAAATTATAATGAGTATTGTTTTAGTTGAAGCTCATCACATTATCAATTCAAAAGCAATTGTTCTGGTCAAGCTCATGCAATTTGATGACTAATCAGTGTGTTTTTCACTTAGAAAATCAGTGGGGATCTTCACTGGAGCCAGCAGGAGCACCAAGAAGTTACTTTATCTCCCCGCAGCTTCATGTCCCATCCCCCTGTCCTCCCCGAATGTCCCCTAAGGTCGTGCTCTCCAGGGTCACCAAACCACACCCTGCCCCAACCCCCAGCCCACCCCACCTCCCAACACAATCCAAAAGAGCTAAAGCAGACATAATGAGCTACGGGCTAATTGCATGTGTATGAATGTGTGTGTGTGCGTGCGTGTTGGCCAGACAGAGGTTTGTTTTGGGGGTTGTGTGTGTGTGTGTGTGTGTGTGTGTGATCGTGCACAGTCCCTCGGGGAGGATCAGGAGAAGGCTTGTGTTATATTTGACTGACAGTCCATGCAGAGGATTTTCAGAGCAATCAGACTGAGGCAGAGGACATGTCAGGACGTGAAACCACTGCTTTCCATACTTATTTTTTGCCTACATATTGCCTACTGAGTCATACACATATTGCACAGTCCTGCATAAAACTGTAAATATATTCAGTTTTCTGACAATGTAATTGCAAATTCTTTGCAAATTACTTATATATGAAAACTTACTTGGCAATAAACCTGATTCTCATACAGAACAAGACACTAAGCACATTTTTCACTCTAAAGTGTATTGTTATTTGTGACATTTTTAAATTCAGTTTTAATTTTCACTTAGGCAATTACTCAACACTAATGGCTTGATTCCATCAGATGTGGCTGCATTGGTTTACGGCTACACCACATCAGCTGGAGCTGATCGGGGCCATTCTACACAATGCTTATGTTTCCACCAGAAGTGGCTTTTCACTCTGCTCCATTTCAAATACACGCAAAGTCTATTTTTGACGGATTCCGTGTCAATCAGCACAGAAGAGATCGAGTGAATAGAGAGCCAGAGACAGAAAAAAATAGAGAGAATCCTGCCAGTTTTCAAAATGAAAGACCCCATGCAGACTCGCTAACCTTCTTATTCATGGTAGAAGCACATAAAGCAGGGAAATAGGACCACATTAACAAAATCTGAGTCAGGCGGGCAAAACACTCGCTGCTGAAACGTGGCTGGTGGAACCTGCAGCCGTGTGTAGGACAGATCAGAGCCACGGCACAGGCATGCTGTGCCCAGTGGAATCAACAGGTAAGACCAAGTCATACCTCTGACTTTAACAGAATCAACACGATCAGTGGAGTCGAGTAGGTAAATTGACGCAGATTGTTCACATCAATTCAACTTTGAACTACGACACTCAAATGTGATCCATTGACCATAAGCAACCAGAGTCAGAGAGTCAGAGAGAAGTGAGAGCTAACCCTATCTGTCAGTTAGCAACCTAGCTAATTGTTTCACATGAATTACTTTTTATTGATTGAAAGGATGAACATACTGAGAACAAAATGATATAAATAGCAACAGCATAAAGGCCTGAATATACTCCCAAACAGACACATTTTGATCAGGACTGTGTTTTTGAAAACAGCCATGGAAACTGTGCTGGTTTGGACTAATATAAACACCAGCATACTTAAAGGATGAACACATAAGATTTAACTGTGTCTGGACGTTGTTAATCATTAGATTTGGATGAGATCGATGTGAAATATGTTTATTTTGGAGGCTGAATTCGATGATTCATCCGATAATTCTCCTCCTGTGTTTAAATCATATTCTTTGTTTTTTTGACCTGTGATTCACTAAGAAATATGACTCTAGTGCGTTTGCTTGCCTGCTTTTAATACGATTCTTATTTTTATCAGTTCTTTGTTAGATAAAGACTGCATAGCCATTAGTAGACACCAAGGTTGTCATTTAACTAAAGTTTTGACTATCTTTCTTGTCTGAATACAAGACTCATTCCTTTACTCTCTCCGCAACAATCCAGCTATTTGTTGTCATGTAAAGTTGCTGAAAGCAGCTTGTCTTGATCCTAGAAGTGTGTAGTCGGCAGATCCCAAATTGGACGGTAATCAGATCAGTGCGAGGAGTTTGACAAATGACCAATGACAAGCACTGGACCCTGGAGGATGGGAGGGGTGAGCAGGGGTCAAGGCTGGGGGTCAGAGGTTGGCTTTTCAGAGCCGCTCAATCGAAGGGCCATTAAATCCCATCTTTGTGTGATTTCTCAGTGAAGCGCGGCGGTTCCATCGGTTGCCCCCCGATCTATGCACAACATGCCCAGTAAAAGCTACAGGTCCTGGGCTCCAGTGGTGAAGGTGTTTATTCCTTAACTGGAGCCCAGGACCTGATGCAGTCAGTGAAACAGGTTACTTACTTGGTTGATGCACAGCAGGAAAATTACTGAAAATATAATATTGCAATTAAAAAAAATCAATATCCTACCAGATTGAGACCATGATATTAGATGATTAATTGTTGTTTGTTTTTATTTTTATTTTATTTTATAAAAGCACTGCCTTGACTGATGCATTGCTTTTGCTCTGTAATGGCGCATCATATAATAATAATTCATTTTTGCACGTTTCATGTCATCATACGTGGCTATTTTTTAAAGAAGGAGCGCAGAAGTCCTTTAAGTTAAAAGGAATAACAAAAGTCACATGACTGAGGTATTGGTTTTATTTGTTTGCTTTGTTTGTTTTAGTATTCTATATTGCATAATTTTATGTTTGCTTTTTTACCCTCAAACATTTTTTGTGTCAATCCTTGGTTGTAAACGTTGCTCACCGCCAGATTTAAAACGAATCCTTTTCCTTCCTCCCTTATTGTTTTCCTTTCTTTTCCATCCACTCTTTCCCCATTACATAATAAATTGATGTTGTCAGCAGGATCCGGTTCTGTGAACACCTGTATTAACCAAAGAGGTTGGTTAGCCACGTTTCCTGAATATTTACACCCATTGGCTGTCAATAGGTTAAAGGACCAGCTTTTCACTTTTTTGTATTTGATTATTTTTTTACTGAGCTCAAGCCAAACCACCAGTGCCTTAAAGACACAAATAGACTGATCTCTCATGTTGCAGGAACTGGCGAAATTAAAGAGTGGGGTAATGTACCACCGCAGAAGTATTGGTTTTATTTGTTTGCTGACAATATAGTTATGTCTTTATGTTTGCCCCGGTATTTAATATTGCATAGTTTTATATATTTTAGTATTTATTTCTACTTTACCTCTTGTGTTGCCACCCAATTTCAAAAGAACCCTTTCCCTTCCTCCCTTTTCTTTTCCCCTCCCTTCACCCTTTTCCTATTACACACATTTTAAACAAACATAAAATTCTGTACACATCAGACTTATTATTTAATAAAGGAAGTGTTGGTAAGGTAGTGTACCTTGAGTTTTTGGTATCACTACATCCCTACTGAAAATAGAGTAACACGGATTGTTTAAGGCAACGTGGAGAGAAAGGAAACATCTGATTTTGAACAATTTTAGAAAAAGTCTACCTAGAAGCATTCTGCAGTGCAACCTACATCAAAACGAAGATGAATTCAGTCCTTAAACTTGCGTATTTGTCTGTACAGGCTCCCCTTAAAGCTATTTTTAAACTTGATAAAATGCTTATCATGCAGCTCTCAGAATTAAATCTACAGACAAAATCCAACTATTCTCTTATAATTTCGTGAAAGTGCCTACACTGAAGGTCTTTATCAGTAATATGAATGAGAAAGGCTTTGTGATCTTATTTTAAGGAATTTTTTTTGTAACTCCTCAATGTGTGTTATCTCATGTGTAAAGTATGTCGTCTCTGGGGCGTCCTGTCCCTAGCTTTGTTTTCCTACGCCTGCCGTCCAAATTTCCATCACAAATATCTCACCCTGAGTGACCCTTCGCTTTCTGTCTGTGAAGAGGCCCTGATTAGCCTGCATACATGTGCAGATAGGCCCAAAATCCTTAAGTTGGGACTATGTATGAATGCGTGTTTTCATATGAGTGTGTGTGTGTGTGTGTGTGGAAAAAGAGTGAGTGCTTGCACTCATGCATATGTGTGCATGCATGAATGTTTCAAGCAATTCAGGACTATCCTCCATGCTCTAATTATTCTGCACATTCCCTTTTTCCTCTTTTTGCAATCTCTTCTTTGCTTCCTCACTTGTCTGCACTTCTCTGCAGGACGACACAGTTCATTGCAGACAGAAACCACCTCTATAGAAGAGTCACTCAGTCGGGGGACAGACTCCGTTTTGTCTCTGCTCTTTTTTTCTCCTCCTCTATCAGCTTCCTCTGTTCATCAGTCGTGGGTCAGATGAAGCAAATAAAGCCAAATAACCACATGGAGCTGTGAGATAAATATTTACTGCCTCTGGTATGCTTCACAGTATTCCTAATATCCTCTAAACAGAAAAACAGGAGCTAATGGTAATTTCAATACCACCAAAGTCTACTTTAAAGGGACAGTTTGGATTATTTGATGTGTACCAGCATGGATATAAGAAAAGTTAGGTGTTTTAGCCAATTAAAAAAAGGCTCCACTTTAAAAGATCAACATCAGTTTAATTGTACGTTATATTTAGAATATTTTCACTGATTTACATTGCTGTCATATAACCTTTCTGATGCTGTTATATAAGTCAAATATTGCTCTGGCCAAACCAACCAAACTACAAAGATGAAATTAGTGATTTTACCTGCTGGTTTATCATTTCCTCAACCACTTAGTTTGTGTTATTGTGTGAAGTCTATTTCAACATGTGTTCATGTGTATTTGAATTAACCTTTTAAAACATCAAAGTCACACAATATCACAGACTAACAGATTGAATCTGTGGTAAACCAGCAACTCTCGTGTTTCGTGAGATAAAATTAATGATTTTGCTTATGGAGTTTGACTGGTTTAGAAAATGCGATATTTGGTTATAACGGCACTTTCCCATCAGAATAAGCTGTCTGGTAGCAAAGTAAAGCAGTGAAAATATTCTAGATATAGCACACACATAAACTGATGTTGAATATTTTTAGGTGGACCCTTTTTAAGTGTCTAAAACATGTTTTGTTGCTGAACCTGTCTGTCTACTGCAGGTACAACAAATACACTGACTATCAATAAGTACCTCATACAACCCCACTTTAAATAATCCAAACTATCACTTTAAAATGTAAATGCTTAAAATATAAATATAGCTAAATGTTTATTAATTCCAATGTGTAATAAAAAAAACACACTTGAGCAGTGCCTCATTAAAATAAATCATATGAAAAACAACAGTAAAGCCAAGAAAACAGTCACAGATTCATCCCACCTGTTGTATACATTCAAATCCACCTGTTATGAGAAGCCCTGCACACCAGTATGCCCCGAGGGATAGGTGATATGATACCCCTGAAGTCAGAGGTGTGTATGTGTGTGTGTCCGAGAAGTTGGGGGGTTGGGTTCTACTCAATGATGGAGCCTCGGTGACACCAAATTTTGGCGGTCCCCTCTAGGCTTTACCCCCCCCACCCCTCCTCACTATGGCTACCTCATTTGCAACAGACGTATAGATTTTTAAAAAGCAGGTTCCATTGATGCACTGGAGGACACTGAAGTGCAGGTGCTGAGAGAGCAAAGGGCAGGGCAGCTCGTGTGCGATGGCATTTTAAAAAATGGGATCAAAAGGGGCTCAGGGGCGAGGATGCAGGTCACCGAGGAGTCTGAATGGAGTCGGTGAAAGATGGTCAGAGATAAAAGACACTGTGGATTCAGATTTAGCGTGCAATTATGGTCCCTATTCAGAGATTTTAATTGTCATCTGGAGGCTGAAACGTGAAGCTTCTTAGATTACTTCTAAAGCTAGAGGAGCCGTCATTAAATCAGTTTTTATTCTCTTGCATTTTGATCATTTAAAGCGCTAATCCTGTTGTTTCTACTCTAAAATGGTCCCAGTCTTATATTCTACTATCTGGTGTTTAAGTTTATGATCATGTTATATAATTTTATTACTATATTATGTAGCGGTTAATGCAGCCAGTTTAAATGTCACATGGAAAAGTAAAGATCATTATTTTCACTGGTTTATGAAGCTAAAGCTCAGCTCCATCTTTAGTTACAAACTTCACAGCATCGAGCTTTGAAACCTAATATAAAATTAATTTTATTACCTGAAACGTAATACACTGAGGCGATGTTGAGCACAAACCCGATTTCAAATCTCAACAGGAACAGCTGAGATTGAGCACCTGTTAAGCTCATTATTATTTCTCTGATATGATGTGAAATGTGATACGTAAAAATGTAATCTTATCAGTCTCAGTATTCTGCTGAGTGAGCAGGAAGGCGGAGGGTCTGAGGATGAACAAGGAGATTTTTTGTGCATGTCAAGATAGCCGAGGGGGTCATAGTACTGGCATGTGTCTATTGTCTGAGTCGGCCGTTGTATGAGCGGGGGTTTAAAGTTTAAAGTTTCTATGTCTGTCTGTATATGTGTGTGTGTGTGTAGGCAGGCTAATTATATTCTGCACAGCCAAGGATGACCTAGTCTGACTAAACTCAATTCAGAGGAGGATGCAGGGCAGAGGAGGAGGAGGTGGAGGAGATTGGGTTCAGTCAGGCAGCAAAAGAAAAAAACTGACCATCCATTCTGTTTGTCTGTTAGCTTGTAGCATTTTGCAAGCGTGAGTCTCTGAAGTGTGTCTTCCAAGGCGTGATGTGTACTGACTTTTGAAGTTTAATTAGTAATTATTGTTAAGCCATATAGAGTTTTGGATATGTTGTACTTTTTATCACTCATATTTTGTCTCATTCCTGCCTTATTTATTCTTCATCCATTGTAAATTGAGGTTGCAGTTGCAATTACAGTTATTTTCATTCTCAATTAATCTGTCAGTTATTTTCTTCGTTAAATGGTTCAGTCAGAAAAATGTTGATCAGAGTCTCTCAAAGCCCAAACTGACATCCTGCAAATGCCTAAATATATTTACTTTACTGTCAGATAGAAGTTTTAAAAAAGCAGAAAATATTCACATTTAAGAAGAAAAAAAAATCACAAACTGATTAATCAATTGTCAAAATAGTTGGTGATTAATTTAATAGTTACTAACTAATCCATTCATCGTTGCAGCTCTCAGTATAACACATAATGAAACAGTTACATTGTTCTGCAATTTTCTGCATAAGTACTTTTTGCTCGTAATAATGGACTTTTACTTAAGTAATATTTTGAATGCATTATTTGTACTTTACAGTAATTGAGTGCTTTTACATTGTGGTATTGTTCATTTTTTAAACCTCTTCCACCACTGTTTGTTCTTAAATGGAGCCAAACACTGATTCAGTCCTGACATTGTTGAGTAGTGCAGCCTGAAGTGCTGATTAAAACAGTAGTAGTAGTTTGTGTCAAATCTCCAGCTAATCATTTATTTCTTACAACATTTTAAGTAAAATATTGCCTGGTAGTATTAAGAAATGTATTCCCGTCACTGAACCTCACAGCTCTTTCTGTTCTTTGTAGTTTTCTTCTCAAAGTACTGTTGTGGTAAATATTGATCATTCTTAAAGACTAATAATTGTTTTATCCCTATCCTGATAAAGAGTTTGGATCCATTCCCTTATCTCAGTGTAAGCAGATAATGATGGGGTCTGACTTTAAACAGGGACACCGTCAATACTGTAGCCAACCTTGATGTCCTCTGCCTTGATTCTCACATTCCTCACTGTTCAAGAGCACACAAGGGAACAGTTTGAGCAAACAGACTCTTTTTAAGTGGTTCTTCATGCGATGTTTCCACTGTTAACTCAGAGGATTTTACTTTTGACAGTCAGGACTTCGTTGCAGGGATGAAAAAAGAGCCAAAAAAAAAAACACATCGCAGCCGCCGCAGAATGCACAGGAAGTTTCCTGCGGTACGTGAGGTTTGAGGGTAAATTTAGACTACAAAGCCTCTGCAGTCAGCACCACAGCTTTTTGATTGTAGCCAGACTGAAACAAGCATGTGTCGTGCTCTTTTATAGACGCTGCATCCCCTCATTAGAGCAATGGCAGTGTGTGGGTGATCCTGCCTTGATTTGCGTGGCATTTATGTGCAAAATCGGGTCTGTGAATGGTTTGGTGTGTCTTGTTTTTGGAGGGAAACCCACTTTAGTCGTCAGTCTTTAGAAAACGCCATCTTCAGCCCCTTTCACTCCACGTTTATGGCTCTCATTAGCTGCAATTAACACAGCATCTTCCAGTCCCACTATCAGAAATCCAGATGATAGTATTGTTATCAGCAGGCCAGCGGTGATATGCTAACGCCTTGTTTGATAGGGATTGTTGTTTGAGCCCAGCTGGGGGTCAGACAGAGGTTCTCCGCTGTCTGTCTCTCCCACCCCCCAGACTTCTTCTAATTGGCTGAATCAATTTGGAGGGAAACTTCACAAGGAGCAGGATCCCTCCAAAATTGACAATAGGTATAGTGTTTTACATATGTCCACAGGAAAGACAGATGTTGTCCCTCTCGACCACATCCACATTTGAATACCCTTATTTCAATACAAAGAGCGATAATACAAAAGGGATATGTTTTGGCGGTCAAGGCAGTTGCATAATTTTGGCGGCCAAGACGGACTGCATCGGACTTTTCAGACTTTTGATGCTGTGAAGCGTAAACCTTTTAATTCATCTAACTATTACACTTCTTTAATGTGATTTTAATGCATCAGTGGATGTTACTGAATGTCCACATCTGTCCCAGCTGTCAACATCAGTTACACAGAAGGCAGGATGGTGTCCTGTCCTGTGCCAAAATTATCCCTTTCATGTGAGATGAATTTGTGTTTTATAGTTGACAAAACTACTCATCTCAGTCAGAATCAGGTCTGTTGCCAATTAGGTTTCCACATATGAAGGATTTGCCTTGGTGTTTCGGTGCATTCTAACAATAAATATAGTAAGTAGAAAAAAAATAAAGATAGAAATATATGTGCTTGTGCAAAGACAATAAAGTTCTTAAGTCTTGAATCCACATGAGAGTCAAAATTAGATGTTTTGTGGCGGAATGGCAACATCTGTAACCACAGCATTATGAAGATTTATCTTTTTTTTCTTAGTACTAAATTAGTTAAAATGGTCTATTCTGTGAGTGCATAAAAGGAATAGTTCAACATTTTGGTAAATATCATTATGCACTTTCATGCTGCTCAATACAACTCTCATGTGTGTCCTCATGTATTTAATATGATGCTGGAGCTTTGTTAAATCCCATCAGTATATAAATCTGTAGAGTTAAATGTCAAAATGTCTTTTTAACACAATGCATAATGCACAAAAATGTATGTTTCTTAAAAAGGTGGTGGGATGTGAGTGCAATAAGTTAAATACAATTTTAACATACTTGTACTTTCCTTAGGTATTTCCATTGAATGTTACTTTATACTTGTACTCCTCTAGATGTATTTTCATTAAGAAAAACATGATATTCTTATGTGGCGCAGTACTGTGCTACTAATCTACCCAGTGGTTTAAGTATCTAAAACAGGCTCCACTTTGATGATCTAGTTAGCATTTGTTTATTCTGTAACACTTAAAGATGTCATCTTTAATAATGACTATGGTACTTAAACTTTTACTTAAAGATAGAATCTGCAACATTTTCTGTAAATGTACTCATATTACTCAATCCTTCCTTATGAGCCTCTATAAGTGTGTGGCAGTGGCTGTCCTCTGCCTGTAAATCCTTATTTTCTTGCATCTTCTTACAAACCCAAAGCACTGGTGTTGACATCCTGATGCATTTACGAACAGCTTGAACAAATCCTACTGACTCACTGCGGAAACAGATTAAAAAGCCTAAAATTCAAGAGTGATAGAGAACTTCCTGAATTTACTTCACAATAGATAGAGAAGTCCATTTGAGACACCTGCAGCCTTTTCCCTCCATTTTTGCTAATGAAAAGTCCCCAGGGCACCCAGCTGTGACCTCTGACCCCCAGGCACTATAATCAGGTTATATTTGGAGCTGCTGGATTTAAAAAAGAATGGACTGCTGAGGTGAAGAGCTGTAAAGGAGATTAAAACAAACATATTCAAAAAGCACTTTTAAAATGAATTTGTCAGAAGAACTCACAAACACAGATGACAATGATAGATGAGATTAAACAAGCAGAATAAACTAAAACAAGACCGTGAGGCAGAAAAAGGACAGAGCCGCTATAAATGCGTGAGACATTCCTGCGGAAAATGTGTGAACTGAGACTTGATCCCAGCTGCCACAAACAAATCTCCTGTGATTTGTGTCCTTCTGGCTAATAATTCTGCTGAATATAGCAACACGAGGGCCGTTATCTTCATGCAGAAGTTATGTGAGATCCCGATGGAGAAGATTAAAGCACACATGAGAGTAGTGTGACAGTGGGGCTAAGTGATCTATTACATGTTTAGAGAAGCATTAGAGAGCATTCTCAGGGTGTCTCTGCGCGTTTCCAGCTGCGTTTGCTATCAACCCTCTCTGACACTGTTTATCTGCTATAGGGCTCTCTTGTATTCAGTTTCCCACCGGGCTTTACACTAACACAGTCACACACAGGCTGAGAGGAGAGGCACAAAGAGAAATCTACTGTCATACAAACAAACACATACACAATCAAGATCCTGAGAAAGTGCAATGAGAGAGCAGGTGTCAGTTTTCACATGGGGGCTCGCAGGGTAAATACCAGCACGAGTTTTTCCGACCTCCTCGCGCTGGTTCTTCTCACAGCGGCGGACCGGGAGCCCCTCACCTGCATGGAGAGGTGAGAAAACGCCAACATCACTGCTCTCACTGACTCATCACAACACAAAACTCCAGTGGAGTATGAAAGTTAAAACAGCGTCTTTCCTATAACTACAAAAGCTAAATGTCCCCATTTAAGCTTACTTACAGCTAACTGATCTAAAACGTCTAGCTTTCACACTAAATGTGCATTTATTTAATAGTTACAGCTTATAACTTTTTGTGAACCAGCTACCCTTTACTTGAACTGTATCTGACCCTTCCTAAATCCTGCCACTCGATCTGTGCTCAAACAGTTGAGTCCTGTACTTATGGTACATTCCATTCAATCTGGGAAAGTCGGAATTTCTGAGCCCAGTTGGAAATTTCAACTGGAACGCCCCCTGAAGTCAGAGGAGCCTCACCAACCCCAACCTCAGAATCCAATATGGCTTCGCTGCACATCAAAAGTAGTTAAAGCTGTTTATAAGCGCTTGCGTCTTAAATCAGTTGTACACACACGGTGGGCATGCTGCTACGGTGTCTGTATGTACAAAATACCATGGAATGCATTGTTATCAAACACAAAAAGTTTTTTGTTTCCTACTTGTTGTACTGTAACACAATCAGCTCAGGTGTGATGTCATTCCCAGCTCTGACTTCCAACCTCTGAGGTGAATGGAAAGCAGCATTTGATATGCACATGTACTAGAAAATCACATTTTTAAGATGGTTCAAAGCTCTGGGGGGAGCTCTGAAACTTAACAACTAACTTACTCTCTTTACTATTAAGAGTTCTCTCATTTAACACTTAAATGATTTAAAAGCAAATGCATATGACCCCGATTCCACTTAAAATGTTATTCCCCATGACTAACCTCAAACTAACCAGGCAAAACACAACACACAGCACAATCCTGTGACGGGAAGGACATGCTTTCTGCCACCCTGAACATATAGGCAAAGTATCCTGACAAGGTCTTAGATCTCATTACCGGCAGATAGATTACTCTGTGCAGGAAAACAAACAGCAGCGATGTCAGATCAACTGGATTAGCACTGAGATGCCATGGGAAGCTGCTGAAAAGTCTGGGAACAGGGACATCTCAACTTCTCAGCGCTGATCAGGTCATCCTCTGGTGTTTCAGCAGGGACACCAAACATTTTTTTTTTATGATAAACAATCTGTAGACCCCATCAGCCTTCTTTTTGGTTCAGGACATGTCTAGTAAAGGTTGTGATCAGTCCCTTTTATGACCAAAGACCAATGTTCTGCAAGACTTTTTGGACTTTTGTTGCGTTAAAAGGAAACAGAGAGACTTTCAAGGAGGAAATTCATCACTGTTCTCATTACTGACATCACTGATGCATTTCTACTAAAAAGCATTTGTAACATGTTTTAAAAGCCTTAAAATATGCTAAAAATTCAAGGTTTTAGTGATGCATGACCATCAAAATCATGAATCTGTATTACCTTCAAACTTAAATTAGCAAATGAAATGTTTCTGGATTGCTCTCCTCACACATTACCATGTAGATAGAAAGTTTCACAGCGAGAACAGACAGCGGGACGAAAGCTACACAATGTCAAGGTTCCATAAATGCCAGTAACACCACACTGTCACTACGTCCTCCATGTGTTTGCATACACACACACAGAGGACTACAGTATACCAAGTAAATAGACACCACACTAACACATGTATGCAAACTCTTGTATGCGTACAGCAGCACTGTTTGAAGACGCTCTCGTTGGCGGACCAGTGGGAACACAGTGGACATGGGGAGCTAAATCTCTGCTACGGGAATCTGGTTCAGTGGTCAAAGTATGAGGACAAGCCGACAGTCTTTCATTAGCGTCAAAGATGGCATTGTTCTGGGTGCAGAACAGAAACAAGCAGGTCTGATGGTTCACACACTCACACTGAGTTTAGTAGTAACTTAGTACCTGTTTGAATGAGGCTGTGCACACAGATGTGTCATTTTTGATTCTGTCAAAAGTGCAGGACAACACAAAGGTCCTGTGACACCAACATGCTGGTACAAGGTGGATGAATGCCACATAAATGTTTATTGTATGTTAGATAAATACCTGAAATATTTCTATATAAATAAATCATCGTGCAGAAGGAAAAACACTGGGGCCAGTAACCTCTGAAAGCTAAAAGATTCAACCACTGGCCATTTCTTTCAGTGTTTTATTTGTTTCTTTTGACTCATTTCAGAATAAAATTGATTTATGTGACTTTAGGATAGTATAGGCCAGATGTCGTCTCACCTAGTAGTCAGTGTGGACTAACAGACCTACACTTCATTTCAGCACCATGCTCCTCTAAAGCAGTGCATGTAGATGTCATGACATTATATCTATTGGGAATTAATGAGTGTCACTTTTATGTTACATTGGTATCTGCAGCAGATTTAGAAAATAATGTTTAAGTTAATAATGTTAAATGCTTTTACATTTGCATGTACTTTACTATTTATGCATTTGGGTTTTTGTAAGAATTGAACAAATATGATATAACATGTTAATTAGCGACCTTCAACCCTTCCTGCCCTCCTTGGCGGTGTTGTTTCATCTGTAAGAGTTGGTGGATTTTTTTTTAACCTTTGGACAGAGCCATGCTAGCTATTTGTCCCGATTTCCAGTCTTTATGCTAAGCTAAGGTAACCTAACTTATATGTAAAAGTGGTATCAGTCTTCTCATATAAATGTTCGTAAGAAAGTGAAAATGTGTATTTCTCAAAGCATCCAACTTTCTCTTAATTCATATAGTGCATTATCCGGTCTGTGATTACCATGTTAAATACTCTTCTTATTTCTAATTCTCTATCTCATACTCTGACTCATGCCTTTTTTTTATGTCAGTAACTTAGAATGGGAACTTTCATGTTGTAATAAAACAATTGATAACCACATCAAATGAATTTAATCTCAGTATATTTGAACTGTAAGACCTTAATGTGAATACCAGTGGATTATGTAGCCACATGAAAGCATTGAATGTGATCCTGGCTGGATAAGACTGTAGTTCAGGTCATATCAGGGTCACAAAGCGTGCGTGTGCCATTGTTTTAAAGGACACGTGCATGAATACAAGCTCACTGATGTGTTTGACAAAGTGTGTAAATCTGACTGTCCAGCACTGAATGCACTGAGCGCACGTGGATGATTTGACATATCTGTGAAGTCCATAACTAAGTTTAGGCACTAATGTATTCATATTTGTCAGACTGGGTCACCCCCCCCGCCTGTCGCTCGGCGCTTTAAACTCCGCTGCTTTGAGCTGCCCTGCAGAAAACAAAGCTCCGTCCTGCTGCAGACAATAAAGCAGCTGGATTTCTGCACATGTGCCTTTGTGTCGGTCTGAGGCCTTGTCATAACTCCATCACAGGGGCTGAGACTTTCATCACACATACACACATACACACACACACACACACACACACACACACACACACACACACACACACACACACACACACACATACACCGAAAGTCACTGACTTGGAGAGATGGATGGCAGTGTCAGCACAAAAGAATATTTGATTTGGTTATAAATACCACAACATGAAAGAGAAGCCCAACGGGGTAAAGGGCAGGGGGCATGACAACCAAAGGAGGCAAAATCTTCATCATCATCATCACCAGCATCATATGTGGTGCGTCTGAAAATCAGGTTAGCATTATTGAAGTGTGACTAGTGCTTTGTGTCTCCTCTTTTGCCCTCTTCATTTGATTTAGTCTTTATTTAGGCTACTTCATGTCTCTTAAAGATAAGAGATGTTTCAACATTTCAGAAGCCTTTGAAACGGTCAGGGTTGTACAAAATGTTCAAACTGAAGCACATATAAACGAGGTTACTGATAAAATCTACAAGAAAACTTTTATTATGAGCAAGTTCAGAGGATTTAGGATGTTTAAACGATGTTTTTCGTGTTTATTCAACCATGACTTAGGCAGAAAGTGGGAATGAAAGGAAAGTTTTAAAATATTTTGAAAACCAGCATTTCTCTGCCATAAAACCCAGCATTACAGACCATTTTATGGTGTATTTAAAGTCCTTCTCCACTCAAAAATGTGTTCTGCTTATTGTTTCCTCACTGTGATGTTTGACCTTCACAGGAATGAAAGATTGACAAAAGTTTGTTTTAACCTTCGTGCAACTTAAATATGCACCGTTTTTTTTTTATTTCACCCCTTCTACTTTATTGATGCATACTGTCTATTGCACACTTTGCACTCTTTTTTGTGCTTTTTTATTTTACACCTTTTACATCTTTTATACTTTAGTTTACGGAACTGTGCATATTGATGTACCATTTTCACATTATTAGTAGCATTTTGTGAAAATTATTTTTATATTGGGTAAAGTTTTTTTTTGCTGCATTTACTATACTTTGCCCCTTTTCCCTTATATATCTCTGCTCAGCTGCTGTGAGACTGAAATAGCTCCACAGGGATAAATATCATGTTTACAGTAATGAAAAGATATTTGTCTGTTGAATTTTTAAGAAGAGAGTGGTTGATGAATAATAATGTAAGCATTTTTTATTTAGTTAATTAAACTTTTTGTTGAAAAAACATATCAGGTGCAAATTACTATTCATTGCAGATTATTTCTATGTCTTAAAACATGGAGAATGTCTGAATAATGATGATAATAATAAACATTAAAACTTAAAGAGCACTTTTGAAGTTAAAAATCAACAACTTGTAACATCATTACTTTAAATAATAAAACTGAATTTTAAAAAAATAGTTCCAGTTATGTCAGATAAAAGTGAAAAGTGAAAGCTAAAGTGAAAACTGCTTCTGTAAACTCACTCACCACTTGTTAGTATTTTCTCTGCAGACATGTCAAAGACAATAGTGAATTGAAACTCGGTTTATCTTTGCATACTGTTACTCAGACGTCCCTCCCCCTCCGCTGTGTGAGTGGTTTAAAGTTTCACTCCTCGGCCTCTGATTGGTCCATGAAGTTTATCTGAGGGGGAATAACTTCAGATCTCTGCGTCCTCCTGACGCACAGCAGCCGGAGAAGTTCAGAGGAGAGAGTGCGGAGGGTTTAGCAGTATTCTCTTATCTTACGCATCAGGGTAAGAGGATACAAGACTATGGAGGTTATCAGAGGTAGAATAAGGTTTGTTTTATAGAGGGGTTTTACTCGCAGAGGTTTTAGGACGTCGCAGCTTTGGAATAATATTTTTTCTTTTTTTAAATTTGTATCATCCACTGTCGAAGATGCCTGCTTCTGGAGTTTGGATTAACACCATTTGGATTTTATTTTTCGCCCTTTTTGACGCGGCTTTTTCGAGCTACTCTGAAGACCAGTGCAGCTGGAGAGGCAGGCAAGTATTTCAGATCCAGTCACATTCATCTGTGCTGTTTGTGCATGTGGCTGAATGAAAAGACGGTTTAAAAGTGCCGCTCGGAGATGCTACAGGTGGCTCTCGTTATTTTAGACCGGGTGGCCGATGTTGTTTGAATGCAATGTGTTGAAACTTGCCATTAAGGCGCAATGAAAATGTTTCTGGTGATCTGCTGCGAGTGCGCCTGCAGGCTGTCTGCAGGAGGCATGGGGGGTCCAGACAGACAGGAGACTGAAGGATTAACTCCGAAACTTGAAGGAAAAACATAAAAACATACTGCGCATGCAGCTTTTGTATGGTAATATCATTTTAGTTGTATTTATTGTCAAACAACCTGCAGAAGACTTTCAGTTTTTATGTAAGTTTGGCCCCAAAGATGCAATGATGGGCCCCTGATTACACAGAAGTGCCAGTAGGCGGCGCCTTCTTTAAGTATGTTCCCATCAACTGAAGTTCTCTATTAGGGATGTTAATGATAAATCATTAATTGATTAACCACTGTCAAGTATTGAACTGATTAAAAATGTACTAATTGATTGATTAATGGATAGTCTAGAAATAGCAGTAATTTGGGTTTTTTTGGCAGTTTTGTCTGGTGGAGCCATGTGTTGAAAAAGGAAACCTAAAATAATTAGAAAACGAGAATGAAATCAGTGTGTTTTGTATCTTATAAATTGTTAATGATTCATCAATGGTTAACATGGTGCACACTGAATTTATCCACCCTCCAGTTAACCAGTTGCAGAGTGCCACTGATGATGTTTGGGATTCAAATTTTAAACCCGAACTCTTGCCTGGACAAATATTTCAGGAACTTTTAACTAACTTTGTTTTTTCGTCCTCACAGTGGTTTGTCCCAGCAGCAGGGCAGTGTGGAGCAGATCTCCCTCCACTGCTCTGAGGGCACACTTGACTGGCTCTATCCCAAAGGGGCCCTGCGCCTCAGCCTGTCACCCCGTCTGCCCTCTGTGGCAGTGGGGCCTGGCGGCAGCAGCTCAGGCCTCATCACGGCCTGCGTCAAGCCCTCGGAGCAGTTCCATGGAGCCCAGCTGTACCTGGAGAGAGACGGCGTCCTGGAGCTCCTGGTAGGGGACCGCCTGGAGTCCTCCCCACCACCAAGGGTTCGCTGCTTCAGCCGCCTCCCCGGCGAGAGGGTGGCCCTCTTCCTGCAAGCTACACCTCATCAGGACATCAGCAGGAGGATTGCCTCCTTCCGCTATGAGCTCAGAGGGGACTGGACCGCTCGCCTGTCGCTGGACTCCAACCCCATCAGCAGCGAAGGTGAGTGAGACAGGAGTCGGCCATGTTGGTTTGTGGTAACTTAAGTTCAAACATAAGGAGATGCAACCAAGTTTTTTCTTGAATTTCTCTTTTCTAGTTAAAAAAAATAGTGAACATAGGAAGTGCAAAAAAACCGTTGGCAGTTCACCTTGTAACAGACATATCAGATTATATCTCAGCTCACTTTATTTCTACCATGAAACAATAATAACTGTTTAAGTCAAGTCCATTTTATTTGAATAGCACCAAACCATAACTGAGTTATCTCAGAGTGCCCAATAGTTTCCATCCTGAGCAAGCACTGGAGCAACTGTGGAGAGGAAAAACTGAACGAGGAAATGGTGACCACCTGAAAGTTCACTGTTTTAACTGACCATACCTAAGTCCCACCTCTTGTGGCACTGTTCTCCAGTAACAAATCAGCAAGCTTGATACCTCAGTCAACTTTCTCCTTTCTCTTGTGTTTAGATGCTACTAGACTCATCTCTGTTGGAAAGATGTTGCTACATCAACATCAGTCAAAAGCTACATAGTTAGCATAGCTGACATTTGGCTAACATTAGCTAACACTAGCTAATTAACATACATCAATTGTTATCTAGCATGCGACATAGGCCAACCTAAAATGCTATGTGTTGCCTTTACAGGAGAGGAGAGAGTTGACTGTAGCACCAAGCTTGCTCAACTGTTATTGGAGCGCAAAATAAAAAGGGGCAGGACTTAGGAAAGGTCAATTGTGTCTTCTGTCTGACTTCTTTGTAACAAAAAAAACCCTCTTTAAAAAACACCAAACTGTGGTTTCTTCCTTTCTGGAAAGTTTGGGAAATGCCAGGTTTAATCCACCAGCGATGATATTATACACCATAAAATCCTCCCTGCAGATGATTCATAATTCGTACCAGGCCTCTGTGGGCTGCCTGGACTTTCCACGGCCCGTGCAGAGTGCAGAGAGGAGGAAGTGGCCAAACTTTCCCCAGAGGCAGGCGTGCTGGTGCTGGTTTAGAGTAGGAGAAGGGGAGAGCTGTGGAGTGGGGAGGAGGGGGGGGACAAAAGCACAGTATGTGGGGCTTTCTCCAGAGTCCAGAGCACTTTGAATGGGTGCCGCATGAGTATTCTGGGATTACTGCCGTCGCCTAGGCGACAGGGAGGCCTCTGCCCAGCTGAGATGCTCTTCTCCTTTGTTGGGCTGCCTCTCTGTGGGGAGACTTGTCTGTAGGAGTATACTCCCCCTCCCTACATCTCTCTCTCCCACACACACACACACACACACACACACACACTGATTAGGTTTGGAAGGGGGTTTGCTGTGGACTAGAGAGGAAGGAATCTCATTTATCAAGAGGTTTTCACTAAGAAGGAGAATGTGTGGGGTGGGTAAGGGGCCTCCCAAAGAACCACAAGGAGAACTTTAAAAAATGCCAGGACGTTTTTTTTTCCTACCCTGTGCAGACTGGCAGAGCTGTGCTGGTTTGGTTTTAATTTTTTTGTGCATCTGAAAATCCTGTTATAACTATAAGTAAGGTGCACTGTAGTTTTATGGGGGTTTTTTCACAGTTTTAAAGAAAGGTTGTCAAGTCTTTGTAGAAAGAAAGGAGAGTATTTTCTGGGAAGTGGGATTATGCCTTAAGAAAAAAAAAATCTTTGAAGTCCTCCCCCGCTCCCTGTCCTTGGCCCCTGTCTGGCAGGCTTTGATGAGGTGTGACTGTAGACACCCTGAAAGGCTTTAAGGGGGGAAGTTTCATTTGGCCTTTAAATCGTCTGGGGTGGAAGAGCCTTGCACCTTAAAGCTCCAGCGGTCCTCCTCTGCCCACTGTAAAAGTAGCAGCTGTCTGTTAGAACGCACTGGTTGGTTGCTCCTTTGTTGCTCGTCTTTGCACACGGGTTTTAGGTCCGGATTCACATCCCGCATTCCTGTGCATGTGTTCTGGAAATGCGGCCTTTGATTTCCAGAGGCTCAGTTAAAGTATTAGCATATAGGTGTTTTCTTGCAGCTTAGAGTGTTATGTGAGGTCACCAACTGACTCTGCCTCTTTTTTCTTTCCTTTTCCTCCCCTTGTTGTCTCTCCAGATGCCTGCAGACCCTGCAACAACACTGAGATCCTGATGGCAGTTTGCACCAGTGACTTTGGTAAGCAAAAGTTGCAGACATAACATGTAAAAACTCATAAAATCAGGATTAAAATATTAATTAGGACTACAAAAAAACGATCATTTTAATTATCAGTGAATCTGTCAGTCAAATTCTCGTTCAATCAGTTGGTTGTTTGGTACTTAAAATGTCATAATAATGGTGAAAAATGTTGATCATCCAAGGTGACATCCTCAAATGTGTTTTGTCACAGTCCAAATATATTCAGTTTACTGTCATCGAGGACTAAAGAAACCAGAAAATATTCACTTTAGAGAAGCTTAAATAAGAGGTTTTGGATATTTTTTCTAAAAAAAAATGCCTGAAAAAGATGAATCGAGTATTTAAAAAGTTGGTAACTAATTGAACTATTGACAACTAATCAACTAATGTTAATATCACTCAGAAATCCCCCCTCTATTTCAGCCGAGATTAAGAAATTAAACCAGACCACCAAATAGCAAAAAGTCCTGGCAGTGAAAGCCACAGAATGTAATAATTTCTTGTACAAATCTGTTGTGTCGAATCGGTTTAAAGTCAAAGCACCCTGGTGCCTCCAAATCCTCTCCTCTCAAAAGTGCAAAGGTTAAAGGTGAAACAGCAAATCTCTGCAACCCCCAACTCACACACACACAGAGGAACCCCTAATGGAGGCACTGTAGTGGACTAATCCTGACATCACCCCCCCACAAGAAGGAGCAGTGGACTAATCTGCAGGCCTCTGATTGAGCTGTAACGGCACTGAGGAGAAGTTCAGCTGGCAACAAAAGTTAGAGGGATTAGTGAGCGGTCTTGGGCCTTCGGGCGTCTTTTAGCATCAGTTGGTAGCCGCACAAAGAATCGCACCTCTAGCTTGAACAGGACAACACAGAGCAAAACATTTTAAAGGTCCAGTGTGTAAGATTTAACTTTTTGGACTTTTTGGCAGAATTTGGCATCATCTTTCTATAACAGCCCAAAATGGACAAATCAAACGACAGCGCTAGACATGGCATTTATCAGAGGTTTTGCTACAAGTTTGGAAAGGGAGGGTGAGGCAGCGTGTTTGCATTCTGCAAGGTCATCACTAGAGGCCACTAAATCCTACAGACTGCTCCTTTAAGCTAACAGAAAGACAGAAATGAAAGTTATGAAGGTGAAATAACCATGCAATTAACCTGTATGTTCTGTCCATCCACAGTTGTACGAGGTAACATCCGATCAGTTGTGGAAGATGAGAACCTACGAGCGGCAGTGATCAAGGTCAGCGCCACCCGAGTGTTTCGTCAGAAGTACGCTCTGTTCACTGGCAACAGTCGCCTGGCCAGCTGGGGTGAGGTCAGGACTCTGCTGCAGTGCGGTGTCAAACCAGGGCCCGGCAGCTTTCTCTTCACCGGCCGGGTCCACTTCGGCGAGGCCTGGTTGGGCTGCGCTCCCCGCTACAAGGACTTCCAGCGGGCGTACACGATCGCCAAAGCGGCTCAGCAGATCCCCTGTGAACTGCCTGTAGACTGAGCTAAGAACTGCAGCAGCTTGTCTACCACTCAGAGTTGAGGCCGCATTAAAAGCCAGGCCAAACTCAGCCCTGTTCCATGTTTCGGAAGAAGCCACGGTGTGCGACTGCTGGCCGATGTCGCTGCGGTGCCACCGACGGATATCATCTTCCCAATGGACTGAGGAGCGAAATGGACTTTTTCCCAACTCCATTTCAGTGCAATATGCAGCCACCAGGTCAGAACGAACCAGGTGGAGTTGTGACATGAGGGACATGGTTGAAATGAAGATTATAAGCATTTGGCACTGGATGTTTTTCATACACAGTGATGCCATTATGCAGGTTCAGAGAAAATCTATTGAAAAGCTTTCCATTCGGGATAAATTAAGTCAAGCCATTAATTCAGGCCTATTGAGAGTCATTGCTTAGAAACTCAGGAAAATTTATTAAAAGTTTTATAGGAAGCTTACTGCCTATTAGTTGGCATCCCACTGAGGATCCACTTTAGGCACATTTTGTTCAGAAAATGCGTGGCCATGGGAAAGTGATGTTTTGCTACCCCTGTACTGGGGTCATCCTCAGTGTTATTTTTAAGGAGATTATATGAAAAAAAAAGTCCTCACGTAACAAAATGTTAAAAAATATATATATATTTGCACTGATAAAGGAAAGGGAACGATCTGGAAAGTGTGATGCTGCAAGCACTGAAAAACCAAATAAAAAGCAACTATATGTAGCATAGTGGAGCGATTGAGAATTTAATATATGTACAGATAATGTGAGCACGTACAGTAGTGACACAAAGCTAAAGGCTACCTGAGCAGCTCAAACTATAGTGCTGAGAGCACTTTCACATTCTAGCCACCTCTGAGATTTTGCTTCTGTAAGGAGATGCAGGCTGTAAGGCGGTATTTTGTAAAAATGAAAAGGTTGAGAAAACTCAGGCAACTTACTTCAATAGATTTTTGAGTTTTTAGCCCAAGTTTTGTTGAGATAATTTACTTACCTTCTTTAGATAAACTTGAATTCTTGAGTTTTAGAAACCTGAAGAATTTGTTTTTCAGAAATTGTTCATTAAACTTATTGAAGTGAAAAATAATGGTTAATAATTTAATACTTTCAATGTATTTTAGGGTTTCTAAAACTGAAATAAGTAAGGAAGTAAGTAAATCATCTCAACAAAAGCTCACAGGTCAGCAAAACTTTTAGTTTATTTCAAAATTTAAGAGTTCGAGTTTGATTCAAAATCTCAAAAATCTAGTGAATTCAGTTACTTTGAAATTCTGAGTTTTCTCAACTAGTGTAATTTGTAAGACATTATATGTTTCATTTCAGTCGCCATGCAATATTTCTGTAAGATTGAACTAATTGGACTGTATTTGAATTTGAATTATTTTTAAAAAAAAACATTGCAGCAGTGTTGCCAAAGCAGTTCTAGGTTTTGTTGTTGTCGAGTCATTCACTGCTCTCTGCTGATGTTGTCATATAATATCAAATGTAAGAAGAAACTAAAACCAAGAAGCTATTTTATACTGTATATATACTCAGCAGTGTTCATAAAACTGATGACAACAGCCACTTAGAACTGAAGTCCAGTTATTATATGACCTAAAATCTTCTAACCAGGAGAAACAAGCTATCATACTGGACATGGCTAGCTCAAGAGAAACACAAAATATGCATTTAATGTATAAAATTCTGTTCTGTAAAATGATTTCATATCTGATGTGCACTATATCAACAAGGGGAGGGTTTCATACCAAATTACCATGATGTGCTGAAGCGGTATGTCTTAAATGCGTACACTGCCATTTTGCTGTTTTGTTGTATTTGTTGTGAAGATTTGTCAGTATCAATGTGAATGTAAATATGTTGATAAGAAATTTTAGAAACAACGGCATGAAAAAAGTCTGTGGGGAAAAAAAAACATTGTGTCAGTATTGTGGATTATTTTTATGTTTGTCTGTGTTATTAAAATATACTGTAAGAAAACACTTGATGTTTTTGGACGTCTTTCTTTTCTGGGTTCACTCAGGTGCTGGAGATCCTTGAAAACACTTGAATTTTAATGTTTTTTCAAGGTTGAAACTGCCTTAGATTTGGAATAACATGCTTGAAATTCTAATTGCATTACTTTCATAACAAATACTTGAACTAATAGTTTAGTCTGCAAGTTTGCTAGCGTTTTGCTAACATTAGCTAATTAAGATGTGACTGTATGTCACTTTTACAGGTCCCCCAGAAGCATCTTTTAACCATTTTCAAAATGTGGTTTTCTTTTCAACATAGGTGAGCCCAGCACATAGCATATCTAAGTACAGGAAACAGGAAAGGAGAAAGTAGTATGAAGTGTAGCACAGCGCAAAAAAGTGGTTGAATTTGACTTTGGAAAAGACGTAGGACCCATGTCTTTCCTTTTCTCATACACTTTGAAGTCATTCTTTGGTCATTTCATGCTCCACAAACACAATGCAGCTGCATCATTCATTTATCAGCGCTCTCAGCCGCTCATCTAACACATCAATGCAGCTGAACCCACCTTATAGCATTTAGGTCCAAAGGTTTCTTGCATGGTAAACTTTTCTCAGACATAAGTCACTTCAAGTACCCATGAATCAGATCCCTGAAAGCTCTGAACAAATGGCATGCCTGAGAGAGTGAGGGGCCTAAAAGGCAGGGAGATTTAGGGAGTGTTTAGGACCCTCAGGGTGTTTGGACGGGGAAGGAGGTAGAAAACAGTGGTTGGAATTCTGTTGTCCTCGGCCTCCCATTTTCAGGATTCAGGAAGCAATAAATTGCCATTAAGGGAACGGCATGGCAGACTGAGCTGAGCTGAGGTGCCACACAGTCGCTCACTTCATCCTGACCACGTGTGCGTGAGGACACAATCAAACCAAATCTCTTTTCCACTGCACTTAGACATACACCTTCAGCATGTAGCCAAAGTTTGTGTCCTACCTCAAACTGGATTATATCTGCAGCGCCCAGAGGTGGCAAAAGTAAGTATATGTATTTGTACTCATATTCACTGGAGTAAAAGTGGGAGGAGTACAGGCTCTGAAATGTACTCAAAGTATACAAATAAAAACAAAATTACAAAGGATATACAGGGAGTGCTGAGGGTGTTGGAGCTGGTCTTCTGTGGTTTTGAAGTTGAACAATATTGGATGACTCAGGGTTTAGAACGGTTTACATTTTGACCGGATTTGGTACTAACACTATTTAGAATTTGGCACTTGTACCCAATAGTACCATTTTTTGCTGCTTTTCTCTCTGTGTAATAACAAAAATGCAATTTCAGTCCAAACATCTCAATTTTTTTTTATTTTGAACATTTTGTTATCTATTTAGAAAACAATAGACACCACACAAAGTAAAATTCATCTCTATCTCCATCTTCTCTCCCAAACTCATCCCTGCAGCCTGTCAGTCTGTTTCCAGGGCATTTAACACTCAAAAGAAACCCATGATATCCTTCCTGATATTTTGTTGTTGATCCCTCTGCAGTGTTTGCATCCTGCAGTATTTCCCTACAAATAGTACGCAGTTCATGAATATTGGTTTCATACTAAAGTTCTGGACATACTCACATACTGTGAGATACCTGAAAAATCTACTTAAGTACAGTTACAAAGTATTCTTACTTGCTTGCCTTCTCTGGCTACATGGTAGATAAAACACAACCAGCCATCTTACTGAGCCTCTATGATAAATTCACCACCTGTTTCTCTTCCTGGCAAAATTGTGCATCAACATGTCCTGCACACACCTCAGTAAAATCTCAGATTTACTGCACGCAGTAAATCCGAAAAAGAGCAGCTGGGGAATTTACATGGTGTTTAGGTTAAATGGAAAAAAAAAAAATCACAAAAGCTCGACATGCCTTCCCTGTCTGGTAAGACATCTCCCATAGAAACCCTGACACTGGTCTGCCACTGCATCAGTAGTTCATGTGAGTGATCCTCCAACCTCCCCAGCTATTTACTGCCTCACTGCCCCTTAAAAACATCCCGTAGCTGGGGGCCCCGAGCTGCTCGGCCCTGCACACAAACACACACTCCTCTGCCCCCTCCACTGCAGTCCGTCTGAGGTTACTGTTGCAGGGCTGATAAGACAAAACAAAGAGCACTCAAATTATACTCCCGCAACTAATACATCATGTGACGTTTTGACAAAGCTTGACTTCCTGCATTGTTGTCACTTCTTTGTGACCCCAGCTTGAACCCCCAAAACTGCAGTATTAATGTCAGAGCAGTCACAGTGGCACAGTTTAGAAGAAGTATGAAAATACTCCCCTTCAAGTAAAAGTCCTGCATCCAAACCATTATTGAAATAAAAGTATGTAAGTATTATTACCAAATGTACTTTAAGTATCAAAATGGTTGTCAGTGTTATTATACATTTTATTTTTTGATTAATGTTACTGCTAGTATGCTCATCGGGTTCTGTGAGAGATTAGCCGTTTGCACTGACTGATTAAAAAACACATTTATTTTCAATAAACCAGCAGGATGCAAGGCCTGTCATTACAGGGTGTGTCCAAAGTCAAACTGAGTGACTAAACATGAAACATACACTCGTGTTTTGGTCATTCATGCTGCAAACATTTGCTTGCCATGCTGATTGTAGCAGAAGTAGAAATACTAACCAGAATACTAAACAGATATATAAAGCCAAATGAATGAACAACGGTCAACGTCTTTGTGTTCCCTCACAGGTATACAAGTCTCATGATTGTAATTTTGGTTTGCTTTAAACTGTGTAAGTAATTCTCTTATATGCTTATGATTATATTGCACTGATGACTGCACACACTCCTTTCATGCTGAGTGATTTTCACTTGTTTTGCAGGGGGCTGCAGACACACAATAAACCTTCCTCCCCTGTCCACCCCCCCATCCTCTCTTTATTCTGTCCTGTTGTGTGTCTGAGGTGAGGTATGGACACGTCAAAGCGGGAAGCACTCAGGAAAGGGGAATCCAAAGCAATGAGAGAGAGTCGTTGGGTGTGGACTTCCGTCGGGCCTTGGGGGAGTTTGAGGAAAGTGGCCGGAGACAAAGCTCCAGAGATGAGAGCACAGACGGGGGCAAAGTGCTCCTGGACACTCCCTTGAAGTCCAACACAACAACACCCCACCCAGTGCACAGGTCCTGTGTTTCCAGCAGAAACTCTCCCTGTTATTCAGCTATATAAATGGCCACAAATCAGACTTATCTGCATGTATTCAGTGGAATTTTTCTGAAGCATTCACGTTTTTGACAAGTTTTTTCCTCAATACTGGCAGTACATTGTTAGAAACAACAACCCATGACGAGGTCTGTTCCTGCTCTGGAGCTTTCAGTCGTTTCACAAGATATTCCTCAGTGGATGGAGTTTGCACAGTTATAGTAGAAGGTCTTCAGATTTCAAGTTTCCAAGGTCAAGACTCTCCAGAACAGAAAGAAGTTGTAGTATGATTGTTGTGTCAACCACAGTCGTCTGTCTCCTCAGTTACATTGGCTGACAGCAGATCCTAGAGGTGATGCAAACAAGCGAACTTCAGAGTGTTTCGGTTTTTCACAATGAAGATGTCCTAATCTGCTCCATTCACCAGTGAACAGACTAAACAGAAGTTGCTTGATTTATAGCCAAAAACATGTTTAATGAGGTCACTGTGACCTTTGACCTCTGACCACCAAATTCTAATCAGTTCATCTTTGAGTCCAAGTGGATGTTTGTGCCACATTTGAAGAAACTCGCATTCACAAGGACAGGATGGACATGAGGTCACAGTGACCTTGACTTTTGAGTCTAAGCGGTCATTTATTCCAAGTTTGAAGAAATTCTGTCAAAGCATTCTTGAGATACTGCGTTCAAGAGAATGGGACACGAGGACAGACAACCTGAAAACATAATGCTTTTGGCCACGGCTGTTACTGGCATGGAGGCATAAAAACGCCTGCCCCAGTTCTATTTTTGGTGCACTTGCTTCACCTCCAACTTATTTTCTCTGGTCAAATTTGATGTTTCTGTTTCCCCTCCAGCCAGCAGTCAACATGGATGGATAATTTTCAATTCACAGCACCTGTTTAATAGGAATTTCCTCAAAATAGATGAGGAAAACAGGGAGGTAAACTCTCCCCAACTACATAGAAACAAGGCTGACTTAAGAAAAATACATTAATTATGTGTTAAAATTTGAAACACTTAACATACTTATTTGCAGAAGGCACCGTCGCTGTAACTTCGCTTGTAGGCTAGTATGCATTTCATTCTCCATCTGCTGCAAGTTTTCTCACTTTCTGTATATTATGGAAGCAGTGTTGTACAAATAACTTTGACTTTGTTTGAAAATTACTGTCTGCAGAACTGTACAAACTTACATACAACAAATTACTTTAGAGGATCAGTTGCATAACTAATAGCTGGTTAAGTAATAAAAGTAATGCTGACAAAGTCAAATCAGACAAACATAAACCAGTAACATACTGGTTACATTCTACCAGCTGATCAGTGTTTTTATCACACACTGGCTGTCTATAACATCGTTTGACAGTGTTAAAGTAATCCCTTCATTAATTTTAATCCCCATTCTTTTGTCTGATCTCTCTTGGTTCATCATGGAGTTTCTCACAGTTATCCTTCACCTGTATCTCTACTGGAACCGTCTTTTTCACGGGTTCATCGTCTAATCGTTCCCACAGCCTGGTTGGTGCACAGCTGCTGGCTGTTGTGCTGTTGCGGATCCAAAACAGTGGTTGCGATGCTCTGACACACACTTGATACAATCTGTCTCCTTGTGCCAAAAGACAATCGAGGCTTGTAAACGACTGAATCTCTGCAGCTCTTCTGCTGCTTCCATTTTCCAGTGATTCATTCTTGTTATTTAGTGGCAGGTGAGAAAGAGACTGGTGTTCAGCATGTTCTTTGACTATTTTCATTTAAATGTCCTTCAGATACTTTCAGATGAGACACAACAACCCATCCAAGCATTTTTTAAATTCCATCAAGCACAAGGTTGTGGCTGTATGGATGTTTTACAGCTCTGCTCACTCAAACAGGCTTTTGCATCCACATTAATAAACCATTGTTAAAGTTAACTTCACAAGAAAATTAAAAGATGAATCTTAGTGTTTCTTTGTTAATTTGGTGTACATGGTTGTAATTACATATAAAGCCACAGAAAATGGAAGTTTCCATACAGCTTCTGCGTAAACTAGATGAGTAAGAAGTGGTTTAACAAACAGCTGTGGAATTCATCAGGCTTTATTTTCCACATAAACTAATTATGTTGCCTTTCTCGTAATCCAACCCACTGCAACCGAGTGGTCTGTCCACGTCTTCCCGTGACTCAGTGGCTGTGCATCCTGCTGCCTCTCCATCAGCTCAGCACCAGCTGACAGTGAGCCCTGAGTCCATGACCACACTTTGGCATCCCAGATTCCCAGCTGACAAGTTCTGGTTCCCATAACACCCTCACACAGCTGGGAGTGATGATTCCCAAATGGAAACTGTGAATGTTCACGTCTGAGAACGTGCTAACTTGCTATGCATTAAAGGTCCGGTGTGCAAGATTTACGGGGATTTATTGGCAGAATATGTCAGACACTGAATATAATATTTTTCATTCATGTGTTTTCATGATTGTAATGTTGCCTGGGTCCAGGCCTGTGCACTCCACGGACTTGACCCTAGAAATCAGTTAGAGTGGAGGCTGTCAGACTGAAGATTGAAACGGAGTGTAACAAGTTTCCAGTTCTATCTGATATCAGGCAATGTATAATAACCTGAAAATAAAACTTGTTGTGTATCTTAGAAAGAGCCATTTACACAGAGGTCTACAGAGGGTGCGACACTGTTTCCATGGAGGCCGCCATGTTGCACCACAATGTTTCTCTAGTCCAGACCAGACAAACCAAATATTGGCTCTAGAGAGGGACTTTTGCTTTTTGCACGTCTTCTATTGTAGGTTCTCTTATATGCTTAGAAGGGAGGGTGAGGCGAGGTGTTTCAATCTGCAATCTCACCTCTAGATGACTCTGAATCCTACACACTGGTCTTTTAATTGTTATTATCAGACCAGGGAAGTGCAACCAGTAATGAAACAATAGGCATCATGTCCCACCTCTACTTTGATGACTCTTTTGGTGCAACAGTTTTCATAAGGCACTGACTCTTATTGGTCTGTCTTTAGGGAGCATTTTGCAAAAACCGACGAGTAGCCTCTATTCACAGAGAAGGACGAGGGTAGGAGAGAATAATGTGGTCAGCTTTAAAGTAGAGTGGGCAGTTTGGGTGGGTTAAGAGGTCAAAGCAGAATAGAGAACAAGTGCAGAGCGGTGCAAGAGCATGTTTATCTGGCCATGTTATCCCTCTGAAGTAGTGAAGGGAGGAGAGCGAGGAGCCCCCTTTGTTCCTCAAGAGCCTGCAGATGGCTGTAATCCCTTCCAAAATGCGCACTGAAAATCAATCAAGACAGGGTGGACATGGTGTATGAGTGTGGAGGCGGGCGACACTTCTCAGGGAGGGGGTCCCAGCAAAGAAACACAAGTTGGGTCAAACAAGCGTCTTTGGTGCTTTCCCGCCAAAAAAAGTATTGTAAGGAAAGACAGAGGGAATGAATTGCGACCCCCTCCAAGGAAGGCCCGCTCGCTACCCCTCCGTTTGAACTGAACACAGCTGCCATCTCCTCACCGTATCCTGGGGCTGACATCGTCTGCAGGGGGTACAACCACAAAAAAACCCAAACACTGACATCATGCTCTAATACGGCTACTTAGACACTTTCACTGTGGCAGGGTGAGGGGAAACAGGCTCACAGAGCAGAAGAAGAAAGAGATGGATGGATGGATGGATGGATGGATGGATGGATGGATGGATTGATGGATGGATGGATGGATGGATGGATGGATGGATGGATGGATGGATGGAATGTCATTAATTTTTGCAGGTATTTGGTGATATATCCAAGTATCAGACAAATATAATTTTTGACCTGATGGCAGTAGGTAAAAAGTTAAGGGATCAACACATTAATGTTTGTATAAATGCACCAATTCAACACATAGATATTGAGATATTCCACTGTATAAGAGGAAATTTAGACCTATGAATAGTGTTATATGAAGTCAAAGGATCACCAAAGTCTGGGCACCACAGATATCAATACAACTTCCATTGTAAGCCATCCGATATTTGCTAAATGCAGAACATGTAAATTCTGCTGCTAGAGGTCTCTCTCACATTAAAACAATAACAAAAGATGTAGTTCGATGATGTCATGAAGTGTTGTGGAATCACTGGAGTAATTATCTTCACTTTTAGACAGCCACTAATGAAAATCTATCTAACATGACTCAGGAATAATGTGAAATGATGAAGCAATATAAAAGTTTTCTTCCCCTTACATTTAGCCACATTAGCTGGCTTCCTTTCTCACTCTCTGACATATCAGACATATACTGCGTTTTCACAGAAGTTCGAGTAACTAGGTCACAACAGCTAGCAGGAAACAGAGCATTACCCCGCAGAAAATGATGGATTTCTCTGTGGTTGAACATTGTTGGAAATCAGATAGCATATGTGTGTAGGATTTAGCAGTTAGCTTGTAGATTGTAAAGACTGCACCCTCCCCTTCCTAGCATGTAGGAGAACCTACGGTGTCTGTGAAACTCTCGAAAAATGCAAAAAAGGCCATATCAAGAGCCAATGTTTGACTTGTTCATTCTTGGTTACTGTGGAAACATGGCAGTTCAACAATGCAATGTCTGTGGAAGAGGACCCGCACCCTCTAGACATATCAACTCATTCTGAGGGAACAAAAACACAACCGTTCTCATTATCAGGTGATTATGGACTAATGAAAAAGATCTTACGAATATTATATTCAGTTTTTTCCACATTCGTACACACTGGACCTTTAAAAGCCAAAAATATCAACCTCATGGTGGTGATGGAAGAAAAGTCAGGTATCATGAGTCAGAACCGTGAAGGTCTGTACAGAATTTCACTGCAATCCATTAAATTAAGTTGCTGAGATATTTCAGTCTGGATCAAAGCTGTGGATGAACTGACAGACTGCTTGTCATACCAAGAGCTCCTGCTTGCACACAAACTGAAATATTCACTAACACCTATTTTAAAATACTATAATTATCATTATCAGTTTCCAAAGGGTAACTTGCATTTTCCCATATTTCCTCCTGTGCTATAATCCTCATTTCTAAACATAACTCTTTGGAATAAAATGGCACTTGAATTCTGTGTCTTGCTTTCTCGTGTGGCTGACGTCAGTCCTCTGGATACTAAACCTCAGCCTGAGAGAAACACACCTGTCTTAAAAGGGCTCTCCAACCCTGCCAATTAACCACCGGGATTACAGTTTTCTGACTAAACCTGTATGATTGTCTACACAAAGGGGAGAAACCTCCCTGGCAGATCAGTTCAGTCCTTCTCTCGCTATCTGCCACCCTCCTCTGTGTTTCTCCCATCTAATCCTGCAGTACTGCCCTGCCTCCCACTTCGCCCTTTTTTTCTTTTAACCTGTTATCTTTCTCCCCAGAGCAGTCATCTCAACTTACCTCCTCAGAGACATTTTGCACTGTCCCTATTGTTCAAATTGTTTATTGAGCAAAGAGGTAGGCTGGAACGAAACTGCCACTCACAGTGGTTTTGTTATGTTACTAGTATCTCCTTGCATTTTTCCTCCTGCAAAACACAGCTTCAGGGCAACATTTGTCAACAGATACGCCCAGTGTGCAGTGCTGTAAAATATGTGAAAATGTAATGATATTTTAATAGTGCTGCTATTATGAAACTCGTGCAGATGTTTATTTATTAGTATAAAAGGAAAATATTAGTATAAAAGGAAAAACACATCATTTGATATAGAAATTTCGACACTTATATTATCACTTGGTAACATGTATATTAAGGTTTGTAGTTCTGTCCTGTTTGTTTCAGTGTTTCTGATTTCCTCAATTTCCCTGAATTAATTTGAAAAGCTGTGACATTATTGCTTATAATCAAAGACAGGGAAATGGACTTATGTGATAGATACCCAGCAAGCAAACTAACTCATAAACAATGCTGCAATAGTGCTGATTGATCCCAATCTCTGACTTTATGTCCAACATGTATGGTAGCTGCACTGCATTCTGGTCTATTGAGGGAGCTGCTGATAGAAAAATTGCCTCAGTCTCCTGTGTGACCTTTGAGTTTTGGTGCAAAATAAGGACCAAAAAACACTCTAGCTAATGCATTGTCATTGTTGAAGACTTTGGTGATTAGATTTACAAAAATTGTATATCCATGTCACTAGAAACGTTGTTATTGTAATCTTACTTTTAAAGGGTCAATGCACCAAAGTTACAAAAATATATGTTTTCACTGGGTCTATAGCCATACTGATAGTTTTGCTTTAACTGCAACAACTGATCTTAAGCGGTTTTAACTTTGTATATTTTTTATGCATCTGTTTTAACTGGGTTTATTTTACACTATTCACAAAGTCCCTGTGACTGCAACTTTGGTGGCTCACACTCTGAACAGCTCGTTGTGCGTCCACCTGGGAAATGTGCTATATAAATAAAGTTTTGCTGGCTTTGCTTTTTATCCATGGTGGAAACAATAAATAAATGCTGCTTTTCTGCCATATGCTGCACTGTCCCTTTCCTTATTTATTTAAGCATTGCCTGTATGCATGAAAAGAGCTCGCCTTTTAGCTCTGTTTTGGTCTCCACCAACTCCTGAGTTATTAAGTTAACAAATGCTCCACTATGTTCTCTCACTAGTTAGTTCAAGTTATTATACACACATTTAGACATCACTGTCAACAGTGTTTATAGCGACAATACTCTTGTGAATTAAAATGTATTTTTGCATCATAAATGAAATTTTATTGACTAATATTGTACTGAATATCATCAAATGTCTTAGAGCTAAACTTGAAAACTTGAACTTGAAACTGACCGTGGCTTGATAGCTGTAGAGGTAAGGGGGAAAAAGTAAACATACCGAATTTGGGTTAACTGACCCTTTGAACAATGTGTGAACGTTTTAGGTTGTTTTTTTCCTTTTAACATTCATGAAATGTAAGGTTACATACTTTTCACATGGTGCAGTGTGACTGAGCAATGCTAAGTGGCTGCTAAGAGCACTTTTAATGTTGGATCGAGTGAAAAGAAAAAGAAGCAGAGAAACTTGTGAAGCCATTTATGCGTCAGATGTGCTGACAGTTGGGCGGCATGTTTATATTCCAACAAAGTGCACTCACACATTGTGCATCAGCCCAGCCGCTGAGGCCTGTCTGATGTGTCAGAAGCTGCTGGGCCTTCCTCTCCCTTCGCTCTACGCTCATTCCAGGGGAACATGTGCGCTGGAATTCTCCCCCAATTAAGACAGGGATTAGCCAGGTCCGCTGTGGGAACCGAGCGAGTGTGGGAAAACAGAGGGTCTGTCCCTCTCTCCTTCCCTCACCGACACTCAGCCTCATTCTCACTCGCTCTTGTTCATGAAGCTGCCTCCCTCCCCTGTCTTTCTCACCCTTACTGTACCTCTTCCTCCTCCCTTTTCTCACCCTATATTCTGTCTTTCCTCAACACTCTCACTTTAGACCGTTCAATTTGTCGCTTTGCAGCTCGTTCTGTTTAAGCCTCACTTCCAAAAATCCATTTCACATTGTTTCCCCTCTCATCTTTTTAATTATGCACACTGACCCCCTTTATTTTTTCTTCTTTTCATTCTTTTTTTCCCCTTTTTTCTTAGCCACCCAGAATCTCCATAGCTTTCAGTCCTAATTCTTCAAGGTTTTCTGAAGTGCACGGCTCTTGTGTGCTCCCCTCTCCTGCCCCCTTCCCTCCTCCCTCTTAATGCCTCTCCAGCCTTCATACTGAAAGCTTGTCTGGAGCAGAGCTGGGGACTCTTGCATGAATAGTCTGAGACTGTCAGACTGAAGGAGGGGGTCGAAAAGACAGTTCATCAGAAAAGAAAAGACAGGTGTCTCAGAAAATAGACAGTTACAGACTTTATGCTGGCATTTATGCATTCATTAATTAAAACCTATCATAAAAATGGTATTGTAACATTTTTTAATATGTATAATATATAATGAATGGTAAATTGATTAATTCAACTATTTTACAGTTAAAAACAGTTAAAATTATGTATTATACCCCTCTAACAAAATCTTTGCATGTGCAAGATTATTTACACTTTGAAAAGACAGGCACAAAACCTACTTGGGTAGTTTTAAAAACAAAAATACTTGGGAAGGCTTAGGAAATGATCATGCTTTAGGTTGAAATAAGTTATGTCACTTGCATCAGTTGACATATGTAAAGTAACATAATGAAATGCAATAATATGCAACACTATGCAACATATTCAGTGCAATGCTATGCAGTTTAACAATAATTAGCACAATGTTATGCACTGCAATGCTACACATTATTATAATGCTATGCATTATTTCTACTTTATAATAACCATCCAAATAATGTTTATAGACAGTTTACAAACTAATTATTAAGATTAACCATTAATTATGAATCATTAAGTATGCAGACTTTCAAAATACACACAAAACCTACTTGAATAGGTTTAGGAAACAAAAATACTTGGGAAGGTTTAGGAAGAGATCACGCTTTAGGTTGAAATAAGTAGATTACTTACATCAGTTCACATAGGTAAAGTTATGCAACGTCACATAATGCAATGCTACGCTGCATAACGCAACACTATGTAACCCACTGCTAAATAACACAATTTAATTGTTAACCATTAACAAAGACTTACAAATATTTGGTCCATCTCTCTATGTAACAGGTTTATAAATCCATTGGTAATTATTAACAAATTAAAACTTAATATTGTTTGTTAACAGTTAAATAACTATTAACTGAAGTTTAATTAATGATTAATTTACCATTTCTTATTGATGGTTATTATTAAGTGTTACTAATATATTAAACTGATCCTGTTACTGGTATATTGCACATACAATCTGCAGCAACCTAAAAATGGACCATAATTCATCAGTTTCATGGGAGACTCCAAGAAACCGTCCATGAAACTTCAATGTGCACTAAGTCAACATCGATGGGAACATCCTGGTTGAGCTTCATGCTCACTTTTCCATTGTCACAACCTCTTTCTCATGATCTTGCAATACTCTCACTATCACAGCAGATTCCTCTCCCCACTGCCTGCACATTCCTCGTTCTCATTGTCACCTTTTCTTCCTCGTTCCCACTCTCCCTGTCCTTTCCTTGCGTTCCCATAAATCCCTTCCCTGTGCACTCCTCCACACAAGGCTTGTCCGTTCCAATTATGGCAGGGCCGTCCAGCCCCCGGCTCACACACACTCTGCACACACAGCCCGCTCTCATTAAGCCTGTATCAATTAGGCATTAACCTCCTAAAACAAAGGGCCTCTTGACGAGCGGCCCATCGCAGGCCATGTGAGGTACTTCCTCTGCATCGCTCCACCCTGCTTCCCATCCTCAGAACCACACATTCATCCAACCTCTTTCCCACTGCGCTGGCCACAAAACAAATCTGTGCCCAAAGCATCACCAACAAAACACAAGAGAGCAGGGAAAGTGAATAAGCATCAAATAGTTTACTCACAGTTGTGATGTTGATTAGGTCAGGGTTTAGCAGTATAATGATTCAACATAAACCAGAATGCTAATGTTCTGTGTTGTTAAAACCATTCACAGGTTTCTCTTTTTGGGAATTTGACTGAACCTTCTTTCGACAACAAGAGCATTAGTAGTAGTAGTAGTATTTTCCCAAAATTATGAAATACCATGAAGTATTTGTCAGCTCACTAAGTAGCTCAGTACAGCAGAATACTGCTGCCAAACCAGAAAAAGAATGGCTCAGAATCACATTATAACATGAAAAGTTTCTTGTTTAACAAGTTTTTTTTTTAACATTGTAAGAAATTTTCATGTTATGACATAGAAACAACAACATATTTTCATGTTATAACATGATAACTTATAGTTATCACATTACAACAAGAGACTTTTCTTGTTATAACAATATACTATTTATCTTATTATCTTATAACGTGAAACGTTTCATACAACTGCAAGACAACTTATATTGTTAACATGAAAGTTAATAACACTAAGAATTATTACATGAAATAATAAGTTATACATTTAAAACAATATGTTACGTTACAAATGTTTCACATTATAACAAGATGAATAGCATATTGTTATAGCAAGAAAAGTTTCTTGCCAGAACGAGATAAGTTTGTATGTTTTAATAATGTGAAAATATCTCCAACAATAAACTTTTCACATTGCAACATGATACCAGTTCATTTTTCTTAATCTGGAATGGCATCAGTCTCTTACCATAAGCCTTTCCCTGTAGTGTTCAGATCTTAGTTTTCACTTCCCAAATAAATGACATAAAACATTAGAATTGATGTCAAATCTAGTTTTTTTTATTTGACATGACAAAATAGTATTATATGTTTTTTGACAGATCAAAAATAAAGAAAAGAGATAGATAAGAGCCTAAAATGAATGTGAAGTGAATTACAATATATGATACTGGAGAGAAATGAACATAAGCTCTCTATAACAGAAGCAGCACTCGTAAAATATAACAGAATGCAAATGCAAACAGAACTGAAATGATTTGTTTCTCTGTGAAGCTTAAAATGTTCAGTTTTGACGAGGCAGAAAAGAGTCAGTTCAACTTAATGGTCATTTCTGGGGGAGAAGCTTAAAATGTTGTGGATTGCATTTTACTAAATAAGGAGTAAATGTAGCTTTGGTCACCTAAAAACAAAACTTAAGGCACTGAAAAAAAAAACATCTAATGATCATTAAATGGCAAATGCAGAGTAACATTTAAAGATAATGTGCTTTGTTTCAGCATTTTGACTGATTTATCTGATTCGTTTCAAACTCAGCTATGAGAGAATCAGAACCAAACTGATCTGTGACTTGTCTGTCCATTTAAAGGACCAGTGTGTAGTTTTTTGAGGCATCTAGCAGTGAGGATCGAGAATACAACCATCTTGCGACACCCTCCCCTTCCAAGTATGTAGGAGATCCTACAGTCACTGCAAAAATCACAAAAAAATGTGAAAGGCTGTCTCTAGAGCTAGTGTTTGGTTTGTCCATTCTGGGCTACTGTAGAAACTTGGCAGTACAACATGGCAGCCTCCATGGAAGTGGACTGTCTTCTGTGGATAAAATCTTGAGCTCTGTGAGATGAGATCACTAAGATTATTTCACTAAAATATGATAAAGTAATATTTCACCACTCAATTCTTCTGCTTCAAATGAACAAATGAAGATTTATCATTTGTAGGTTTTGGGGGTTTGGGCAATAAATGTCACTGGAAGTCTGGAAACTTTCTACATTTTGCTTGAAAAAGTTAAGTAATTTTTAAGCTGTTTTAAAAATAGATTAGATTACTAAATTAAATGAAATTTGTCAAATGCAGCAAATTGGTTTGTTTATCTGAACAATGTTTCATCATTCAATAATCACAAATGATCACAAACCACTACTTTTCACCTACCAGTACTACAATACCTCAGCATTTCAACATGGTAACAAAATAAGTATTTTAAGTTTTTGTTAATTATTAGACTAGTTTAATTTAATGTGATCATTGGTATTATCAGTATTTGCATGACAATAACATCCACATACATTGCTTAATAAAAAGTTGTTCACAGTCCAAGAAATGAGCATCTCCAAAATGCCTCAAGTCTGTGAAAAAAACTTGGCACTTGGCCTCATTGGGGGCCAGCTGTGGTGCACCAGACTTCAACTCTCTACATTTGTAATGCTACAACTTCGGCTACTTTCCTTACTTTTTGTTTACTCAGACTTCACTTCATTTGTGCAGGTTTGCAGACGCCTCTGTCGGCGTATCGTCTCTCTGTCTTTGTTGGCAGAGCAGCAAAGAACAACCTGGTTTTGATTTTCCCACAGATCCGCCGGTGAGAGGAGTGGTCCCCAGCACCCAGCGCTTTGGCACAGTGACTATGTTGGCATGGGCCCAAGCTGAACACCCCCCACCCCTTTTCCCAGGGCCCTGGGAGTGTAATACATTACTAACAAAATCCCACTTCCCATTCCTCTCAAACTTTCACACCCCTGCTCCCCTCCTCCTACTGGCATGCCCCCTGAAAAGAGGATTGGGGTGACATGCGTATGACTCTTTCCATCTCTTCTACTTTTCCCATCATTCCCCACCGTGCTTTAACTGCAACATTTCAATTTTTCAACAAAAATCTCAGTTGAATTTTTTGAAACAAAAACTTTTAAATCAAACTTTTTAAAGGAATTCCTCATTTTAAAGTTATGTCAGCTATGGCACTAATGCAAACTACGAAACCCAGCTACCCAAACACACCAGAAAAAAATGCAGACCTTTTCACTATTAAAGGGATTTAAAGGGAGTAGATGCCTATTCACTCCAACACTGAGGTTATAAATATGAACCCTCATCCTGGAAAAAGCCTGGCTTGTTTGCGCTGCAGTTCTCAGCACGGCATTGAGGGAAAAGTATTCACGGGCGTGTACGTGTCTGGGTAACATGTAATGACATTATTCTCACCAGGGTGACCCCTCATTGTCACCACGCTTTCTTCTCCCGAGCTCGTGAAATTGACATAAGCTTTACAAACATTCCAGGCATTTTTTTCTCAAGGCCGGTTTTCTTTGGGGGCCTTTCATGGAGAAAACCACCAGTATGAGCAGCACCACCTAGTGATGGTGTAAATAAATGCACACCATGCACATGCCTCTCTCAGGCCAAAACAGCATATTCAGCTTCCAATGAAAAGGAGTCAGATATTCTAATTTGAATAATAGCAGCACTGGTTTATGTATGATTACACTGAAATAAATATTTAATAGTTTGCAACAGTAGTTTGGTGCAACAGAATTAAATTTAATCTAGATTTGTGTAAAAACCAAACTGAGGTTCAAACTCCAGTTTAACTTTTAAAAAATCTGCATGCATCTCCATATTGATTAAACTGATTTCAGTGTATATTTTTAAACTGAAAGTAGTTTTTAATTGTGCAGTAGAGCTCTGCTTAACTTTAAATATGTTTATTCATTTAAAACCCGACACGAGTTTTCATTTGTATATTTAATATTAAGCTACAAAGTTTAAAACTTAAAAATAGTCACATATTGCAAAATAGTTTAAATTAGACAGAGGCTCAGATTTTGTGGCCAGTTTTCCTAACGGAGTGATGAATTAGCACTTTGGGAACGTCTCGCCTCCTGTGTCCCCTGCAGTCTGCACAGATGTGAGATCTCCTCTTTGTACCTGCAGGCAGTGGTAAAGCTCCATATATAACACTCAGCTGAAAGTGAAAGTTAGATGACTTTCACATGAGGTAACTTCCTGACCTGCCCAGGTGGTTGTCAATGTACTCCTGCAACTCTGACACCTGCGCCTCTGCAACTGTTGCCCTGGTGATGAGGACAGCGCGCTCCTTCTCAAAGCCCACCTGCGTGAAGACAGGAAAACTTCAGGACACCTTCATCATAGAAAATTGTTTTACAAACAAAAGATTTCCAGTGTCCTTATATATATATATATAAAGAAAAAAAAGTTTGTATAATTTGACAATCCAGATGTCACAGGGTGAGAACGTTTTGTTTACCAGCGTAGAGTCTGTGATCTCCCTCAGCTGTTTCCGTATGTCCGTCCAGGATTCCTCGCATATCTCCTCCTGTTTTGTTGGCCTGATTAAGTTACATAATTCATAATTTTTATGACACAATCCACAGCTGACCGAATCCATCATTTGGTAAAATACAAAAATGACACTCACCCCTGGTGGTTTAAATGTTGAACTGGCATTTTGAGGTTAGCCACCTGGAACAGAAAAGGCAGCTTGAATCATCATGAACACATAAATGTGTGTATTCATAACCAGGCAACATGAATGAACTGTATGACATAAACATAATCTGAGCTGCAACATTTTTTTCTCCTAAAAAGTGAAAAGAGTTACTTCTAACATGCTTTTCATTCAAGTAAATAAGTAAGTAAGAACCTTTTTTTCCCATAAGAACTTCATTTAAGGAGGGGTCAGTTTAGCCAGAAACACAACACGTTAAAGGAACAGTTCAAAATGTTGGAAGACACGCTCACTCTCCTTCTTGGCAAGAGTAAGATGAGAAGATCAGTGCCTCTCTCATGTTTGTATTGTAGATAAAGTTAACTCACATAGGAGGGGAAGTTCAAAGTTCCCTATATGACTTTAGGGAGACATTACATTTCGGTCACATTGCAACATTACAGAGAAGACAGTTGGGCTGTTAAGAGAACATTTCCATATGGTTCTCTGTCAGTCACATGGGGACATTTCAGTCAAGACTGCAGCTGGTATATTGTACGCCGCCAACGTGACTTTAGATGTGTGTTTTGTTAACATGACATCACAAAGAGAACTTGTGGGACATAAAGAAAGTTAGAGTATTAACCAAAAAGTGAAATTACATCTAAAATAAATAAACTTCTGACATTGCTCCAGTCACCATGACAACCACCCAGTTAAGGTTTAACGTCAACAAATCTCACATCCATCAGTGCTGCTACATGATCTGCAGTCCACCTCTGCTGCAGCTTTTTGCTACTGCAGGACACAAACTTTGAAGTCATTCTTCCATTTAATCTCTCACAAAACAAACAGTGTTTGTCTCTGTAAAGGAAGTATGGACACAAAGACGAGTCCCCACGGACCAAATACAAGCATCCAGCAGACAAAACAAAAGCAGATCAATCCACTTCAAAGCCATCTTTCTATGGTGCTACCTGCTCCCGGGCCGCCTGCAGCTCGCCCTCCAGCCTCGCCTTGTCCCGACGGAGGTGCTGGAGCTCCTTCTCAGTTTCATCTCTGAGCTCAGTGGCCTCCAAGCTGAAGTGGGCTTCTGGGGGTCCAGGGTCAAGAGTGCTCTCATGTTGGGCCAAGATCTGATCCCTCTGAACCCTGAAGATCACAGCGTACCAGTGTGGCTTGTTACTCATTATGGATGAACAGGGAATTTGCTCTTGATGGCAGCACTGGTACCCCACTCCTCCAATTTAAATCAAACACAATCAGTGGAGAATCTTTACAATTAGATGGTGGGCCTATTATTTTTAAGTTTTTGGAAGTGTTTCTATCATTCTGTAGCTTCACAGTAGTGTCTTTATGTATTCAAATCCGAACAATCAAATACGTTTTAGTGTCAAAATGCTATTTTCCAAAGTCCAGTGCATGATGATGTCGCTACACATAAACTCTCAAGGTCGAAGCTGTAGTAGCAAGAGAGACTGGTTGACTGAAGTCTCATTCCCAGGATGTGAAATGATTGAGTGAGTTTCCATTTAAAAAATCAAGATGATGAAGTTGCCCTTTAAACACAACCCCCAAATTTGTAGTTAAGTCTAATGCTAAAGTTAAGTAATTCTAATAATATATATGTAGAGGCAATTTAAATTTGTAAGTGCTGAATATGTGCTGCACAGTGTAAAAAAAATTCTGCTAGGCAAAATTCTGTTATGTAATGTTATGTTATGTTATGTTGTTTTTCGACTGAATCTCTAATCTTTGCTTTTTCCCTTTTACATAAAATACCAAAGAAATGAATCTCTTCTGGCAAAATTTTTCAAATGAAATCTTTTTCATTCACTAGTTACGAGGGGTCACAAGCTGGCATGTATTAAAGGGTCATATGCAAAAAAAAGTTTGGTAACCTGTGGTAACAAGTAACAAGTTTCAGCAGGATGTTTATGAATATGCATAGAAAAGCAGGAACTAAAGACACATACCTGTGTCTAAATTAGAGATGCACCAATCCACTTTTTCAGTTACAATCCAGTACTTGATTATAGATATCTGCCAATGTGATACTGTCATGTTGTTGTTGTTTTTCTGCGTTCCAAGAACAAAATATCTCAAAAACTAAGGGCATGTTGAATTTATGGTGCGGCACAATGTGTGCCTGAACATCTAACTCATTGAATTCTGGAAGAAAAAATTATATGGAAATACTGGATGTCTTTATAGAACTGTTAAATTATTCATTTATTTTTGCAACACTTTGGCTGTGAGCCTAAAATTACATTATTCTATAAATTTAATTCATTGAAAAAAGAAAAACAGAATATGGAAGCTGGAAGCTGGATCAGTTTTTGAATCGATGATGTCCAATAAGTCAAATACATCAATATCGACACCGAATACAGATACTGGATGTCATCGGTCCCAACTCTACAACAGTAAAGAAGTCTCACCTGTACGCAATAAGGAGAGCATGATGGGTCTTTGTGATCTTCTGAAGTCTCTTCTTATAGAAGCGAGCAGCAGAGGCGAGCTGTTCCTCTCTGGCCCTGTAGGATGAACGGACGTCCTGCAGCATGCTGTCCACAAACGCCCTCATCTCAGAAGACTCTGACGAGCCTTTACCTTCTCCAAGTCCATCAAAGTACTCCTAAATGTAAGACATGCAGGTGGATGTTGTGTTTGAGAACATCCTACTTTATGTTGTAGAGGTGTAACAATAATTTAAAAAGAAAAAAAGTCAAGGTACAGTAATACCACAATAAAAAGACTACGGTACAATATTTAAAGTATTTTTTATGACTTGAAAAAATTGCCTTTGTCAGGCTTTTTTGTTTGCATAAAATTATTTTTGTGCTTTTAACTTGAAGTGCCATGACCTAAACATGTGTAAAAATATTGCATTAATTGTTCTAGAACTGGAAATGGCAAACAATGCTTGAATTATATATGTACAGTGTCTGAATAAAAACAATGCAACAGTCATTTTAGAAAATAAATGAAATAGAATAAAATAATTTACCACATAAAATCATGGTAGACATCACCACAGTCCAGTACAGCGTTTAGACCTTTTTTATTGTGATATTTGATATTTTGTTATACCCCTACTATGCTGTAGAAATGCATTTGTGAGTGGTGAACCTCACAGCTAAGTCCTGTAAATAGCACACAAGCCTTGCACGGTATTCCTCGTTCAGCTCTTTGACTTGAAGCTGCAGCTTTGAGTTCTCCTCTTCGACCTCCTTCACTCGGCTCTGAGAGCACATCAGTGCCTTGGACAGAAGTAACAAATATCATCTGAATTTGACACATATTCATCTAGTAACTTTTGCAACTTGCTACTAAAAATTAACATTGATTCAAAGGTTGCAAAACAGCGACAGTGTCGACAATCCTTTCTTTCTTAACTTTCTGTAAATCAGTATGGGATTCATCATGCTCACCGCACTCTGCTCAGATAGTTCCTGCTGGCTCTTACGGATCGCTCTCTTGTCCTCCTGGTGCTCTTTACCCATCACCACCCTGATGACCAAACACAGGCTCAACCACAAGAGAGTAGTGACCAAAACCCACATGACGGCCACATCACAGGGGCCAGCAAAGAGACCACATCACACACAGCAAATAAAGCCACAGCACAGAGGAAAAATCAAAGAGGGAACACAGAGCAGATGCATGTGGGATGGATACATCCTGAGATGATGGAAAGATAATCACGTTTCATCTTAATTAAGCCTGTGCACGAGTAAATGACAAACATTCACTGGCCCTCACACTTTCTCCTCCAGTTTCCTCTGCTGCTCCTTGTAGCTGTTCTTCATTTTCTCCAGCATGCCTTTAATCTCATCTTGGTTTCCAAGCAGCTGTATGAGAGCAGATGAATGAGAAGGCAAAGGACCCTAAAACATATGCACTGGATTGACCACTATTCCAGCAATGAAATATATGTAAAAATACTCACAGTTTTTTCCATGTTTTTTTGTTCCTTGTCCAAAGCTGCCAGATCCTCAAGCTGTTGAAACAGTGATGTTGGGATAAACATTTAAATTATAATGGCGAGTTTCATTGTTTCTTCTACCATCGCCACGGTGGCGCAGCAAGACTTCATTTCAACTCAGTGTGAGAGTCTTAACTGCATACTTCAGTCTGTAGAATATGATCCGTAGGCCAGAAGAGCGCTGCAATATTCGTTTCAAATGTTTTTTTCGCACACATTTTGCCTTTAACAAATATTGTGACTCCTACAATTTGAAATTTACATCAGGCCATATTGAAGTTTCAATAAAATGTTGATTAATTGTTCAGCCCTAAGTCGTGCTATTTCATTTTATACATGGAGAAGAACATGTTCTGCTTACAATATATTGGAGCTGCAATATTTTCTTCTGGATAGCTGAGATGGGACGACCACGATCTGTGATTTTTTTTTCCAACAAAACTAGGAGTACTTTCAATTGTGCACAATTATTACTTTTGTTGTGAGCAACTCCTTTAAGGTCTTAGGAACTATTGAGTGACAGGAACTTAACTCAGGAACTAAAAATCTCTTTTGTCCCTTCCTGTTTCCATTTCCTCTGCATCTGAACAGTAGTGAAGATTAACAAATTCATTAACACACCGTCTCACCTTGACTCTGTTTTGCGACATGCGGTCGATCAGGACCTTCACCCTGTCAAGTTCACCATGCAGGCCCTGGGTGGTGGTCCTCACAGTCTGCTGCTGCTCCTCCAGCTGCCTGCGGAGGGTGTCCTGGGCCTGGGCCAGTGCCAGCAGCTCAGCGCTCAGCTCCTCACTCTGTGCCAGCTCTTTATTGTGGACCTCAGCTAGAGTGAGGTAGCTCTTCTTCAGCGTGGCATACTCCTCTGTCAGGTCTTGGCCGCTCTTCTCTCCCACTTTCAGACAAGCCTCAGCTGACTGGAGTTCCCTGAACAGCTTGTCTCGCTCCATCTCAAGCTCTGTTATCACACCGTCTTGGTTCAATATCTAACAAAGGAAAAGAAAGTGCAGCACAGACAGTCTCAGTGAATCGCACAGAGAGCAGGGATGTAGAGGAGAATTAACCAGTAAAAGACTGAATTTAACTTCATTAACTAATTTAATCTTCTTGTCCGTAATCTAGAAGTTATTGAAAAATGTTATTTTAGTTTTATTTTAGTGTTACTTTAGTGCATATACCTTATTATAAGTAGGGCCCAACTGAGTTAGTTAATTACTACAGAGTTAGAAAATTTAAATATATCCATATATATCTGAAATTAGCTCAAGCCTGATCATGTGGTCACACAGATCAAACTCTGTTCTGCCTCACTCAGTGCTCTGTTTCCTGAAGTATGGAAAATGGTTGAAAATGAGAAGAAGCAGGTTCCGCTGTCTCCCACAAAAGACATGAGTTAAAATGTGCATTTTGAAAGGCTTAAAGTTGACATTAACCTTCAAAATCTTGCCTGCCATTTTGAAATGTCAGAAGATGTGTTCTGTTGGCTACACCCCTAAGTATGTTACATCCAACCCAGGATGTGCTTTTCTTGGACAATAAGACTCAAATACACTGCATGAATGGGGTTTGAAGTAAAGACCTCAGCGTCACTGTCTGCTACAGAGGACAAAAATGAATCACCGGGTCTTAGGAGGATATATCAGCCAATATTCTTTACAGAATATAAAATATATGCATAAACACACATTTTTGCAATGATTCCTCAACTTGTGTCACTGAAACAGTAAACTTTCACTGTCATTTTTTGATAATGAATTAAAAAAAACACAAATGGAAAATATATATTTATATAAAATCTCAATTAAGAAAACCTTCAGCAAATCCTCACCTTGTTTTTCAGCTCAAATGACTCTTCTTCAAACTGCTCTCTCATCTTGTTCATCTGAATTTTCTCCTCCACGAGCTCCTTAGATATCTGAAAGACGAAAACAAGGACTGTAAAATCTTCTGGTTCTGCGCTGGAGAGAAACGGTGAAGCTCATATAGACTGTGTTTAATGTACAGCTCATAAACTGTACCTTCAGTTTTTCCTCCTCACTCTGCACCAGCCTGCAGGACAGGTCGGTGTTGGAGCTGGCCAGGTGGCCCAGTCTGCTCTCCATGTAGCCCACTTTGGTGAAAAGGCGTTCATTTTTGTCACGCAGCTGCAACTAAAGTGAACAGAAACTCTTCTTGACAATGAGATGACAAAGGCATGTTATCCTCTTGAATAAAGCAGCCATATATTTATAGGAAATAGCAAGGTAAACACAGGCCCATTACTGGGCCTACTAATTAAGGTCCAGTTCCATTTAGTGTAGCTGAGCCTCACCATTGAGTCAACATGCTCAATAGCAGCACCCTGACTCTGTTTGACCTGAATGCAACAGAACCTTAATCAGTATCATTGCATATACCTGCATTTACCCTACTATTGCATGTCAAATTAGCTGCCATGCGCACCCTAGCCAACATGTGTCCCTTTCAGGTGTAAAAAGTGCTTATTACCTCTGCATATGAAGACTCACTGCTATATCATACTTACATTTTCTTCTGTCAGAGCTTGAAGTCGCTCCTGAAGTTCATTTGAAGCTGGCTGCTGATCCTGTGTATTCATCTTTACCTTTATTCACTGTCAACAGCCGCAGAGAAGAACACACTCACTGTATCCACCAACAATATGTTGCCATGGGTCGACAACACAGACAGCCTGTTGTGCCACTGGTGTTGACACTCTTATTGTTTTTTTTTTGCACACTTTAACTATTTTTTTCTGAAGTAAAATCTACTGGAAGAACTTTCTTTCTACTAGATTAATTTTGGTTGGTATTCAGACCATAATTAAATAATGTAAATAGCATTTGGTTATTTAAAGGATATTTCTAACTAGACATTCAATCTGTTGAAAATTACTCCTAGGTGGAAAGTTTAGATGAGGGAGGTTAATAATATCACTGACAGCAGCGCCATCTTGTGACTACAATTGGTATAACCGCCGTCTCCTGGTCTCTTCAATTTAATACAAGAGTACATGAATACCACTACTCATATAAAACCGTTCAGGCCACACAGTGCAATTTTATTTTAAAAATGTTTTATTGTATGAACTTTACAATATAGGAATAATGCAATGTAAAACAATTAATTCACAATATCATACGCTAAGTATAAACTGACTCACAAGTTATCAAAAATAGCTGTAAATCGCTTTACACGAATATGACTTTTGACACTGAGAAGACACTTAACTTTAAGACATTAATTGAATAAAAAAATACATTGTACCAAAACACAAAATTAGATCTGAGGATAAATCTATGACAAACAGCAAACTTCAAAATAAAATTCAGCTCAAAGGCAACAATCTGTATCCATCCATCTTCACCACTCTCATGTGGTCTCTGAGCAGCTTTCTCTCCTTCCGTCTCTTCTGTCTTTGTTCCACAGTGCTCGTCTACTGCGTGATGCTCAAGTGCCTTCTACAACCAATCAGTGTGCTCATTTTACCCATGTGACTTCTGTTGGTAACTCTGACACATCTCTGCTGTGTTGAACCAACTCCACAGTCATTTCCGGTCTGAGAAAGTGCAGACTCTGCATATTGTTTATCACATTATACTGTGTAACAAAATAGAAGTCATCAGTTTGACTTTTGTTTTTTTTTATTTAAGATATATTTAAGTCCTCCTCCACTTCATCGTCCTCCTTCACAATGTGCCTGTTGTCACTATGATCAAGGTGTACACCCATCTCCTTTTGCAAGGCCTCCAGGCTGGACTGGCTAACATAGTACCGGACGTTCTGCGTTGGCAGAAGCTTCTGGAGCTCCTCCAGCTTACGGTAGGCCTGGAGGAGAAAGAAGGAAGAGTTAGAGTTTAGAGCCATAGATCTAGAGAAATCAACTTAAAATTCATGAGTCAATATTTATATAATACTGTCTTTGACAGTGTAATTAAGTGCAAATTTCACTTAATAGAAATATTAGAAAAAATGATAGTCACCACTTGGAAGTTGCCTTGCTGACAGTGGTGTTCCACCAGGAAGCCAAATGCATCTCCAACCCTGACTGCAGGGTCCAAGTCTGGCTCCTCCAGCAAGGCTTCACATAATTGCACAGCCTCACCAGCATCCTCCGCATACAACCTGCAGATAAATGACAAAAAGCAAAGATGAAAATAACGTCCACACAACAACAAAAGCCCCTACAACATGAGGGAAAATATAACAGAAAGCAAATATGAGTTATACTGTAATATTCTTACCTGCGTGCATGGACAAACTTCTTGATCAGGGTGATTTTATGCTGCAGGTCAGACAGTCTTGCTTCCTGCTGTCCAGCTGAAGAGTCCTTCGCTTTTGAGACGCACTTGAAAGCTTCAGTCAGAGCATCTAGAGCTTTTTCATAGTTCTGGTAATCGTCAATCTCCACCTTAACAACAGTAAAAAAGTGGAAAGTTGAGTATTTCAACTTATTTTCTTGTCCTTAATCTCATGATACTTAAAGGGATAGTTCAGATTATTAGAGGTAGTATCAGGTACTTATCCATAACCATAGATGCTGGTTGACACACCCCAACTTTGGAGAAGCAGAGAGGAGTACCAACACAGAAGATAAACAATGTAAAACTCACCTATAAAGGGTACATCTAAAAAAAAATAATTTTAAGTGTATGCCATATTTGGAATATTTTCACCACTTTACCTTGCCGTCAACCAGCCTTTTTCAAAGTTCTGTGAGTTAAAACTGCTGATTTCAACTAATGAAGTTTGGTTGGTTTTGAGAGAGCAATATTTGTTTTTGGTGATAACGTTGGTTTCCTGTCAGACAAGGCTGTCTGATGGCAGGGTAAAGTGTTAAGAATATTATAAATTCAGCATAAACTTATTCTGATATTGTAAGTACCTCAAACAATGGAACTTCCAAAAACCTGAACTATCCCTTTAAGTCTCTAAAATTAGCTTCTATATAGAACCTCGACACCATGAGCCCTGACAAACATTTTTGTCTCTGTTCTCAGAACACTGCAACAAGAATCACATACCAGAAGTAGAATTTCTATGTTACAACACTTTTTATACCATTTCTCTTTCAGAACATGCTTGATGTGATTTAAAGGTGCCGTGTGTAAGATTTAGGGGGATCTATTGGCAGAATATGGCAGCAGTGGAATAAAATATTCAGTTTATTTTCATTAGTGTATATTCCCCTGAAAATAAAAATTGTTGTGTTTTTTCACTTTACAATGAGCCATCTATATCTATAAAGACTGTGGGTCCTCTTCTGTGACCACCATATTTACCCACCATGTTTCTACAGTAGACCAGAATGGGCAAACCAAACACTGGCTCTAGATACGGCCGTTTGCATCTTTTAGGATTTTCACAGCTACTGTAGTTTGTCCCATACACTTGGAAGGGGAGGCTGAGACGAGCAGTACTCAGATGGTTGCAACCTACAACCTCACCACTAGATGCTTGTAAATCCTACACACTGGACTTTTAAATTACAATCACAAATGTTCTGAAGGAAAAAAAATATTGCAAAAGGCTAAAATGTATTAACATAGAAATCATTCCGAAATGCCTGTCAGTTTATAACCACATGAGTATGAACAATAAACACGATGAAACAGACTGATATTTTGTATGGCACACTGCTGTACCTGAGCACAGGCTTCATAGAAGCCAGCCAGCAGGTCCGGTGCCCGGCCTTTAGTGTAGAAACCAATGATTGTCTTCAAGATCTCTGGATTTTTCCGCCAGTCCAGAGATTGGAGGTAGTTGGCAGCCATGATGAAAAGCTCCTTCTGACGAGAAACATTGGCAAAGAATACTATTTTCTCTGTGTCACCCGACTTCAGGAGTGCCCTCATGGCCTGTTTGAAAGAGATACATCAAAACATTTTTTAAGTGTTAACACCGTCATATTTTACCTTGCTTGCACATGTGTTTGTGTGTATTACATGACATCAGGCTGACAGACCAGAGGGAGGAATCACCCAGATGTTCTACACTTGTAGAGAATCCATACAGTGTATGATGAGGTCATTCTATAGAAATGTCCACTTTTAGCAGAATGAAAAAATGTTTTGTTTGTTTTTTTCTTTTAACATTTAAACTTGGACTACATTATTACATAACTCATTTAATTTTATGAATACACAAATGTCTTAATGATTTTTAATCGTTTTTATTTAAAGACTGCCTTTTTTGTCACTGGAGTTACTGTATTCTTTGGAAATATTAAAGGCTTTTTAAGTTATTTCTCAATCTCTTCACTACATTTAGAGTCACAGATTTGAAAAAAACTAATTAAATTTATTTAATGAGGCGGAAAGAAAACACTAACACCAGTGACACAGTGAAACACTGATGACTAACATAAGATTCTACTGGTCTTTTCTTTTTTTACAATTCCTTAACAAGAAATGATGTTATAACAGTGATGTCAACTGAATGCTTCACATGAAAGCATGAGATGAAAGAGAATATTCTGACAACTGAAACTAGAGAGAGGACCTCTCACTGGCATTTCTTCACAGATCTTTAGGAAATATGTAAAAGAGAGTCAAGTCATGCCATCAGTGTGATTTTTATTTCTAAATAATTCTTTAAATAATTTAATTTTTTAATAATTCTTTTTGCATGATAACATAACTCCAAGGGACCTACTTCCACTGTATATTTCGGATTTATTTAGCATTTTATTTTTTATGTCACTGGTGTCCTATATTTGATAGTTATGAATACATTATTGTATTAAAAGTGGTAGAAAAAGTTTTTGACTTTGAAATATGGCCCTTATCCTTCATACATGATTGCTGGGCCGAGCACTTCTGTGCTGATTAGAATTCGAAGTAACTGGTTAAAAAACAGTGTTGCCAAATTAAAGGTAAAAAGGTCTAATTGTTCAAATAACATACTGTTTGATTTACAGATATAACACATTTTTCTAGTGTAATATTTCTGTAAAGGCTAGACACAGAAAAACTGACGTCTATAGAATGACCCAATAAAACCACAGTACTACCTTGAGCTTGTTGCCCGCCTGTGTGTATTTCTTGGTGGCGAGGTGGTAGTTGCCCTGACGCATGCAGCAGTCAGCTATCCTCTCCAGCAGCTCCTTTCGGGCCTCTTCTGACAAGTCTTTTGAATCCGTTACAGTCATTCTCTCTGCCAACTCCTCTGTGATGGTCAAGTTCTGGTTCACACACAACTCTAGGGCCTGATTGTACTTTGTTCATATACAGAGGCAAACAAAAGACATGTAAGTGCATGAAAAGACACATATATATGTAAATACTTTCATATTCAAATGAACTGATATTTTGTTGTATAGGTGAGGATCTGCCACAAACAGGTACCTTCTTGGCTGCTACCAGTAACTCCACAGCCTTATCATACTGGGAGTGTGTGATGAAGAAGTCGGAGCAGCGTGCCAGCAGGGCTGGGTCAGAGTTCTCGTTCAGATCCTCAGCGATCAGTTGAAGTGCAGAGAACTGTTGGGTGGCAAAGGCCAGCTCCAGAGCCTTGGACACATAACCAGCCTACAGTGGAGAAATTAGCAAAAAATAGCAAAAAATAACAAAATATTCGCCCTTGCTCACTTCAGCCATCACCATTTTTCAGTTAGAATATGTGGTGCAATACTGCCCTCTTGTGGAATGATTTAGAATGTGAACATAAAATCTCAGTCATTCAGAAAAAGCAGACATTCGCGAGAAACCTTGTGGTAGAGAGCGACAGCACGGTCCATATGGGTGCCTTTCTCCTCGTAGTAACAGGCAGCCTCCATCATGTCCTCTGGGTTACTGAGAAGAGCCAGATTCATCAGCTGGTCATCCAGACCATTCTCCTGTTCAGACACAATACACACACATCAACAATCAGAGAAAGATTAGAGAACAATAATGAATAAATGAAGGAAAGCACACATTTGAATACTTTACCTTACAAAGTCGTATAGCGTTGTTGTAGGCCTGCGCTCGTGTGTAGAAGTGGACAGCCTGTTTGATGTCATCATGGCCCTCGTAGTGTCTGGCAAGGTGGTAAGATGCTGCCCTGTCACCTGTGTCATTAGCTATCTCAGATGCCTGGTATGATAAATAAATTAATACATGAACACATTCATGGACAACTCACTATATTAATGTCATTACTGTTTGTTTATTACTGTACTACAAAGACACCAGTCAAGTGCAAATAATGAGTTAAATCACTATGGAAGGCTGCTGTTTCGAAACGATTCACATCTACATTTGAAAGACAGTTAATTTTTAATGTGCAATATCCAATATAAGAATAAGTAGAACTGTAGTCCTTGAAAAGTAATTCTTTTCAATAAAATATTATATGTTAGATTAGAAATTATTTGCCAACCTGTGGCACACTCCTTTCAAACAATCTACAAGAGCATGCTCTGACTCATCTGACTCTTAGCATGTTTTTAACAGTGCATACCAACCTCTGCCAGTAGGTGACTTACTCCAAGTTGCACTAACAAAGCTTAGCTTTTAAACCCAATTAATTGAATTATGTTGCGCCAAACTTTTAAACTAGCTTAAACCCCAGTTACTTTTTGCTCAAAACCTAGACTGAATTTGATTTTTACTTATGATTTCTTTACACTTGAGGATGTTTAACTTTTAAAATATCTGCATTTTTTAGTTTCTTGAAGAAAGTTAAGGGACAAACTTGACCTAATTGAGTTTTATGATGCTTTTTTAAGGATGAAAAATTAGAGTTTCTTTGTCAGTCATTTCAAACTTAGTTTTACTAACTCATTCATCAGTGTATCCTGTTGCTAATCCAAAATCAGTGTGCTGTTAATTGATATGTGATTCCAAAGGACATAATGTGATATGAACACAGGATATGTGACTGTTTGATGTGTTTTGCATGTTTGTGGAAAGTTTCATATGTCTACTGTATGTTTAGCTTCCCAATGAGGTGAATGAATTCATTTTACTGAATGCTGACAAAAAAGTTGTATTGCATCACATAGTATTGTATATGTTTGATGAAGACTGAGATTGGTCACCTTCTGAATGTTCCCCATATAGCAGTGGACTCGAACCAGGGAGAGGTAATCCTGAGCAAATTCATAGTATCGCAGCGCTGAATCCATTTCTGACTGGCTCTCTAGATACTGGGCCCACCACTTAAAGATGTTTCTATGTGGATAAGATGATAACACAGATGTTAAATGTAACTTTGCATATGGATATAATACGAGAATTATGTGATATCCTTTTCAGATGATGTCAGAGAAACTTACTTGTCTTTCATTTTGTTGACATAAATCTCTAGAGATGCTGTGTCATCCTGGAGCATTCTGGGCACTTCAACCCTGTGTGTGTCTGAATTCTCATAACTAAAAAAAAGCCGACAATCAAACTTTGTTTCCATGGTAATTTTACTCATACGCCACTGAAATAAAACCACAACTGACTGGGTCTTACCATGTGAGGGCACGGCTCTTGTCACCCATGGACTCCAGGTATTTGGCATAATTGTAGTAGGTCGTGCGCAGGTGGATGCGATCGTGGTTCTCCGCTGTTACCAAAGCTTGCTGCCATTGGCCAGCAGCCTGGTAGAAACTGTTCAGCAGGTCATAGCGGTGACAGCTCTTGTACAACTTTTCTGCATCTTCCTATTGGAGAACAGGAAAAGATGATGGAAAGATAAATGCTGCTGGTCCAGGAAGTCCCGTGGTCTTTGTGCGGTGCAATGCTTGGACCTAAAAAGAGGATGTGTTATTTGTAGCTAAAGGATGTGGCATTATACTGGACCAGGGTTTTATGGTTATTTGTGAAGAACAGAACAGATCTGGAGTGAGGGGACGGACTCTCTGGTTGTAATATCTCATATTTTCTTTTTTGCATTGTCTGTCTTATCTGTTAATTTTACTTTTCAATTTCAAAAGCTGTAATATAAAATTAAAGGTTAGGCGAGATCAGGGACAACTGTAACATTTTTACATTTCCCATCATAACTTACAGCCTACTTGAAATACACTAGTCATCTTTTGATTTAAGAAACATATGTGCAATAATTATTTATATAATTGAAATATTTTCACTATTAAGGACAAGACTATAGTACTAAAATGAACACAAGAACTAAAAGTGTTATATTAGTTAATTATAATAGTGTTTAGGGGTAACTGTAACACGGTAAAAGTCAGTCATGTTAAGCCACTGTATAGTGAATACTGTGTCTCAAAGTAATGACATTACTGCTGTAGTTTCCATGATGTTAAGATTTTTTTTGTATATGGTTAAAATTCTTTTAGATGTCAGGTGTTGTATGCACTGAAAGTCTATTTCTGTTTTTGCAGATGGCTAGACAACTATTCCAGTGGTAACTAGATATGAATTATTAAAATTGAGTTGAAAGTAATTTTACATTTAAGTTTAGTAAAATATGTTCCAAAAGAAAAGTATGTCACAGACACACAAGGTGCTTACATTGGACCATGTGGCTCAGGGGCCATTGTAATAGTGTCAAAATTGCCCCAGATCTTGCAGCCATGTTAAAATCTCTAGTTAGCAACACCTATATTAGCATAGTTTGTTCATGTTCATCTTTAACCAGTAAGCTAGAGATAAAATTGATCTAAGTTTATTTCGCAGTCATCTAAACTTTAGACGGCAGAAGAAAAATACTGTAACTTTCATACACAAAATCAGTTTCTTGAAAAGGACGAGAAAGATGGGCACAAGCCACAAGTGAGACATGTCTCATTGGTCATTCACACTTTAATACTTGAATATCTTACCAGCATGCCGAGCTGAATGGCCAACATGGCCACTTGGGCTTCTGGCTCAGGCTCAGCCTCCGCCTCCTTCAGTGCTTTTGCTGCCCTGGCATTTCCCATATTCCCAAGGCACACGCGTGCCACATCCAGCCGACGGGTTTTCACACACATCCGTGCCATGTTTTCCCACACCGCTTTACTACAGAGGAAAGAGAAATGACTTGTTTGCAAGGGTAATGTGTAGCTCACTGCATTGGTATTTTATTATTCAACAGTGAAACATGCACACACAGTTATTTATAGTTTAGTTTACGTTTTTAAGCTATAACCAAAACCCTCAATATGCATGTTAAAATGGTGACAAATCTGAACTTAATGTTTAAATAGACTTGGGTCTCACTGGCCAAACCTCTAGTAGTATAGTATTATTTCAACATTTATCATGATTATAACAAATATCCACAAAAGACCTACATACAAACACAGATATAAGAATAATGAGACAAGAATGTGTGCAGGACATCAACTCAAAATGAGAGTCATGCTTTTCTATCGCTGTCTTTCCTTTTTTTTTTCCCTTTTGTCTTGCTGACGTAAATCAGTCCTTCTACCCCCTTTTCTTTTGCTTCACTTCCAAATTTAAGATTCCACAGCCATCTGGTCTCTATTTGCGTACCCACCCTCCTCTTTGCTTTAGCTGATACAGATGTGGGCTGTTTATTAAAGTTAGGCAACAGGAAATACCCCAAATCTTTAGGGGCCCTGCTATAAGACGGGGGAGTGGAGGCCAAGTAAAGCAAAAGAAAGCAAGAGCAGCCAAAATCTTGCTCTATATGGTCACAGAAAACCAACCGCAGAAAATGAAAAGTGAGATCCTTTCAAATTCTGAGAAAAATAAAGCTTGCTGCACACAGAGCGGCAAGATCTAGAGAGCCAGAAAAGGAAAGACAAGAGGAGGAACAGGTCTACATTTGGCCTCTCTTCCCATCCTCTTTTCCTCTCAGGAAACACATCCTGTTGCTGGCTGGCTGACTGTGACGACCAATATGTTTGTTGCACACGAGAGAGAAGACTTTAGCAAACGCCCCCTGGGCTCCAGACAAAGGAATACACAACAGTGACGTCTAAGAGGGGGTCTTTTGGACATTCTCTCACACAAACACACTAACACACACACACACATTTAAAGTGATCATGAAGGAGGGAGCTGTCTGTTTAAAGCTTGCTGCAGTTGCGAACTGATGTCTGGACTATGACGAACAGCAACTCCCCCACATTTCAACTCTGACCTCAAGGATTTGCAGGGAAACAGTGAGCGAGGGAGAGACAGTGAGAAGCAAAAGGAGGTGGGTTAAAAGACTTCTTATTTCAGTGAGGCAGTTGGGGCTTGTTTAGTTGAGAGAAAGTCTTGGAAAGCGTCAGTAAAGCCACTGGCGAGTCAGCTTGGAGCAACACTGTCCAGAGAAACTATGCTTATTTGTATCCAAACCCAACTAGAGGAAATGTGAAGAAGCTGAGGAGAAAAGACAAGAAGAACAGAAAAAAGAAAAACAATCACAGAGAAGAAGGCTGCACACTCAGAAGTCAGAGCAGTGCAATAAGCAAAGCAGTGAAGAAAGGAGAAAGAGGAAGGTGAAAAAAATAAGGAGAAAATCAAGCAAGGAGCAATATCCAGGAGTCAAGCTGCAGCCAGCCGGAGCCAGTGGAATGGACCTCGGTGCCAGTTGGATTAATCCCCGCGTGCCCACAGTGCTGTCAGAGGAGGAGGGCTGAGGATCTGCTGCAACGACAACCAACTCCTGAATGAGGATGAATGGAGATGTTCTTTAGCTAAGCCTCAAGACAACACTCTCACCAATTCCACCTCCGTGTGAGCTGGGACAACTCTCGCTAATAGCTGGAGGGGGAGGTGGTGGTGGTGGTGGAGGAGGAAGTGGAGAGGAGCCAGGGGGCCCAGGGCACTGGTGGTGCCCCAGAGGAGAGGCACAGGAGCGGGCAGGACACTGAGGAGGAGCAGGGCTCGGAGGAGGGGCACGAGGGAGGAGGAGAGGTGGCGGGCAGCAGGCATCGCATGGCCGTGCAGAAGCTAGTGGCGGCGGCGGTGGCTGTAGCCCTGCTGTCCCTAGTCTTAAACAATGTTGCAGCCTTCACCCCCAGCTGGGTCCTGCAGGCACTGGAGGACGGACGCAAGCGGAGCGTGGGACTGTGGAGGATGTGTCCTGCTGGTGGGGAAAGGGGCCGTGACGATCTTCAGACTGGGAGAAGGGGGCAGGGGACACAGAGGCAGTGTGAAAGCCTGGGATGGGGCTCTGAGTACGCAGGGTACCAAGAATCCCGCAGCACTGTCAAATGTAAGTTTTTATGCTAGTTTGGATTTTAAGTGCAACATAATGCATATTTACAAAATATAAAATATATAAATACAACACTTTGTTTTTGCTCCAAGTAAAGTAAAAAATATGAGACTTCCTCTATGCACACAAACAGTTTGTTTCACTCAAACTTTGTTCACTAATTTGTTAAAAATCTGTGCTGGTAAGCACTTCTCCTTTGCCAAGAAAATCCATCCACCTGACAGGTGTGGTATACAGAGATGCTGATTAAATATCGCACAGGTGTGCCTTGGACTGGTCACAATAAAAAGCCACTCTAAATTGTAAAAGATAAGGATGTACGATATTGAATCTATGTCGAATCAATATCTGATATGCTGATATTTTCCAACTCATTTTGGCCAGTTGTCGATGCCAGTACCAATATATGCACATATTTTCATTGTCAAGTCTATTCTGAAATTCACAGATTTTTCTGCCTACTCTTACCATGATGGCCGCGACCAGACGCAGACGTAAAATACCTTTTTTTTCAAAATAAAATGCAATGCTTTGCCAAATATTTTTTCTCCAAGAGGGCATAACCCGCCCTCCTCTGCCTCTGATAGGCTTTCCCTGATATTCCTACCCTAACCCTCAACAATCACTCCTCATGCCTAAATCAAACCAGCCCTAACCACAAAGGCAAGGATTACTAGCCAATCACAGGCAGGTCATGGCTTTGCACTCCTGGGAAAAAAATGTTAAAATGTAGGGGCAATCTGCTTTAAAAAAAAAACAGAATTATCAAAACTATCAAAATGAATTATCAAAATTTCTACCACTACTATCAAAGTTTCTAACCTGTTTCTCAAAGATGTAATAGTTATAAAAGGCAACAAATACAGTACTAGCAGTATTTCAGTGTAAGGTTGTGGTCAATTTTGTTCTTTTACATGTAAAACTGCAGAAGAGAATCGGTAAAGAAATACAGTCCAGAGCTTCTGATTGGTGACCAGAGATGATTAACAATATGTCAAAGTCACAACAAAACACTCAAATCACTGGATAAACAAGAACAACTTGCTTTGTAATACACCCATAAATTAGACCCAAGTGCTTTATTTTGTCAATGGCAGTTTGAAGTATTAATGTAAACAGTGGCGCATGGCAGCCAGCCAAGAATTCATTGTATTTAATTCATTTAAAAGTCAAATGCATCTTTCTGTTGGCCAATTGTGTTGCTGACATGGTCTGAGTATAAACCTTATCTGGATGAGTTTTCGAGGAGAGCCAGTATTGTGATGGATTTACTAAATTAAGCTCCATTGAGAAATTTTCATTGAAGAACAAGCGTGGGAAGTGCTGCCAGCTGATTGGCCAGCTTCACTGGGCACAATGGGCAGCAGTGCCTACTACAATTAAACAAAGACATGTCTTGAAGTTTCGTGTTTCACTACAACATTCAGGCATATTGTCAGATTATCCTTTGAAGATCAACTCTTATTTAAACTCAACCTAACCTGTTATCCATTAAGGCATAAATACATGAATGACTTATGCATCACAAGTTAGGTCTAATTCTCGATTTAAATTTTAGATCACGGTGCAGGAAAATGACACAGCTCTTTTTCTGCTCCCTCAAGTGCAGTTTGACATGATGCGGGCGTGTAACCTGATGGCGACTGTGGCCCTGACTGCTGGTCAGCTGATCTTCCTTCTAGGCCTGATGGAGCTGCCCTTCATCACACAGGAATCCCAGTGGTGGGAGGAGGCCATTGCTGCACTCTTCCAGCTAGCCAGTGAGTACAAACCCTTCTACAACTTGTCCGATTGCATCAGAATCACAAGTCTCAGATGAAGTGCTAAGTATCTTTCTGTCCAACAAATGGTGCACATGACAGGGAAAGAAAGAAAGAAATCCAGATGCTGCAGAGCAAAGTTCATCTCTGGTAGAGTGCCAAAGAGAGGGGGTAAAATCACAGGGGGAGCTAGACTGGCTGACTCTTCAACAGCCTCTGCGGGCAAATCTACAGGAAGACACTGGAAACTTTCAGACACAAACAAATGGCAGCACACTTCTTGTTTGAGTTTACTAAGTGAAAAATGTATCTAGATTTTTTTTAAATGGCTGCTAGATGATATTTTTACTAAGAATAAATCTAAATCCATTGTAAATAAAGATAATGTTGGTGAAATGTGGCGGTAGTGGAAACATTAAAACTGAGTTGCAACAACAAAATGTATTCAAAATGAGTAAATTCAGATTGAACATTAAGCAGAACTCTGTTGCACAATTAAAACCGTCTGTTTAGTAGGTCCAAATTTAGTGATTAAGTATGAAGACGCTTGTTTACTCAAATTAAGATAAATAAATTCCAGTTCTGTTGGGACCCTGTGAGTATAAAAGACGGTGGAAAATTAGTAACTTTCAGCTGCCCTGTATTCCTTAACAAAACAAAACATTTGTTGCTATCTAGCTAAAAAGTTCGATATCCTACTCATGGCTTGGCAGAGAAGCTCTAATTTCTCCTCCTTTGAGAAAAAAACTTGCTGGCCAAATTAATGGAGTAATATGACCAAATAACACAAGAACAGAAGATTTAAAAATGGACACCAGCACAGTTTAGAAGAAAAAGTAGACTGCATGCACCAACTGGCAGACTGTTGTAACAAAACAAGAGTAAATGAAAAAAGAGATGCTAAAGTTTAAAGATTAGGTTTAATTTTAGTCTTTCTTGATACTGGGATAGCTCTAATTGGTGCAAGAGAATTTCAGTTTAAACCATATTTTAATCAGGTTTAAAAATGAATCTTTGTTGCTGCAACCCAGCCTAATTGTCTTAACTGTAAATCATCATTTAATTTCTACTTCTCTTCATTTAAACATTGTTCGTTTGCTGAAACCGTGGTGTGTCTGAGTATAAAGTATAAATACACCAAAAAAAAATAACAGACCAACCAAACTAGGAGAGACAAAGATGGGGGGAACTAGGAAACCAGAAAAAAAAAGGCTCTCCATGGGATTAATTAACACAAAACATAACTAAGTGCAGATGTGGTAACAAACCCACTCCTCCTCCACAATCACCACCCATTCATCCATCCATCCCACTGTGCCACATCAAGAGTTGGCTGGTACGGCCTGTCCCAGTGCCCCTGCTGCGGAAGTGTGTTGTGTTTTGTGCAGTGGTCGCTCTGCCGGTTGGTATCATTGTGGCAGAGCAGCATGAAGGGTCTGCTCTGGGTCTAAATTTAGTCCTAGTCCAGAATCCATGGGCTTGAGCTGCAGCGAGCCAGGGAGCGACTGTCGGGCGCCAGGATATCCCTGCTCAGGACGAGGAAATGTCTGTGACTACCTGTTATGCAAACCCCCAAGCTGAAGAAGGAAAAAGAGGGGAGGGGGAATGGACGGGAAAGACAGTGTCGACAGGGACTGTGTGTTTGTGTGTGCACGGGCAGGAGGGATTATGTGCATGCAGGTTTGTGTATGTCAGTGTGTGTGTTGTGACTGTGTGTTAATTGTGTGTTTTGGTAGAGAAATGTCCTGTGGTACATGTGACAGCAGGGTGGGAATTGTCTCTGTCCAGATAAGCTGCCCAAGCTTTTATGTCTGTGTTTACAAAATGTCCAAGAGCAACAGCAAATAAAGAATCTCCTCTTTATCGTTGGCGTCTTTGGCACACATTGCAACAGGGATGACAGCTTTTATCTGAAGGTCTTGGTGAGAGGATCGGGACCCACCCAACTTTACAGTATTGTCCAATATTAGACAACACCACAAGCCAAACCTCAGCTACCAGGAAAACGCCTCTCAAAGCATTATTAATAAAGACAACAGCAAAATATATTTTTTAAAATTTGGTCAATGATGATCTATAAGGCTATGTTCACAAATTTGGCTTTAGTGGAAACGGCGACAAAGTCTAAAAAGTATTAGACAGTACAAAACTATTTCCCTGACATCTATAAATAGTGATGCTCTTTTACTCTCTTACCATATATGGTAAACAAAGCTGCTGAGTCATAAAATGACATACAGTACATCTTGTCAAATGAGATGTTCCCAGCCAAAACCAGAATACTCAGAGGAATAGTAATCAAAATAGTTTAACAAATGCAATTTACATTTGGCAAGACGTGGACCATCTGAGCTGAATGAGGGATTTTGCTGCTATGCTTGTCAATGCAGTGTTGATATTTATTTAAAGCTGGGATAGGCAGTTTATTTTTGGCATCACTGGATAAAAAATCCATAATAACCTTTCAGCATGCTGTAAATCAAGTAGTCTTAGATAAAAACTTGACCTCTGCACCTCCTGTTGGTTCTGTTTAAGTTTTTCTAGGGTTTGCAATCGTATCAGATGGCAGAGGGTTTTTCATCAATCAATTTCTGTCATTTGTCAGAGACTACAGTCACACTACACACTATAAGAGTAAACCAAAGCAATGGACAAAGAAAAATTTTGCCAAATGACTGTACTAGGTGAAAAGTTCATACACATTGAGATGCTTAAGATGATAAGATGTTTGAGATGTTTCACTGGATCAAAGACTAGAGCTGCACCTAACGATTATTTTGATTACAGATTACACTCTGTTTTACGTCAAATTGATTCTTTTTCCCAACCAACAGTCTAAAACCCAAAGACTCCTCATTTCTTATCATAAATGACAAAGAAATCCAGCAAAGTCTTACATTTAAGAAGCTGGAACCAATGAAAATGCTTCATATTTTTGTTTGAAAAATAACAGAAACAATTAATTGTTGCAGCTCTATGAAAGACATACTGGTGGTGCTAGATAAAAAGTCAGGGTACCATGAAAGTCATTAGGATTCATCCTCAGTCTGAGCCAAAGTGCCAGACCAGCCAACAGACTGACGTTGCCATCCCTCGAGACACAATGCTAGCTACAATGCCAGCCTCTCAAATTTGAGGATTTGCTTTGTTCTTTCTCTTATAGTCTTCCTTTGTCTTTGTCTGGTTTTGGACTGTGGGTTGGACAAAAAAAACCAAAATAATCTTGTCCAAGGTTTCTCCTATTTAAACATTCAATCAATTGAAAATGAAGGCTGCATATATATATGTTACAATACACATATACAATACATTAACAGCTTTCATTTTCAAGGAAAATTATCTAATTTTCTGAGGACAGAACATTTTACAGGCTTTCACCACTTAATAATACATACCCCAGTCCTACTTTAGACCTCCTCCCCCGACTGAGTCAGTGAATGGACTTTAGCTCTGAATGAATGGAGATATTTTTACCCATCACCCTCTTTCTCAGGAATGTTTTCATTTTCAGACGTGCCAAAATGCTCAGTTATTGCAAGCAGACTGAGGAATAACAATATCCAGCTTCATTCAGTGATATCTCAGCAGTGTTGGCAGGTCCACACCGAAAGCACAATGTTGGCCATTTCACTCTTGGAGGCAAGTCTGGAATGTGTTTTTCTGAATGGACACAGCTGCAACATGTCAAAAGTCATGGCTGCAATTCATGTACCTCTAAGACATGCTTTATCATTTCTTTTGAATTTGAGGAATTGCATCTGTGGGACTCAACTCAGATCTGTTAAATCTGTCTCATGAAGGAGTCAAGCTTTTCCCAGAAGTCTGTTCCTCAAGAGATTCGTGGTAATAAGGGAGTGAGAATGGTGTGTGATCCTTTAAGAATAAACCAAGACATCACTAACTGGAAGGAAAATAAACCACCTAAAGGAATTTCCAAGATGAGGCCTTAGGTTAAGGCTTGTTTAGATTTTCATTTGACAGATCATGTCAAACGTCCAGCAAATATATTAACCTCGAAGCTTAGGGTGTGGAGTGGAGGGAAGGAAGGAAGGATGGAAAGAGGAAGAAGGGGAAGGAAGTTCGATTGATAAGTGTGTGCCAAAAAAGAGGTTCACACAGCCCACCCTGGCTGGAACCTGGACAGGAGATTATTCATTTTCTTGGATAAGGAGCCAGACAGGTTAAATATGTACAGATTGAGCAAACAGTTGCATTCTTAAGCGTACACACGATGCGATGCTAGACACGCGATGATACACAGACACAATTATTCACATCCTCACTTAAAACAATGACAGCCAGATTACTGTAGAGAAATACAAATGAACTCGCTGACTGCCTCAGGAAACGGACTGATTCATAACCTAAAGCACCAACATCCATATTTCCAGTGATTATTTTTGGTGCATGTATTTATACCACTGTGGATGGGGCAAGATTTCAGACATGTGTTATTGTTGAACTATTGAATGGCTCCAGACCGTACTTAGATGCGATGAATGTCAGACTGACCAAAGGAGACTTGAACATACACACCTCTACTGTTAAAGAATGAGGAAAACAGTGGCCTATGGAGACAATGAATAACTTTCCACCGCAGATAATGTTGATAAAACAAAGTAGAGATCAAAGAAACATAATGGAACTGAAGGCTGTGGCTTTCTACCTTCACATGCTACCAGGAGTTCCTCATTGCGTGAGTCAAACTACAGTGAATCAAAGAAATCAGAAGATAAAACATCTCAAAGGCTTTCCCAAGCACATATTCATGCTCTGATATTTTTACACTATTGGGAACTTTGATCTCTAGATCTCAGAAGTTCTTCCTACGAGGAAACAGATTTCCAAAATTCAAAGGCCCCACACAGAGCTCCCGCTGAACTGTGAAATACAAGGCTAAAGGGATGTCTAAATGTGAGCGTGAGGGATTTCAAAAAGGCACTTTAAATTACCCATAAACTGTAGGTTTCCAAATATCCAAGAAATGTTAAACTAGAAATAGTCAAATATGCACAAACATGGTCACAGAAAAGAAAATCATGACACTTTTCTCCTCGCTCTGCCAAAAAGTGCCTGATGAATATTTTCTTTTCTGTGATCAGTTGTTAATCACATTAACAGTGTGGCTCAAGGGATGGCAACATCAGTCTGTCTGTCAATTGGCTGGTCCACTTTGGTGCAGTTGGAAATATCTCAACAACTCTTTGACGGATTACTTTGAAATTTGTACAAACAATCATGATTCCCAGAGGATGAATCCTACCAATTTTGTTAATCCACTGACTTTTCATCGACCACCACGAGCTTCACAATTGTTTTTATTTTGAATGAAATGTATAAACCAGCCTTTTTCCAAGCTTTGTCTGAGAGGAGGCCCATGGTCCTCAAAACTCAAGGCACACCATTATGCACATAAATGCAAAATAGTCTCTATGACAAACTTAACCAACAGAGGTAACAAGTAGACTACTAGCCAATCAGAAATTAGATGTCAGTCAATCAGGGTCTTTGATGTGTCACACTCTTAAGTCCCACCATCAGGTAACTGTGCGAACAGGGAAAACTGCGGTTCATTTTGATGAAGGGTTTTTAAACAATTTTTTATAGGGTATAGAATTTGCTTCTGTATTGGGAAATGCATGCATACAACATACTGATATAGTAAGTTAAAAATTCATTCATAATTTTTTGTATGGTTGTATATTGCAGTAATAATGTATGGTTGTATATTGCAGTAATAATGTATGGTTGTCACAAAGTACCAAGGCAACCCTGGACTTGCCTCATAGCAAACCATTTGGTAATCACTGATCTAAACAAGGCACACTCATTTCACCCTCAGGATGAATTGTAATAACTCATCACTCTTTTTAATTTGTCCAATATTTTGGTTTATGACCAAATATCAGCAAAACCAGTACCACTGACTTTGTGTTCTAATTTGCACATGTTCACATGCTGACGAACTAATCAAAGAGGGTGAACATAAACGTGACATACATCCATCACAGTCTGTAGCACTCTATGTTTAATAAATATATTCAACTAAATGACGATGGCAGTGCATTTTCCCTGACTAAGACCTGTTTTCTCTGTGCTCCTGTACAGGTTTTGTGCTGGTGATTGGACTTGTGACCTTCTACAGGATCGGGCCCTACACACACCTGTCCTACTCCTGCTACTTGGACATAGCTGCTTGCCTGCTGGCCACGATGGCTGCGGCCATGCTCATCTGGAACATTTTACACCGCCGTGATGACTGCCTTGCACCTCGAGTTATAATCATCAGTCGCTCACTGGCATCACCTTTCCACCCACGTCTAGACAATGACTATGTGGAGTCACCTTGTTGACTTCACAAGCACAAGGACCGTCAACTATCCATGTTTTATTCCAGCTCAGTTTCTTCAGTGTGACTCTCAAGCGAAGAGGACATTCCTGTGGCTCTACAACAGCTGGACTAACATGTACCTGCAAATGTAAAACTATATTTCACAATTTCTCCCATCATAAACAAAGATATCAGAATTATTTTGCTGCTTACTTAAGTCACAGATTTAACTCAAATTTCTGTATAAAGCAGCCCTAAACTTACAAACATATTCAATACTATATGATGTTTCATTTATTCATGCTTGGGTGAGCTAATACACAATTTGAACTAGGACTATCTGATATGAAACATCCTGCTTATGAGAAGATCAAGCTGGAACTTGACCTATTTTGTTCTATGTGCACTTATTAAATGGCGTCCTGCATAATTATAAATTGGGAATTTTGAAAGATGTTGAAAATGTAATACCAGAATACCTCATATTTTTTTCATCCATTTAAAGCATATTACAATTCATATACATATTAATATTAATGATAGATGTTGCAAGTAAGTAGGTTAACTAACAAGGTAAAACCAGAGGAGTCCATCTAACCTTTTGCATGGGCTTACCTGAACCAGTGACAATATTTAATTTTAAAACAGCCAAAGAGAGATGATATTTTGATCAAATAAACATATACCTACTGAAAGTCATGAGGGAACACTCCCACTCTGAATATTTTTCCACTTGAAAAAAGGAAAATAAAAAAGACAAATCACCTGCTACTTAATGTATGTAAATTGATTTGGACTTTATTTAAGCAGTATTTGTTAAACTGATGGTAACAAATGTTTTGGTGATGTAATGCATTTTGAAATGACATACAAATTTCAATAAGCTCATTTTTATGATGCTTTCCATATGAAACTGCTCGCTTGTGGTACATAATGTATACTTAAATTAATATAATACAGTTGTATAAAGAACAGTGCGATCATTAGTAGTACTAGTAGTATTTTTGTGACCATATCATATTTCTGCAAAGAACTCCAGACTATCTGTGGGTCTTCCACATTGTCAAACATTGGGGCACATTAAAATAATAATATATCATATAAATTCAATAAATTTATTGGTAAATATCTAAACACAGACGTTGTTGTTGTTGCTGCTGTTTGGGTGTTCAACACCACACCGGACAAACGGATTCTAGGAACTTTGAAATGTTTATGTTAGGTTACATATAGTTTGAATTTAATGCATTTAAGTGAAACTCTTAAATATTCTATTTAACAACTTTCTTAATTACTGATGAAGTGTAATCACCAACGCATGTCAATATTGTTTTATCACCCATGCCCATATAAGCACTGATAAGGGTTGTGTGATCTGATTGAAAGCTCAAGAAAAAGCTACAGTAGGAAGAGAGCATGGAGATCAAGATTGAGCCTCCATGTTTAATCCTCAAGGTTTGTTAAGAGTCCATGGGGACTGTCATTTGGTGTATTAGTTAAGAGTTAAAACATACAGTATAGAGAAGGTAAGAAAATAAGAAAAAGTGCTTCACAAGCTGTGTATTGCCTATTAGATCTCAGCAATGTAACTAAGGAACACTAGCACTCCAAAAACACTATGAAAGATGAATTATCAGAAACTGGAAGGTAGAATATTTTTTACCTCCAACACTGCCATCATTATAAGAAATCTGACCTATGAGGTGAAAGATGATTAAAATACTTCAACTACTCTGTGAACATAAAAATCTACATGTTATACAATACAAATTCTAATGCTTGCATCTAGGAATAATGGTACTTTTTTGAATGACAGGCTAACAGTAAGCAAGCTGTAATGGTTTCATGTGAACTAAATACTTTCCTAGGAAAAACTGCACACACTGAGAGCACATGGGTAACATGTACCACAGCAGGCTGTGATGACTACCAGTGAAGATCCATCAGTCGTTGCTTCACCCCTGAACATGTCCATGGGTGTTTTTTTTCCTGATGGAAAGGGGGAGTTTTGCTTTTAAATAGCAAATGCAGAGGCAAAAAAGGCAGTAGGAGAAGGCTTGCATTCATACAGGCAGATAACCCTGCAGCATGTCACAAAGAGTCAAGGACAAAATGAATGAGAGGAAGTAGCACAGCCTGGATGGAATAAAGACATTCCAACCTGTCTCTGACAGGCTGCTTCACATAGAGGGCACAGGGACTTTCAAACTGAGAATGTCTGCTTTGGATAAAGTGAATTATAATTTCCATAACTTTCTTTATGTTATTCAGAACATCTAGGGATGTGACCGAGTAAAGCCCTGTTGATTCACAGAGACTGGGCTGTAAAGCCTCTTCTGATTCCCCAGTATTGTCAGGTTCCATTAGCAGAGCGAGATAGTGGGATTTGTTGTTCACACATAAATGTAGCTCACATACATATCTGTGATTATGGGGAACTGACCCCCTTAAGGGATAGTTTGGGTTCTTTGAAATGGGGTTGTATGAGGTACGACAATAGATTGGGGTCGGCTTGCCCCCAAGCTTGGAGAAGCTGCACTACTGCTCTGCTGTGTACTGCTGTAACCAGGACCAGCAACAAATCATTTTTAGCCATCTAAAAAAAATCAATATCAGTTTAAAGCTATAATATGTAACATATCTGCAATTAAATGTTTAAAAACGTGAGACCTTTGTTATATATTTTGTTGAGCTGTGTTATCCCAAATGTGTCCAGCAATATTCAAACACAGACAAGCTGCTATATTGCTCCTCCAAAGCCACCAGATTCCTTTAGCAAAGGCAGTAATTTTACCTTGCAGAACCCTGGATTTGCTGGTTTGCTGCTGCCTTGATCTTTTAGTTTGTTTCTCTTACTCTGTGACTTTGATGTTTTGAATGGTTAGTTCAGATTTACCTGCGTTACACAACAACACAAACAATCTAACAGAACAAGGCAGCAGTGGACGAGCAACTCTCGCGTTCTGGGAGGTAAAATTACTGTTTTTGCCAAAGGAGTCTGGTGGCTTTGGCGAGAGTTATATCTGACTCATATCACAGTGTTTTCCAATCAGAAAATCCCAAATTGAAAACAAACTAGACTTCTTGGCAAGTTGAGGGAACTATACTATATTTATTATATTTTCAGGACTTTACCTTGGCATCAGTTGAGGAAAATGGCAGCAGACACTGCAATTCATTACATCCACAGATGTGTCATAATATATAATATAAATTTTTGTTGCCCTTTGTTGCTTCATAGTCCCATTTTTTGTGTATCTTGTTCATTGGTAAGGACCACATTAGCAGTTTGAGTCGGCTAAGTAAACCCATTCTTCAGTAGCCCAGACATATTGATAACTAGCCACTAGCGAGTACTATTCACTGTTTTTTTTTAAATGTTGAACTAAAATGAGCAAAGGATCAGGATGTTGTGTAATGTTGTGTTGCTGAAGGCTCTGATTATGGGGATAAAAATTGGTAGGCACAGAGGACACTCCCATGGAATACTTGGGGGCCACTGAGTAACTTTTTGTACCCACAGTCCACAGAGCTATAGTTTAAGTTGAATCCTGGGTTCTCCAGCTGCTTCTTCACACTGTGGGCAGACCGACTCCATCTACTGAAGGTATTACACTGACAATAGATAAGTACTTCATCCAACCCCACTTCAAAAATATGAATTATCCCTTTAAAGTGCGTGCGTGAGATGGGTGTATTGCTTCTAGTGTCTCCATTAGATATTTTATTATTATTATTATATGACCTCTGATACATGACTTGTCTTTTGGATCGCCAGCCAGTCTGACTTAAGTATGAGAAGCTTTGTCATTTCAAAGATCTACACCATGGAGGCAAGTCCCAGTGGATAGAGGTTAGTGTGGAGGAAATGTATATTCCTGTGGGTGGAGATATACGGGAATTGAGCACAATACCGATCTTTAAAAAAAGAAGCCGCAGTAAAAATAGCCATCAATGAATAACTTAGTAAACCTGTCATCATGCCTATTAAATTCCCTGGAATATCCGGCCAGTGAGATATTCTTTTCCCCATTTGTGTAATGTTTGTACGTGCAAGAGCAACACTACCACAAATTCAGGCTGAGTGCTCTCAATCACGTATTCTGCTGAAGATAATATCAGATCTTTGCTGAAATCAGATATATGTTCCTTGAGACACACATACACACATAGAGGAACGGACACGCACATCCTTTTAGTGACCCGATTCAACATTTGCAAGAATGGAAAGGGCACTCCTTTTGGACCAAACTGGCAGGGGTGTGTGCGCCTGTGTCTGTGTGTCTATGTGTGTGAGTCACAGTGTGTTTAGAAAAGTACATCCCCTCAGAACACACCCGCGCACTAACAGAAACAGTCACACATATACACATTGAAAAGTTCCTTCCCCGACAACACAGAAAAAGTCCTTAATCATGTCCTGTGTTTAAAATTCTGTTTCATGTACTACAAATAAAAGTTATGCTCTGGTGGATCTGATTTGATTTCAGCATGACAAACTGCTGAGCTTTGTGTTAGATTTAAAGGAATATTTTGGATTATTTGACATGGAGTTGTGTGATAGTGTATAACATACAGTAGATGCTGGTCAGCACACCCCCAGTTTAGAGAAGCAGAGAGGAGTACCAAGCTAAGCACTGTAAAGATTTTTTTTAACAGCTTAAAATACCTACCTAAAAAGAATCAATATTATTTATTATAAGTGTACGGTATATTTAGAATATTTAAGTCAAATAATACTTTCTCCAGACCAATCAAACTCCACGACTCCATGGTTGTTAACTCACTGACAATGGATGAGTACTTCATACAACCCCACTTCAAATACTCCAAACTATCCCTTTAAAATTTTGCTGGGGCATTAATTTTCACTGACCTGTCATGTGCCTGCTTTGTTCTTAGGAAAAAGATAAAATTTAAATGAAACAATAAAATGGGCAGTGTTTTTAGCCTTGATCACCTGTCAGACTTAAAGAGAGAAGAGCAAACTGAAGGTTACAAAAGAATTGTGATAGTTGTCCTCCATGTTGACCTCAACAGTCAGAGGTGTTGAATGAAATGAGGAGTGAAGAGTGGCAACAATGCCCTATTCTCAAAAGCAATTAGTTACAGCATTCCCACCACAAACTATTGCAGGGAATTCTGAGACGCCTCAAGGTTGTAGCAACAATGCTACCCCTGTGGCCTTTGATTAGCCTTTGATCTAAATCTCCTGCGGAAAGGATGCTGGGAGAAGTGATGACGGCGATCCAACACAGGGATGTGCCCATAGTGGGCGTGCCATCCTGCACGACTCCAATGAGCCAACACATGTACTGACGGTATACACGTTGCACATATTGACGCCTTACCTCTTGATGAGCTTGATAGACTTGAAGGCCTCGTCCATATCGCCGATGGTCAGGTAGAAGCTGAAGTTGAGCATGGCGTCACGAGTGGCTTTCTCGCAGTTCTCCAGGCCCACAAAGTCTCTGAGAGCTCGCCTGGACACCATATGGGGGAACTGGGCAGCCGAGCCCCTTGGTGGCTGCGTCTGGTGTGGAGGTGCTGAAATCTCTGGTAACCCCGGATCTCTCTCACCGGGCTGAGAAGGAGTAGACCAGTAAAATTCAAGCACTTTTCAAGCACTTTTAAAAGATATTTGGTTTACTGGAGTGATTGTGGAGATGAAAGACTAGATTATGTGACAATCAAGTATTTTTCAAGGACTATATTGAAATTCAAACCTTGTCAAAATTAAGTAATTTCAAAGCTTTCAAGACTTTGTACAAACCCTGATGTTGTGAGGATTATTACGAGAAAAGATAATGTAAAGTAACGAATCCTGGGGAAAATATGGGTTTTGGGGAAAGGATAAGATGCAGAGCAAACCAAACAACCACAAAAGCATCACATAACAAATCTATTGATCACGACAAGGTGGATGGGAACTGGACACAATTTGTGAGATCTAGATATTTCAGGGAAGCGCTTGTGCTGCTGACGCTTAACTTTTTGCTTAAACGCAGCACAAGGCATACACGATCACAGTTGGGAGCCAAGAATACTGAAGCCTTCTGAACGGACTGAAGGGGACAGACACTTACTTCTGGCCGAAAGACACCCCCCCTCCGAAACAATAGCTGGGGTGTGTAAGACCAAACAGAGTTTCACATAAGAATAGTGATGGGTTCAAATAAAAACGCAACAATCACGTTTAAGAAAACTGAAGACTTGAAACAGCCTGCCTTCAACGTTCCAGAGAGAAACCCCCACATGCTGAATGAGAAACCCCCTGCTGAAGAGACAACACACAAGCAGAACAGAGTGTTCTCCGTCTCACCTTGCAGCTGAAACAATAGTAGGGCACATCCAGAGCAAGGAGTGCCTGCAGACCTGAAGGTTTGGGGTAGCAGTCCTGTAGGAGGAGCCCATGCTCCTGTGTACAGAAGAGTGTCACCACCGACACGTCCGTCTGAGTAGAAGGAAGGCAGCACACTGTCAAACTATTCAATTTATTTTACATTTATTAAACTCATATCATAAGTTTGGAGTGACGTGGAGTTGTATGACATACTTATTGATAGAGTATTACCTATAATAGATGCTGGTCATTATACCTGACATACTTAGCTTCTGACATGAATGGAAGCTAACTAATGAATTGCTGTGGACAGGGTCAGCAACAAAAGGTATTTTAGCCACTTAAAAAAAGTCCACCTAAAAAAAATCAGTATCAATTTAAGTCTACTCTATATTTAGAATATTTTCACCAGTTAACCTTGCTGTCAGACAGTCTTTTTTGACTGGAAACGGCTATTATATAAGCCAAATATCACTCTCACCAATTCAACAAAACTTCATTGTGAAATCAGTAATTTTACCTTTCAAAACACAGGAGTTGCTGGTCTACCACTGCTTTGATCAGTTAGTTCGTGTGTGTTATTGTGTGACATTTGTCTTTTAAAAGGTTAGTTTGTTTTGCTGCTGACCCTGTCCACACCTTCTATGGTGGTACTCCTCACTGCTTCTTCAAACTAGAGGCATGTCGACCACCATCTACAACCCCCCTTAAAAATGTGACCTATCCCTTTAAGGAGCAGTCTTTACCGTATCTAAGAAAGTAGTTGATGAGGATTCAGAGCTGATCGGAACAGTCTCGCAAACAAAAAGACGAGGTTCACTTTCATCCCAGAAGTGAGATACAGGGCAACGGCCACTGAACTCTGTCCCCTGAAACTGCTGCCTGAAACACAGAGCAGACATGCATAGTAAAACCTCTACATGGACAGAATCCAGAAATACAGCTAAAGCAAAGTCAGTTACCTTTCACTTTCTTCTGGCTGTGAGATACCGCTGGACGGTCTGCCAATGAAGAAGTCAAAGTGTGTCACAGTGTCCATCTCAACGTCATAAAAGTACACTTTGTGATCAGGTCGTCCATTAACCTGAAAGGAAGAGTTACACGCAGAGAAATATTCACATTTTAAGATACTGAAAATAAGCATAAAATACTTGTGGCTTCTATAATAATACTAGAATCAGCTCTCAAAAACATTTTTTCAGAAAGGAGAGGTGTATGTTATCCATTCACCTGAGTGATGAGGATGCTGACTTGGCTGCCATTGGCGTTACATTTGACTGAACTCAGGGCTCCCAGATTGGCAATCTGCTCAGTCAGGTTCTTAGCACTACAGTGAGCTTTGGCATCTCTATAGAAACATATAGTAAGACTGCCATTGTTAGACAAAGAAGTGCTTTTATCAAAGAAATTGTTACAACATGTGGAAATTTGCTGGCACTACTTTTACTATTTTTTCAGCTAAAGGAAGTAATACAAACATTTACATTAAGATCATACCATTGTTGTGTTTTGCTTATGTAAAAAAGTCTATTTTGCTTAAATAGAGATATATTTACAAAATATTTTAAAGCAGCTATAATGTTTATTCTAATAAAACTAGTGTATCAACTGATGGCGATACTAAATCTGGAGCTCCCCTCAGCTTTACAGAACTTTATAGTGATTTTCAGCTCATTATTTATCTGTGTGAACACAAGTTCACTGCTGTGGTTCACTCTCAGTGCTCTCATAATGTGGTTTTCAGAATAAAAGCTGTAAAAAGTTTAATGCAACTGATTTACCTTAGAAAATTGAGAAATAAATTTGTTTGAGTGAAATTAAATATATAAAATTCCTGCCTGCAGACTTAAGATACTTTTCCCTTTACCAGATTCCATTCAGTAAAGTGTAGTTTTTGTATTTGGTGTCTATACAATTTTGTACCTTCTATGTGTTGATGAAATCCTCACATGTCCACACATTTTTTCAACATGTGTTATAATGTGTGCGTGTGTGTTTTTTTTGTTATGTAAAATGATCATTTTGTGTTTATATAGGAATTTCTGTTTTGATACATTTTGTAACAAACTAATAAAACTGAAAAAAACAATAAAATCAAAGTGTAAACAACAATAATGATAAAGAAGCAAAAAAAAAAATTATACCTTCGGGAGAGGTCAAAGACTCTAATATGTGCTGTGTCTGTGCCAACCACAAGGTAGGACTGACACACACTGAGTAGCACAGGGTTGCCCTCTGCTTTGGAGAAGGTGAGCAGTTGCTTCACAGTGCCCTAAATAAAAAAAAGGGCAAAAGATCGTTCAAGAATCAACCAAATGTATGGTGACAAATATTACTTGTCTGTGTGTTTATGCTCATTTGTAATTAATTCTAACTTAGCAGTGAACTAAAGATTATTTTCGATATTTTTTACAGCTAATCACGTAAATGAGTCGTAAAAATGTGATGTCTTCAACTTGCTTCTCTTCATTTAGTAGCAAATTCTTACATTTAAGAAGCTGTAACCAGAAAATATTTGATTTTTTTCTAATAAAATGAAAAGATTATCAAAATAGTTTGGAACTAATTTTCTAATCCTGGTCCTCAGGCCCACTGCCCTGCATGTGGCTTGATGATGAGCTGATCATTGGAATCAGGTGTGTTGGAGCAGGGAAACATCTAAAACATGCAGGGCAGTGAGCCCTGAGGACCAGGATTGGGAAACGCTGGGCTAATTGATTAACTGAATAATCACTGCAGCTCTAAACCACATCCACTTTGTATTTTGAAAATGCAAAACAAACATTTGTCACATCACTTTGTGTTAAGCTACTACAAGGAACTTTCATACTGTGTTGAAACAAAAGCAGTAACACAAAATATTATGTAAAAAATAAAATTATCTAAATAAAAATCTCTTCCTGCTTCAATTTAGCTGGCTAATGTACTACTCACTGTAACTTTGCCTGGGAAAATGTTAACATTGGCTCGTTTCATCTGATTTCACAGAGTGTGACCCAGTGTCAGGCAACAGCATAACTATACGTTTTTTGTTAACTTATGTAGGTCATGTAGAGGCAGGTTCATAACCAATTTAAAACTCTTAATAGCAGCTTTAAACAAATATTGGATAGTAGGTTTGACAATGGGATAGCAGACCTGTGGCGTGCGAATCTGGACCCTATTAGGTTCTACGGTGTAGAGATTCTCTCCATGTACAGCTACTATGTGGGAGTCACAATGAAATGATCCTGAGAAATCAGCAACAGGAGAGATGGAGAAAGAAAGTTTTAAAAAAATGAAGGAGAAGTTTAAAAATGAAGGGTAGTCAGTGTAGTTTCTGTCAGATCTATAAAAAGCTGTTTTTGCTGTTTGGCCTTTTGCTTAAGTTTTGTACCTGTATTGCGAAGAACTGTCCCTGTAAGCTCATACACAGTGACCTGTTTGCCACTCCAGACTGTCACTGAATCCTGTGGGTATGAAAACACACATCCAGTTAGCATGATATCCATCTAATTTCTTACTTGTCTTCATAGCCAAACCTTTTTCTTAAGTATAGAGAAAAATCAATTGTACACTTTCTATTTCTCAACTTCACTTACCTTGGTAACACACACTCCCTTGATGTGTATGTCAGACTGCAGGGCGAGGTGCACTCCTGTGGCGAACTGAGTGATGCTGAGCTGAGTTGGGGTGAGCTGCACTGCTGCCACCTGCTGACTGAAGTGGGCTGACATCACATGCTCGCACAGGATCAGAACTGTGTTTGAATTATTGGCTGCCAGCAGATTCAGGCTAGAGCCCCACTGAAATAGAGATAAAAGTGAATTTTCCCAGAATACTATACATATACTGATGTTGTTGTTCATAATACAGAATTTTAAATAAATATTTTCCATGTGCTCATATCACATTTTGTACATATGCTGGTCCAGACAGTACCTGTAGCTGAATTACATTTCCCTCGACTTCAATTGGTGTCTGTAGCTTCCACAGAACCTTGGTATCAGCTCTGTTGCTGCCTGACTGCACCACCATCCTCCACATTGCAATGCGCCCATGGCTGGTACCAGCTGCCAAGATTTCTGGGGAGGCCGCAACATTATACAAAGATAATGAGGCTGTGATGTAATGACATTTTATTCTGTTCACATTATGGGACAAATATTTTGCAGTTACCTTTTCCCACACAGTAGGAAACACAGTTGATCATTTCTCCTTTCTCAAAGCCCACCGTCTCATCAAGAGACAAAACATAGTTGTCATCTCGCTCCAGGTCCCACAACCTAAAAAAACATGAAAGGGACCAATATTAAAGTTTAAAATGTGAATGCACAGTGTGTATGTACAGACAGTCAGTGTACACTGACCTGATATCCTGCTCCCCTGCTGCTGTGATAAGGAGGCCGTTCTCTGTCCAGACAATGTCTACATTCTGCCCAGTCTTGCTGCTCAGCTTAACCTATCATGACAAAAACATGTTCACAAACCAAACTGTGTATAAGTTCAAAATGTCCTTAAGATTTGCACTGTAAAAATATAATAATGATAATAATAGCAATACTTTTATAGTACAAGTATTATCTACAGAATGTTATTCTTCTCACTGGAGTCTTTACAATGATCTACTGGTACAAGCATAACCCACTAAATGTGACAAATGATTAAAAAGAAATTGTATCTTTGATGATTTTATTATACCTTCATTAATTCCTGGGCTCCTCCCTCAGGTCCAATAGTGTATTGTGACAACATCAGGGTCTCTGTGATCACAGCAAGTGCTTCTCTTTTCTCAAGGTAGAACAGTTTCTTGATTGCGCCCTCCACACTGAGAAGTGTGCTTGTCTTACAATATTCATCCACACAGTGGACTTTACCTATATACAAGATACATGAGGTTAAGGATTTCAAAAAGTAAGAAGTCTATTCTCTCATAGCAGAACATGATCAGACTGTATAGGTTTGTGATCTTTTTTTAAGCAATTTAAATTTATGGGAAAACTACCTAAGTGGGCTTAATGATTTTCTCTTAAACTTAAAGTGACCTGAATACATCGTAGTATGGATTATTCTTTCAAATCCAAGTCTGGATTAAATAATATTCATTAGACCTGTTAGATTTTATCTCAACTCTCTCTAAAACACCTTTTGGCCAATACTGTTTTAGAAGTACACCCCTCACTCTATTTCTAGCTTCTCAGTGATGGTGAGCAGTGTTACAAGCAAGTAACCTGCATGGTAAGACATACTATCAAGCTACAAAAGTATTTTTATGCAGACTGTGATTTGTCTCAGAGAATAGTCATTGCTAAAATTATTCTGTGGCTCATATGAGTCAATGTGATTTAAGAAAACACAGTCACAGTGGTTCAAAAGCTATACTACACACAACATAAAGGCAAACTCTGACCATCTGCAGTGCTAATGTAGAATGCAAGTCCCTCCTGTGGGCCCATCTTGAGAGGTGCTCCTTTCCAGCTGAACATGTCTAGAGCACTCTCGTCTCCACTCACTGATGCCCGAGCTAGCCTTGCCACATCGCTGTAACATGAGTTAGGTCCAACTATTAGCAACACAGCATTCAGATCAAGAGAACATAGTGATGTCATAATGTCTTTGTTAAATGATTATCTCAATGCCATGGAGTTTAAAAGCAGAATGTCAAAGCACTGCATCCTGTTTACTTACTCCCCAGGTGTGGATGGTTTGAAGACACAGCAAGTTAAAGGTTTGTTGTATTCATGCTTCACAAGATGGTTTCCTTGAAGTCTTCCTCTAGCATCTACCTTCCATACTGCTAACACTCCAGTCTGTCATCAAATAATTACATGACATTTATGTGGTTCAAAAATTCATTAATTTCATGCCTTAATAATCCTACTAGGGCTTGTACAAAATATCCCATACAGGTACTCCAGCCATGCTCCAAGTATTCCCAGAAAAAAATGCATGTTTTTTCACATATGCTATGTTATTAATGCATCAGTTTGTTAACATGTCACACTTATGTGCAACAGTACACAGTTATTGCAACACACTCACCTGATCACCAGTTACCAAGCGGCTGCCAGAGCTACTCCACTCCAGCAGTGCAATGCAGGCTGTGTGTGAGCTAGGAAGGACTGTCTGATCTCCAGAGGGGTGTGTCAGCAGCACCACCTCTCCATTCTCCCAGCCTATTGCCAGCACTGGCTTTGTGGGATGCCAGTGCAGCACCGTGGGCTGGTGAGGACGTTCTAAATGGCAGCTCTCCACATACTCTCCCTGCATATGGACAGAGGTAAAGTATGCAAACTTTATTAAGTCTGCTGCAGTTAGTAATATGCACACACACACTGGCTGTTAATGAATATAACTATGTGTTTTTTTCTTTCTATGTCAGTGTTTACCTGCTGCAGGTAGAGGTCCACATTGCCTCCAGTAGTGGGGCTGCTTGAGGCCACAGCTAGTATAGGAAGAGCCGGGTGCCAGGTGAGCTGAGAGGGCACATCACTGCTTTCAGGGGCCTCAATACGGTGGTCAAAATACACCGCCATGTCCCCAGTGCTCCTCTTTGGACAAAAGAGAAAAAACAGAAGATGTGACCTATGGGAAACCTCCAGTATTACACTAAATATTTCTTGAGCACTTGTATTTGTTCTGCTAGACCATACCCTTTCTAATACCATCCAAAGATTGTAAGAGTATAACGATCATTTGACTTTGCATGTAGCTACTGTTGGTTGAGTTTGCTAGTTGTTTGCTACAATGTATTGCAGACTTTAACTGAGCTATAGAATGACCACAATAGTAAGCGCTATCCGCGTCCATTAACGTTAGTACCGTCAAGTGACTATCGATTAAATTAGCTTTAGCTGCTAACATTAGCTAAGCTAGCCAAAGTTAGCATCCATTGCTGGCCCTCGCTCCTGTAGAACGAAAATAAACGTTCTGTTAAATTGTCATTAGACCAACCTCACTGCCGTTTTCTTCTGGTTAATGCCGACGTCTTTCTTTAATCTCGAAACAACTCAAAACACCGACTATAACTTCCAGTGTTTCTGTGTAGCCCTCTGTGTGATCAAAAAGCGTCTCTCCCAGTTGCCCCTGACAACCTCAAGGGCTGGACAGGAGGAGGAGTTACGGGAAAGTGCGAATTTAGTCGAGTGTTGTCGAAGGATGGTAGAGGGCAAATCCGTATAATCTGATAATATAATATATGCTAATGCTAATGATATTATAATAATCACATCATACGGCGGTGGTAGACGGGAACCCCAGACCCGTGATATAACGAGAGTGATCTTTTAAACCCAAACCATGATCTCTCCCTAACCCTAATCAAATTGTAACCTCAACGTTGACAAAAAATTAATCTGAAGTATTTTGTACGGGGTGCACAATGTAGAAACAAGACACACAAATCTCGCGAGAGTCTAACCAAACAAGCGTTCCCTTGTAGACATGACCGTGTTATTTAATAGCAGTCAAATCTCGCATGCAGTTCCAACGGTTCTTGATAGTTAATTTTTAAGTTTCATTACTGTTAAATCTTCCAGCTCTCCGTTATTCCATACCTTTACCTTGTGCATTACCCTCATTCCCACTGTATCAGTCTTTTTGTTTGCACTTGTTAAAAACACTCATAGACATTACATATACTATATTTTTGTATGTATAGGTGTATGATTACATATTTCTTGAGAACTGAATGTACTTTTCCTTTTTACGTCTTCTTTTAGTGCTACTTTTATATAATTCCATTTTGTTGCCTTTTTTATTTTATTTTTTTAATATTCCATTAAAATCTAAATATTGAATCTTGAATTATTTTATCCATTATCTGTGTGCGTAGCATGTACGGGACTCCAGCTAAATTTCATTATGCAAACTTGAACTGTATAATGACAAATTAAAAAACCGTAATCATGCAAGTAAGGGACACGTCAAAAATGTTTGAAGTGAATAATGAGACATTTTCTGCTACAAAATTGTCTTTGGAAAATTGCATTTATATTGTATTCAAGGGACCTTTTTTTCCCAGCAGCCACTTTGACATGAAGTAGTGAGATAAACACAGGTGTTACCAATGCTGCTACATTAAATGAATGGGATAATAATCAGTAATACATGTCTACCCTACTATTTCATGTCAATATGACTGCTGTGGAAAAGGTCTATCTTGTCAAGCTCTGTCAGGCCTAACTAACAATTTTGGAAATTTTACTACAATATCATTCTTATATTAATGTTTCTGTTCACTGTTGCCAGGTGAAAATCAATCATATGATTATTTTCTGTACTTATTATATCCATACCTACTTTCAGCCTTATTCACTTAAGCACAAATATTCAGGGATGAAATGATGGTAAAAAAAAGAATGTCATACAAAAATTTCATGTCAACCACAAAAAGTCAGCTAATCAATGCAGATCTTCCCTATAAATGTGCCGAGATAATAGAGTCAAGGCCATTATGAATGAAAACTATTAACACCTGTATATTTCAAATTGTTTCATTGTTTGGGAACATACAGATGAACATCTCTGTCACAAGAGGAAGTAGTAGTAGTATTTCCATTATTTGTGAATGCGTGCATGCTGGTGAATATTCACAGGATGTCCTTTGCAAACAAACAACCACAGTACACAGAGATGTGCCAGTACAGGAAAGAAGTTGAAAAGGATATCCTCATAGCATGTATTTTATTGGTGGACAAAAACGGCATCCTATTCTCCATTCAATCAATATTTTATTTGGTTCATAAATTATATACAATATGTTCACATAAACAATACAGTGTACTGAAATGTGTGTGTGCATGATGCAGACAGACATTCACAAATGTGTGAGAAGAAGTGCCCTCTTTTTCCACCCCCCAAAAAAAAGGCCAGTCCCTCTGTCTGCCAATATCCGGAACATCATTGCCATCGACCTCAATACTCCAGGTCCCCAGCCTCCGCGAGGATGACGCGGAGGACACATTCAGTGTTTCATTGTTTATTGTTGATGCTGTGATCACGACTCCAGGCCCAGTGCTTGTTGATCTTGTAGCTGTTTCTTCACGCTCTTATCCAGCAGTACCAGACTCTGTACAGCCAGACTCCGGCAGTCTGCATCAGGGTCTCCTTCAGCCACATCTGTGGATATTATAGCAGTGGTGACAACAAGCAACAAGAACATCTACATCTCTCAGTGTAATTACAAAAGCAAATCACATTTTTATGACATATTTCACAAATACCAGGAAAATGTCTTTTGTCTCAACTGAGAGAACTTGGTGTCAGCAGAACAGATACTTTACGCAGTTTATTTTAGAGCAGAAATAAGCACAAGTACAGAAATGTTAGTCAACCTTCAATTCTCATATCATTCATAGTTTCTGAAGTTTTCAACACTTTGTTTGCATGTTTTTCCATTAAAACGAATGTATGGAATGTTCAGAGTCACGTTACAGACTGTTCAGAGTCAGGGTAGTCCAAACATTGAACATTTTGACCATCTTTAGACATTTTCAACGACCCTTAAACCTCTTCATACTCATTCACCTACAAACTAATTCAAACTTTGAGTTTCTACCATTTGTTCTTTATTATAATAGTTTATACTTTTTACAATGTTTCTGTAAGTTGAAGTTTTATGATTTTTTCAGACTACTTCAGATCTGTGCTTGTACATAATTCTGGCATCTTCTTCACAGAATGAACACTTCTGTGTGGGAGGAAAATATGCATCCTTTGCACTATGTCACTCAGCTCTGTCACTCACTACAATGTGAAACTACTTTTATCCTCAAAGGGATACAGAAACATCCAACTGTTGATGAACCAATCACGTCATGGACGGTCTGTGTAGTACAGGACATCCTGGTTCCTCATCTACTTCCCAGAAGTGCTCAGTCCAGCTGTGCATGTGAGCACTGGACATGTTTGTGTGTCACTGAGGGGACATCCCTGACAGAATTACATTATGCAGGTGCAGCCTCAGACCTTTGTGCATTTACAAGAATCACGTGTTTTAGGGTGATCTATTATTAGTAGCATATAAACAGTTTATTGAAAATGTGGCCTTGTAATAAAAGAACTGGAACAACAACTGGAACATTCACCTCACAAGGAGAGATCTGGCTGAAATCTATGTATAAAATCTCCAGATTTTTTTGTCCTTTGTCACCACCAATGTTTTTTTTTACCTGCCAGCCAAGTTCTGGTCTCAAACAGCTGATCACTGAGGTCCACCAGCAGGTTCTGACTGTTCATGCTCAGAAACACAGCGCAAACAGCGAAGAGGACACCTCGTCTCACCATCCTTTAACAGACAGAAACAGACGTATTTCAGATTACAGCTCGGACTGAAAAAAGATTTTAAAAATATCCTGTCCAGACCTTATAGTCTGTTTAGGGCTTTAATGTCTACGTCTGGCTTTTGTAATCCTGAATTAACCATGTGAAAAAAAATGTTACCAGGAAAAAGCTACATTTTACCTAATTAATGTTTTTTATTTGGGCTGTGCAATATGATGATATATACTGTGTACTACCTATGCAAGAATCAGGTTATGTGGATATGAAATGACCTAAACAGTGCATGGGACTTTGGCCATATCGCACAGCCCTACTGATCATTAAGAACTTGGTTAGTAGGAGAAATGCTGCATCACAGTATGTTAACAACCACAAATTCCTCAGTCTTTCTACAGAGATTTCATCAATTTACAGTCTAAAACACTGATATGCGTCATACTCACTGGTCAACATGATAGCGCACCGCCCACACAAAGTCCAGTAAAGCACGACCCATCTGTGCAGCAATCTGTAAAAACAAATATAAAAACTCAAAGAGTAGCACAGAAGTAATACTGTTATTCTAAAACTACATGGTGCTTGGGATTGTCTTATATTGTGATACGGTGTCAATGTCTATTCCTGGTCTTAAATGCTAAAGTATCTGAATTACAACACGTTTAACTCATTAAAACAGGTGCCTCTAACTGTCTGGCAATGAATCCCATCACTTAGTTTATTCTTATCTAATAAAATATATAATACATTGTATGGACTGAACTTTTGGCAAACTGATGTTGGTATAAAGCTATACACTGAGATCACGTCAAACTAGCAAGAGCAGATGGATAAAACTACCGGTGCATTGACTGCCAGATGCATGAAGACGCCCAAGGTGTGGATCAACCTGCCCAGTACCAGATGGTCGCTGCCCAACAGGTCAAAGGTCACCTGAGGCCTAGCAAAAAGTATAACATTAGATTTTTAACATGTTCTGTTGTACACTTCAGCATGAAAAACTGAAAAACGTACTTACTTGTCGTAATTCCTGAGCAGAGGAAAAAAGAAGTATCCAGCAACGGGGGCGTAGCGGTTAGGGGTGGCCTTAGCCAGAGGTTGTGTGGCGCCCTGAAGCACAAGAGAAATCACTGAAGAGCTTCACTCAAATATCAGAAATGCAGACAAAAGTGTCTCTCTACTTTAACTACCTTCCTGAGGCGTTTCGTCTTGCTTTGAATCCGCCTCTCTACTTCTTGTCGCCAGTGAACAGGGTTATCACCGGGGTATGGTGTCAAGTCAGTGCCGGCAGCGACACCCATGGATGGATCTCTCTTTTCAGAGATTGGCTTAGAGAGCTCCTGCGCTGCCAGAGCAAGGACCTGGTGCACCAAAACAAGAGCAGACTTATGATTAAACCTGTGGCAATAATCAAAAGAGATCAAATCAACACCCAAAGTGCCCATCATTTTCTATTTCCGAGAACTACTGTTAAAGGAATTAAAAGGTTCCTTCACTTTAGAGTTTGCTGATACAGATTTTTAAAAACTTGCGGCTGAAATAAAATGCTGTGAGTACTTAACTAATCACAAATGTTCAGCACTGCAATCCCCACCCTAAAAATTCCTACATTTTTTTAAAGTACCCAAGCAGGGACTTTTGTGGGGATAAAATAATGTCCCTGGAACTAACAGAAATCGAGTCTCTGGTCTCTGTGATAGAAATTAACCGTCAAAAAGTTCCTAGTCCATGAGCAAAGTTCCTGTGGTGGAAATGTGGCTTAAAAGTATTTAATGTGAAGGCACACATTGCTTTCACCTCTAAGATATCAAGCCGCTGGCGAAGACTGTAGTTCAAGGAGTAAAACTCTGTGGTCAAATATTGAGTCACCTATCAAGGAAAGCAAAGGCAAACATTAAAATGAAGAAGCAGAATATTGAGCCAAAGCTGTGTGGTAATTAACATAAAATGATGTGAATAGGTAACAGAGGTGAAAGATCATACAGGGATACAGTCAGTGACAGTGAGCGCCACCATGGTCGCCTGTCTGAGACTCTGGAAGCCATTTATGCTGTATTTATCCTCCATGTGAAGAAGCACTTTGGTCAGCTGGACACTGATCTGAAAAAGTAACACAATCAAATATAAAGGGTCAACAACAGTAAGGTAAGGAACAACAGCTTTTGGATGAAAAGAAGCCCCTGAAAAAGAACAGCTGCTGCGTTGCTGTCATACCTCTCTGGTTGCAAAGACGTTCTTCCTCACCAAACCCTCAGCGACTCTCAAACTGAGCTCCACACGCTCCTGGTCCTCAGAGGAAATTAAGGCTGGACAGGTCGACAGATAAGAAAATATCAAAGCCTGATCTACAAACACAGCATTTAAACATGACGCGAGGTCAAATAAATAAATTCTGAAGGGCCATACTTTCCAGACAGTCTCGTAGGTATCGGGGTGGGGAAGCTTTACTTATTTCCTGATCGCCAGACATATCGTACGGGGTGAGCTCATCATCGCTGCACCAGTCACAGACAAAACACATCAAAAACCACAAAAGCATTTAGTGTAACGGCATCAATGACTGAAGCGTAAAGCTGATCCTTACCTGTCCAGGTCAGACTCTTGATCAGTTTTTGATGGCTGAGGTCCTGACTTCTTCTGAGATGATACATTCTGAGTACACGGAGTTGCTTCATTGGTCTCTTGAGGAAAATTAACTCTGCAAATGACACAACTATTAGTCAACAAGGTATGTTTTCTGTATCATTTCACTGGAGTTCACAGGTTTTCTCAGTTTGGTTTGTTGTACCGTCTTAGTCTAGAGATAGCACTAATTGTGCCCCATTTGACAGATGCACAAGAGTTGCCAAAATTATATAAAATACGTGTCCATGAAAGTTTTTCCACTGCTCTGCTAAAATGTTATAAAACATCCTAATTATTCTATTCAGTTAAAATAGGTAGGTAGGTAATAGCTTGGTAGTTCATAATGGTAAGTTATTTTATGTAAATTGCACACAAAACTATAAAAAAAAGTTTTCTCAAAATCTTAAGATATTTTAACTTCTTATTTTCTAATTTTTGACACAATGCCTCATCATTAGAGCATCTCTCTCAGGACCATAAATGAGAGTGAACGTTATGTTTTCATTATCACACAGATGTGCTGTCCAGGAGGCCAACATCCCAAATTTTGATGTAACAGCTACAGAGATACAAAAACACATACCCGTTTATAGGCTCAGCCTCTGGTTCGTCACCAGTGCTGGGAGTCATCAGAGAATGCAGCTCTCGAGTTTCCTCATCCTGATCGTACTGCGACACAGCAAAATACAAACTCACACACAGGTTTCTGAATCCATGTTAAAGCCAGTCAGGCTCACTTGGCAGCTTTCGTAACTGTACCTCAAATGTGAGTTTGGTTCCGTTGATATTCATGCGGGAGCTCAGGCACTCTCCCACCACCATCCCCATACGCCTGATACGCACCACACTGCTGTCCAGGTGGCTCTGCATACCGCCCAGCAGACACTGGAGTAAGTCTGAGAAAAACAGGAACACAACGGAGACAAAAGCTGAAACCATGAATCCTGTCTTGCTGCTGCTGTTGAAAGAAGGTTGTCCTGTATTTAGGTTGATTTAATGAGGGATTTGAGTCATTAAAGACTGTTCTTTGTACCTGATCGTAGCTCCTGTAGCTCAGAGTCTTTCAGCAGACTCACACTGAGCAGTAAAGTCTTGCTGACATATAGCTGCTGCTCTAGAGATGTATGCTTCACTGCACTGGGGTTAGCCCATGCCTGGGACACAGACCGTAACACCTGGGAGCAAACACACTCATAAATCATCACATCATATACATACATACATACATACATGCTGCTAACTGCTAAACATACTAATGGACTCACCTGGATGAGCAGCGGCCTTCGCTCCCTGTCTGCTGCAAGGTAACCCAGAACAATTCTCAAGACTCGAGTCTAGAAAAAAACATTTCCTTAATGTAATATTTACAACATACACACATGGTTTACTCTGAGGCTGCCAGTATCTTCTTACCTCATACTTGTACTGTAGTAACAGCAGTTTATGAGTGATGACAAACTGAGCTTTTTTATTCGTTAAAACCAGATTCCCAATAATTCTGCCCAAAGCATCAGGTCTGAAACAAGAGGCAGGAGGCTGGTGTCATTAAATGCAGATCAGAGGAAGGCAGATCGGATAAACTGCCAGCTGTTTAATGACTGTTGTTTACCCGTTGACGGCTTGTACCAGTCCAGTGAGGACGCTCTCCACCCAGCGCTGCGGAACGTTCTCCAGCAGCTTCCAGCAAACCCTCTGCCACACCATGTCTGAGCGTGTGCAGACAGACAGCCGAGGAGCCAGCACCGCCAGCACCGGACCTGTACATTGAAATAAAAAAGTCACTATGGACACTGCAAAAACCAATCAGCAGACCTTTCATTTCATCCATAGAGGTCATGAAAGAAGAATGCCATTAACGTGTGATTGAGAATAAACTCGGAGAGCCAGGAAAATGTTTGCTATGAGCAAATATTTCATTGGTGATAGTGAAGTCATTAGTCAGGGTGATGGTGGTGGCAGAGAAATCAAAACGCCAAATCATCTTTTATTAAATAAATTAAATGTGAATTGAACTTTTTTGGTACTGGAGTAACAAAGACCAATTGCATTTTCAGTCCACTAGATGGTGCTGAATGTTTTTTTTGTCTGGTGAGGTCAGTGGAGGATACAGTCAGTGGAACTGGTAGGTTTTTAAGATAGCGGTGGTCAGTCTGTCTGCTTGTCAATCCCATTATGTTAAGAAAAAAAAAAAAAAAAAAAAGACTGAAGTGTGATAAACAAACTGAAATCTTTATTTTATTAGATAAAGCAGATGATGATAAAGTTTTTGTTTGTGGACATAATTTGCAGTTAAAAAGGTAGTATGTTATTGCAATACTCAGCATATCACAAAATATTTAAATCACAATTGTACCCAATCAAGACTGTTTATAGCAATTGAAAGCCTCTGTTTTCTTTAAATTTACCTGAACTCAAACCGACAACAATGATTTCATACTAATGCAATAATTGTATATATTCTAAAATGCGATTACACCCATTTTACTGTAATTCTAATTCTTGTTTACTTGTTTTATTGTAGTATCCTAGTTTACTTGGCTCATTATTCTACTCGGAATTTTAGTTGTTTTACTTATTATTTGGTTGTTGATGTTTGCTAACTGTTTTTGTTTCTGGGTGTTTCTTTGTGTCTTATTTTGTTGCACTGATCAGGATTAGCCCTCCTAATTTCATTGTATTCTGTAAAATAAACAATAAATGATTTCTCTCCTATTGCAGTGTGAATAGGGGTAGATTATGAAAAGATATAAAATACATTCACTATTTGCACAACTTCCAGAAAAATGTGACTAAACTCACCACTATGCCCCTGAATACACACTTTTCCAAGTGTCTGTGCCACAAAAGTCAGGGAGCAGTCTGTGCCATCTGTTAAACACACAAGTCAGGTAAACATACAGGATGAGAAAAGATTATTTTAATATCACAACAATAAATCTTTGATATAAGCTCCATACTGTCACTATTGCAGAGTTGATAAGATGTTCCCTCACCTCTGAGTGCTTGGCAGGTCCGCTGCAGGGCGGTGAGCATCTCTGTGGCCAGCAGTGGGTAGTACTGCTGAGGGAGAAACAGGGGCTTGTTGTTTGGATGCAACTTGTTAGTGGTGAGGTCTGGCAGTGCCACGATACGTCCCAGCAGAGTCTCTCTGAGCTGTGGAGAGTCAGATGGACCTGCACCCTGACAGTAGGACCACAGCAGGTCAGCGAGTCGACCGCTCTGAAGGAACCTCTCAGTGATGCTGACCAAGCGGTCCAGATTTGTGCTGTGACTGTGATGGAGAGACAGACACATTAATGAAAAGACAGATTGATTAACACACCTCTCCTCTATTCAGCACCACCCACCTTAGCTCTCCTATTCCCTCCATTAGCACCAGCAGCGCCTGCTCTGGAGGGCCTCTGAGGAACAGACCATCCCATAATTCTGTGCGCTGGGCTGCAGTGAGGCTGTGCATCCAGTCGGCCTGGATGTTGCTGACGAGGAACTGAAGGGTTCGAGTGAAGTGAGCTCTCCTGAACTCTGCCCGGTGAACTGAAGTGGTCCTACTCTCTGGTCCTTCGTCCAAGTAAGAGTGGAGCGTCTGAAGCGCAGTGATGATCTCTTTGTTATCTTTGGATGTAGTGAGGGTCCGGAGACACTGGGCCACCTCTAGGCGAACCTCAGCATTTGGGGCTAGGGACTCCATCTCTTATTTTGCCTCCTACAAGAACATTAAAGGGACATTTTACCATGAAAAGGTTCTATCAAAGTATGACTGCCAACTATTTATCTCTACACAAAGTCTGTATATTACAAACAGCTATGACTGTATTTAGATAGACCTAAGACATATCAGCATATTACACAAAACTTCCTGAATGTACAACATCCACTCAAGCTAAGAAAAGCAGTTCATTGTGATTTTAGGTGAACTATCCCTTTACTCCTGTAAGCTAAGAAATTGAGCGTAGCGGATACAGCTATTTTCATCAACCGATCCAATAATAAATCAGTAAGTAGGTAAGTAGCTTTACCTATTAGCCTGTCGATACGCACCTGGGCAATTATATTTTTAAAAGCAACTGAATTTTAAATGGCGACTGCTGACATGATTTCATGTCACCGTGGTATTAAAACATTTCTTTACGAAGTCTAATTTACAGTTCCTACTGTCAGTCAGCTCGCGTTTTGGTTTTGACAAGAATGTCCCGCCGTGATGTCGCGTTAGCTCATGGTGCGCTCCATCAAAATATGTCCGTGTTGAGCAAGGAGCAGAAGAAAGGTTCCGGCACAGTCTCGCCAGTGTGGCATTCAAGAAATCAACGGTTTTTGTAACACTTCTGATCATAATGGTTGATCATTTTACACATCGAAATAACATATAAACTATTAATAATTAATCAATCAAGAAATTTGCAAGTAATAATTGCTTTAAAAAACAATAATAGTATATAAGCAACATTTTTCAAGGTTGACAAAATAATTGACTGACAGTGATAAAGTAACAATGTAATTAAATATATTAATTATATTACCGCCTTACACTGAACCGGTGATTTCAGCACCTGAAGTCACCAGGGTAAACTCTGGTGTTGTGATGTGATGTTAAATGTATATATTTTTGTGTTATTTTTTGTTATTGTATATATATGAATATGATTGTTATATGAAATGTACATACTTTGTTTCTTTCTTGTTTCTTTTCAGTGATGTGGCAAATGTAGCTGCTGTTTGAAAATTCATACTCGTTCTGACAATGATGAGTCATCATCATCATCATCACTATCATTAAGTCGATAAAGATAATAATTAATAATAATAATAATTCTACTGCGAATACTTGATAAGTTTAGAAAAAGCTCATGTAACATCTGGAAAATTGCTGACAGTATCCACTCCAAAAGTTAAATGATCAATAGATCTTTCTAAAGCAGCAATATATCTATGAAATAGTAGGAAACACTAACATTGGTGTTATCAATGATACTAATTAAGGTCCCGTTCCATTAAGAGTAGGGGAGTCCCTCCGGTGAGCTGATCTGGTTCGGATCATGGGCTTCATACCGTCTTTATGGCAGCTGTGGGAGTTAATACTGAGTTGATAAGTATAGCGGGTGAAGGTGCAAACAAGGTTATGAAACAGGTGGCAAGAAGTGCAAGGTGTGGTTGATGGCCCAGGCAGTTCATATCCACAACCAGCAGGTGGGGCTGATAAGTTAGAGGCAGAGGGGCTGAGTGTCAGGTATCTGCTGATGGACAAAACAAGACCCAGAAAAATACCTCCAGGCTCTGTGTGAGTCTAAATACATACTTCTGAGATCAGATGTCAACGGAATTGTAAGCACAGGATCTCATCATGATCAGACACAATCATAGGAGCTTTTATATGAACAGGGAATTAAGGGGGAATGTGAAAACTGCCCAAGAGAGTGTAACAAATCTAACTGAACTACAAAGGTTTAAATATTTTCAGCTAATATGGAAACCAAATTAAAATGATTTAAAATATTAACCTGTGGTTTTGTCAGCTATTTAATAAAAACAAGGAACTCTTCTAAAGCATCACTTGAATTACAGTGACTTACCATTTAAGCTGGAAACATGACAACACCTGGATATTTATACTGTTACTAAATCAGTGGTTCCTAACCTTTCCCCCCTTTTCAAAATCATTTAGTAAACTGTTGACCTTTTAACTAAGTGACATATTTCATGGATATTTCATATTATATTCAATGCCTTAACAATAACAGTACAAAACAACTGATAAACTGTACAATTATCCCAAACAGTGAACACAATAAATGCAGGAAGTTAGTGTAAAAAGAGCAATTTGGATGAATTTTGAGCAGATTATATCCTTTGAATATTGCCTCAGACATGAGTTTTTCTGTTATTTTAGGCACATTTTATACACATTTCTGTCTGTATTATGTAATTCTTACTACTTATTTTATCCTTTTAACAATCATACATAATAAAGACTTCTTTTTTGGATACAGTGTTTCCTTCTTAGCTCTTTGGTTCCTTTAACTGCATACTTTTCTATGCAGGATGAGACTGTTTAGCAGAGTTAAAGCTTTATTAATGTAGCTTGCATTTGGGTCTTCACTGTTATGAAATTTCTTTACGTTTATATCTTAAATTATAATATAAACCTTAAAAATAATTTTCATTTAGTTTTTGTCATATAAATATATGAAAGGCTAAGATATAGTCCTACTGCATATACTTTTAAAAAAAGTTTTCTTACACCTCTTAAAATCAAGAAGGCCTCATGACCCCCCATGAAGCTTTGGTGACCCCTAGTAGTCGTCAGGACCCCCAGGTTGGGAATCAGCATGTTACTTTAACAGTGCAAAGAGTATGCATGGTAAAACTAAACTTAACAAGTAAAACTTGTGCTCTGCTGAATACCTCCCCTGGAATCTATACAGTCCATGTGTGGGTCATAGAAGCACATAGTACAAAGCTGAAACTTGCAAAAAAAAATGAGGCAACCAAACACAAGGTCATTTTATTCCATTTATTTTTCTAATCTTACTTTCACTGCTTACCTTTAAATTTTCTCTTTTTACAATGACTGAAATTATATTTCCCCTGTAACAATTAGGATTAGATCATTTGGGGAATCTTCAAAAATAATATACAGCTGTAACCAATACTGTTATAATTTATACATTTATCTTTGAAAATAGGAATAAATTTAAACTTTCTCTTTTCTACAATATTCTCTTTTTTTATCTTCCCATGTCACATAATGGCAAGCCATGCACTACTACAGTAGTGATGTTTGTGCCTTGAGCAAACTTTCTTTGGACACTGGAAGTGAGCGTGAGAGAGAGAGAGAGAGAGAAAAAAGTTCACAAAAATGACAATTCATATTTACAGTTTAGGTTTCATCATTATAATTTAACAAACTGACAGTCACGTGGTCAGTGCTTTCCCCAGGGCTCATCATCAGGTTAGTTTAGAGGCAAAGTTTGAGACACAGAGGCACAGTGTTTAGACTAGCAGGCCAGTTTTTTTTCTCCATCAAGGGCTGTTGATTTATGATTTATTAGAACAGGAAAATGTAAGCAAAAGCGCCATCACGGACCCTGATAGTTGAAATGATCAGTTTAATTTCAAACATCTGTCTTTGGTCATTTTGAAAGCAGAAATTTGGATGTGGTTAAAGTGCAATCACCTTCAGCTCTGCTAAAAGGGAATGTTTTGTCAGCTCTGTGGTCTCACTGTCTAGTTATCCTGCTGCCAGTCGTGTTAGTCCCCAAACTATCTGTCAAAAGCAGACACTAAGATATGAAGCAGGGAGAGAATTACATGTAGCATAGCCTGCTGTGTTCAAGTGTCATCCCATTTCCTCTTTGTAATGCAAAAACATGAATCAGTGGCTGGGTTGCACCAACAAGGATTCATTTTTAAATCAAATTAAATCATGCTTTAACTTTAAATGATGTCAACCTTTAACCTTTCTTAAAATTAAGATTAAATTTACACCTCTCCTTAATCTTCCATTTAGTTTTTCCTCTAAACCTAAATTAAATTTAATGCTGTCACACCAAAACTTTAAACTCCAATTTAAAATGTGATCCAGTATGAACATTATGGACATCTTGCCAAAACTTGGGAAGTTTAACTTTTAAAATTTTTGCCTTTTTGAGATGGTTTGAGAAAAATAATCAACTTCTTTGATAAAACATTAAGAGACAGACTCAACCCACTGGAGTTTTATGATGTATCGCTTCTTTCTTTAACTGCAGATGATAATTCAGCAAATGAGTTTTTCTCAGAGGAGAAATTATCTCTATCTCTACTGAGGCATTATGAGAAGGTCAAATAACTTTTTTTTTAGCTTTTCTAGCTTTTTTTTTTCTTTGGAGCAATGCAACATTTTATTAACTTTTTAGCTAACTAACAATCAATAAAATGTTTTTAGCTGGTTAGAAAACAATATAACATTTTGTTAATCTTTTAGCTAGCTAGCAAGCAATACAAATTTGTTAACTTTTACTGAGCTAGCAAACAATATAATGTTTTGTGTTGTTTTTTTACTTTTTTTTTTTTAGCACACAATGCAACATATTGTTAAGGAATAAAGAGCAGCCAAGAACACTCAAATGTATTATTAATTCATTTATCGTAACTTGGGTAAGCAAGCATCTTACTGATTTTACTATTTAATTCTGGTTTAAATCACTATACTTGGATTTACAAAACTGAAATCAGTTTTTAGTGGTGCAACAGAGCTCTGCTTAGTTTTAAATCTAGATTTACTCAGTTTGGCTGAACACTGGTTAGAAATAATCCTGGAATAAATTGATCTATGTTGGTGCAACCCAGTCACTGAGTATTAAATCTGTCGGGGCAAACCTCCACTCACACTAAAAGGCAGGAAGCTGAACTCAGCAAACCTGGGCATGAGGTTTCAAGTGTCATGTGTTGACATTATGAGGTCTCACAACCTACAGCTCCACCAATAGAAATGATAGCATATGATTTGTCAGTCAAAACATAGGTCTGAATCAGAGATATACAATAAAAATAGGTGTTTCCATGCAGACTCCACCTGGGAAGACAACAGTAGAAACTGCAGACTGCCGTACATCAGAACCCTGAAGAGGTCACAGCAACATCAGCATTATGGAAGAGTGCAACGACCTCGGGTCACATTCAAGCTTCTGCACGCAGGTGGTGAGTCACCCAAAAACAAGAACATCTCCCTTAATTCAATAAATTCTCTCCCACAGATTCATCCACCGTGAACTGAATCTCCCCCTCGTGAATTCAAAAATGTACAAACGTTATTTTCAGCAGAACAGATCACAGAGTGTGAGTTGTCGTTTGTGTCAAATGATGAATAAATATCTGCATGTTATTTTAAACGAAAAAAAAAAAAACCCAACAGATACTGTACACGCTACATGCTAGAGAAGAATACAGGCAGCTGTCTCTCAGCATAAGACAAGAAGAAGAAATGTTCTTTTCTTCCGACTATAAAAATACCTAGAATCTAGAGAATGAGTGTAGAAAAAACTTTACATGTACAAGTCATTTACATCCAAGGCCATTTTTTCCATGGAGTGGCAGGTGAAGAAGAGCAGTGACACAGAGGTGAACAGGGTGAAAAATAGGAATTCCTCTTAGCATATTGGTGCAGAACGCCATGCTGTTTGGACAAAAAACAACCTCCCGTGACTCCCCTTCAACCTTAAATCCATCAGTGTGTCTGGTAGGTGAATCCAACACTTGTGTCCAGTTTCTGAGTCAGAAAGAAACGTCTGAGAGAGTTGCGAGATTGCTGCACAGTACCGATGAGCAGTCCAAACTCAGTCTTCAAAAAAAGCAGATGTTGCTCCAGCAGAGGAAATAAAGAGCAGGTTTGTTTCATCTGCCCTCCACCAATGTCCACTTTCTTGCCAAGCATTATTGCTACCAAAGTCTGCCATGTCCCTTCAGTATTAGATCTACAGATCAGGTCTGGAAAAAGACAAAAATTGGCCAATAACCAGCAAAAACAATTAACTGAGCTCCTGATGGCTGAAAGGAAATACATAATAGAAATGATAATTAAACTCATCTTAAGACATGGCTGCATATCTGTAGCATTGTTCAATATTTCAAATTCAACATGGCAAAAAAATTTGTGTGGCGTGATTTTCTTCTATAGCATGAATGGGACGCCTGCAGCCTGTCAGTAGCAACAAATCCTGCATGCCATCATCTTGATATGAGCTTCAAAACTATCTTCATTTATGATTTGATCCCTTCAAAATAGACATTTGTTTCTATTAACAAAACAATAATGAAAACAAAACTTAGTGCAAAGTACAACCATTTGATTATTCACATACAGCTGGCATCTTTACCAGCAATAAATCACTTGTGCAGCGACCAAAAAAAAGGAAAAAAAACCAAACAACAACAACAAAAAAAAAAGAAAAAAAAAGAGGGGTGGGGGTGGGTGGGGGTTGTTGGTTACCTGGATAAACTTGCTCCCATCACTTTCACTCAGCAAGAGAACACTGGGGTCAGGTGGGCTGTACTTAAAAAAAAAATGTAGATGACAAAAGTAGTATTGATTTCCCTTCATGTTTAGTTCAAGTGCTTGGAGAGTTTACAAAATAAACTTGTGAGTATGAGTAGGTTATATTTTGTCAGTTACAGCACCCAGTCTACACTCATTGACATAAGTTTGATTTATCTAATATTTGTGCCAAGGAGTGATGAAAAATGTAGCATTATATGAGGTTTCCAGCCCACCTGAGCTCCGGGACCCTGTTTCATTGTAAAAACTAATAATAATAATTATGAGATGAGGCAAATTATAAACCAACCAATTCCTTCATTTGGGATATTGAAGCGTATATTACTCCTCCTGGTGCCAGTAAGCTTCTTTCAAAACCTTAAGTAACACAGAAAAAAACAAAACAAAACAAAAAAAACAAAAAACAAAATGTCAAACACCACACACACACAAAATAAAACCCTCCGGTCATTTCTAATCCTTGATCCCTAGAAATGTCCCTCACTTGGGTTTACTGGAAAGACAGCTGAAGTTGAAGGACAGAACACGCTGTTACAGGGACTAGTAGGCAGCACAGCAAGCATTAAACAATAACCGACAAATTCAAAAGAGAATCTGCTGCGTCGATCTCCTGATCCTGAGCTTCATATGGATTTTAAAGCACAATTCAGCCTGGCTTCAGGAGATCACAGCCCCACATACCACCACTGTCCCAGTTAACACTCCACTGACCACACTGAGGCATGTATGGTACGCAGAACTCATGAATACCTTTGATCACCCTTCATTTAAGGCCTTTCGGTACTGTAATTTTTTTTTGTAGCTCAATCAAACATTGACACTTTGTTTCTGGAAAGGGACGGGAACATTTTCTACTCTTTATGATACCAACCTCTTGCACACATTTACACATTCACTCAGTCGACAGGAGAGACTCGGGTCCCTCTGGCCAAATAACATGGAAGTCACCAGAACCCAAGTGTACTAAGGAGGGTTAACACAAACACTCACAGATAAGCACAGACGCAAGGGATATCTAACTAAAAATTGCTTAGTCGTGGACTTCTTAGAAATCTTAAATTCTTCTTTTTTGGGGTAGTTGGATGAGTTGAGTGCGTTGTTGTTGTCGTTTTCCTACCAAAATGATGTCAGAATATTTTTAGATCCCCTCTTGGTAGTTTTCTTTTAGCCAAGTCTCCAGTATTTTTAACAGCCTGAGGAGTCACTGTGTGTGGCTGCATGGTGTCTATTTGACCTCAAGGATGGAGGGGTTGGACTCCATGATGGCCACAATGATTTTGTCAATGTAGTCCTGGAGTCTGTAGTTGATCTCCTCCTGTTTGTGGATCGCCTCCATCAACTGAAAACAGAGAAACAGAAGTCAGTGACGAGAAAAGTGACAACAGAGTTGAAGAACACCTATTTAAAGGGAAAATTAGGCACTTCGATGTCAAATTAGTGGTGATGATAAAATGTGTGTGCTATATTGACCAAGAAAGCTGAGTTTTCCTGCTCATGGAGCCATGCTGCAATGCCTACATGTACCAAGATGCCTTGTGGGCAATCTTGTGACTCTCATGCTCATGTTGCCATGTATCAGCACCCTAGTCTATGGCTATTACTTTGTTGGCCAAAACATAGCTTTAAATTTTGAATTAATTAATTAATTTACCGAATACCCAGACTGTATTACTATGAAGCCAAGCTGTTGTAACACAAAATTTGTCTTGGCATTGTCTTGCTGAAATAAGCAGGGACATCTCTGTGAAGGACATCATCTGGGTGGCAGCTTATGTTGCTCCAAAACCTGTATGTACAGCTGTGTTTCCCAGGTGGGCCTTTTTTTAGGGTAGATCATAAATGCATTTCGCTGCTGAGCCTGTCCCTAGCAGTACATTGCTCAGCTTCCGTGCTGAGCGTCATTTGCTAAAGGTAATACACTAACTGTGCATAAGAACTCCATGCAACTTCATTTGAAAAATCTGGACTATCCCTTTAAATAAAACTTGAACCAACAGTGAATATGCTTCACAACTTCTTTTCTAAACCTACCTCTGTACGAGACACAGAGTTGATCTCAGCGGCCAGGGAGTCTGAGAAGGAGGCCGACATTAAGTTCTTTGCTCCCTGGATGCTCAGGTTGATAATCTGGCCGTTTAACTCATCATTCTGCTCCTTCAGGCTGCGGTTGTCCTGGAGAGGTTATGTCAAATGTAGCACATTATATAAACAGTACAGACCAGGTCCTCAATCATTCTTCCATTTCAAAGCCAGGCTTGTAACAGTAACATAATTAAACTGTATAAAATGAGTGATGAGACAGATAATTCCTCAGAATTTGTGTGCTACCTGTTTGAGTCGTTTGATCTCCTGCTCCAGCTCAGCCTCACGGGTGCGTGTCTGATATTCCTGCAGCCCTGCGCCAGGTAGACGCCCTCTCTTTGCTTCGGCCTCCAGCTTGTACAGCTGTAGGTGCTCAAGCTGTTTACGCAAGTCTTCAATGAGCTGTGGTACAAGCAAATCCGGAGACATCAGTTAGTAAAGTCTTTTGTACACAGAGTACTGTTTATGTTGTACATAGAGAAATAAGCCCCACCTCCTGAGTGCACTCCTTCTCTTTTTGGCTCTGGTGACGCTCGTGGCTCAGCTTGTCAGCCATCTTCCTGCGGGTCTCGATCTCTTCCTGCAGCCTGTCGGTCATGGCTTCTGTCTCATCTTGCAGCTTTCTCTTCTCCTGGAGAATAAAAGAAAAAGACGAAGTGAAGATTAAGAGTGTTAAGACAGGTGAGAAATGTAACTGGAAAAAAAAGTTTGCTGAAGGCATAAAGCATAAAACACAGGACAGGAGATATTAATGTTCTAACCTCCTCTTGTCTCTCGATGTTTGCTCGAAGACAAGGGACACATGACCTCAGCTCACTGTTCTCCTCGTCCAGCTGCTGCAGCCTGAGAAACAAACATCAACAATGTAACAACATCTACGTAATTTGTTGATGGTAAACATCACTATATCACAGAGAAAAACATTACATTCAGTGGCAGAGCAGTGCCAGAGGGTGGCAGTGTAGAGCTACAACTGCTGACTACTGGCATCTCACAATGACCAAATGTTTTATTAATATAAGATATAAAAATAACAATCTAAAATGTGATCAAACTATCAAAAACTGACTGGTTTTGTTGTCAATATCCAGTTAAAATTATCACAAAGTATGAAGACCATCTACTATAATTAGATCTTAGTTTTTTGTGGTTTATATATTTTTTTTTACTAGTCATAATAATAAACACAGGAATCAAATTACATCTAATATATCAGATCTTAAAGATTATTAATCAGTCAGTTGATGCGATTTGATTTTTCCTGCTGCTACTAAAGATTTCCTCAGTCTTTCTTCAACTGCTCACCTGGCCTGCAGGTTTTCCAGCTCCAGGCCCCTCTCCCTCTCCAGTTTTGTCATGGCCTCCTTGTGACGACGGGTCTCCTGCTGTAGCTGCTCGTCAGCGTGGAGCTCCTGTTCCTTCAGCTGCTCCTCCAAGGCATTGGCCCGGTGCACCAGCTGAAGGTTCTCCTGGCGCAGCCGCGCATGCTGCTCCCCTGATGCCTCAGACTCCTTTTCCAGCTCTGCCACTCGACGCTCAAGGAGAAGCACCTGGGAAAGGTAAATGTTCTGTGGTTAGTGAAACAGAGATTGTTGTAAGACTGATCAGCTGTAAAGTGTCTAACTTCTGTTTCTTCTTCCTTTAACAACTACTGAAACAGGTATGAACTGTGGCACTTTACAGGAATGAATGTGAAAGATAAGGGTTGACTTTCTTCACACATGAGCTCTCACCTTATCTGTGATATCGTTGTCAGCGAGTTCCAGGATGTCCCGTGTCAAGTCGCTCATGGTGTCCAGAGTCATGGAGCTGTTCTGGAGGAGATGTCTGCACGTGGAGAGGAAAAATTTCACTCTGGAGCCAGTTTAGATTTGATTAATTGCCATTTTCTTATGCTGAACATGAAGTTATCTGTTACAATTGCATTAGAAATACGAACCCTTCAGAGCAGCTATTCAGCTTACCTTGCGACTTTCTTGCTGGACAGCCTCTTCCCAGCACTGGATGGAGAGAAAGAACAACAGGAAAAATGGTCAGGAAAAGAAAAGGGATAGAGGAAGGAGACACTATCTCTTGATATTCGTCCTATCCACCCCCAGTCCCTCTCTCTGCTAGCACAGGAGCCTCACTGAGAAAGGGCATGTTGATGAAGTTCTTTACTAATAAATCGCTGGGTTTCTGTTCAAACTAAAGCTCTGAGATATTCACACATCACGGCAATCTAACACAAACACAGCAGCATAAAACTGTGTAAAAAGTGGTGATCCAGGATTACTAATGGTCATTTCTCCACAGCTTACAGATTTTGCAAAGACAACAGCCATTTCAAGCCTCACTGTTTTATTACTCTGTTTTAATTGTTTGTGCTACTTGATGTGCCACTAGAATTGTAAAAAAAAATAATCTTAAACTGAGAAAAAGACGTGTGTTTTGTATTGTTATCATTAATAATGAATTAATTAAATGTGTTCATATTTTGGTTAAGGGAAATGCATAAAATTTGCGACCCTCAGATTGTCACTGCAATATTTAATAAGAGCTCAAATAGGATTTCAGTAATACTAAGTTTCTGTAGTACAGCTACTAGTCAGTAATCCTGGATCAGCAAGTTTGTTTCTATAAAAGCAGGTTCTTTGAAAAGCTTTACTTCACTACAAGCAGTCGCTCTGCAACAACTCAAATGAAGCATGAAAACAACGGCATGAAGAACCAAAAATACTGACACTGACACCACTCACCTGTGATACCCGGTGGTTATTTTTTCATGTACAATCAATCTTATTAAGCTTATTGTCAGATGAGCAAAATGTTTATTATGTATGAGTGATAAATCATAATTTATACAGATGGTAACAATGGGAAAGAGCTGGCATCATAGCCACTGAAATGCCTTAAGTGAGTGTTTCCACCAATAAATGCAAAATATTAACACACTGCAACTCACGCACAAAAAGAGGGTGCAGATGAAAGAACACTGGGAACAGTGTGAGGTAAGATGGGCTTAAAACAGGCCCACAGAATATTCCCTAATGTGTGTGACAGTACAATCTGAAATGGCACACACCATGTTGTTGCTAGTCCAAGCATGCATATATTCTGAGAACATGCAGGATACTGTATCTAATCAGCACTGCAAACACATTCACACAGCTCATGATTGGAGTGGGTTGTGAATGACGTGTTACCTAGTCATCTCTAGGAAATTGAGGCGAGTGGAGAGGTCCTCGAGACGACTTATTTGTTTGTGACACTGGCTACAGAAAAAGTCCAGCGCCTCCTCCCTGAGGAAGCTCTGAAAACAGTCAGGGAGAGGAGCAGGTGCACTGGAAAGAGGAAAAAAAGGAGGAAGAGGAGGAGGAAGTGGTGAGTGACGGACAAGAAGGGGTGCACTGAGGTGGGACAGGACACCTCTGAGGGTGCAAGGGTGGGGATATTAGTGAAAACCACAAGAAAGTTTGAAAGAGTAAAGTGCGAGGACTACAGTGGAGGGGAGACGTGAGACAGACTGCGGTGTGGCAGTGATTTGTTTTCTGGATACTGGAAGGAAACAAAACACTCCAGGTGGAAGAACGTCTCTTCATTCTTGTCTATTCAACCCTGGCATCTTTGCTACAAGCTCAGAAAACCTACAGAATGGTGACAATTGACCTTTTTTGAAATCGCACCCCATTTTACTCTGTGGTCCAATAACAACTGAGCATTTGTACCCACTGGAACCTCGGTCAGCTTTCTCCTTTCCTGTATTTAAGTATGCTACATGCTAGGCTTGTCTATATGGAAAAGAAAATCAAATTTTGAAGTTGTATATAAGATGTTTCTGGGGGACCAGCAGATGTTGTTTGGGGACCTGTAAAAGTGATATGTAATCTTTGTAGTCACATCTTAAGGTAGCTAATATTAGCAAAAAGCTCATTAAATGACAGGATAATGATTGATGTAGATTAGCAAGCTAATTAGCTAGTGTTTTGCTATTATTAGCTATCAGATGTAACGAGCTAATGATTGATGAAGATTAGCTAATTAGTAAGTCTTTTGGTACAGAGCAAAACACAAGCTAACTAGCTACCTAACAAGTAATGTAGATTAGGTTGCTAGTTAGCTAGCATTTTGCTAATATGACTATAAATGTCACATCTGCTAGTCCCCAAGAAACATCTTTTCAACATACACAAGCCTAACACAAAGCATGTCTAAGGAGACTACACTAAACAGGAAAGGAGAAAGCTGACTGAGATAACAAAAAGGGGTAGGACATGGGAAGGGCTGATTAGGCCCAGGCAATAAAACAATAGTGATATGTACTGGAAATAGACACTTCATCAATAGCAATAAGAAAATTGTTCAATAAAATGTACAATAGTTTCACTTAAATGCAAACCCTCATGAAAGCACACAAAAAACCTGCTCTGGCCCATAAACACCCTATCATGACCCCTGATAATGTAGCGAACCACGAGGGACACACAACCAGCCAATCATTTAAGAGGTGTGCTGTTCACCTGTACCATCAGATGTAGAGAAAATTAATTGACAGGGACAGTTCAGCTTGCCAGTATGGAAAGTTTTGGACATTTTTGATAAATGAAGTGGTTAAATTCAAAATTAATGGCTTCAATTCAACCTTTTCCTCACAGATTTGATAAAAAAAAGTAATTAAAAGTTATCAATAATTATTAATATCACCTGAAATGAAACAATTTATCATGATACCTCTTTCAACCAGACCACCCAGCCCCCATATATTAAGTTAAATAAACCAAAATAACATAATCTTTGAAGCAAACAACTCAAACACAGTTTTTATTGTTATTATTTCATTGTTTGGAGTGTGCACTCTCTCCTCACATCACCTCTACCAGCTGATTGTTCATTCAGGGAGTGAGTCTGAATTACGCAACACACTGGCACAGGTTTCTGTTTATGTAGGCAGAAAAAAGGCATGGCAGACTTTGAGTGAGTGTCACTTGATGGTCATATGCGTTGTAGTACTGCTGCATTTTCTCCTGGTGTAAAGGATGACTTTGTTAAGTAATGCCTACAGTGATGTGTGCTTTTGTAGAACAGAGGCAAACCCGGCAGTGTGCATGTGTTGCCAACATGCTGTAATATGTAGATGGATAAATGTGGGGGTGTGTGTGTAGGCGGCACAGCTACTTGCGCCAACGATGAGCACGATTAAAACACAGTGACGCATTCACACTGAGTGGGTGAAGTTTGTGGGATGCAGTTATTTTTTTGTGTATGATATTTTTTTTTAGCCTAACCACCATACTGATTTCTGCACAACTTGTATGCCATGAAATCCTTCACATACAATTTACTGATTGAATTTAGTTTATTTATCATTTATGATTCTCAACTATGATTTGAGGTTTCATAATAAACCTGTATGTTTTTTTTCCCTTTGTATATTCATTTAAATTTTGATGAAATCTTTTTGCTTTTTTCCGTTATAATGACAACATCATATTATTATCAAGTAGCTTCAGCAACTTAAAAGTTGCAGTTTTATTATTTGAATCAATCCAGTTAGACCAGTGCATTTATTTTTTGTCAATGGGCAACAGAAACTAGGCAGTTAGTTGTTAAAATCTTCCTGGCAAGACAAATCTTGGAAATATCACCCAAGTGGGAATTATGTATTATCCGGCTTTGGGTCTCTGATGAAAAAAAGAGGAGGAGGGATGAAAAATATGGCAGAGAAAAGGTGACAACTGGGGCTTCAACACTAATGAATGGTGCCTCAGAGAGAGTCTGTGTGTGTGTGTGTGTGTGTGTGTGTGTGTGTGTGTGTGTGTGTGTGTGTGTAAATCTGGCAAGTCTATCAGGTGTCTATCAGACACCTTATGCAGCTGAAGTAAACCTGTTTCTGTACAGCTGCAACCCAGAAGCAAAGCTTGTTAGATACTATTTAAGATGTCTGGACTCAACTCAACAAAACATTCACCTTCTGTCTTTCCCAGAAGGACTGGCAACAGGCGGAGCGGGAGCGTAAACATTTTCTCTTAGAGCAGGGTTCCTACATGGCTCAAAAAGTTAAATTTCAGCCTTTTTAAGACCTTTTAAAGACCATATAAATGCGTTTTAAGACCCATTTCACATCAATTCTAGCAAAAAAAACTATGAAGGTTTTAGCAATGTCAGAATCAGGGAACATGGTTTGAAACAGCTCTCCTGTGCCCTCATTGCATAGGTGTTTCAGGAGGTAACGTCAGTGCAGAGTCGGTCCATGCAGGTTTAAAAATTAAAATAAATTAATGCAACTTAATAAAAGTAATATTTATTTGTTGACTAATTTCAAGACATGTCAAGATCGTATTTAAGATATACTAAGCCCTAAAATTCAGATTTTTTGAATTTTAGACTTTTTAAGGACCTGTGGAAACCCTACACTCTACTCGTCAAAGGAAGCAGAGTTTTAGAGAAGTTTTAGAACAGAATTTAGCCAAATATCCACATTTTTAATACCTTAGTAACAGTGAGACTAACGGAATGAACTTTGTATACACTTCATTTATCTTGCCCTTCTGCAGAAAAGGAGGCAGATAAGGATGGGAAGGACGTCTCCAGAAAGCTCTTATCAAAGTCTGTTCTCAGTGTCTTTGTTGAAACAGCTGAACATTTTCTCCGACAAATGTAAATAGAGGCATTATGGCAACATTGTCACGCTTCCTTATCAAAAAAGGATGATATAAACAAAGTGGACAGCCTGGTGAAAGCAGTATTATATTCACATCAGTTGAATCATCCCTGGGCTGTCTAAATGCCAAAATGACTTTGTCCTTGTATATGTAAAAATTTTTCAACATGTTCTATTTGTGTAGGGAAGATGAGCTCATACCTGGGGGAGAGCAGTGAGGAGCCATTGACCTGCTCAGGGGCCTGCACGAGAGGAGAGTCACCCTCCCCCTCTGTCCCCTCCACGCTGCTCTCCAGTAGCAACTCTGAGGTATTACTTTCCCCAAAGTCCTCAAAGTGTTCCTCCTCTCCCCCGATGACCGTCACCAAGGAGTGGTTGTGGAGCTCAGAGTTTAGGGAAAACCTGATGAACGCATAAGAAAGGATTACTGTGTTAGTGTGTGTACAAGCAACAGCGTAGCTAACTTTAGCTCCACTCCAGAAATAAAGGAAAATCTGTCAGGTTTTGGACGTCCAGCTGGATATAAAAAGCCATCCATTCATTCCATCATCCATCCATTTCAGACGCCACAATCTCAGCCAAACAAAACAAGGCCATCTTTTAATTCCATTCAAAGAAATTAGACATGTTAGAGCAGCACGTTACAGTGATGGAAAATGTCATATTTTTATACATATACTAATTATTATTTAACTTCTTCATCACATTAAATCAGATATTATTGTGCTACAAACAAACAACCAAAATGATGTTTTGCGTTCTCTAGAAGGGTTAAAGGAAAACACAACAAAGTTGTATGTTTCAAAATGTGTCACCTGTCTGTAAGTAGACTTGGCATCTTATATAAGCTGCCTGAGCCAATGTCTGACTTATTTTATTTCTTTATCTAAAAGTGCATTATTCAGTCAGGTAGCAATTTGTTATGAAAGTGATGCAGTTGCAATTTCAAGAAGTTTCAAGTACTTTGTCCAAAATCCAAGCACATTTCATACCTTGAAAACACTACATTAAAATTCAAGTGTTTTCAAGGATTTCCAGAACATGTACAAACCCTGGATCTGGGCAACATGTTGTGAAAAGGCTGGCGAAAGGTTAATGTGTTGTACCCAGAAGCCTGGAAATGACAAGCACCTACTGTAAATCCCAAACAAGTACAATTAATCTTCCCCAAGGAACAGCGGCAATCTGTACCAGTTCGACGATCACTTATCTTCAAAGGTAATCTGTTAATTCACATTAATCCCAAAGGCTGCCTTGGCGGAAACAAAGTGTCTTGTGTCTCAGTGGTAATGCAGAACCATGATGAGAACACTTGAGACATCTGAGAAGAAACTTAATGTAGTTGGATGTGGGTCAAGCTTAAGAGATGTCCTTAACTGTGTTGACAGAAAGGGCTGTGACTTTGGCTTCCACAGTTGGCTGGTTATCTTAACACAACTGAAAAAGAACCTGCTGGGTGGATCTGGAAGTATTTTCTGTGAATGTGACAGGGTTACAAGGGTTTCGGTAAATAAAACTATTTGATCTTCTCTTCACAGGAAAGCTGGCCTTTCCTGTTGTCCAACAGGACATGTTAGTTGGTGTTAAGCACACACAGGACAAGGATGTCCAAATCAGCAGAAAAGCTTGCATTCTCAGCACACAGTGACAAAGCCCATTTTGCTTGTTTACAGGAAAAAAGAAAAAACGTTCAATTTAGAGGTAAAAAAAAAAAAACTTCCCACTGTGAACACCTAAAATCATACAATGATGCACAAACAAAGCAGCCAGACTCTGACAGTCCTTTAACCAGACAACAATGACCTGTACAAGCATTAGACTTAACTGGTTAAATAGTAACACAACCAATTTTGAAGTCACTTACCCTTTTCTCACACTCTTACTACTTGGCCCCATATTGAGGTCCCTCGGACAGAGGGATGGTGAAGAGAGAGAACGCATCTTTAAACGCCCTCCACTGCCCTGGCGTGAAAGCCGTGGAGCAACTGGAGTTAAAACCCCGGACAACCAGAGTGGAATCCTGAAGTTTCACAGGTTACACCAATTTAAAACAAAAAAAACACAACTCTCCGGTTCGGAGAAAACAAAGAGGGTCTAACGAGGTCCTAATGAACTGCAAATCTACAGCACCACATGACTGACGTTGCCACGTCTGTGCCACTCTGACAGACTTGAGGCTGTACCAGAAAGGGTTGACTGTGAGTGGGTTAATCAGATTTGAGGCTAAGCAACGGCCAACAGACAGTCCCGCTGACTCTCCAAGGGCCAAATGTGTGTGGGGACACGGGTAGGACAGAGGAGGGTGGGGGAGGCTAATCCTGTTAGATTCTTAATCCCCAGTCCAGTGCATATTCTCCTACCCTGAATATGGAAGAGGTAGCTGAGATAACCGGGCTGCATGGCGAAGTCTCAGTGTCAATTTTGTTTGAATCACTGTAAAGTAGCTAATTGTTTTTTACTTGGAATATGTCTTGCAGACCTGGGCAAAAGAAACATCCACATTTTTCATATATACTCGTGATAAAATCACTGATAAATAAAGACAGTGGTTCTTCATTCTGGGAGGCAAGTCAGCCATAGTTTTCAAAATCTTTGATAAACAGACCTGAAGCTGAAATGGGAGAATATAAAGGTCATAGAGTCATACAGCATGAGCGCTAGGTTCCCGTCAGCAGAGGACTTAACAGGCAGATTGTACGAATATGTGGAGGGGGCTCAGATCAGCCTGTGCCAAGGAAAGAAAAAAGGGAAAACAAAAAAAGAGCTAACTCAACACTTCCTGGAATTCAAGGCTCAATCATGGAATGGGAAGTCCAAACACATCCACGTCAGGGAGACCACTCCAATCCATCATCAAGCCGGACAGACGGGTCACAGAGTCAGCAGATGAGGCCTCAGCTCTCTGCACTTCCTCCCTTGTGTTTGCCCTAAATACTATACCAACAAGACATTCATATATTGACATATAGTCCTCATCTGCAGCAACTAGGTGCCCTTAAATCTCTTAGATTTCTCTTCACAATACAAAAAAGAATGGGTCAAAATCAAATCAGGACAACCAATAAAAATTAGAGAAACTGGGTCCATGATTGGGGTTTTCTCTACACCCTGAAATATATAAAATCTCCTACTCATCCGATTTGCCTGATCAACACAGAGATAGTTTGTTACTATCTTTCTGGTCTAAACTGTCTGACTACTGTGCTTAATAATGACACATCTTACAACTGTAGTGTACTGTTTCCACTCTGTCTAAACCCCTGTCTCGAAAGCTTACGTCTACCCAAGAGACAACACTAATGCAATATTTTCTGAATATTAAAACCAGAAATAATGGCAAACATTTCTGATAGAAGCAAATCTTATTTCAAAAGACTTTGTTCGTTTTGACTATGGCTAGTGTAAAGAAAGAGTGAGAACTACCATACACTCAATCCAAGATCATGTAATTTGAAGAAAATTCAAAGATGTCTATCAGTATGAGACGCTCATCACATCAGCCCAGCTGTCCACCAAGACATTTTTCTGGCGTTCTTCTGAAAACACTCAGCTGGGAACACATGCGTTATTTCAGCCGAGACACTCTGGTTGCTATGATCTGGAATATCCACAGGAATAAACTCTTAATTTACGTTTTTGCACATATCTAATTTCCCAGATGGTTTGTGGTATCAACAAAGGCTGAATGTCAAAATGTCAGCACAAGGTAGAGTAGTGTTCTTGCTCTGGATGAAGGCAAGACTGAAGTACGCAGGGAGAGAGGGCAGACCCGTCAGTCTAGTTGGGTTCATGAGATTTTGTGCGTGAGGAATCATCTATGAGAGTAACATAATTGGACAGAAGTTGAACAGAGCCCACTTAAAGGAGTATGAGCAAGATGCAGTCTGTGGTGGGCCATGTGTCCTGCCCCTCCTCCACTGTGATTGGATGGATGGATAAAAGGTGACAGTGCTGAGTGTAGTGTTTTACTCTTATTTGGACATTTTTCAATTCTTAACAACCAGGAAAAGGCGCCAAATGTTCAGTGCTCAGCACAAATTAGATTCCCAGTACCTCTTCATGCTGCAGGCATTTGTAGCAGAGTGTAAATACACGGCATTCCCATTAGAAACTTAAAAAAATATGCTTGCCTCATGAGAAAAAGGCTCTGGTGGGCAAAGCCACATAGTCAATTAAGCAACCTTACCTTTACTATTTTGGCTACATTGGCCCAGCAATGCTGGTGTTGTGGGGCTGGGATAACTGGTCACTTTCCACTGCACAAAGCTAATTATATTAACTTTCAGTATACAGTAAAAGAAAGGCATATAAAAGATTCAACTGCAGTCCAAAGCAACCATGGACCAAAGAACAGAGGACAAATGAAAACAGCTGTGAAAAAACTAGGAATAATGTTTCCTGAAAAACACATCAGGCTGCAGGACAGGTACTGGTAAATATATTTCACCTACTATGATTATTATCAGCTCAAACCATAAGCGTAGAATTCAGAGAAGATGAGCAGATCTCAGTCTATTTTCAATTGATACAAAAGATGATCCACTCAGGCACACCAACCTTGGTAAAGAATGGTGGAAAGGCCTTCTGTGCTCAAGGTCTCTGGCGCTCTCATTGTGCACATTTCAAGTTATCTCCAAATGAGCTTTCCTGTTCAGCTGAACAGAAAACATCAACAGTCAATGTCCCAGCTGACTGTATTAAGTGTTGCCTCACTTAACCTGTGAGGCCTGTGGAAATATGGTGTACAAGTATGTAAGGAGCTTTTTAATTGGTAGCTAAGGACAAAAAAAAGAAGAAACCAAACACAGAAGACGACAAAGATACTGTATGTTTGGCTTTCTTCCCACGGGTGCTTTTAGGGAAATTTAAGGCGTTAGGTCAATCAAGTGGTGGCTGTCTACTGCCCGTCTGTCTACTGACCCAAATAAAGCCCAAGTGATCCAGTACTGGGCAAGTAAGGCTTGTAAAACACGTGATCTGTGTGAAAGGTCAATACAGGGCAACTTCAGGGCTAACCCTTAACTAGGGATCTGAGACACTGAGACATTTACAGTAATTTCTGCGGCCAGCGGCGATTACAAACAGCATTATGACGTTGAGCTGGTTCTCATGAAGTGGATTACAACTTATTATGTATGACGGAAGTCATTCAGGGTCACATTGAGCTTTGTCTGAGAACAACACAAAGCAAAGACTGTATGTATATTCAGGAAATATGAGCATATCAGACATACATTGTGTATATAGTTGAAGGTATGACTTCTACTGACCTATTTCCTCCATCGTCAGGGTCGTGCAGTGTAGCCTCAATGCCACTGTCTGTCTCCACGTCCTCATGCATCTCAGGGGGTACGAGGGCCCCGGTGTCCTCATCAGTGAAGGTCTCACACTCACTGTAAGTGCTCTCGGAGCCAAGGTATGCGCTGTCTGTCACCTCATTTTGCTGCAGAAAACACACAGAATGAGAATAAAGAAATTACAGATTGGCACATGGAGCAATATACAGACTGATTTGATTATTCAAGGGAACAGCAGGGTATAAACATGAATGGAACTTAATACATACAAAGGAAAGCAGATCAGAATTTTTTCATTGCTCTCAGTGTACTTACACAGGAATACACATTACAGCTTAAAACAAGGGCAACATATGCGGGTGGTGGGAGGGGATGGGGGATGTGTTACTCAGTGTGCTGTTACACTTGAATCTTTGTACCATTGATGATGGTCTCTTTAGAATAAAAAGGCGTTGAAAAAAGAAAAGAGAGGTGAAGTCCCTCGCCTTCCAGTGTATCCCATGTGACCTTATTTTAAAAATATGTCTGGTAACAGCAGGAGACACATGACACATATGTTTGTCAACTTAAAAGATAATTTAACATGACAAGAAAGTCACAGTTTTTTTAAAATATGTTTTTTTGGGCTTTTCTTGTCTTTATTTGATAGGATAGCTGAAGAGTAGACAGGAAAGGGGGGGTGAAGAGAGAGGGGATGACACGCAGCAAAGGGTCACAGGTGGGAGTTGAACCAGCAGCCGCTGCAGAGGACTGACAGCCTCCATACATGGGGCAGACACTCTACTGACTGAGCTTAACAGCTGCCCCGAAACTCACAGTTTTGTCATAGATTTGTCGTCACTCCTGTGAAATCTCTCGTCTCACAAACATCGCTATCATACTTTATGTGTTTTATCCGGTGACTCTTGGTATTTTTATCAGAAGAGAAAAGAACAATTCCAATTTGTTGCTCATGTGACTACATTCTGGTATGAAACACACAGGCATTATAGCTTCAGTGGCTAACATTAGCTTGTGGAGAGAGAAAGTCATGACACCACTTATGTGGTATCTGGTCTTTCTAATTATGTATCTTCACCACCTTAAATTTAATCAGTTTTATGACAGATGACAACTTATATTGAATTGTAAAATTCTCTTTTTAAATTGACAAACACCACTAAACCTCTATATACAAGTCAAGTGTTCTGCAAGTTGTAGATGCTGTATTTAGTGCATTTTCTGATTAAAAGAATAACATAACTCTAGAAAACTGTAATTCACTACAGCAACACTGCTCACATGAAGTAATGCTCAGCAAACTCTAACAAGACTATGCATCATCATTACTTTACACATATATTCTAACAACGTCTAAAGATTTTTTTGTCATCAGGTATATTTAAATCAAATCAGGTTTCATTGTGATTATGAGAAGCAAAAGGCAGACAACACACCTAAAGGTTGATCAAAAAGTGTGAGATAAACAGCCATTTCAGAGATGGTCTGTTTTGAATCTTCAAGTCTAGCCAGTAGGTATCAACGCCAATTACGCCAACGACCAAACAAATCATAGAGCATAAACAGACTTCAGAGACAGTCTGCTGTGATTCAGATGGCTGTTCCATGCAAAACCTGCTGCCTCAACACCTCTAAGCAACAAGTTCAAACAAAATGAGCAAAGCTTTAGGCTTTCCAAGCAAAAAACTCCAAATGCTCAATTCAAAACCCATAGACTGATACATGCCAAAAACATCTGAAGCCATTAGCAACTAGAGACAATTTTCCAGGTATCAGAGCCATGAAGTGATAACGAAGGCAAGACAGGTGAGTCATGTTGTAAAGCAGAACATACCATTATAAATGAAGGATCAGGAGAAGCAGGGCCCAGAGGGCTATCCACCATGCCCAGAACCATTCTCTGTTCCCAGTCTCACTGACAGGAAAGCTGGCATGCCATGAGAGTCTCCTGATAACTCCGACTAATGCGTCCTCACCTTCACTCTCAGAGAGTGAGAGTACGCGTTAGGGAAAAAAAAAAAAAAAAGAAAAAAATACTGTAACACCACGTTCAGTTCCACTGGGTGGTCAGAGGGGAGGAGACAGAGACAAAGTCCAAAGAGTAGCAGAAGTCAGCTGTAATGCTCAATTAACCAGCGACAGGCCTGAGTTAAAACACCACACGATCAGCTGAATAACTGTTTAATCTTTGCTGGCTCCTGGAAGCTTCACTTCCTGGCCCAGAGTGACGCTATAAATCATTAAGCCATGATCTACATGTTCCAGATTGTACAGTACAGTGAATGAGGGCTATATGTCAAAACAACCTGTCATGACTGTCTGTGTGTCAACAAAAAACTACATGCTGTTTAAGCTATAACACTTTGAAAGGCAGAGTGGGTGCTTAATCTGTAATGTTTTGACAGAATAATGAGAAAAAAACAGGTGATGATGAGTGTGAAGGCCATGATTACTGCTAAACTCAAATGTGAGATGGAAATGTGAAAGTAAGCAACGGCAGAAAATATTTATTAAGAGGAAAAAAACGGGGTGGATGGGGCGTTGCTTTTCTCTTATGCCAGGCCTCACCTTGCCTGTTTTGAGAGCAAACAGGGCGAGAACAGCACAGCCATTGAGAGAGAAGAACCCTTTTCTGCCAGAAACCCGAGGGAAAAACAAGGCCACGGACACAGGTGTGGCGTCTACTTCAAACATAAACACAAACTTCCCCAAAATTCTGCTCATGGGTTCCAGTAAATAACAAAGATACTTTATAAATCAGAAGACATTGAAGATTGTTAGTTCAGAGTCACATCTACTTTCTTATGTAGAACACACTTTGTTCCATTTGTAATATTTGAATAAAAGATCTCATAACTTTAAGGACCAAACTGCATTAATAGGTCTGTAGTTAGCTTAAACATTTTCTGATCATATCTGACTGAACAAAATATAAACAATCTGACCTAAGCTAAAAAATAAATAATACAAATATATTAGGGCTGACACTTTGTGGTCGGTTGGTCACCTGGCTGGTCAACATGCTCTTGTCTGACCAAATTCTCATTTGGTCTGACAGCTACTGGTGTTAATTTGATGAGGAGGGAAGTGTTCTTAATCCATTATTTTCAGAAGGCAGGACATATGCAGACCGTATGTGTTTTATTTTAGAGTGACAGGCTGCAGTATTTACTGAACAGGTACTGGCTTCAAAGTAAGTCACTATATGTCAAAGTACCAGCACAAATTGTTGCATCAGCCCTCAGCCTCAGAGGACAGAACAGCTGAGTGGATGAAGTTTATTTTTGATGACAATGTGTGGGGATACATACTTTCTCCGCCACACTGCTTTATAAACAAGGGCAGGTAACAGATGAACCTCAATAATAGAGCGATACTAGATGTCTATGACCTGCCTTCAAACTTGAAAGCTTTACATTTTGGCATGTTTTATGTTGATTTAGTGTTTAAATTTTGGGGGCTATCCTTTTGAATCTGGCATTAGCATGTTGCTAATGTGGCTATGCTTACAGGATGAGCAATGTGGGACTAATGTGGTAATATTAAGGGACAGTCAATAGAAACTGTGTTAATGTTAAGCCTCATTTGAAATCAACTAAATAACGAGAGTGGTAGGTCGGATGCCGGTTACAGTGTTTTTTGGCATTTTGTGGAAGTCTAAACTGCAACACAAGCAGCATTAGTGCTGATCCTTGTTTGTATATGGATGCTGGTGTGACCCTTGACGCTGGTGTGTGTGGGTGTGTGTATGTTTGAGTTGCTGCTGTTTGTAAATTACTTGATGAACATGTCCTGAGGGTAATGATATAATTACATGCGAAAAAGAAATGGTCAAACAGCAGGAATTCATTTACTTGGCAATGTATACATTTTATTAACACCATTAAGGCTACCTGGTAGAGAGCACTCAGTTCACTGTGGCTGATTTAATTAATATGGGGATAACATGCAGTTTTTTCCTCCACTGACTAATCGATTGGCTTGAGAGCAAGTAGCATTTTTGCAATGCATTTACAAGTCCCAACTAAAGATCACAGTGAAGCAGTGTTTGTAAGTTTTTCTACCAAAGTATTTCAGAAAAACGTTTTATCTTATCACACAATTATCAACTCATAAAGCCTGTGAAATCAATTAAAGTGGAGAGAATCCATAGGCCTGCAATTTTAAACTGTACCAAGAGAGGGTGCTGATAGTGTATAATGTACAGCTGCAAAACAACAGTCAAAGTCCTACAATGCTCCAAAGTGCACACAATAGCAGAAACACTGAAATTTTGCGGAGGCCAGCAACAATGATAGTTAAATATACAAGTTCCGAGCACAAGAGGAGACAGGAATTCCAGATATGCTAACCACAACTGTAAAAACACAAGTCCACACAGATGTAAAAAGTCAATGCACATTCCAGCTAATTCAATATTTGTCAGAGAATACTCAAAAGCCTAGCCTGCCAGATGCTATTTAGTGTCAGCCAAACCAGGGTGTTCAGTCTGTGGAACATTCACGGAGTGGTAATGATAGCTCTGCAAGCCACTCAGTGAATTACAGTGGGAAGAGTGAGAGTGCATGGGGAGTTCAGCCTGTGACCTCCACACAATGTGCTGCTGTGTGCACCAATGGGAACTACAGGCACAATAACTGGACCACATACACAACTAGAGAGAGGCTAAGCCTCTTGTGTGGCGCCTCACCTCATCGTACTCCTCTGGACAGCCCACAGCTCCATCCCCTGGACTGTAGTTTACACTGTAGAGCTGTGGCTCTGGACCTGCAAATATGAGAGGAAGAGGACAGGTTTAATATGTGCTGAATAAACAGATAAAGTCAAACAGCAAAGGAGACTCGACAAACACGACTGGTGTGTATATTGTACCAACATCCATGTGCACACAAACAGCCATTATGATGAAAGAAAGTGTCGCAACAGGTTATGAATTGAAGCAAATGTTATATAAAGCACCATGACAGTTGACAGACAATTATTTTCTGCTTTTAATAAAATATAGGACTAGAAATCAAAACTTAACAATCAACATTTTCATGCAGTTGCATTGTGTCCAAGTACACAATATGAAATTTAAGCCCTAAGCATTTTTTTTCTGAGCGATCGTGGATATGACTTTATGTCCCACTTTCTGGCTAACAGTCTTAAATTGTTCATTTAAATGTCTACCAAACTCATAATTAAGATCTATGATGTGACCAGTCTCTTTATCCTACTGAAAACTTACTGAGGTGCCTGCTAGACCTGTGAATATAAGAATTATGTGCTATATCTGATACACTAATACTAATATACTGTGTATAATATACTGTATAAAATCTAACTTCATAAGCACTAAATGTTTTATATATTTATTTAATAATAGATTAACAGGTTTTTGCACAAATTTTAAATGAACATCTTTCTCACATTAAAACAATAAGAAAATATGTAGTTGTGGAGTGGCGTGGGATCACTGAAGTTGTTATCTTCACTTTTAAACAATCCCCATAGCTGAGTAAAATCTATCTGACACGACTCAGACAGAAATCATGTTCACTGAGCAGGTAATATTAAAGTTTTATTCACATCATGTCTAATAACGTGTGCTGAATTCCTTTCTCACTGTCTGACATATCCAATGTATCCCACATTTTCCCTGAAGTTATAGCAGCTAGCAATCAGGAAATACACTGTTACTTTAAATAAATCCTGGATCTCTCTGGGTTTGAACATTGTTGGAAATAATTGGGGTAATGTAAGTAAACATCTCAACAAAATATACAATGAATGTCATTTATGACATTTAATGACTGAATGTTACATATTACAGCTTTGACTTCTGATTTAAATTAACATAAGCCTATTATTAAGGGTGGAACTGCAATTTTATCTAAATAAGTAAAAGTAAATAAGTAAGTAAATAAGTAAATGTAAGAAATGTAAACTGATTTAGATTAGTGAAAGAAAAGCATTTTGGGAATTGTCTTAATGTCTAAAAGCAAAACAATAATGGTGACTCTGCTCTTAACAATAATATAATATTTGTGTTTAAAAAACTGATCTTTCTGGCTATAAAATGTTTGCTCAAATATGAACTCAGCACATTTGAAACTTCATGTCCTAGCTGCTCTACTTTGGCATATTTACAGTCAGCAATTTAAGCGTGATGTGACAGCAAACATTATGTAACTTTTACACTCACATTGCAAGGGCTATTGAATGTCATGTAATACGGGTATGGGCAAAATAAAACAATAAAAAAAGGACAAAAAGCAACCCCTATCCAATTCAAATTTGTCAATACAGGTCTTTGTTGAAAGCACCTGCAGACAAGGAATGTAACCTGAGACCAACCAACAAGATATCCCATCAGGCACTGCAGCTCCTGTATCTAGTAAACAGAGCTGTGAATAGCACCCTACTGAGAGACCAGAACACAAACAGCTTTCTCCAAAGCTGCCAGTAGACCCAAGAGGTTTTTGTGCCCCCTCTTATGTAACCCGTTGCTCTTGATCACTTGTACACATTGCAGGCCATTTAAGTGAAATGAATCTGTACAGAATGTGGCTGTGCAGGAGATGCTGGCTTGCTGGAAAAACACACCTGCAGTCTCTTGGCAATATGTCAAAATATGAGAGGACACAGATATCTCTCCTCCAACTTATGTTGTTCCAGACATGCTACAGCCACTGCAGGGAACAAGGTATTTCCATAGCCTGCAGGACTGTTTTTATTAAAATGTAATCCTGCCAATAGTTACAAAAAAGATGTAGTGCCACCAAGTTTATATTGAAACTTGGGAAGTGAACAAGCAGGTTTTGCCCTCTGATTAAAGTGGAGGTGCTGGCAACTATGCATGAGAACATGACATGGATCTATCAGATCCAATAATCTGTATTTTAGCTGTGAACTGTCTGACAAACTGGACTCCGCCTTTACGAGCACAGTGAAATTCTGTCAGGAGTGTGTGAGTGACTTGGAAGGCTATAGTAGAGGTCTGATGTTCACACACTAATGGGAAACTGTCTTCCAGCAGGAAATATCTGATTCATTCTTCAAATAGCTGATTAGACAGAAAATACTGAAGAGAGGCATAAAAGGCAGGACAGTGAGTAACAGGAACACGGGACAATAACTCCTGGCTGCATTATGATTGTGACATCATGGTTACATGTGCATTAGCCAAAACACACAAAACCAAACAAGTTTGTTCACACATGCATGCATGAATGCATGGTATGTTTTTTTTTTCCAGATATGAATAACTGATTACTACCTGCTCGTCATGGTCAGTACCAATAAGATAACCAATAATTTCATGTCTTGTATTTTAAAAAGAAGTTCATGTAACCTGTAGTTCGTGCACATGAAAGGTAAGAAAAGGGGTAAGGAAAAGGCTAAAATGTAGTGAGAGATGGATAGATGTTAGGGCTTACCCTTAATAGTCTACTAATAGTAGATTAAACCATTAGTTGGTGCCTAGAGTCAACCCCGTTTCATTTATTAGTTAGTTGCAGGGAAAAAAAAAACACCTCAAACTCTATGTTTGTGAAGTTGTAAGTTATTGATTCCAGTGTTATACTGTGTTACACTGTGTTGAAATAAATAAACTAAATGTTTATTCTCCTTGGTGGTTGTGACAACTACTAGTCGAATACATTACATTACAAAGCCATTATATCAGAGGTTTTTGGCGATACACAACATAAAATCAGTTTGTTTTCACAGATGCCTCCATATATGCCAACAAAGGCAAGCTCTCTAAATCTCACTTTACAACACAGTAGTGATGAGGAAACAGAGAGGACAGGACTCAGAGAGGACAGTAAATAATTTAGGTGAATAGGACTCTCTGCCCAAACCCCATCTCTCCGCTACTCCCCGCTCTGAAACCTTGCCAGTAAGCCCATGTGTCTGTGCATCTCATGCTTTCCAGTGCATGACTTATTAATGGTCTGAGTAACTAGAGCTATGCAACCCAGAAATCCTTGGGAAAGAGTACTACCAATCAATAGGCCACGATGACGTCACCACAACCTGTACAGTATGTCAGCACAGCCAGTGTGGACTATAAACTGCAACGGAGCTGAAACGCTTTCTACTAATTAACACTTTGAGGTGTCTAAATTCATATAACAAACTATTATGACCATGGAAAGAAGTTCAAAAGTCAACTCAAGATTTAAATTACATTAGATTTACTGCTGAGGTGAAGCCTGAGGAACCTGGTGACACAGCTGTCCAGACAGCCTTATATATTGTTCCCATTTTAGGAGGGAAATACAGTATGCAAGCCCTTATGAGAGAGTGAAAAGTGGAACAGGAGGGCAGCAAAATGGTTAAAGAAAGAATAACAGCATTTCGAGTCCAGTTCCAAAGAATTTGGGTCAGTCTTCTGCCTTTCCTTTCAAAATCCTTCACCTCGGCTGAGCGATGGATGTGAACATACTGTGTTGACAACAATATTTGGCGCCATGGGGAATGCGGAGAGATAGAGCCAGATGCTGGAGACTAAATGTAGGTGCAAGAATTTGCTGCTGAGGCTTTTTTAACAACAGAACTAAGTAGGTTAGCCAAAATAAAATAGTAAGAAACAGAGAAGGAAAAAAATGAAAATATGTTCTTACAAAATATGTTCACGATGCATCCCAGATCTTTGATACAAATATTAGTATGTCCAATTAAAAATACCTTTAAAAAAAACATTTTTACACATGGCAAAAGCAAAACATTTTTATGCCAGAATATTTTTAGTAGGTAGGTTTTACAAATCATTAAATGTGGAACGCCCAGAGTCTTAGACAACAGGCCAACTGAGACCACAAAAAGGGGACACTAGGTAAGAGTTTGAAGGCAGAACAATTAAAGACAAGGTTTAGTTACTAAATGACACAGCAGGTCTTTAATTTAAGATTTAAACACCTGTGGACACTAGGGATGATCTTGACAACTAATTTATCTGTGGACTAAACAGAAATTTTAACTTAGACTTGTCGACTAGTCTAAAAGTAAGAAAACACTCAGCACGGTTTATTAATTGATGAAGTTAAACATTGTCCAAAAAGATACTGCATGGATTAAGAGCCATCTGAAGCCATTAATCACATTCTTCAATTACCAACTTGTATCTTAAATGCAGCTTAACATACAAATGCCTGTGTTCAATGTGGTTACACATTGCTCTAGTGGAGCAGTTATATGCCAGGTTATTTTGAACAGGCCTACATGCATCATTATTTTCATTTTCTAAATCAAAATACTGCCAAGCTGCAGTCCTGGCTAGTGGCGGGTGGCTGTGTAAAATCTTAGAGAAAACAGTTAACTGGCCTTGTACCTCAATAAAATATGAATTAATTGTAGCTTAAGTAAGAAAAAAACATGTTACAGACCTAATAAATAGTTTAACCAAGTTGTATTTCTGTTGCAGATGTATAATTGTTTAGTTGACTAAACACACACAGGGTTTAAAAGTGCATCTGATGACTCACCTCCATTGCTAATTGCAGAAATTCCACGGTGGAAGTCTTCGAAGCTGATCACTCCCAGGCCGCTGGGATCCAAAAACTTTGTCAGATCCTTCACCTGAAAGAAAAAATTCACACAACTTTCAAATTTAATGCCACCATGTCAAAAGCACTCTCCTGTAACCCTATCATTTGTTTTGCCTAGAGGCTTCAAAACAGTGTCAGAAATGATGTGAGAGCAAGCTTTCCACACAAGACAGACAGACTGTGATGCTTGCATTGACTCTGATGGAAAAGCACATGCAGAAAAACAAACCAACACTTGAACTGAACATAACCTACATAAAACTACTAACAACTCATTCTTATGGCCATTGAACTAGCATGACAGTTTTACTGCAGAGCTGCTTGAGCTCCACTTCTGACCTCCACAAGGAATCAGTTTTTGCAGACTGGGCAATAATGAGTTTACAAGGATTTTAATGTGTACAAAGGGTACTGTCTTTATTCTCTTTCCATGACAAGATAAATGATGACAAAAAATGTTATTGAAAGCTTAACAGTTGCAGAAAGTATTTTTGCCTCACAGACACTTTTTTAGATAATAAATAAAACATGGATTGTAGAATCCTTTATATATTAAATGTTACATCAATCTAACATTATAAGATTAACAGAAAAATGCTTATTTTATGTGAGGCAATATAGCCTTTTGTGCACAGGAGCGTTGGTGCACTCAGCTGTTAAATGGGTTACATAAGTGCACCTACATCCTGTATATTCCTACAGCCAGTAACCTGGCAACTAGAGGATGTGTGCTTCAGTAACTATCTCAGAGCATAAAAAAAACAACCGCACTTTGGATAAACAACTTTAGATTGAAAATTGACTCCTACTGAATGCGAAATTAAATCTAATCTGATCTGTACCGAGAGCCTTCACCTCTACAAATTCCTTGGCACATTGCCCTGATTAATGTTTACTATCTAGTTAAATGGCTCACAAAGCCCTGGGAACTACATATGCGCCTGTATCTGCAGCATTATTGGTGGCGCCAAGCAAATCAAAATTAATTTACATAAATAATAGCCTAGGTCAAATGTTGTCCATCACAAAATTGCACAAACCCATTATTACAGCATAATTTCAGGCGTGTATCACTGACAAAATTAGCTGGGAGGGAGCCTGAGAGAATGTCGGGTGAGGTTTCTGTGGTTTCGGCTCGCTTATTCCTTGAGAAAGTGAGTGCACGATGTGAACATAGTCATTTTACCGAGACTTTCCTTCTGTGTGTGTGGCTTCTCTCTTCTGTACTTTTTATATCGGTTACACATAAAAACAAGTTGATCTGCTTAGCAACGCTGAGCTCCAACTCAGGAGGCTGAGAAGGCTGAAACTCCTAATAAAGTGACTCCCAACAACCCTCATGGCTTATGATCTGGGTTTGGTGAATTAAACCCAGCTGTATTTAGTGAGAGGAGGGGAGCGGCTTATCTCACTGAATGGTGGTTAACACACTGCAATGTTACGTTTAGTATGTGTGGAATCAAGGTCCATCCAATTTCTATCTCTACTATGCTAAACCTTTCCATTCAGTACATTTCCTATATACTGTAGGCTGTTGATGTTGGTGAAGAAACAAGGTCTGGTAATGACTGAACTTGTGAAAATATTTTTTTTTTTCATCTGAGGTCAGTGGTAGGCGTTTGAATACAGCTTTTCTTCCGTTTCACAATGAACATCAGAATTCACATGTTCCATGCAGCTATTCAGAAACACCTCTGCTGGGTGAGGTGAGAAAACAGAGGTGTGACCGAGGAGTTAACTGAGTGTCTGTGGTTCTGATGACGTTTTTACATAGCTTTTATAATAGGCAGTGAATTAATATTAGTTATTGTGTCTGCAGTGAGACACTGGGGCAGTATAAACCTCCTATAGTGTGGAAGCAATCCATGGCCTACATCAGCGTTGTTAAGCCTGTACAAGAGTAACAGGCCCCTCAGGTCTTATGAGCAGAGCCTGTTGGCTATTCCTAGGTCTAACCTAAAAACTGAAAGGTGAATGTGTTTCAGTTCAGTTGTATTTTGGCCCCAAGCACCTGGAAAAGTCTCTTCATAGCTGTTAACCTGGCAAAGTGTCCCAATTTTAATTTAATTCACTTGGTGGACACACTGTGTTTTGTTGCTAATGGGATGCTACTATTTTTAAGAACTGGCCCAACAGACCACCAAGCCCCTAAAATAATGTGTCAAACGTATATTTGTAGTGGTGCAAAACTAAACTGAAAAACAATACAGAAAATGCAACTTAACACAGTTTAACAGCTGTTTTAAATTGGGACACTTGCTTTTCCCATGCATTGTGATGTGGAGTTTCCTGAAAGCACCGTTTCAAATGAAAAACAAGCAAGACTTTTCAGCAAGTTGAGGAAACACCACAGTACATTATGTCTGTAGATGTGTCATATTCTAGCCTCTTAAACTCATTCACTCCTACATTTTTGTTGCCGTTTCATTTTTTCATGGTTTTCATGTTAATAGTTTATCCTTAAGTATTGTGTTAGCAGTTTGAGTCAGCTTTGTAAACCCATACTTAAAAGGCACCAACATATCAGTAGCTAGTTGTCGACGAGTAGGGTTCACTATTTTTGTAGACTGTTGAATAAGGCATGAATGAATCGGGATGTTTGTGAACTGTAACATGATTGCAAAGGCTCACAGTATTGGGATAAAATTTGGTCGCCACAGGAAGCCACCTACATGGAGTATTTGTTAGCCACAGAGCTTATCTTAATATGATGGCCTTTGTCTTTAAAATATAATTCACTGTATTATCATTACTATTGTATTAAGCACTGTATTATGTAATAATTTGAATCGTTACACCTGACAAGCACCGCCTGAGAGACAGTGGGAAGGATGATGACAACCAAACTCAAAGGCAACTCTGTCAGCTCCACTGCTCTGGGGAGCAGTGAAGGCACTGTGGTTTTTCTGTTTCCTCTATTTGTGTCTAATCAGTGCCGGGGCACGCCTGACCGCCTCCACACAGACCACTGTTGTGCATAACCCCATGGAGAAGAATACCCTTTGGTGAGTCTTTCCTGGAGGGGATTTCACAGTAGTTCCTACACAAAACTCTGATAACCATGATCATAAGCCTAGCGGGTTGGCAAAAGATGATGAAAGAGGCCAGAATGATCTTTTGGATATGAAACATTAACACACATACACACACAAAAGTGAACTCAAGAGAGGGGACGTTTCAGGGCATGGGACATTCCATTGTGGATTAGAGGGGGCAGCACATAAAAGCAGCGGGTGAGGGGAGGGAGGCTGGCTAAAGTAGGGTTGGTAGTGTCGACTGACAAGAGAGACATGACCACAATGCAGTTCAGTGTGGCTTTTGTGCAGAATCAGGGTCAAAACCAGTGAATGAAACCAGTGAGTGAAACCAGTGATTGGTAGTTAGAAAGATCTTTTGAACTGAATTCCCAGATTTGGCACATGCCTGCAGAATAGCAGTAGTACCTGCACACAAAACAGCAGGTCAGTATTAAATACTTGCAGTTATTCAAATCTAAACAGAGTGTAGAAAAATCTCCTAACTACAGTAAATCAGACAGTTTCACTGAATTGACGTTTACAGCTGAGCATACATTATACATTTTGAGTCCATTTCTGACCGGATTTTTTTTAGCCATATGACTCATTTTAGAGCCGGACCGCATTTCAGCTTTGTCAGGCATCGTTTGCCGTGCCTTGTGGGGAGGGGGGATCATGTGGATGGAAAAACATGGACATTAAAACATAGCTAGCTCAATTCCAATTCTCTCTGCAAAATGGACAAGTCATATTGTCCATGTCTTTCTAGCCCCATGCAAGTCCATAAAATTTTTTTTCTTTTATAAATTTCAGCACACAGGATGGCATGTATGATCAAGGGCGCTTGCGTCTTTCTTGTTAGCATTATTACTAGCAAACAAACTGCTGATAGTCTCTTAGCCTTCAAATTAATCTTTGTTGACAATAGATTTGATAGGGTGGCAGGTGACAGTATTCCTTAATTCACACTGAAATCAATTGATTTAAACTGTTTTTACTAGGAAAGGGGCCATGTAGCAATGAGCACAGCAAACATGGAAAGGTCAACAATGAAAACTGCCAATTCAATGAAAAATGACTTTGCCTTTATTTTGCCACTTCATACCAGTCCTAAACCATTGTGTTTAATCTGCCAAATGATAATTGCTGTCTGCAAGGTTGCCACTGTCAGGCTCCATCACATGTCAAAATATGTGATGATGCACTCAGTGCAGCGTTGTGCCTGATAACACCTTCGGAAAATGTTATCATTTTATCTGACAAATAATGTTATTATTAATATTTGTTTATTAACTGGCCCCTGGCCGCTTGTCATTTTGCAAAAGTGGTCCCCAGACAAAGCAAGTTGAACATCTCTGTCATACAGTGTATGTCCAGATAAAAGGCTGCAAATCAACTTAATAGTTAGCCTATCTCCCATTTCAAAATGGTTCTCCCGAAAAAGCTGTCTCATGCAGAAAAGTGGTAGAGGAAGAGCTAGTAATTTAACATAATGAAGGAGCAAGTGGTGGGTCTTCATCTATAGCATAACTCAAGTGGTTGGGCATATGGAAGAAAGCTGACATAACATCATATGTGTTTTTTTTACTTCTGCTTTAAGATTCCACATTATAATACATTATGATTCTTGTACTCAAGCTGCACACAACACAGTATGTGCGTGTGTGCACATAGTCACTATCACATCCTGGAATAATTCTGGAGAAAATATTTGCATGCTTAGCATACAAGCACCAGACGAACATGCATGCAAATATCTCATGAATACCTTCCTACTGTCTCTTGACAGGTTGCTGAGATATTTGCAAAGCGGTACAAGATAATATACATGAGCAGCCTGCTGTGAGCGCTAAACTTAAATATGATGATAGAGAAACAAATGCAAAATCTTACTGATGAATGATTGTTGTATTTAGGGATGGCAGAAAACAATGAAAGCTGAACTGAGGTCTGCAGACACAATGAAATATAACAACTAAACCAAACACTGTTTATCATAATTCCTGCAACAAAACCGTCCTGTGACATCCTGATTGTACCTCTTAACCCCACTTTCATTTGGCTTACATCCATACTGGCAATTAGCCTAGATATTTGTTTTAAGTATTATTTATAGTTGTCCCCATGAATTAGTATAACTTATGGTCCTGTGGTTTTCTCAACCACACAACAAAAACATTTGCTTTACCACCATGGTCCACAATAAAAGTATATTTCACTAATCTGAGCTGCCCAGGCGTAGAGGTTATTCAAAACACTTTTTTTTAATCTACAGACGACTGAAATAAAAGGGCATATCAGGGCAAATATGAAAAGCACATATGTATCCCAAACTGATATGAAAAGAGTGACCCATTTGCTACCACAACAAACACACTATCAGCACTCCGACCTCACACAGCTCACATGTAGACCTTGTTAGATCAGACCTGACTTTGCCACTGACCCTTGAGTTCAGATAATGAATGCCAAATCCACTAAAAGGTTACAAGCATTATGTAGCATTCCACAAATTCTGAAGATAAGTCTGTCTGCTGCCTGCTTACTTTTTGTCAATGTGAAAGGCAAACATGCCAAAGCCTCCGTCTCCCTCTCTCTGATCACGAAAGGACAGAAACCTGAGAGGAGTTTTCTGTTGAGGGCACAAATTAGCTCCTGAAGCTCTTGGAAACCTGATAGCTGATAATACAAACACAAAGAAAGGCACAGAGGTAATCAATCTGCACAATCTGGTTAGCAGTCAAAGGAAAGCCTTTAACAAATATCCAAAGGAAACTGCTCGAATCTACATATTTGTGCGTTCCTGCAGGAGAACTCCACCAAAAACCAAACTGTAGGGAATAACAGAGAAGCAGACCACACCTATAAAGTAAAATCAACTCCCAGTGGCATGTCAATGTATCAGCTTTAGCACTGCCTAGCTAAACAACAGGTGGAATTGCTTTACATTACACTAACATGACAAAAGTACCACTCCTGTGTCCCTCAAAACAAGATCATTGGCAGTTGGTGGATGTCACCCAAACCATGAAGGCCCTCTGACTCAGGAAAACACATTTTACTCTTAATCCTTCCCAATTCCCTGCCTGGGGAGCCACAGATATGTACGGCTAGACACGGGACAGATTGGGGGCAACAGAGGCGCTTTGAACTGGGAGAGAAGGGATTAAAAAGCATTAGTGAGCCAGCATCACGCTCTGTGTGTGGAGTAACAGCAAGTTCCCATCCTCACCCAAAGGCCTTGTTGAAAGTTCATCGTTGAAATTAAGATGGATAATATATTCTAAATTAATTATGTTGCCTCATATCTAAATAGATTATAAATACTGTTATTGACACAAGCTTATTCTTATTGCTTCATGAATAAATAGAGACGAATGAATAGAGTACATGCTAATCGGGGGCACACTTGACAGTTACATCATGACATCATTGTTTGCATTCTTTTACTGTTATTTGCAAATGGTGTGATCACATGCTGAAACTCAGATTCTTGTAAACATTTAGATGCAGACGAACACGTCAAACAGGAAAAGAGACTGATGTCATTTTTACTCTAGAGCGTCTGACAGCGAGACCTGTGTTTGACTCAGAGTTTAACTTTAGGTTGAAGATGAGACCAACACCTAAACCTACCATGCTGAAAAGATGTATGTAACAGAGTTTAGTCAATAACCTCACACTGGGAAAAGGCTATGACAAATTCTAATGAACTTAAGAGAAGCAAACGGGCTCTCTTCCTTTTTACTGCTCGTATAGAAAAGTGCTGATTCATTAAGTAAGACAACCAAGAAAAAAATGTGAAAAAAAAGAAAAAGGAATTGTTCCTTTCTCTTGACATGCATGTAATATTGAAACCGTTTCACAAAAATGTGCGAAGGAGCGTATGCAACAAATGGGTGAGGGTCATGGGTGGAGTGAGAGGCCGTGAGCCATTTCACAAGAGATTATCCCTAAACCACAGTACATGCAAATGGAGAAGACGGGTGTTTGTCATTTGACATATGGAGTAGTGCCCGGCCTGACAGAATTCATTACAGCCAATATGCTTGACAGACTTATCTGGATGATAACCCAAATCCTGGCTCTTGAACACTCCCCAAATATAGATGACAAACTAATCCAGGCATGGTTTTAATAATATGCCGGGGGTATTAGCCAAATCTATTATACTGAATGTTGAGAGCTGCTTTGTAGGAAACACACCAGCACTGAAACAGGGATCATGTTACCTCTGCTTCATTATAGATCAGGGCAACATAAACCTGTTACAGTTCATTAAAACATTTACACTCCAGTTTACAGGACCCAGTTTTAGAGACAATATACTGTTTATATATAAAATGTACCAACAGCACAATTAATATTAACTATTAATCTTTATATAAAAATTTCTCTTATAAGACTTATGAGTCAAGATAACTAAATTTGGCTTATTTCCACACTTTTAGACCTGCAACAATTAGGCTAGAAAGAAAATTAGTTGCCCATTATTTTGATAATCATTCATTTCAGTCATTTTTAAGCAAAAATGTCATCAAATGTTGGTTTCATCTTCATAAGCGTAAATATTCTCATTTTTGTAGTAAATGAAGAGTGTCTGGGCTTTGGACAATGGTTGCAGCACATAATCAATCAATTAGATATCAACTATAAAATTAATTTCCAACTGATTAATTGATTTGAGTAATTTTTTTAAGAAAAAAAATCAAAATGTTCTCTAGTCTCTCTTGTCTGCTATGACAGTAAACTGTCGACAATAAAAGACATGAGGACATCATCTTGGAACATGATGGATATTTTTCACCATTTTCTAACATTTGATAGACCAAACAACTAATTGATTAATCGAGATAATAATCAACAGATTAAATTTTTTGGTATTTCGCAAACTAAAGGATTAATTAATTAATCATGAAAATAATAATCATGTTAACCAATTATGAATGAATAAATAATTGTTAGTTGCAGTCATAATTTAAATTGTACAATAGTGCAATACTCTCTGTATGAAAATTCCTCTGGAGTCCAAATTACAAAATGTGGCTTATTTACACACTTTACTTGTATCAGTTTTGAGTTTCAAACAGATTTAGATCCCAATATACTTGAAACTTGATTGCAAAGTGACATCATCCAGATGGATTTCACTTCATTGAATTAAGCATGCTTCTTGCAGGAAGCTCTCTGCGATGCAACAGAAATCAATAATAAATCATTTACGTATATGGAGCTTTATATGGTTTTACACAGAACTTCACTCAGCATGCATTAACCAGTAGCAGCAAGATCATAACAAGGAAGTCAACAGAAACATAAGGCATCTCACCTGATCGGCCCCATAGGCAGCAGCAAACTCCATAAACTCCTCAATACGAACAAAGCCATCTCCATCTTGGTCAAGAGCATCGAATACAGCTTTTAGTGGGGAGACATCTTCCTGCCTCGTATTCACAGCTGAGACCACTGGCAGTGAGTCATCTACCACCATCTTAGAGAGGGAAATTGTCTCCACAGTTTGCTTACTAGTCCATTCAGCCTCAGGAGGAGGAGTGTGTAAGTCCTGAACTGAAAAATCAAAAGAAGCCACTTCATGACAATCTGAGCTTTCGAGCTGGTTAGTGTCTGTCAACCTTTCCTCTTCCCTCTGTTCAGTTGTCGGATCTGGAGCACGTCCATCCTGTGCCCCCTCCTGTGGTTTCAATTCCCAAGTTTCTTTGTCATGGACCTCATCAGCAGTTAAGCACTGATCCATAGCCATGGCCTCATTCCCCTGAGTTTTAACTTCAGAGCAAATCTTGTCTTCCATCAAATCCTTAGACTCATTTTCCACAGAGTAACTCTCACTTGTGAAATCACCCTGGGTGAAGGCATCTTCAGCCAGAGGCACCGTCAGTGGTGAAGGTTCCTCTGACAAACCCAGAGCAAATGAGTCATTCTCACCTTGTTGCTCTAAAGTCAGATTTCTGATTACAGTAGCTCCTGTATGTTCCACCTCCAACTCCTCTGTTGATAAATCTAATGGCGGTCCTGTGCAGATAACAGAGGGAGGACTTGCAGGGCACAGGCTCAGACAGCTGTCACAATCTGGAACCTCTAAGTCCAACAAAGGCACAGATCCTTCAAAACACTCCAGTGGCGTGCTGATGTGGTTATGCGGGAGGCCGTTCTCAGGTAAACCTTGTTGCAGGGTGGTGCTACAGGTTACAGGCAGATCAGTCACTTGATCAGGGAATAAACCTTTGTCTCCGGTTTCAGCTGACAAAGCCTCCCTGCTCTGTGAGGGAGGGAGATCTGCCTCCTCCTCTTGCGACAGGTCTACCAGCTCCTCACTGACACCCTGTGGGTTCAACTCACCTGAGGACTCTGGGGGGAGACAGAAGTGTTCATTTGAGAGGAGATCTACCAAGAAAAATGGATCCCCTGCGTCGGTCTCAGAAATCTTTGAAGGGGAGACCGGTGCACTGAGGCTTATGAGCTCATCTGAGCTCTTGAGAGGGTCCTCCTGCGTCAGACTAAGTTCCTCACAGGCTGACATTTTCCCAACCACATCAGCAAGCTTGGGAGAAAACAACCATGACAACGTGAAGTCACTTATTTCATCGGATGCCTCAGTTTTTTCTGTAAGGGACAATTCCTCTATATGAGCACTATGGGGAGAAGCTTGGGAAATACTGGACTGATCTCCCTCAAACTGCAAATCTCCACAAGAAAAATCAGAGATATTTAAGAGGTTGTCCACCTCTACTGGCTTGTCTAGGAAAATATTCTCTTCTTCACTTTGTTGGGATGTGTCATCCTGGTCACTGTTTCTGAAATCCAAACCTGTCTGGCCACTCTTGTTTGGACAGAGCACACCTCCATTGTCTGACTCCAGTGTGTGAAATCCAAGAGGAAATGGCTGTTCTGACTCCCACTGTGTGTGCCCCAAAGGGCCAGACAGGACTGTCGGTTCCATTTATATTGGCTGTTCCACTGTGCAAACTTGAGAAAGCTGGTGGCGACGGTCTTATCTCACTGCTGTCGTAAAGATCCACCTCTTCAACTTTGTTGCCATGTTTCTGAATGGCACTAGAGCTGCAATGATTAGTTTTTAAATGGATTAGTTGTGAGCCATTAAATTAATTGCCAACTATTTAGATAATCTATTAATCGTTTAGAGCCATTTCTCCAGTAAAAATATCCAAATTCTATTCTTCCAGCCTCTCAAATGTTAATAATTTCTGATTTCTTTACTCCTCTAGAACGGTAAACTGAATAACTGAGTTTGAGTTGTAAAAAAAACAAAACATTTGAGGACGTTATGTAGGGCTTTGGGAAACAGTGATCAACATTTTTCACTATTATCTGATATTTTAGGAACCAAACAACTGATCAGTTAATCAATAATGCTCTAAAGGCCACTATATTTCACCAATGAAAATTAATGCACTAAATTCCTACAAGCAATGTCTGCCTCTGACATTTAGAAATGCTGGCAAGTCTTATGATTTTCTGACTAACTTTGTCAGGCAGACTGGTAGGAAAGATAGGTAAGTTTAGAAACATGTATGTGCAGGAGATTAACAAACTGTATTTCCTGTCTTAACTTAAGTTAATCACCAACTAGTTAGATAATTGATTAGTGGTTTGAGTCCAAATTCTCTGACTTCAGTATCTCAAATGTGAATATTTTCTTTAGTCTTGAATTGAAATGTGCAGAATTCCTACAAACATTGTCTGCCAGTTAGAAATGCTGGCACGTTTATAGATTTTATGATAACAAACATAAGATAGGTAGGTTAAGAAACAATGTCAGTCAGGGAACAGATTAATAAACTGTACCTGTTTTAACGTCAGTAGTTGCCATCCATATGTTACCTAAATTTGAAATTCATAATAAAGTCTTCTCCTTACAGAGTATCGTGCTGATTTAAACGTGTTTTGACTCACTATGTCCCTTTCTATCATGCCAGGTCCTCTCCAAATGTTTCAGCCTCAGCACATCCACCGTCAACATGCTTCACTTCGGAAAATCACCGAAATAACTGACAAAAACGTCCGACAGTATCGCTGCATATGAGCCAATTTGAAACAACACGAATCAACGCATTAACGTTAAGTCCCCGGTGTTTGTCAACATTAGCTTTCTTAGCCGATTATCTAACATTATCCATCGCAAGCTAATTTGCAGAGCAGCCGACGGAGCGGCGAAGAAACGATGATGTGACAACCGTTAAGTTCCTCAAAGCTAAATTAACGTCGAGCTAAAATGTTAAATGTCTCATTACAGGGCGTTATGCTAAATATAACATGGACTGTTAAAGCTTCCAGTGAATTTATGCTAGCAAATGACGCTAACTCCTCCTTCGAGCATCCCACTTCTCCCCTGCCATTGGCCAGGGAAGCTGCTAACTGACTAGCTAGCGAAATTAGCCTATTAGCTAGCCAACACGCCAAACAGCCCAGCTTCCACCTCTCTTAATTAAGTCACACCAGATCGTAGCTCCAATATTTAGCAGTTTACGAGGTGACGACAGAAATAGTCCAAGATTATGTCTTCATTTCGATGGCGTTTTCCAGCGGCAATCCACCTGTGTCAGTCACAAGACAGGGCCAGACGAGTGACGAGACGAAACCGTCCTTTCCTCTTCAAATTCCTCCACTATTCTGGTCTCAAAACACACATCTGTCACAGCGGCCCTCGTCGGAACCCGTACTGAAACGAAAAGGGCCATACAAGAGGCGAAAAAGCTCCATCATTTGGCAGTCGGTCCACCGATGTTGATCACAGACACCGAAAGCTCTCGCATCAGCATCAGCAGTGTCCCATCCTCCGCCTCCTCCTCCTCCTCCTCCTCCAGCCGCATACACACCACTGACGTTTTCACGCAAGCGTACAAAATACCCCGCAGTATCATTGGCTTTATGGCAGCTGTATCAAGTGAGGCCTTATGGCTTGTGTTTGTGCACAAAACCTATTACTAAAATGAAAAACATTACCAGCCAACATTTTTATATGAGCCTCACATAGGTTATTAGAATGGGCATCTTATCTGGGGCCCTCTAGGGAAACCTAAGTATGTCCCACCACTGGTGAACCCAGATGACCTCCCTGTGCGAGTCCTACTTGGGCACTATAAGAGCCCATTATGGAGCCCGTGAGCAATTCCGTATAGGCCAATTTTCAGCCCATTTACTACTCAGTTGTGCCCCACATACAAATGCTTGCTAGGGTTGTCTGGGCACTCATATGTCCAGGGTTTACAGCATTTTAAGGAAGTACCCCTTCACACAGAGATCAGTTAGAGGAGGTCACTGCTGCACCATGGGTGTGTAATGTACCCAGTCAAGTTTCTGCATTTATTTATCCAAAAACAAGCAAGTAAACAAAGAGACCATGTTTCATACATGTCTCTCCTGCTTTGGTACAAACAAAAACAAACAAAAAACAAACTGCATGCTGGTCCTATCCCTGCCTTCCTGATCAATTATGCTGATCTAAATATGCTAAACAAGACAATAAGTAAACAAAACTTACTAACAAAAGACAATATTATGAAAACCCAATGTAACCAGAGCAAACTTCTAGAATAATCAAATAATACTACTTACTATTACTAAAATGATAACAAAATATTAATAACAAACAAATCACCTACAGATGCTTTATTCCTCATCCTGTTAACATATGTGACAACAACTACAGACAAAAATTAAACAACCATTATAGCAAGAATAAAAAAAGAAGGAAATCTGCCTGTCTTCTTATAAGTGACTGACAGAGAGCGCTCACCCCCTCATATTATGTGATTCTTTAAATCATGGCAAACATAAACTCAATCAATAAGTAGTTTCATCTATTAAAACTGCATTGTCAGAACTGGGTGCTTTTGAATGGGGTCCTCCACGACAGCAATACACTCTTTTTTTTGAAAAGCACCAATAAAAACATTAACAGAAAGCAATGATATGAAGTCATTAGGAACAAATTGATAACCGAGTGGCAAATTGGAATGATTAAATAAAGCCCCTCTGAGATATAACAAGAAGTACACCCCTGGGGTCTGCAAGAACCCCAGTCAGTAGGATTGAGTTTAAACTGACAGGGATGCAGGTTTCTTACTCAATGACACTTCAGTAGGGTAAATGCTTGAGAAGGTTTCCCCAGTTTTAAGATTCTCTGTGTAATAATTAATGATTAAGTTAATATTAAATGACATAAACTGTGGTACGGTGGAGATGTTTTATTTTGAGGTAGCAGTGCTTGTAAAATGTTTGCAATTATAATGTTTTGGCGCCCCCATCTGACTTACAGTGGTATAAATCTTCTTCAGGTCCACAATTACTCTCATTTCACTCATCTAATCTCAACTTTTTCTCAGCCAGGAACCCCTTACAAGATACATGTATGTCCCTTGGAATAATTTGAAGTAGCCACTTTTTAGGTGTCTAATTAGTTCTGTTAAAGAAAAACACAGGCAAAATTACAGGTGTATTAGAAAGATATTAGCCATGAATTAAAAATATTTGCACCAAGCCAACCAAATACTCAGGAGAGTGATTCCCTCTTGGTGCAAACATAAAATAAAATAATTTGGTTATTTTAAATAATATACTATATATATAATTAACTAATATAAAATATAAAACAGGCCAAAGAACAATAAAACACCTATCCTGGGACTTGAAATATGATAGGTCTATAAAATTGTTAATGAAAAGGAAATTGTTTGTTTAAACAAATGAATCAGAAAACTTTTCACAGACCTCTATTTGAGAACCACTCATCTAATGCAGTGGACCCTGACCTTGGTGGACTGCGACCCCTCAGAGTAAACTTTAACCAACTACGGCCCCCTGACCTTAGTGTGGACAAGTGGCCTTTTCATTTACAGGATTTTAAGGGGCCTGAAGAATCCAAAGTACCCAGTATTTTGTGTAACAGTTACGTTTTATTTTGTGTCTTTTTTGTAGTTTGGAAAAAAATGACTGGCAATAACAAACATCAGTCACTATTTAATGTAATTACAAAGTTTTAGCAATAAATGAGGCACTGAAAAATCACATTACATGACATATGATAAACATGACTGTACATGAAATGCATGGTGTACACAGCACTGTAATGGGTGAAAAATCCCTGCATTGTTATATAATTTGTAAAAACATCATACAGTAAGTATACTGTAGTATGTTAGTGTTCAACTCCTCCAGCCACTTAGCAATACACTTTTTAGGCAACAGTAGGTGAGATGAACCGCAAATACTGTATATGTAATACATCAGTATTCCAGATGGACCCTACATTACTCTTATTTTCAGCATTTACTTGTCTCTTTTCTTTTCAGACGACCAATAACCTGAAAGAAAATAAGAGGGACAAGTGCATTAATATGGTTACACTGTAAAACAGAGGTAACACAATGCACAGCACACAATCTCAGACATACTGTCCCTCCACATGGCCTTCAAGCTGCACCTCCTCCTACACACCTGGGTCAGGAGGAGGACAGAAGAGCCCCTGTTCAGAGTTTAGCGGATTTAGAGGAGGCTATACCCAACAGCATGGAGATGTCGTTGGCTGAGGTCAGCCAGGCCCCGCCGTCAGCCACCAGGATGGCTCCAGTCACATAGGAGGAGGCCCGGCTGGCCAAGAAAAGAGCACAGTGGGCCATCTCTGTCTTGTTTCCTGCTCGCTGCAAAGGAATGGACTGGAACGCACCAGCAGCCTCCCCTCTGGGACCGCCTGAGGGATTACAAGAAGAAAAGAAAAAAAAAATCCACACTGTTATACTATATATCCATGGTTTCCAACAGTTTTTGTCTTTGTCAGATTTTGTCATACACTCAGATGAACTCCGCTGCACATGTGCTTTTAACAGAGGTGCCTCCAGGGGCACCATTCATCAGGGTTGTGTATTAAATTGTTGCTTACTTTAACAGATCAATCCACAGCTTATAATAAAGGATTACTTGTTAAATACTTAACTCATCAATTACCCACGTTGTCAATAATGTGTTAAATCTTTACCCAGTCTGCGGAAGCCCTCTGTGCCAGAAACAGGACCTGGAGCCACAGTATTGACTCTCACCCCACTGGGCCCCCACTCCACAGCCAGGTGCTTGGTCATAGCATCTGGGGACAGGAGGGGCAACATTCAGATTCTCATTTTAACGTCATTACATAGCAGTAAAGGAGGCTCTTACCATTTGCAGCCTTTGCAGAGCCAGCATGCACCTGGAGGGCCTGTCCTCTGTATCCAAGAGTTGCAGAGATATTAACTATGTTTCCACCATGATTCTGCACACAAAAATGATGGGAGACTCAAAATCAATGCAATGAGTACATAATCAAATCAGCTTCAGAGAGAAGAGGCAGCAGGTTAAAACCAATTTAAAGATGAGAGGGCATTCAGTCATCTGTGATGTTTACTGCCCTCTTTTGGTGAACAGAGTGAATTACAAAGAGTGAATACCATTAAAAGTTATTGATCAGTAACCCACTAATGTCCCTGCAGATACAGTATTACCAGGACATCATAAACAACTTACTTATAGCTCTTTAACTTGAAACTGAGAAACACTGTGTAAAACAGACAGATGATGTACGGTACCTGGAACCACTTCTCATAAACCACCTTGCTGGTGTTGAATGTACCCATAGTGTCGATCTCCATTACTGTCTTGAAGGCGTTGAAGGACAGCGCTGAAGCTGGGCAGAGGAAGTTTCCAGCGGCGTCTGTCAAAAAAACAGAAATGTGACTTTAAAGTCCTCCCTCTGCTCAAGTGTATTTTGCTATTTGTTACTTCACTTAGATGTCTGACCTTCAACGGTGCAGACTAATGCATGTGCAGGGACTGTTTTTATCTGCCGAAAAGGCAAAGTTTCTCTGAACTCAGCTTAAATCTATGTTAGTTAGTCTGGCTCTGGTACACAAAAACTGAGCACTGACTTTTTCAGTAAAGCAGGAGACATTTGTGTACAGTAGTTAATATTTTAAAATGAATATTTGATAGGACACAACCAATTTTTGGGTCCAATGGCAATACCAATATTAGAGAGTAAAAAAGTCAAATATTGATAAATCCTCCTATATTTTTTAATTATACAAATAAAATCCAAAATGACAGCAGGACACAGAAAGAAAGGGGGGAGGGGGTTGTAAAAGCCTCATTACACCTAAGGTGATGCAACAGTTTGTAGAAAGGTGCAGAGATACCTGCATCAGAAAAGTTGCTGATTAAACCAAAACCTTCCACACTTGACCTTTGTTTAAAGTACAGACGCTGCGAGACGCATTTGCACTTATGTTGGCAGGACGCACTGTGCAGTGATGAAGACTATGAGCAGCACAGCTCCCACCACAAACTCAATCATCAGCTCAAAAACACATTTTTAGGCGAGGTCACGCACTGTTAATGAGGATGTCTATGCGGCCCAGCTCCTTCAGTGTCTCCTCCACAGCAGCTGCGATGCTCTCAGGCTGCCTCACATCAATACACAGAGGGAGGCAGCGGCGTCCTGACACAGCAGACAGCTTTTTAGCAGCCTAAAGAGACACACACTCACATTAGATGAGGTCACTATATTAACATTTAGTTATGGTGGATGGGCGGAGGATATATAATTTAGGATTGTGGAAATAACGTAACAGGAATAACCTCTTTGAGCTTGTCCAAGTTCCTGCTCGCAATCACTGTGTCACAGCCGTGCCTGAGAGAAAATAAATAAACACAACAATGTGTAAAGAGAAAGAGACAATACTATAGAGTGCATGCTGTATTGTGTAGATTAGAGGACGAATATGTAATGCTTGAAAGAAAAAAAAGAATAATAGGGAAACAGGCAGGACAGAAGGTGAGGGACAGGAGACAGGGAATACAAGTCGTAAAAGGCCACAAACACACAAAATTAGAAGCAGACTGTGATATCCATTTTGATAAAAGATGAACTATTTCTGCCACATGAGTAAATTATTGAACTATTTCAACTTTGTCACACAAGAAAGTCTGATAACACAACCAGAGGGTTTAAAGTGCACCCACATATTATCTCACTCACACATTTTACTGTTATAGAGTAAGAGTAAAGACATAATGCTGACAGAGCACTGATTCAACATGTTACAGTGAAATACGACTGAATACTATTATTCCTGGCAGATCTGGGCTTGTTATGGTAAAACAGTGAGGTAATACTCTTACCTCATGAAGATTTCAGCTATCCTGAGACCAATTCCAGATCCACCGCCGGTGATAAAAGCCACCTGATCTCTGAAAGACAAAATGAAAACCCTCAAAGGTCACTTCATGTAATTTTTACGGTGATAAGCACGTCACACCAGGCAATGGGGAAATTTACATTTAAAAGCATATGTTCTCATGCTTACTTTAGTAAATCCGGACTGTAGATGTGTGTGTACGATGTAAGGCAGTCATCTGTGCCGACATCTTCAGGCAGCAGCTCTCCTTTTCTTTGTGGCTCTGCCATGCTGATAAATAACACCTGTCAAATAGATGCAATCACACAGGCATTATAATAATTGTAGTGCAATAAATGAGTAGTCTGTAAATGCAGGAGTTACATAAAATAACAGAAACTCCTCACAGTTCTATATCCCTGACAGCGGTTTGGTCAAGTTAATAATGTTTTTTTTTTTTTATCAGGACTGTCAGATATTTAAATTCAACTAAAAGCAGGTGCTGGTAAGACTCAACTTATTCCAGTTTTTACTCTGTTATTTTGAGGCATTTGTGTGCTAATGCTGTGACTATTTTACTGACTTAAAGGAACAGTTCAACCCATAATCAAAAGTACCTGTAGTGCTCGTTATCATCTAGACAGAGTTATGGAGATATTGGCCGTCATGAATAAAATGGAACAAGATGTCACTCAGCTTGCAGAGCTCAAAATCCCAAAAACTACATTTGAAAAGCTCAACAGCAATGTCTCTTTCCAGAAATCATAACCCGGTTATCTCAAGATAATTCACAGACCTTGTTGTGAGCAGTTTCATATCGGAACCAGTTTCTTTCTACTAGGGTTACTGGATTTTTGGGACCGATGCTGACAACAATATTAGGGAGTGAAATAATTGCGATATCAATCTATTGGCCAATTTCTTTATATAGAATATAATATAAGAATGGCTCAATACCACTTTTAAAATAAATAAATACAAAATGCTGCCAAAAAAAACAAAAACAAATAAAAAACAATGTGCATTAAGTTTTCCTGTAGAGCATATCAGACAACATATATGAAAATACTAGAGCTGTGATAGGTCCAGTATCAGGCCGATAATATTGGTCCACCTATAAATTGGTCAATCTCAACTTTCTATGGAAGAAAGAAAGCAGTTCCTACATAAAACGTTTTGTTTTGTTTTTTTTCTCAGCTGATCTTCAAAATTTGTGAGCTCAGACCAAAACAATCCAGATGGATAAATAGCACTTCTGGTAGGAATATGTACTTTTAATTTTGGGCTGCACTGTCCCTTTAACCTGTACCACATTAGGAAACTTAAAGTAAGTCACAGTTGCACTGCTCAGTTGCCCAGAAGTCCCGTAAAACAGCTAACAGTTCTGCTCAAACACCTTTAATCTGTGACCAAACAGAAGAACAATAAACTGCCAAGAGTGAAGTAGATCCTCACTAACAACCAGCTGAGACTTAATTCAGATATTTGCTTCACAACTCTGCATCTCAAGGCTTTGAAAACTTCGTTGAATCAACTGACACTCAGTATGGGCCTCAACAAAGCCGTCTGCCATACTGTAGCCACTGTAAGGTGTTTCTGTTATTTTGTCAACCCCTTTAAACATATTTAAAGTTTTTAAAACAAGCAGTGTCTCAACATAAAGTTACCTGTCAGGACTGTGCAGTGAGGCTCGGTTTTCTGTCGTATTACCTGATGAAATGAGACAAGTTTGTCAGCTTTGCAGCGTTTAAAGAAGGAAACTCCACTGAGGTGAAACGCGACCTGAACTCGAAGATACTATCTCAGTCTGACGACGCTCATTAACACTTATCCTTCAGCCATTAGCTGCTTTTCTCGCGACGAACTATCTGTACCTTGGACGTTTACTTTTTCGCCATCCTTGAGCGATGCATTATGGGCAATGAAGTCCAGCCGGGGTGTGTTCAAGAACACAAATAACTGACTGTCCAAAACATTGACATGTATTATTATTATTATTATTATTATTATTATTATTATTATTTATTTATTTATTTATTTATTTATTTATTTATTTATTTATTTACAATCACTGGTCCAAACCTATTCTCGTTTGTTTAAAATGTAAAATGTAAATTTATTGTATGTATAAAATTTTTAAAAATCAATTATGTGATAATAGGAGGAGTATAGTTTTTTATTTTTATTTCTTTTTTAATTTGTCCTTTTAAGTTAGTTTCCAGAGTGAGTTCGCTCATTTCAGTTGAGCTTTTATTTTTCAAAAATGCTTAGTTTCAATTTAGTTTCTATATTATAGTTTCTGTCGGCTATTTTAGTTTACAGTGCAGTTACAGTAGTAGTAGTAGTAGTAGTAGTAGTAGTAGCAGTAGTAGTAGTAGTAGTAGAAGAAGTAATAGTTGTAGTGGTGGTATATGGTGGTATTTATCAGTATTTATCAGATTTCAGAAGTCCCAAAAAGGTGTTTTAAAACAAACACAACACTTCATGTCAGTTTAGTTTTAAGAACACAATATTGTTTCAGTTTGTGTTCTTTTTCCAATATTCAGCGTTTTTTTGGGAAAAAAAAAAATTCACATCTAGTTTTAGTTTTTAGTTTAATTTTAGTTAACTAACCTAAATAACCTTGGTCAGGACTGATTTGATTCATGCCAGAAAGAATGGATATATCAGACACCATTATGCTCTAGAGGCTGTACAGTCTGTAGAGCAAAAGAAAATCCTGTGATTGTGTTGCTCATCTACAATAACCATCATCTTCTAGGATGGCACCAGGGAGGGTCTCGACTAGTAAACCAACACTGACATGAACGATCCAGGGTTTACAGTTTCAGGGCCGATGCTGATCAGTGTGCATTAGTGCAGAGAGAGGTCCTTATTGATCTGTACTCTGGGATTTGCTGTTGGAAAAAGCCTTATGCAATGGATCCCTCAAATACTTTTGGGATGGATATTCTTCTTTGCACTGAGAAGATCAGAAACGTAAGATGAGTGCTTTTGTAACTTGATTTGTTTTTGAAGTGGCATGAGTAAACAAGGGCAGTAGGAGAAGTGCTCAGACTTGATAAATGGTAATAGATGCTTATAGTTCTTATTCCACAGATGATTTTTACCAGGGTGTGTTTACTTCAAATGACCTTCAAGTGTTTTTGAATCATTTAACACTTCTGCTTACATCACTGTTTCATGTTTTGAATGTGTTTTTTCTACTTCCTTATTATTAGGGGCATAGGACCAGGTGGAAACAGGAGACTGGATACAGAGGGCCCTCTTCTGAGAAGGGCCTACATGCCTATATACAGGGACCACAATTTTATGCTACTCTCCTGCTATTAGTTTTCATTAATCTAGTACAACATAGGATGCAAATCATCTCAGCTCATTATGAAAATTCATTTGCATTGTCTGATTTCAGTTGTCAGTGTTATAATATCGATGTAACCTAGGGCCGGTTATAAGTCCTTGCTGGTTTGCAGAAAGGGTCAGCGATTTTGAAATAAATATCTAATTGCGACTATTTTGACTGATATTGCAATTGCAATATGATTTGTAATATAGGAGAGAATTATTCTCATTTTCATTGAAAAACATTAAAATGATGATTGTGTGATTTTTGCACTCATCTGTACCAAACAAAGATGTTTTCTTAAGTCTGTAGAATATGATGTATAGGCCAGGACATCTCTGCAGCACAACTGTAACTAATTTAAAATACATGTACCTCCTGCAATTTGAACAATGATGTAGGCCATATTGCGATTTTGATGATAATTTGTTCAGCCATACTTTGCAGTGCATTGCAGTCCAGTGCAATCTGCATCGAGCGACCATGCATTCATTACCGAAGCAATGTCCTGATCTGCACAATAAATATAAAAACATGTCAAACTGCTAGTCCGTATTTTGATGCTAGTTGGCAGCCAGATGGCGCTACTTACCATCATTGTCTGCTAGAAACCATGATAAAACCATGTGCAATACTCTAAATATGAACCTACAGTAAAGCTGCATAATATTACCTCCCTCTGTAAACACACACTGTATATGGTTCAGATTACAGAGACTTGATTCACTCCTCTTATGTGTGTCTGTAAGAAATATAGCATGGGAAATACTGCCATACTGGAACTGGTAACTAAATTGTAGACAAACAATTAGTGAGATTTTGATTTTCAGATGAAAAAAGTTCAAATGTTCCCATTATATATTTTTTTTATTTCTTTGAACATGAAATGTTTCTCCAGGCTCCCAGCTCCTGTATACATCTCAATAAAGTTCTGTCTGTCTTTCAGCTTCATATAATTTTTCCATTATGTTTGAATTAACACAAATAACTTAAAGCTAGACTATGTAACTTTTTTACTAGTAAATGCTTAAATCAAGGCCACCAGACTGCTTTGTTAAAAGCACTGATTTCACCTTGCAGAACACAGGAGTTGCTGGTCTACTGCTGCCTCAACCTGAAACACAGCAGTACGACATTATCCTTTTATAACAGCATATGAGCCTTCAGAAAGCTCTACACGATATGATAGAAAGTCATAAATGAATTCTTTCCTATTTCAGAATTACCTGAATTACCTTTCCTGTCATATTGTTAAACACTACGGCATGATAATGTTAGCTAGGAAGTAGCTGAATGCTAACGTTAGCTGTTGTCTCACAGTAACTAATGGTTTATCACATATGTTGTTTTAGATTGAAATATGGTCCATTCATGTCCCTCCAGATTTTCTTTATCCATTGTCTTTTCAGTTGTTTATCAATCAGAAGTCGTGAAATGATAATGATTTGTCAGATTTTTTATATTTATATGACCTGAAACACAGCAGTACAACATTATCCTGTTGATAACTGAGTGGGATGTCAGAGGAAAATGGCCGTAATGTGAACATGGTGAATTGCTTCTTTCATGAGTTACACAGTCCAGTTTTAAAAAACAGAGTCCATTGTTAAAGGCTGCTTGTTACATATGTTTAAAGAAAATATCCTGATGCAGGATCATAAAGGCGTGTACAAAAGACCACCATTATACAGACAAAGAGAATCTCAGACTCAGACAGTTAATTGTTCCAATGAGTCTGGCACAGCTCGAGTCATAAAGGTCCATTATCCTCTCCAGTGCAGACCTACAGCCCCACAGCACTGACAGCTGGTCCTGGGCTCTGTCCGTGTGTCTGCGCTGCGTCTGTCTGCGCCGCTCTGCTCTGGCCCTCTGCTGCTGACTTGGCGGGCCGTCCCTCCTCCTCCAGACCCACCAGCCTGCTGCTGACCTCCCACAGCCTGCAAGCTGCCTCCTCGTCCAGAGCCTGGGGGGCTGGCTCCTTTTCTGTCATCACATCATAGTACCTCCCTGTCACCCCCTCCATCTCCTCGGACACAGCCAGGTAGACGCTGGGCTGGGCCCCCAGCTCTGGGCTCTTCACCAACATGGAGAAGAAGGGACCTGCAGGGGGTGGTGGTGGAGAGCACAGGTTTGCTGATTTAAACTCAGCCAGGATACCAGCGTTTTAACTATCATTTAGAGCAGATCAGAATACAAGTATGTCATCAAATTAATTAGTAATGTCAAGTACCAAACCAAACACTAATTAGATTCATGTTGTCATCAGTGGACTATGACTAAAGGAAACACGTACATGAGTGTGCATCAATTACATTTGTTCATATCTGAATCTGGCAAGCGTTGCAGAATTTTATTATCTTCTTCATTGAGTGTAAATGATCTCAATAACAAATAACACTGTTCCCCCTACAGCGGAGGATTTTTATTACCCCTGAGCGCAGGTAATTAAAAAAATACTCATTGTGGAATAAATACAATACAATCACTGATTCCCAGAATGAGAAGCTGTATCAGCACCAACTATGGCAGCACTGGTTTACTTTGAATCAGTGGTTTTATTTGAACTGCAATGTATGACATATGTATAGTTAAAACCTCTAAAAGTGATTACCTCTGTGTTTCTTTTTCTTTATTTCTCATGCAGACTACGATTTAATTGACCTTTGTATATTTATCACAAGACTATAATGTAATGAAACAGCTTCACTATTTACTGACTTATACACTGTTTCAAAATACAGTACAGCCGTTTCTAAATCTTCTTAAATTACTGTACTAATTAAACAACTCTGTATAATTCAAACTGACAACGGTATAATACAGCCCAGTTCAGTATAATAATATATAGCTTACAGTAGTTTTGCTGCTGTGGTTGGCTGATTTTTGTCAGTTTGTCATAAGCTTCAAGGAGACTTTTCTTTTCACTGAGAGAAAATGACTTTCTTTTGTGTCTGTCCCCATCATCATGTGCACTCAGCAGCAGCCTCATCCGTCGTCATGTTGGAAGGGACCAAAATTGAACACTGTAACTGATTACTACAGGTGGACTATTTAAACAGCATTTATATAGGAATATTCTATCCCAAGTTTTTAGATCCATATAAATGTTTGATCACTATAGCTATGATCAGGATGAGTGGTTTCCACTAATTTTTGTTTATATTAAGGTGTAGTTGGGGTGATGCAGAACATTATAGTTGTGGAGGGAAAACTGTGACTGTGGTGATTTTTGTTTTAACATCAGTATTATTTTTAGCTACATATACAAATGACTTCATACATGTAGATTTTACATACCAAATGAGCTTATCATGAGCTTTAAAATTACAGTATGTTGTCATGGATTAAACTATCAACAGTATGTGATTTAAAACAAAACGAGCACCACCTTCTTATTCATTGTCTATCATTAATGATAATCCAACACTAAAATATGTAACTTAATACAGCATTCTTGTTCTGTAGTCACATGAAACGACCAGTTATGCCGTCAAAATAAAGTTTCCAGTGACGGTCACAGTTTGGTTGGGTTTAGGAAGGAAAGATTATACTTTGGGTTAAAATATCTACAAAACCTGACTATTTGTCTCATATAGGAATTGAACATGAAAGTGTGTTATACCCAAACATTCACCCCATCTTCCTCCCAGTGTGGACTTTCTTGCTCTCTATATTACATTTGTCCTTTGTTCCCATCACTATCGCCCCCTGCTGGAGTTGCACTTTCATACACGCATGAACATGCCTGACGATATACTGACAGGGTGGATCAGTGGGTCTCTTACATGCTTTGCCAGGAGACTGGACTGAACAGCCACAGGAGCCATTTTTCTTCACTATGTATTTTACTTTTGATACTTTAAACACATTTTGCAAAAAATACTTGTGCTACTCAAATACCATTTTCAAAGTGTTTAATAGTGTTTAATGGAGTATTTTCAGTGTAGTATTGCTACTTTTAATCACAATCCCAAATACCTGGAATATATCGCCAAGTACTGTTTTTAATTGAGTTTATGTCAAAAAGGATCTGCAAATGATCACATTCTGTTTTATTTATGTTTTACCCAACGTCCCAACTTCTTTAAAAGTTGTGGTTTTAAGCAAAGAATGAGAATACTTCCTCCAACACTGCCCAAAGATCAAGAGGATAAATCGAACAGCAGAAAGTCAGAAAGCTAAAATGACTGTTTTGTGTTTTTCAGCTGTAATAACAAAGTTGACATTTTGTGGAAACTTTCATATGCTTATTTATACAGAGCAAATACATAAGAATAGAAATTTCACTTCGCAGCTCATCAGATTTTATTCAGTCTAAGCAAATTATTGCAAATGCATTACGTAAGCATTTATTGATTTCTCTAATTTCAGAGTCCAATAAGGGAGCAGGATACTCACTAAGCACAGAGCTTGAAAACTGTGATTGGTGCAGACCCGTGTGCCTCCCGAGCTCCGTGGCAACAACGCCTGGGTGAACAGCATTCACTGTGACTCCTGTGCCTGTTACACACACACATGAATACGAACATGCACACACACACACACACACATATACACACGAAGCATTGTTTAAAAATATATATCCAATGGCCAATTACGAACGAGAACATAGGCTGTACTCCCTCCCACACATGCCCACATATGCAGCAGCCAGTAGACTTGCCTTGTAATCGCTTGGCGAGCTCTCTGGTGAACAGAACGTTGGCAAGCTTGCTCTGACAGTACGCCTGCTTGGTATCAAACTTCTTCTTCTCCCAGTTCAAGTCCTCGAAGTCGATCTTTCCAACGATGTGGGCGAGTGAGGCCAGGTTGATCACTCTGCTGGGGGCGGACTCTTTCAACTTATCCAGCAGAAGATTTGTCAACAAGAAGTGGCCTGGAGGAAGACAGAAACTATGGGGAGTCAGGTAACGATGGAGCAAAGGAGAGTTTATTAGAATGTAAAGATTATTTAAAAAGATTTTCTTAATATATTAACAGACTTTGAATTTACCTAAGTGGTTAACTCCAAACTGCATGTCGAAGCCGTCTTCTGTCTTCCATGCTGGACATCTCATGACCCCTGCATTGTTTATCAGCACGTCCACATGCTGCTCCTCTACAAGACAATAAAAAATAATACTTAAGAAACCGTTACTGAGTGTGTTTTATTTCTATATATTTATATCACTTATTCTTGAGAATTGTGACAGAACTGTATTTTGAGGGGGTTTTGATTTTTGCTCTTCAATTATACAGACAAATATATATTTTAAAAGGTCAAACTCTTGGCCAATAAACCTTGTAAGAGGTCAACTTCCTACTGATTTTTATCTTTTTATTAATAGTATTTTTTGCGGCTGAGGACTTGGTTTCTGTCAACTCTGTCATACATACAAAAAGTCATAGTATTATAATATAAAACATGAAGGATATGTTAAATGTTTTTTGTTGCATTAAATACAAGATTATTTAATTATCTGTATAATCAGAAAGTTTGATTAATTTTTATTCACAAAATAAATACCATTATAATGTTACCTACCTACAACTTCTGGTGGTAATATAATTTGTCTTTATGATAAACAGTATATAATATTATTTATAACACAAGAACACACATTAAGTGTACCACGATTTTCTTTTGTTGTTGTTCTATCTGTCTATCTATGATTGAAAAAAGTACTAATTTCACACACATTCATTAATTAAAGAGAGCTGAGAGTTATGTCACCTCTGTCAGCAAAGATGTCAAGTTCATAAGATGGAAAATCTGACAAAGTTGACATGCTTTGGAGTTGACAAAATGTTACATTTTTGCATTTCACAGCATGGTCATAGTGTGTAGCAATTTTATTTTTAAAAAGTTGCTAAGAATTCTCTTAATGCTAATCAAAATACACATGTTTAAACCATACTTCTTGTCTTATGGGATATGGAGTTGACATGCTATGGTTGAGACACATCTGATAGTAATACTATTTAATGAATTTGTCAAAAAAAAAAAAAAAAAGTTTACCAGTGTTTGAGCAGTATTCCACTTTTTTGAAACAACGATGATTATGATAGCACATTTGTACAACCATGCTATCAGTAAGTATTGTTAGTTTAAGATTTTGAAGTCTTTTAAAACATTTTTAAAACATTCTGAAGTTGTGAATTTTTGTCTGGCTTGAGGGTGTTTTCTGGCACTGAGCAAGTTTAGAAATTTGAAAAATTAAAGCAAACCAAAACATTTTATAAAGTACATATATTTCATATACAAAACCTTGTCCCAGTGTTGATAAACTGCCTCACCTTGTTTGATTTTCTCTGCAAACTCTCGGATAGACTTCATGGAGGCCAGGTCGAGTTGACACGCGTACACGTTAGGATTCAGGGTCTTCCCTCGTATTTCCTTTGCAGCTGCCTCGCACTTCTCCATGTCCCGACATCCCATAATGACCCGCCCCCCTGGTGATGTGGGAACAGGAAAAGGAGTGACTCATTGAGAGCAAAATAACTGCTGAGGATTTTATACACTGTATCTCTTTGCAGCAAATCAGAGTGACATCATATTTCCTCCACACCTCTCTTGGCCAGTTCTTGGGCCGTCTCTTTCCCAATGCCTGTGTTGGCTCCTGTTATAACCACCGTCTTCCCTTTAATGGTTGCCTTACTGGGACACCGGCCACCAGTCACATGGTTCCTAGGGGAAGAATTCATTCAAAGTTCAGTACATTTGCAATTGTAACACCTTATCATAGATTTCTCTAAATTTAATGCCAAAAAATTCTCAGATCTGTCTCTCTTGCTCGGCTCCAACGGGACTTTTTCCACCTTGTTTACCTTGTACCACAAACATTTGTAATTTTTCATAACTGTGCACATTATGTAACAGCTCTCAAAACTCACTTCATCAATGAATCAGCCTGTTTTAGGTTTACATCACTCATATCCTTATATCTTACAGAGCACTCTTCTACTCAAGGCTAAAGTAATGGAAATATGCAGCAGAAAATCACAATAACAGATATAAAAAGACCCTGCTCAAGAGTTTTCAATTATTCTGGCTGAACAGACCTCTTTTCAGGTTGAAGTTAGGCATAGCTGCATTTGTAAATGTCACCAAACACCAAACTGTGAACACAGTCACCACACTAATTCTTATCAGTAATATGAGTGAAAACACCAGTGTGGTTTTGACTATGGTTGCGTAGGGGCTTTAAAGTGGCTTCTGCTTAATTGGCAAGTCACGCAAAGGGTCCCTGTGTGACAAAATCTAGTTTAAGACATTAATTATTTCAGTTTTATGATTATATCTTGCCCAAATTGCATGGATGGAATATGAGACAACAAGCCCCTGGGCACAGACACGCAAAAGGACTCTCAGATTGAAACAGAGTGTTTCTTTTTGTAGTTGTTTTGTGTCTCCTTGTGGTAGTTTTGTCCCACTTTATAGTACTTTTGTGTCTCTTTTTGGTAGTTTTACAACTTGTTGTAGTCATAGGATTGACTTTCACAAAGACATGTTAACAGTCATTTCAAATAAGCACGCTGGGCACAGGCCCAGGGGCCCAAAGTGTCATGGGGCCCTTTGCCAGGTAGACTTGTTCAGTAATCCATCGATGAAAAATGGTGCAAATTTATGTGTTTAATTCTAACAAAGCAAATTTGAGAAGATAGAAGATTCCAGGACAGGAATGCTGTACAAACTGCAAAAAAGTTTAGGTGTGGGGGTTAACAGGGGCCGTATAGTTCAGTTTTGCCCAAGGGACCACCTCACAAGTTAATCTGAACATTTGTCTACTGTAGGCTGGAGCAAACACTGGCTTTCAAAAGTTTAAAGATTTGCAGCCACCATAGTTTCTCCTACATGTTTGGAAGGGGAGGGTTAGGCCAGCAGTGTTCAGTTGGCTGCAGTCTACTTGTACAAGCTTAGCTAAATGCCACTAAATTCTACACACCGGTCCTTTAAAGTGAAATGTCAATCACAGGTTAATGTAAATCACTGTTACTCTGTTCTGTCTCAAAATAAAACAACACATTAAAAAAAAAAGCAAAGACCTCCCTTAAGTTCACACTAGCCTTATTAATCGTGAACTGGTGAACAGAGTGGTGGTCATTTACTGTACAGAATCTGAACCAACATCTCTCTGACAGTCTCAGCCTCAATTTAGGCTAAAGAGCTGTAGTATGACAGGGCTGTTTTATGTCCTATGCATTGCACATAACTAAGCATTCAACATATTGTGTCCATGAACTTAACAGCACATTCGCATTAGCATCAATTGTGACACATGCAGTTTAAAGTGTTCAGTTACATCATGATATAGTGGCCTTCTGTCATAAAGAGTTACTCACTTCAGTAAAACAGCCCCTCCAAACACCGTCCCAAACACTGAAACTGGAAAAATATATTTACTCATGACTCCCGGATGAAGCTACTGACATAATATATCATCAAAAATATATTATAACACTGTTTCCACAACTGATTCTACAACACCTCTGCTTTAACACAAGGTTACGCGCGCATGATTTCAGCGTCATCAACTCCTACTAACCAACCGCAAGGAGCGAGTGTCCAAGGGCATTGTGGGAAATGTAGTTCCGATTGAAACTGACATCAAAACAAGCATTTCTAGCGAAGGGTTTTATTGCTCATTTTCACCATTATACAAAACAAACATTTGACAAAGCTTACCAAAACAGAAATAAAATAAAATAAATAAATAAAAAATGAATGAATGAATGAATGAATGAATGAATGAATAAATAAATAAATAAATAAATAAATACAAAAACAAAACAGGAATAAAAAATAATATATATACTGTGCACTCTTTATACAAGGAAAAAAAGGAATGAATGACTAGATTAATAAAAAAAAAATAAAATAAAACAATTATAAACAAAAAAGAAACTAATTATATATTGCACATATATTGTTTTTAGTTATATGGTGAACTGATTTTCTGTTAGTCTTTCAAAAACATCAATACAAGTAACTGTGCTGCTTTAACTTATGTGTGAAAGTGTTGTTATATAAGGGAAACTATATCATTAATACAGTATATACTATATATGCAATTTATATTGTTCACATACTGCATATGTTTTTTATCATCAAAAGAAAACTCCAGCTCTAAATCAACTTAATCTCTCAATTTCATTTACGTTTGTTGCTTTTGTCTTCATGTGAATGTCTCTGTGATGACATATTGGAAATAAAAATGCCATGAGAACAAAATGAAATACAAGCTGAGGGTGAGATATTGCAGGGCTTTATTGGAGGACATATTGGAGTCAGCAGAGGACTATGATTCAGTGGAGGAGGGTGATGTGGCTGTGAGCTGCTTTTTCTGTTTTTGGATTGTGAAAAAAATGAAATGAAATGACTCTGCTGTTGTGACTGCAGTCAGAAAATCATTCTACCAGCCAGGTGAGACTGAAAAAGTGAATGTGGCAGAGAGAGTCAGATTCTGCTGGAGAGGGTCAGACTAATATCTGGAGGTGTGAGGGTGGAGTAGAGCTTTGTACACCAACAGCATGCTTTTTAATTCAATACTTTTTCTCTGTCTTAATGTTACTCCACATGTTCTCTGAAGTACCTGCTGTTCAAAGTAAATGTTGTTAAATTCTCCAGAGATTTAGCTGGATTGTTTTTTTCAGCACAAAGCAGAGAGTTCAGAACGAGGTTAAGATTTCAAAGAATATTGACAGGGGAAATGTTTTTAGAGTATCAATAGATAGCTTTACTAATGACAAGATCATCTAAATATAACTCAAATGCTCTCACTAGATTCATTTATTCATCATTAAACAGACACAATAATTGGAGTTTATGGCATGTCGTGACAGTTTTAGACATACTTTCATGGTTGTCCATGAGGGCGACAATTTAATTTTGGCTGCACAGATGGCTGCTGTAGGCCATCCTTTCATGAGCAAGCTTTATTTTATTTATTTGTCACTGTATTGTGTTTTTGACCACATGTAGTACAGCATATATCTACAAACATAAATGCACAGACAAAGTACAGCAACACAAATAATGTAAAACAGCATAAAATAAATCAAATGATCACTAACTTCAGAACAAGGCCCGTTCAAATTATGCTATGAATCATGCGTATGTTTATCAGAGAGAATTTCTGATGTTTATCAGACAGAATTTAGCAAGGTTTAGTTTTTAGTTCTGTGGTAAATTAGTAGTCCTGCTCTAAATATAGATATAAACGTTTTATCTTATTGTTGTGCAGAAAAGGGATATTACCACACAAATTTTAAGACTGGGTTGCATCAGCAAGGATTAATTTATTTTAAGATTACAAATCAGGATTTAGTATAGGTTCAAAATACCTAGTAGTATAAAAGAGGGGTGAAAACTGTTTTGGCTGCTCTCTTTAACTTTGTTAGCTAGCTAAAAAATAAAATTATACCTATCCTATTGCTACCTATCTAAAAAAGTGAAACACATTATATTGTTTGCTAGCTAACTAAAAAGTATTTCTTTAAAGTCAGAAAACTGCAACATCATTTAAAGTTAAATCATGATCTAATCAGGTTTGAAAATGAATCCTTGTTGGTGCAACCCAGTTTAAGAAGAGACATAGGCATAAACATCTCTCTACTATGACACTGCAGTTTATAGGGCAGCTGGGACACAAAGTACACAGAACAAACTCTGCATGAAGATAAATTTGAGGACAGTGAAAAAACAAGGCCACCCCCTTGCAACAAGATTTGGAAAAACTTGAGGTGACACATAAAAAGTAAAAAGTAGGACGTGAATGTGGTGTCTGAAACCGGAGTGAGGAGGAGGTGAGGGAGGAGCAGCCCTGCTCTATTTGTTCACAGCTCAGAGGTGTGTGTCCCCCCGGTGTTTTTGACCCTCAGTGCTCTCTGCTGTCAGCCCACGGTGCTTGACCTTCACTATATGATTTATGACAGCTCTCGTCCCAAGATAACCCCGAGGAAACTCTTCGCCTCGCTGCCTGTTCGGCCCTAACTGTGCTGTGTGTGAGACACCTGAATGTCTCAAAGAGGTGCTGAAGATGCAGCTATTCAATATCCAGCCAGTAAAGATAAAAAACTCCCCGGGTCAAATTATTTTGTTTCAGGAAATAAGAAGATCATATTCCCCTGACTCTTTTTTTCCCCAGAGCTTTTGACCTGATTCTGGACTGCTTAAAAACAGCTTATCTTTCACTCTTCAGTCTCAGCCTGGTATGACCTGCATCTCTTCAGTGTAAATCTGGGGGTACAAAGACAGTAGATATAGTACATGCAGGAGAGAAAGAATAAATCATAGACATAAAAAAAAGTCCCTCTCTGACTGTCATTTTGGGTCTGAGGTGAGATCAAAATAGAAAAAAGCAGGGAGCTCTTTTAATGCACTCAATTGCTACTAAGAGAAATAAGCTAGAGTGATGACGCGTAGTCCGCACTTGCTCAGTTAGATTCTCTGTCTGCCCGCGGAAAAGGGGGAGGATCATTTCACTTTGGCATAAAAACTAAAGTTATTTTTTAGATTTTTCTTCTGCTGTCTAACATTTAGACGACTGAGAAATTAAACTTAGAAGGGGAGGGTGAGGGCAAGGTGTTTGTAATCTGCAAACTCACCGCTACTAAATCCTACATGCTGGTCCTTTCAGTAACATTACATTACAGCACTATAATTAATTTGAGGTGTGCATTCAATATTTTAGTGATCCTCGGTACTCCTCCATATAAAATAGTTTGTTCTGTATTTTTTTTAATCACTTCAGCAAATCTAATCAATCAGGGAACTACATCTATACAACCTTGTTGGATAGTGATGAATAAATCTCTTGTATCATGTCCTTATTAGTGATTATATTATTAATTAGCACACATATCTCTCTTACATCAAAAGATGACTGGTGTATCTCAGGTCGTCTGAGTTTTGAAGGGAAATGCAAAAAATGTCCCAAATGACCCAGGTCTCCCCTAACACAAACGCATATCAATGAACTTAATTAGGCTCAGTCTTTATTTATGTGAAGCAGCTTCCAATCACTTCACCCCTCAGACCGTCTGATCAGTGTCATCTGATGATGATGCATTAAGGTTATCCCTGTTCTGTCGATGCTGTTTTCTCAGTCCAATCTGTTCTGGCTGGCAAACAAGCCTGGCAGGAGGCCTGTTGTTAAACATGTACAGTAAGAGGGGGGAGCTGCCAGGCCAGTGAATTAATTGAAAGTCTTGCCTCGCTGTTACCTAATAAGGACAGTTGGCAAAGTCACCGCGTGAAGTACTTGAGGCCATAAGCTTTTGAATTATGCAAGAGTGGAGCAGCTTGTTCCTTCAATGCATGAATCAAAAGTAAAAAAGCTCATCATGGAAGCACTGAGGCTGGTTGGATGAGGAGCGTCCAGGCGCTAGGACCCGGGACACGTGAGCGTATTAATTTGCCAGAGGGTGGAGACGGTGAACAATGAGGGAGCTGACTGGTAAGACCAGCAGAGGAGCAACATCTGAGACCCCCCTCCATCCTCCACCACTCCACCCCAGGGTTCCGCTGGACCGACGGACAGAGCAGCCTGACGCGCGGAGGACGCAGAGTTTGGAGAGACATGCAGATTCGTGGACGCACGCTGCAGAGCGCAGAGGTCTGAGAGCTGAGCTCAGCTGAGCCCCCCTGTGTGGATGTGAATGAATGGGTTCGTCTCAGCAGCGTGTGTGGTGCTGCTGAACTGGGTCATGCGGACCGCTGGAGGAGCGAAAGATAAACACGCAGCCTCCACCCGCTGCTTGGCAGGTTGAGATGGTGGTGGGCGCTCAGAGGAGGGATCCCAGCAGCCTGTGTCCTCATCTCCAGCAGCATCAGATGATGCTTTGATTTAATCCGCCTCCAAAGAAAGAAAGTCACAGATTGAAGACCATCTCCGGAAACAGGACGGGAACCTCATCCAAGCTTTGTCAGCTGCGAAACTGCGAGGTTTTGATGCTTTTGAAGGACCTGTGTGGTTTTCTCAGCACCTATAACTGATCGATAACTTCCTTCGGACGAGGAGATCCATCTTCCAGTTTCCTTCAGCGGATCAGAGCGCAGCAGCTCTGCTCGCCGAGCGGATGCAGGACCATGGAGGAGAGAGACAGGTCGCCAGCAGGTGAGTGAGAAACACCTAGATGCACCCTGAGGTGCCTGAAACCGGGTCAGGCTACGGGATACTGTTACCTGCAGAGAAAGACAAACAGGGAGGGGAAGTCAGGTTCGGAAAATGTTTATTATCATGTATGAAATCCAATCGTTGAAAGTCTAAGTGCTTTGGTTTTGATTTTTGCAAATACTGTGCAGTGTTTTTATTTGAAGGGCTTTGATTTGTTTGATTGTGAGTAACTTCTGAACTTTGACTCTCATGGACAGTGGAGCTGCAACGATTAATTAATTAATTAAACGATTATTTTCATTATTTATTCATGTGAGGATTATTTTCTCACTTAATCGATTGGTTGTTTGGCCTGTTAAATGTAATGGTGAAAATGTAGATCAGTGTTGACGTCCTCATATGTCTTGTTTTGTCTACAACCAAAAGATATTCAGTTTACTGTCATAGTGGAATCAAGAAACCAGAAAATATTCACATTTAGGAAGCTGAAATCAGAAAAACTGGGCTTTGTTTTCTTAAAAAATGACTCAAAATGATTAATTGATCACCAAAATAGGTGAGAATTGATTTCATACTGGACAACTAGTAATAAGAAAATGCTGCAGGGATTAGTCGATGAATCAATTAGTAAATTGAAAGAAAAACTGTTATGATAGTCAATCAACAGTTTCAGTCATTTTTCAAGCAAAGATCTAAAACATTTGTTGGTTCAGGCTTCTTAAATATGAGATTTCCTGCTTTTCTTTGTCATTTATAATAGTTAATGAAAAATATTTGGGTTTTGGACTGTTGGTTGGACAAAAGAAATTAATTAAAGACATCACTTTTTCACAGTTTTATTTGGCCTACACTAAATGCAGCCCTACTCTCATAGACAGTATTCACAGATTAGTAATAAATTGGCTGTATAATAAATAGAGCTGCAATGACTAATCAATTAGTTGACTGAAAGAAAATGGGTTGCCAACTATTTTGATAGTCAATTAATCGTTTAAGTCATTTTTCAAGCAAAAATGTCAAACATTTCCTGGTTCTAGCTTCTTCAATGTGAGGATTTGCTGCTTTTCTTTGTTCTTTATGATAATAAATAAAGAATCTTTGGTTTTGGACTGTTGGTTGGACAAAAGAAACAATTTAAAGACGTCACTTTGGGCTTTGGGAATTTGTGATTAGCATTTTACGCTATTTTTCTGTCATTTTATTGACCAAGAGTTCCAAAACTTTTCATGCTAAGGACCCACACAATACATGCACATTAGACCACAGACCTCCAGTTAAAGAAGACTTTGTCTTAAGCGATTCCTTCTGAATATTTTTTATTTTTAGTTTTGAAGATAAAGTCATCATAGTAAATCAATGACCAAATCAGGATTACTATAAATTACAATCATTCAAAATGGCCAACCATATTACTTCCCTGTGTGATAAAAATTAAAATATTTTATTTCTCTTTTTGCTGTGAAAATAACCAGATTATTTCATTATTATTGAAATAGTTGTTAGTTGCAGCCCTATTCTCATGGACAGTATTCGTATATGAATAATAAATTTACTGTATTATAAAAGGTAAATGTCAACAGTCAATATACGGCCCTCCAGCTTTATTTTCCATCAGCCTATGATTAACTCTAACTGGTGTTAATGGTTGAGCTGAGACTTAATTTGTGTTTTCACCCACATGACTCGTGATACTCGCACCTATTTGTTTCCCACTCTGCTTTTGTGATTCAGCTTTGTGTTAGATGGATGCGAGGGCATCCGGGCCACTCCACTTTTTAATGGCCCTTTTATACTTTGTCCAGGACAGACAGGTGATATCTCATCGTTAATGCCGTCTAATGCATTTAAATGAGCAGCTGACTTGACAGAGCAAACCCTGTAAAAGCAGAGCCTGGACTGGAGGCTGGTAATGGACTCTCAATGAAACACAAGAGCAGCCGATACATGGGGATTTGCTTTTGTCACAAACATTGTATTGGCTGAGAAAAAGCAGCAGTAATAGTTGGGATGTTTACTCTGGAAAAGGTCAAAATCAAATCAAATGAGCAGTGGCTGCTCTACCTGGAGTGAGTTTGTGTGTTAGTGCCCCAAACACTGTGAAAACTTTACTCAGACAGAACACTGGCTTTGCTTTATACTGTTCCACATATTACAGTCATCATCATCATCAATTAATACACACAACAATGGTGGAAATTGCTGCACTTTTAACATCAGTAACCCCAAAACAAACAGCCCTTAAACAGCAGACTCATGCATTTTAGAGCTGCAACGATTTGAATTAATCAAAAGAAAATTAGTCGCCAACTATTCTGATAATCAGTTGATCTTTTCAGTCATTTTTTGAGAAAGAAATGTTAGTCACTGGCTCCAGTTTCTTAGACGTCAGGATGTGCTTCTTGCCTTTGGTATTTATGATTGTAAATGAAGAGTCTTTGGGTTTTGGATCGCTGGTTGGACAAACAGTGCAGTTTGATGACATCACTTTGGGCTCCGGGAAATTGTGATGAATATTTTTTACAGCGTTTTGACATTTATAGACTAAACCGTTAGTTGCAGCCCTAATGTGTATAGTGGGTAGGATAGGGTACATAGTGTTTATGTAAAAGTAGTGCCATATTTCTATAATTGTATGGAAATAGCCATTCTTCTGCTGTTTTTGTTTGCTTATGTAGGTCAGTTTTAAATTGTGATGGTTTCATAAGCAGTTAAAAACTCCTCGTAGTAGCTTTAATAAAAAGACCAAATATTCTATTAAATATTCTTCTCTGCTTGAAATTAAGCAAAAACATCCTGGGAGTCCATAGAAACGTCCTAGACATGACCTGCAGAACTAGGAGAGTATCAGCAGATAAAATGACAGCTATATTACAGCTCCATATGGAAACAGCAGGACCCAGACTCTGACCCAGTCGAACAGCTGGCACATACACACCAGCTAATCCCACCGCTGCCCCTCAGACGGCCACAAAACTCAAAGAAATGCACATCATTAATTTACCGTTTTGTAACGAATGCTGGCAAAAGCCTTACCAAATCTGAGAGGAAATCAGACTAATGGATTAGCTGCTGCAGGAACGCATGGCTGCTCAGACAACAGAAAGGATACAATCATTATCACTTAGGAGACATAGAGGACAAGGAATCTTTTTTTTCACTGTCTTGTTTAAAAGTCTTTGTCTTGCTGTGTGAAAATAAAGAAGCAAAACAAGTATCTGTGCATTACATCCTAACCTGCCATCATGTCAGTGAGGAAACAGCTGCATAATGATACCCCTGTCAATCAATGCAGACACTGTGTAAGTGTATGTTTGAATGTGTGTTCATGAATATGTACTTCACAAAATTTGCATCGAGGAATGTGTTTACTGTAGTTTCCATTTTCCAATGCCCTGTTATCATTATTATTTTACTGTTAATCAATGTTGGATTTATGCGCATTTTGTTCTTGTTTTTGACTTGTTTGTTTTTTTACATTGTGCCTTATGATTGCTTTTGCAGCAACTGCTAATATCCAGTCATGCAATTAAAGCTGATTTTGAATTTAAGACAGAGAGACAGAGAGGGTTGAAAGGTTGAATGCAGCTTTAGTGATGAACATTAGGACACAGATTGTGGTTAGAGGCTTTTTATGTATGAGCAGGATCACAAATCACCATATATTGTCAGTTTGTAGTGTGCTCCTTGTATTAGTGCTGTGCTGTTACATCATTTAGCCACGCCCCCTCTTAGACCCCATTTTCTGAGCTCACATTAGAGTCCCATCTCCCCATGTATTTGACATCAAAGGGACACAGTCTATAACATGTGCTACAAAGGGAGGGATGCTTCAGTTCGTTCTCATTGGATTTCCCCATTCCTGCTCTCTCTCCCCCTCTCTCTGTGTCTGTCTCTCACTCTGGGCACTAGAAGCCTCCCTATTGGAACTTGAGGCTACTGGATTGTGATAGAGTGGGGGGTTAGGTACACTGTGTTCCCTGGGAAGCTTATTGCAGTGATATTTCACTGCTAAAAGATGTTTTTGCAGGACGTAATTGCAATGAGGGTGATGATGACATGGCATTTATAATGAGATGCTCTGCAGTTTCTAATCCCAAAGCCTTTATACTAAACCACAATATTGATTTAGTCTGCACTGGGATGTTTTGTCAGGGGTATTATTTTTGTTCTACATGTTTTTGGTCTATAATTATGCCCTTTTTTTTGATGATTCATTTGTGGTCAACATACAGTACTTGTGCAAAGTGTCCTTGTATCTGCACCATAGACAGTTAAATTAGTAGATGAAGCCACCATGATGACACACGTTGGTTTGTAGGTTATCATTTTGAATCACAATTTTAGGATTATGGCAGAATATTGTTCCATACTTGATCAGCACTGTCTAAAGTGACGGTTTTAATCTGTCTGTTGTTTCTGGAGGCTGTGTTGAAAACTGGAAACAAAATTTAGAAGGGAACCCCAGACCTGCGAAAGATCTTACAAGAGCGATCATTTTAACCCAAACCATGATCTTTCCCTAACCATAAGCAGGTGTTTTTTTGGTCCCTAAACCTACCCATATCTTAACCACAGTCACATTATAAAATATAATTAGTTTGTCCAACATGTGAAATGGACAAACAACACAGAAATCTTGCACTAGTTTTGCAAATCAAGGGTTCCTTTCTAGACAGGACCTGGTCAACTGGTCACAATCTTTTTTTGTATTATTGCTAAACAGTACACTAAATTATGTGTCTGAAGTTGTAAAAACCGAATCTTCCACTTTTGATCAGTGCTGCCTTGTTTGACAGTTTAATCTGAGTTTTGGGAGATTCTGTTGGAAACACAATGGCAGCCGTGTGATTGTGATCTTTCTTGTGTTACAACTAAACAGTACACTAAATTAGGTTTCTGAAAATGTTTTACATGAGAAATATGTACAGAACTGACACATATATGATCTCCCAGTTTGAAAGTTTGATCTGAGTTTCGTGAAACCTGTGTTTCACTGGAGAATGACTTCAGTCACATGGTAGCCCTGCCCCAAATCATACCCAGCTCTATCACCTATTTTACTCTAAATGGGACCATAGTTGCAAAATTAAGGTCATGTTTTATTGAAAAAGACAAGAAACCAGCGATTGAGACCATAAACTCATTAAGAAACTGTTTACTGAGGTCATAAATCAAGTGAATGTAGGGTCATTTTCTCATAAGACTCCATAAAATTGTACTTTTTGCAACCAGAAGAGTTGCCCCCTGCTGGCCATGAGAGAGAATGCTGGTTTTAAAGCACTTCTCCGTCCACTTCTGCTTCGACCGTCTATGATCTGCACCCACAGCTAATTTCCACTTTCAGTCATTGCTTGGATCCCTTTAACCTTAGATTGTCCCTTCCTAGGTCGTAGGTCATCCCAGCAGCAGGTGGTAGCTCCATGGGATGTGTGACATACAGTAGAAAGAGGGAAGGATGACGGGAAGCAGAGTGGAGGCGAGGCAAGTCAGGGACGGGTTACACAGCACTTGGTCCCAGCAGGGGTCCTCCATATGGGCAGCCAGGCAAAGCTGAGAACAGGTGATTTGTCAAAGTGAGTGTCCGTGGCCTGGGATGCTGGTTCACCTATCACAGCGCAGTGGGAGGTGTCTTTAGCTGTGTGCTGTGAAGGAGATGCTAAACCCACCAACTCACTGGTTCTGATCTTCTATGCTCTGCTAATAAAGGTGATGCAGTTTTTTACGCTTTAGTAGGACACAGAGTGTCCTGTCTGCAAATGGCTGTCACAAGGAGGCCCATTTTGCTTTTGATGGAGTGATAGATTGTTTTGGATTGCAGTTATTTGTTTATATTCCCTGATTCCATAGTGAGACAGCAAGGAGAGGGACAAAGATAAAAAATACACACCATCTATAAAGTACAGGTTGTTTTATTTCCAGACTGACAGTGAGAGAAATCACGTCAGTCATATCGTATTTCATTCACTGTTTTCCCTTTGACCCATTGGCAAGGCACGTTGGGCATTTTGACAGTAAATTGGACACAAGAGATCAGTCTTCAGCCATAATGACTCTTCTGCCGTGAGCAAAGCAACCAGTCCATTAGTAATGGAGAGAGGTAGGGATGCGAGGCAGGCTCTGCAATCTATTTATTTCTTTCATTAGTCCCTTGTTTACATTTTCTGTAACAGACAAGAGAGAAAGAGGAGGAGAGGAAGAAAGGCTGGACTAAAAAGGGGAAAACATTGTGTGTAAAGCTGCTCGCTGTGATACATTCTGCACACTTTGTGTATAGTAAAGTACATTTATTACAGATGAAGATGCAACATCAATTTTATTGCCCATCATTTCCACACTACAATCTGACTCATATTTCATAAATCTGTATTCATGCTTGAGCCTCATCTCTATGAAGGCTTTCTTTATGCACTAATCAATGTCACGTCACAGTTCATTGCAACTGTATCAGTCGCATAGTTTAAACTAGGCGAACCAATTCCTCTCTCAACACACAATTATTGGCCCTGATGAGAGTCACATGATATTATGCCAGAGAGAAAATGTGTCCACTTGCAAGCTCTGCTTCCTATGTTAATGAATTGGTAATGTTATACAGTTAGTCTTTGGAGAACAAATAGCCCTGTAATTGATGACGACCTTAAGCATACTTAAACGGTGACTCCATCTGCGTTCTTTTCCAGGTTTTTCAAATGGAAACACCCACTCAGTCGTTAGCAAAAAGCAGTGGTGTAGGTTCTTAAAGAAACCTTGTCTCAGTCACAAAGAGTCAAGTAAAGTCAGTTCTATTTCTATAGCACCAAATCATAGCAAGTTATGTTATCTCAAGGCGCATTTCATGTAGAGCTGGTCTAGAAAGGACTCTTCATGATTTTATTTACAGAGACCCAATAGTTCCCACCAAGAGCAAGCACTAAGGTGACAGCAGTGATTAGTTAATACACTTAAAAGTAAAGCTATAATTTTTAACATAATTCCAACTTCAACTGTTTAACCAAAAGTCAGGTTTGCAGAGAAAGGTTTTCAGGGGCTGGAGCCTACCCCCTTGTCCCGGGGTACACACTGGACAGTTCGCCAATTCATATAAGCGCTGACACATAGAGACAGACAACCACTCATGCTCACATTCACAGCTATGGGCAATTTTGAGACACCAATTAACCTATTAACCTGCATGTCTTTCTAATAATGTTCAAACAGAGAGAAATCTGTAATTTATTCACAGTAATGGTGCATTTCCTGCCAGACTTTGCCATAACTTCAGACATAACACAGGACACGTTGGATACGTCAGAAAGCGAGGAAGGAAGTTGGCAAACATGACTAAACATAACTGTTGGTTAACTGTGATAGATAGACAACAACTACTATGATCCCACGCTACCTCAAATATTTACACATTGTACATATGTTTACCATGGTCATCATCTCAGTTAAGTATTTTAGCATGCTAGCACTTGTTAATTAGCACTAATCCTAAGGACCATCTGTGCATGTTGGCAATGTCATAAGTCTTAGTCATAAGCCGAAGTATTAAAATAAAAAATTTGACCTGATGATGGCGCATGATGAAAGGTTAAGGGATCACCAGAGTTATTATAGTTCATCTGAAAACTTGGGAACATTTATGCATGTACCATATTTCATGGTGATTCATCCACAAATGTTAGCTATAGAGGAAAAGTCAGGAGATCACCAAAGTCAGTAGGACTCATCCTCTGAAAGTCTTGAATGTCTGTACATCCAATAGTTGTTGCGCATCTCAGTCTGGACCAAAGCGGTGGACAAACTGGCCTACCAACATATCAACATTGCCATCCTTAGAGCCACACTAGCAGGGCTGAAAGTAAAGCTTATCTTAAAGAACAGATGAAACATAACCAGAATTCTTTGTGGCCACCTGAAGTCCACAGTAAGACCTAAACTCACCTTAAGTGTAGCCCTCAGAGTCCAGGGGCTAGCATCACAGCAGACAGGGTACATGTCAAGAAGACACCCTGAGGCTGTTAAGAGACAGTCACGGTGACAGGAGAGACAGTTGCCAGAGGCATCGCAAGGCTCATCTCTGCTCTCATCTCCAGCTAAGTGTTTGTAGAAGAAAAGGTCAACTGCTCCTTGCACAGTTTAGTCTCATGAGTAACACGTGGAGGCAGTGACAACAGGTCTCCAGACTGTCGCTGTGCTTATTAGGACAGAAAACTGGATGTTTTGCCTTTTTTTGGGAACAACAGGTTGGTTTTTAAGAGGGTTACACTGCAAAAGCATTCAGCTCTGATTTAAGTAATTGCTAAATGGAGCGAGATTGTCAATCTGTAGTTGAGGGGAAATTAGTGGCTGGAAAACAGATTGTTGCAGCTGAACGGAAACCTTGTATGTCCATCTCTTTTTAGAAATGACGAAAACAGGCTTGTTTTCAGACATGTGCCTTTTAAAGTTTCAGACACTGAAATGCCAGAGGAATTTTCATCACAATTAAAACATGACAGTCAAGGTCTTAGCTCTACATTACAGGAATAAGCAAGCAGCCCTGGGATCTGTGTTTAAAAGGCTTACAGATGATTAACAATAAGTGGGACTGGCTTAAAAACCCATTAAAATGTGTCTCAAGCCAAATCCTCATCTGTATGTGGAGCGCGTGGCTGTTACCTTGTCTTTAGCCGCCTGAGAGGACAGGAGAGGAGCAGAGGGCAGCACGGGAGATCAGTGGGGCATGTGGCTGCGGTCGTGCACGAACGCTGTGTCGTGCGGAGGCTCACAGCTGCTCCCTCTCAGAGGTAGGAACACAAAGGGCCTTTGATAGAGTGTCACTGTGCGACTGATACACCAGACCTCCCTGCCCTCCTCCTCCTTCTCCCAAACACACACACACACACACACACACACAATCATTTCCCAGAGACCACATAACTTCATCCCCACACCTCCGGGGCACTCCACTGCAGTTGCTGGTTCACATTTACAGCGTCATCGCAAGCTGCGGAGAGCACCTTCTTCCCAAGCACTCATCACATTTCAGGATGCTTAATCCAGTTCTGCAAAGGAAATGAGTGCAAAGCATCCCGCGCTGTTGGGTGGGGTGTGCTTTTGTCTTGGTGGGAGCTGCGTAATGTGATTAAGATCCATGCTGGAGTGCTGCACATTCAGCCCGTGGAGCTGGGTGGAAGAAGTGCCAGTAAACAAGCGCTCCCTTCTCTCTGCTCAGTTCTCACTGTTGAAGGCTATGGGGCCCTGCAGGGTGGGCGGTCAGAGGAAATGTCTGTCTGTCCTGTTTAAATGTTTAATCACCAAAACCTGGACCACAGACTGATCTGGATAATCATCAACTTTTGTGTTGACTTGCTGAAGGCGATACAGTGGGCACGCTCAGCATGAGTAGGCTACAATATTCATAGTCTCTTATATAACCATCTCCAAGCTTATGATAAAATCAAGAAGCAAGTGTTATCTACAGAGATGCATCCTGGGCTCTCTTTCTATTTGCAGTGTTGTGTTGTTTTTTTTCTTCGACAAACAGTGATGAGCCAAGAACACAAGGCTGCAAATGGTCGAATCCTATTTTAGCTTTCACTGTCTAATGGCTATATTTATCACGCTCTTCCCACAAGATAGCTGAGGAACCTCAACACCTTCAGAGTGTCTGAACAAAACTTCCACTGCCATGTTTTTATCTACTTTACATAAGCTACATTACAGGGATAGTTCAGATTATTTGATGTGGGGTCGTATGAGGTACTTATTGATAGTCAGTGTATTATGATGTTGGTCAGTGTGCCCCCCGTTCGGAGAAACATGAAGGACCACCAGAATGAAGTTAAGCAATGAACTGTTATAGACAGAGTCAGCAACAAAACATGTTTTAGCCACTTAATATAGGTCCACCTAAAATAATCAATATCAGTTCAAGTGTATGCTAAATTTAGAATATTTTCATAGCTCTACCTCATCATTGGACAGGTTTTTCCGACCGGAAGCTGCTGTTATATAAGCCAAATATCACTCTTTTCAAACCAACCAACTCCATAGGTTACGCTACTGCTGCCTCCATCTGTGAGTTTGTTTGTGTTATTGTATAGCTTTGCTGAATCCAAACTGTGCTTTTAAAACACCAAAGTCGCATGATAGCACAAATAAATTAATCGACTGAGGCAGTGGTAGGCCAGCAACCTGCCCAAACTAGGGGTGTACCAACCAGCCACTACTGTAGCTAATACACTGGCCATTGATAAGTACCTCATATAACCTCATATCAAATAATCCAAACTGTCCCTTTAATTCAGCTCTTTTACCCTCCAGGCTCTTGTTTAAACCAGAGGTGCTGAGAAACTGGCTGCAGTGAGAGAAGAACAAAGAGCAAAGCAGTTGCTGTCGAATGATGGATGGAAAAGGCCATCAGCAGAATTGTTTGTGCTGATTTGGTGCCTATTAGTGTGCGTGTGTGTGTGCGTGCGTGCGGTGCATGATTGGATGATTAAATTTGATTGTGTGTGTTGGGAGGGGGGTTGAAGAGCGACAATGGGTAAGATCATTAGTGTGATCCACATCATTTCCTCGAAAGGTCCATTTTGAGCAGTTTGCTCGATAGTTTTCTTTCAGTTTACTTACCGTTTGCTCAAATGCTGTGACAGACGCTAACATGCACAGTCCCTCATCTCTGATTTTTAATTTGTTGTCAGTTGGCACATTTAGAGTGTCTAACTCCATCTGAGCTTGCAATTAAAGCAGATATATTTTTTCCTCCTAGGATCAGTTTGACCTATTTCAAACTTGGCACTTCTGAAAATCAGCAATAACTTTTCTGTTGCAGTATTTCTTTTTTTTTTTCTTTTTCAACTTCAGCAATTTGACTGAAATACTTAGAATAACCACTGTGCAAACCAAATTTGTTTTCCAGGCAAAACTAACCGTCCCCCTTTTCTTTTTTCTCTTTTCTCACAGCAACACAGATTTTTTTTCTGCTATATGGGAAAGACATTTATATGAACAATACAGAGTGGTTGCAGATGATCAGAGGTGGCAAAAGTAAACACAGTCTTTACTTAAACAGTAGTACAGATATTTGTGTAAAAAAGATAACTCCTTTACGCAAGTGAAAGTAAAAAAACACAGGCTCTGAAATGTGCTTGAAGTATAAAAGTAAAAGGTTGCCCTCTGAAGGAAATTTCTGCTGTTACTGTGTAAAGCTAACTGAATCCTCACCTATTCAACTTTCATCTTTTTTATGTTGTTTTTCATCTTGTGACAAGTTTTACATCATTTTCATCTCATGTAGTTTTTGTCTTGTTACATCTTTTACATTGTTTTTTGTCTTGTCATGTCTTTTACATAAATTTTCTTCTTGTTACATCTTTTCACATAATCGTCTCGTCTCATTTTGTCTTACATATTTTTTTTTAGTTTTATATCTTTTTTATGTTGTTTTTCGTCATGTTACATCGTTTTCCTTTTGCAATGCCTGTTGTGCATGACATGCACTGAGGGATACCCCAAAGAATATGTATGTTTTCTATGTATTGCTGTCCCATCTGTTGAGGTTGAAATAAGTCTTGATGTTGGGAAGGCAGCAAACAATGATGCAAAATAAAAAAAAATCAATAATTCCCCTCAAATACATTAAAACTAAGGTAATGAGGCTGTTTTGAAAATGTGAGGGAGTAGAAATTACAGATATTTTGTTAAACATAGGGACTATAAGTAAAAGGTTATCAGAAAAATAAATACTCAGGTAAAGTACAGAAAGAAAACTCTACTTCAGTAAAGGATTTATACTACTTCTCACCTCTGCAGATGAAGTCTAGCATGCCTTACCAGCATGTATACACCTTGAAGCTGTCTGCTCTCTCCATTTGTTTCTATTTGTTAGTCCTTCTACCTGGTCATATTGATTTTCCTCATAGCTGTCTGCCAGTAAGTGCTGTCTGAGACCAGCCATATCTGAAAGCTGGCCAGAGTGATCTAGAGGGACAGCAGGAAGTCCAATACATTTACTGAAAGCACTTCCCCTGTTGATGCCTTCCCTGAATTGATTGTATGGAAATGAAGGTCTGTTAAAGCCTTCCTGATTTAACCACCCTCTGGGACACGATGTACAGACAAGAGTACGTGGACGTGCGCCAATAGAGATAAAGATACTGAAGAGCATTCTGTCATAAACACATACCTGCATAAAATTTATATTGCTTGCCATCATCGCAGCAGATGAAAACCTGGCACTAAGCAGTTTTCTCTCCTCCTCTTCATTTAGTCTGCCCCACAGCGTCAAGGCGAGCCTGTCTCTTTCTCCATCTGGGCCGGGACGAGTGGGCAGCGGTGGGGGCTCCCCTACATCCAAGATGGGCTACTGCGGAGGTGTGCCTGTGGAGGACATGCAGGCCCTGGCCATCACCTCCCTGTCGGCAGCAGATGTAGCCAAACAATACGAGCACATCCGTGAACTAGGGAAAGGAACGTACGGCAAAGTGGACCTGGTGGCTCACCGGACACAGGGTGAGTTGATTAAAGCCACTGGAAACTTAGTCTCCTAACTATGTAATTTAGGACCTTATATATGCATTAGTAAGCATCTCAAAAGTATTATAAATTAGTTTTAATCCAAATTCAAATATTGTCGTTTCTGTTTCTGTACATTCCCCTGATATTGGGCTTGAATTGGGCATGCTTATGCTTAGACATTTTTGTGCAACTGACCCTACCTGAATCCCGCCTGTTTTTCCTCTGTGCTCCTATAACAGTTCTAACAAGCTAGGTAGCAATCATTAGCTTGCCAGTTAGCTAGTGTTCTGCCCTGTCACAAAAGCTAACTAGCTAGCTAATCTTTTACATCTGGTATCTTATGTTAGCAAATCGCTAGATAACTACCTAGCTAATCTATGTAAATCGTTAGCATGCTAGTTACCTAGTGTTTTGCTAACATTAGCTAACTTGGATGTGACTGTGTATGTGTCTTTTACAGGTCCCCAGCAACACTTTTAAAATGTGATTTTTTTTTTTTAACAAAGATGAAATTAGCACATAGCATATCTTCATACAGGAAAAAGAAAAACAGAAAGTTCCAATGTGTTCCCCATTGGAAAATACTGTAAATATAGTGTACACTTTATACACTTTGCTGCTGACCTTGTCCGTGGCAGTGTATTGCTTTGTGTTCATGCTGGAAGGGAGATGTCAATCAAAATGTGATATGCCATGCCTACACAGTCTTGATAAACTGCCTAAACAGCAAAATGAGCTGTTTTTGGAATTAGGTTTTCAAAGTATTTGTGGATGTAATATGACACCCAACTTTGATATCATATATGTATTTTTACTATTTCAAGCCAAATTTCCAGAGGCTTTAAGGCATCAAGAGTTCAAAGTGAGGCTTCATTTTTATCCTCTAACTTTGCCCTATTAGTATGTCTTGACTGTCAACCTAAAGCATAAATGCAAAAAAAGAATCTCAGATCTCCAAATCCACATTGTGCCAGCAGCATGCCTCACAGTTGAGGATAACCTGTTAAGTCAGATCAGCGTGTTATAAAGTCTCAAGGCACAGTGCCGAGAAATTAATTTCAGCGCAGTTAAAAGGGTTTGTTAGGGATTTTTTTTTTTAGGTCTGCTGTTTAATCCTTGGTTGTAAGAAAATCAAGGTTAGGGAGCTGGCTCTGTCTGAAAGCGGGATAACTAAGCATTGTAAGGTAGCGCAGAGAGAAGCTGAGAGGGCAGCAGAGATTAGAAGTGTTGTGTGTGCACTAAACAGCCTCTGTATTTCTGCAGCTGTGATCACGAACAGCTGGTTGTGTGTGTGTAATGGAGGTGAGATTCATTCCTTGTACATGTTTATGTGAATGAATGTACATCGGTTGTTTCAAAGACATGGTTGGGTTGTTGGAAATCTGCCCCCTCCCTTTGAATATCAGGTAACAGAATCCACTTTACGAGCTATATATGACATTAACTGCCACTAGAGGTCGTCGGAGACTATCAGCATCTAAGGACAAAACAAATGCGCTTTTAGTTTACACAATAAAGTTGGGAAAAAGAAAGTGACACCTGAACACACACTGCTCACAAAACCAATCATGCCATTTCAACTGATAAGTCGGGATTTCCCGGTTCCTGGTGGGAAATTTCAACTGGAAAAGTTGAAGGAATCTCCAAATCCAACTATCAAACTAGGCAGTGTTGATCAAATATGGATCGGGATTCTGTTACTGCATTGCCATAACTCTACCTTATCTTTATCTAGTGAAGCTGAATGTTGTATATTGCCCCTTTAAGTGTTTTGGATAGCAAAATGTTTGCAGTTCTTATCTGATACACAGGTTTAATACAGCAAAGTTTAATTTTGAATGCCCATGTGTTCTACTTGTTTATGTCTGATATTTGCAGGGACCAAAATGGCACTGAAGTTTGTTACCAAGAACAAGACGAAGCTCAAGAGTTTCCTGCGGGAGTACAGTCTAACAGGCTCACTTAGCTGCAGCCCTTTCATTATCAAAGTCCTGGACGTGCTTTTTGAGACGGAAGACAGCTATGTGTTCGGACAAGAATACGCCCCAGCTGGGGACCTTTTCGACATCATCCCCCCACAGGTAAAGCTATCATCCTTCCCTCCACCAATCACCATCCTCACTGAGCCAGAGCTGCTCCAATCACTCGCCATGTTCAGACACGGCGGTTTTAACAAGCTCTCCAGGGATTGGAGCCTTGTCTTCGTCCTGGTTTTCTCTCTCTGCGCAGAGCGCTCACTTTGCTTTAGTACTATTCCAGTTGATATGCTGGGAGTGCATGACTTCAAGGTTCTTCTAAAGGCTCATTAAAAATGGTTGCGGTGGAACTCAAAACGGAGGCTCTTTTGTTTCAGTTTTCATTTTGGGAGCTTGTCACTTTTCACCCTGTACTTTCATTCCTCCACTCTATTTAACCATCACCTTTTGTTTTTAACAGCACTGTAAGCTACTCATCACAAAGCTCTTTTCTTGTATCACCCCCCCATAGTCTCACCCCATACACAATGAACTCTATACATCTGTTAGACCACATTAATCAAAAATCTTCTCTGTCTTCGTCTCTTTCTGTCTCCAAACACTTTGTCCTTTCCTTACTTTTCAGGTGGGTCTGCCAGAGGAAATGGTCAAACGCTGCATGCAGCAGCTGGGCCTCGCTCTGGACTTTATGCACAGTAAAAATCTGGTGCATCGGGATGTGAAACCTGAGAACGTGCTCCTGTTTGACCGCGAGTGCCGCCGCATCAAACTGGCTGATTTTGGTATGACCCGACGTGTGGGGTGCCGTGTGAAACGGGTGAGTGGGACCATCCCCTATACAGCGCCGGAGGTGTGCCGCGCTAGCCGTGCTGAGGGTTTCCTTGTGACCACCAGTCTGGATGTGTGGGCATTCGGCGTGCTCGTCTTCTGTATGCTGACAGGTAACTTCCCCTGGGAGGCTGCGCTGCCGGCTGATGCCTTCTACGAGGAATTCCGGCGCTGGCAGAAAGCAGGGTGTCCTGTGGGAACGTACCCGTCTCAATGGCGACGCTTCACTGATGACGCCTTGCGCATGTTTCAGAGGCTGCTCGCCGCTGAGCCGGAAAAACGCTGTGGAGTCAAGGATGTCTTCTGCTTTGTCAAGTACGAGCTGGTCAGCGAGCTCAGGCGCAGAGCGTCTTGCCGAGCCAAGAGAGGTGAGAGGTCGAGCTCAGGAGTGTGCACTGGCAGTTGCACTTCCTCCTCGACCTCCACTTCATCACGTTCCTCCCACAGACACCCCGAGCCCTCCACCCCTCCAGGAACATCCTGTCTGCGTCCAGCACCGCTCAAGCGCAGTGTCCTCTCCGACCCGTTGTCTCCCAGAGAGGAGTCTGGACAGCACCAGTCTCCAGGCCGAGACAAGAACAAAAGCCAGATGGTGATGGCAACTGCCATCGAAATCTGTGTGTGACCACGCTAATGTTAGCGGTGGAGACTAGATGGCTTTTCACAGCAATAACAAGCTGTGAAGAGGTGTTAATGACTACCACAGAGACTCCACTGAAGAAGGAGAGTTACTTTAACCATGAAAGAGAAGCTCAGGATCACATCCCCGGCTGTGGAAAATGGACATCATCAATCAGCGGTACACGCTTGGACAGCTTATCACTGGCACATGCCGTTTAGGTTTTGATTTGTGACCAAAGACTGCTTTCCAAGCTGAGAAGCCATGCAGGCAGTGTTTGAGAGTCTGCTGATATTGCTCCTCTTCAGCAGCTCATTCTGCCGTTCAGACATTTGTGTTTTCTGCCCATACACTGTGGTGGTGCTAATGATTCTATAATTAGATACTCCATGAAAATCAATTCTGTCTTTTGTCACTCATCACTTCATGTCTCTTTATGTTATGTCTCTTTACCGGTGTTCATTTATCTCAGAATTATAAGCTCCAGGGAGGCCAAAACTCCATTTGATCAGGTGATGCTGTTCATTCGGAGGCCGGTGATCTGAGAGCAATCTACGCAACTTCATTCAACGACATCTCTCAGACTTCCTGCCAACTTCCAATGCATAAAATTTGACTTTTTCAAGAGAAGGTGTTATAAAGAAAAAAAGAAAAAAAAAAAGAAATCTTAATGTAGCAGTTTGTATGAGATGTCTTTTCATGTAGGTGTCTAGACTTTAGAGACAGATTCTCAGTAATAGGCATCACCTCAGGACACTTCAGTGGGTCACTTCCTGTTTTATTATCAATGGAAATCTATTGAACGGCTGGAAGACACATCTGCCACTTATGAACTGCTCTCAATGAGATTCATTTCCAATGTAACACAATTGAATACAGGGATTGTACATTTTCTGAGTGAAAAGGGTGGTGAACAAAGAAGAAGAGAAGAAATGTCTTTGTATTCTTTCTTTTCTACCTGCCGTGTGTGTTTGGATGTGTACGTATGTGTGTTTCAAATGCTAAAGCACAAGATTTTTGTAAAGGAGGAGAACTCTTAGTGAAAACTATGACTCTATATTGTAAATAATTTGATATTTCTAGGAGTGCACCGTAATATCAGGTAGTTCAACTATGTAGCGGTACAAATTTTCTACAACAGGGAAATGGGGTTTTGGGGTTTTGCAGTTACTGTCGGGGCAATGCACTGTATGTAGCAAACAAAATATGACAGAATGTACAGTATATCACAACAAATTAAATATATACAAATATGATCTTGAGCCTCTCACAACCTATAACATGGTAGCAGCTGCTGTTCTCTTTTTTTCTTTTATTGTTTTGGGTTTTATCTGAACTGGACCGAGTTTTCCTGACCCACAAATTGGTGAGTAGACATCACTCATTTCTTCATTTTCCTGTCACCATAACCTTGAGAGACATCCAACATTTCCTGTGCAAAATCATCACGCTTCCTTATTGTCAATGAGTACAACCAATTTAGACTTAATTCAGTCACTTAAAGCCACTGCAAAGGGCTGCTTTGCACCTCGACATCAAACAAATTCATTTTCTAGAAACACAAAAGATGTTCCGATATTTGATTATCAAGATGCGACATTAATACACAATCCCAGCCGCTCAGAATATATTGTCACGCCTCTTATGCTCACCTTTAATTTAATTTTCCTGGCTCTCTCTGGGAATTCATTCAAGTGTATCAGTCAAACAGCAGAGCCCAGGTATTTATTGTCTGGAGGGATGACCTTGTGTCAGCCATTCATGTTCACTGGGCTGATAATTGATCCTGACCGGCGCCCTGCTTCAGCTTCCAAAGATATGCTGCTAATTAAAAAGCATATAAAAAGCTAATGCTTTGCTCATTACCATTATTTTTCCATCTGAGATTACATAACTGTTATGCCAGTCAGGTGCATGTGTGCCTGTGTGTGCGCTTAAATGTGTGCTTCTCTTCACTTTCCTTATTTCCCCACACCTCCCATGACAGCCCATCAGCTCTGTCGCTATAGTGACAGTGCCGGTGCTCCTCTGGTTCGGCTTCTGTCCGCTTCCTGAGAATCAAGTCTAATTGAGCCCAAATGAAACAACTGGTCACCAACCCCCCTCCTAGTCAGCCACAGCTTCCTAGTGACAGGTGCTTAGCTTATTATACTCGATGACACATTTCTGCAGATACACAGTTTCCTGTATTTTAAAAGCCAGTTCACAGACCAAAGTCCTTACCCAGTCTCATCAGGCATAATCGAAGCTGTTGATAGTCCCTATTACTTTCTTTGTCTCTCTCTCCATCCTCACTCTTGATTCTGCAAAGGTGACCTGATTGAGGGTGAAGACTTGTCAAAGGGATGTATTGTATGGCTCATAGCATCTGTCAAAAGATAATCCATCAGTAGATTGTAGTCGAATGCGAATTAGGCCTGCCTGCATCTTTCTGTTCTGCCTGTGTGATACTGTAGGATCTGCATGGTAGAAAAAGGCAGGGGCTAAATGGACAGTGTGCATGAGGTAATATAAAGTAACGCAACACAATGTAACACAACATAACGTAACAACACAACAAAACAAAACTCAATGTAAGACAACTCAGCATAACACAATTCAACATACAATTCAGCGCAACGCAAGTCAGCATAACGAAACACAACATAATGGTACACAACATAACGGTGCAAAGTGTAATGGAACACAATGGAATGCAATGTAACATAATGCAACACAACATAACCCAACACAGTGTAATGCAACATAGCGTAACACACCACATAATGCAACATCATAACACAACACAGTTTAACGCACCACACAACAACACAACGTAACACGCCACATAACACAACACAGTGTAATTCAACACAATGTAATGGAACACAATGTAACAATAATCAATATAACACAACTCAACGTAACACACCTCAAAGGGATGCAATTCAGCTCAACACAAGTCAGCATAATGCAGTTAAACTTAACACAACTCGCCATAACACAACTCAAAGTAACATGACATGGTGCAACTTACCACGCAACGTCATGCGACACAAGATAACTATAATAGCATATGATTATACTTCATAACATTGCTTTATGATTTATGTAGCCCCCAACTTGACAAGTGACACAGTGTTCTGATGTGAGCAGCTGTGGCTTTGTTAAATATCATTGCCATTAGCATCATTAGACAACTGTCAGTTGTTAAAATGTGCAATGTTGTTCTCATGGACTGTTATGACAGGAACTGTCAAGTTTAATGATGATGTGTCAAATTCTATCAAGTTTTATTGAAGCTCTAGAGAGTAGCCTTCAACCCAGTTTGTCCTGATCAAATTGTTTTCTGCCAGCAAGTTGTTGTAGAATCTCTCATGTAAATACTGTATGTATTGTGTCTTTAACAAACAAACAAAAAAATAATAAACAAAATGTTAATATATGTTGAAATAAATTTATGCACCACATCCTTTGGCTCCAGGGTGTTTCTGTGGGTAGTTAGAAATACTGTGGTGGTATTTTTTTCTGCCAGTGTAGGCAAAGCTAATTCCGCCCAGCTTTGTATAGTCCCCAGACTGCACATTAGATGAAGGTCAGCTCGAATCACATGTGATTTCCCGAGGCTTTGGTCTGGTTCACCAGCGAGCCCCCAGACTATTTTAATATGCTGACTTCCTTCTGAAAGCCCAATTAACACATCTGTAGATAGGAGTTATCTGCTGCCCTGAAAGAGCAAATGAGTTCAAGGGCAGTTAGAATATGGGGCTGAAGATGAGAACAGTTATCAGCCCACCACCCCTTCATACTCAGCTGTTGTGTCAGAGTGGGGGAGTTTGCTGAAGTTGTTATCAGACTTGAGTTTAGACAGTGGCGGTAAGCTGTGGTGTATCCGCCACCGAGGAAAGCTAATCAGTTCAGACAGTGCAAGAGAAAGGAAAGGTCAGCCATGACATGCAGGGTTTGTGTAGTGAGTGGAAGGTTGTCCTTTGTGATAGCCTGTTCTCTGCCCTTAAAGGGCTACAGCAGCTTAGTGGCACTGTAAGAGCCCTAATTGTGTTAGCTCCAATGCTCAGCAGGGAAGATGGAGGATGCAGAACACAGGCTGAGCCAAAAAGTGGAGGCATCTACTGAAGATTACAGTTGAATGTGTCAGGTCACCCGATTCACAAAAAACACACGCTTCCACATATTTTATCCCTTGAAGTATCTATGTTGTACTATTGTCTGGTTAAGGCATCAAAAAAGGACCTTTTGCTAGACAGCGACTTGTCTTTTCAGAAACAACGAGTATCTCAGGATAACTGTTGCAGATATCTCCAAAACTACACTCTTAGAAATTAGGGTTCCAAAAGATGTCCCCCTGAAGGGCAGTTGTTCTACCCAGAACCAAGGTCTTTGTAAGACCAAGAGTTCCATTAAGAACCTGTTTTATCCAAACAACCCTTTCTGTTGAAATCATTGAAGAACACTTTTGTCCAGGGCTCTTTGTATCATCATGAACCATGCATAGTTTTACTTAGCATCTTTATTTCTAAGAGTGTTTCTGTGTGGCTACCAGGAAAATATGTTTTTTTTTCCTCGACTGGGCTGCACTGACCCTGCAAAAGTTCAGCAGGGCTGGATTATTTCTTAGCTGCAGCTTTTAAAAGGCCGTCAGCTAAACCAAATTGATTCCGAGGACTGGAGGAATCGGGATGCTAAGCCTTCAGTAGGTGGTCCAGAGCGTGGACGGCAAGGAAAGTGATCTCCCTGGATGCAGCTGTCTCCACGAGATCAAGTGTTAAATCCTCTTCAGTTATGCTCTCTCAGCAAGGGCTAATGTCGGTAACACGAGGTGACTGTGTGACTGACGGGGAGATCATTCACTGTCCCGAATCCTGTCAGCACATCTCAACCGTCAATTTCCAGCTTTCACCGTAAACTCTATGCTGTACCGCTTGGACAAATATGACAAAATTGCCAGCAGAACCTTCCCAAAAAAACACCCCACTCCTACTTTCAACTTGATGTTATCGCAGCATGAAATGTGTGGCAGAAAAAAAGAGGCTGTCAAATCCTTGTAGCTTCGCTGGGGTGTATGAATCAAAGTGAACTCGAAGAAAAATAAATAATTCAGGTGCTCTTGCAGCACACACTCCAAATGTGGCTGAATTGTTTAAAATTTTAAAGATTATTTAAATGAAATAAGCTAATCCTAAATGCATGTAGTTATGTAACTTTTAAATAGACAACATGTAAATTCAGCAGCTTGGGATCTCTCTCACATTAAAACAATAACAAAAGACAGTTTAAAGATGTTGTGAAGTGGCGAGGGATCATGGGAGTTGTTGTCTTCAGTCAACAATCGTATCTGATGAAAATCTATCTGACATGACTCAGGCAGAAATCATGCTCATGGATGAGGTCATATTAAAGTTTTATTCACTTTACATTTTTGTCACATTCACTGAATAAAAAATGAATTTCTCTGGGTTTAAATATTGTTAGAAACATTTGAGATAATATAAGCACAAACGTCAACAACATATGTAACATATGCTTAGTATTTTTTATACATTTTAATGCAGAAACATTACATATTATAGCTTTAAGTACATTATTTTCACAATAAATGTCAGAGCATAACCCTGTACAATTCAACCTAATATCAGAAAAGTGTGCAGAAACTTAAATGACAATATTTTGAATTTGGATTAATATTTATTTTTAATACTTTTCAGATAACTTACATGTAGAAAACACTCAAAATTACATCATTTGAAGGCTACATAGTTAGAAGGCTATTGTGGATTTGGGTTTCCAATTGCTAGCAGGAAATGCACTGTTACCTCGAAAAACAAATGTCCAAGCATAATCCTGCCCAGTTTAAACCCAGTATCAGGAAAATGCACTAAAAATTAAATGATAATGTGTTGGCTGTGTTGGTAATGGATTGGTTAAAACTATTTATTTATTTTTTTTAAGATGGTTACTAATATGTACAAAAGACTAAATTACATAGTTAGTAGGCTATTGTGGTTTTGGGTTTCCAGGAACTAGCTAGCAATGGCTAGCAGAAAACACACCATTACTTTGGATAAATTATGGATTTTTCTTCATTTGAACATGGTTAGAAACATTTGGGATAATGTATGTGCACAACTCAACAAAATATATAACACGTGTACAGCATTTTAGACATTTTAATGCAGAAATTACATGTGATATGTTTAACTTTGGACAGAGAGCATTCAAAACAAAACATCAAAACATCTTGTGTGTGTACTGTAAATGTTTTCTAGAGCTCTTTTCTGAGTGAAGACGAGGACAGATTTGTGCAAACAAAGGTCACATGGACATGTAATTACTGAATATTTCTGTCTTGCTGGTGAACAATAAAAAGATGCGGCTGCTGCGTCTTTACATAAATCACCTAATGTGGCTTTCTTCAAAGGAAATTCAGCAGTGCAAGTGGGCAAGCAAGCATGGGCGAAGCATTCTGCTGAGGGCTGAGTGCATAGTAAACAAAGAACAGAGGTATTTTTAAGTTTTCCAAGTTGCAGACTGCACAGTAATATTATTTTCTGCTCAGTTTAACACTACAGGGAACACACTGTACAGTATTATAAACCTCCTGCGTCACCTCAGCTTCCTGCCTCTGCACCTAGAGATGAATCACCGTCAGATGCACCATGAACTATTCTTCTGTCCCTGATGTGTTTTGCAAAACAGCTGCAGGCGTGACGCTGGAAATGCAGCCGAAGATTCGAAAGTCGGAAACTGGGATGGTGGCAGTGTGATCTCAGCAGGGGCTGACTGTGAAGGGATGTTCCCCGCTCTCCCTCAGATCTAGACTCGGGCGTCATGCGAAATAGTGTGTGATCGCAGCTGGAGAGCTGGGAAGAGAAAGGAAAGGAGAGCAAAAGCGTGTCAGAGCAGAGAGAGAGGGGTACGAGCAGGAGGGGATGTGTGAAGTGGGACAAATGTTTGTGTGTGCGCTAGAGAATGAGTCACACAAGGACAGAGTGTGCATGTGTGTGTATCCAGAACAGTGGAGTCATTAGAAAATAACCTTGTGTATCCTACATTTGCCCTGTTTTTAGGTTGCTGCAAACCTGTTTGTGTATACTGTATGTGTGTTGCCTTAGGTATGCCACTAAATTTTGTCAGTGCCAGACATAAACTCTCAGACAGTATGTGGTCGTCTTCCACCATTGCTATAGCAACTGAGATGATCCCAGTTTAGAAGAGCTCTGAAATCTTTTTTTTCTTGTTTTAGAAACCAGCACCACATTCCCTGCTGTGGAGCCACTGTACAGTATGAGCACTTACTGAGTATTTGATCGTGTATTCTTGTTATTGTGGATAATTCGGAAACAGTTTCCTCTTTATGTTAGAGTTCGTATTCTGTCTCCAGCACGGGTAGCTCATTAAGCTGGAGGATGCCTGTTTGTGCTGCATTTTTACCATATCGCTACCCTCTCAAACATAACCGGCTTCCTCTGTACACACAAGTATCCAGTATAGTCTGAACAGGCTTCAGTAGACACCAAACTGTACGTAGCTAACATTTAGCATCAATTTCATCCAACAAGCAACTAAAAAATCACCCTCCAGACATGACTTTTTATTTATTTATAGAGGTTATTCTATTTATCATACCAGACACTGACATAGTTTATCATCCTGAGTTACTAATATGTACAGACATATAAAGGCTAATGGAGGGTAAAAAATAACCATCATCTCTGTAAAAAACTCTTACAGAAATTAACCCCACTCAACTATTTATTTCTTATGTAAATGATGTAAATATACATGTTTTTTCTAGTCAAGTAAATTAAACTCAAAATTTCTAGTATTTATTCCAGAGCACTTCAAAACATGAGTTTGTCCAACTTGAATTGTTTTAATTTGAAGTGATGAGTTGAATGAATGTATAGTGCAGAGTTCAATCAACTCTATTATGTTTGTAAAGAAACATGATCAGCATATAAGCAGACTTCCCAGCATGCATTGTTTGAGTGTTAAAACTCTCCTCAGATTCATGAAATTTTTTTGATGACCTCATGACCTTTTCTCTTTTTGTGCCAAAATGTGTGAATAAAATGAACTGATAACATCATCATCTAAGAAATTTCCTCTACTGGCAGCCTCAGGACAAAACGTCAGTTCAACATACAACATATCAGAATCTATCAAAATCTAAAAGGCAGACTGCAGATTGTTTAATAGGGTTTAATAGCATTTTAGATGCAGTATGGGAAGCATAAGGTAGTGTAATTAAAGTGATCCTAAAATTATGACAGCCCAAAATTAAAACATCAAAAAAGTGACGTAAACATGATTCTAAGAGGCTTAATTAAAATGCCATATGTTGCATGCTCAGATGGCAAAGAACAACGCCCTGTTTTTCTGTTTGAACTCAGAAGTCACACTGAATTATGTCAATCATAAAGAGTCCTGTTGTGACTCCAAATGAATCATGACCCCAGAAAGCTTCATATTTTCATTCATATTCATGCTATCAGCGCTCAGGGCAGAAATGATCCCTGCATTTTGAAGCCTGAATGTGCACTGCCGGCTGGCTGCCACGAGACCTGCGTGTGCCACCCACCAACATCTGTCATCTCCCGCATGCTTCAATTCTTCCAGCTCCTCACCTCCAGCATAAAGGACAAATCCTCCACCTTGCTGTGTGTCATCAATCTGTTATATTCCACTGCAGGAAAGCTCATGATAATGTCTCTGTACTGAAAATCTTTACATGCGTACAGTAGGTGAAAGTTGAATGACAGTGAACAACAAACTGAAATGTCAAAAATAACCACACCAAAACAACAACAACAACAGCTGGAGCTTTTTAGACCTGTGGTTCCTTTATCTTTGCTTAGAAAAGATTTGACTGGAAAAAAGATAGATCACAGGAGAGGAAAAAATTTTTATAATGAAATATTTATGTTTTTTGCATCTTTTGTCTCCGTTAAGTCCAAGAGAAGATGTGTTTAGGGTGAAAACAACTTCAAATAGATAGAATGCAGCATTTTGTTAATAATAATCTCACAACATCAAACAAATATTTTTATTGCTTCAATCTTTGGCTGTCAATGTGATGATATAGGACAAGTTAAACTAGATATGGGTACAGTACATTAAAGTAATAAAGTAATAACCTTCCTAGTTTTGCTGTTTGATTGGAGACACCAAAACTACTCAATGCTAACTAGCTAACTTTAGCTGCAGGCTACACCTGTGTGACAATTTTGGGATCATTATAGTAAAATATAGTTAAGCAGAACTACAAATGTAAAAATTACAAGTTTAGTTAGCTTAACTATGATGAGTTACTGCTCATATGAGTTCAACTTTCATCTTTAAGAGCATTAATTAGGTCTGAGCAATTCATCAAAATATTATCTAAATTAAATTATTTGCTGTCTTGATGACAGAAAAAGAAAGTCGATACCACTCTCAGATTTGTCCAGTAACTTTGAGGCTCCAGCTAGCAGCCTGTTAGCTTAGCTGAATGTACGACTAACACAAGTAAAAATGGCTAACTTGACTCCAATTAACATGTTATATCTTGTTTGATTAATTAGTATAAAAAGTTAAACACAAAATAGTAAATTTGCAACAGTTTCTTGGTTGGGGGCAGTAATTTCCTGAAGTCGCTGTTTGTTGCCTGGTAGGTGGATTTTGTCACCTTTGGATAGAGCCAGGCCAGCGGTTTCTCCTGTTTCCAGTGTTTTTGTTTTGTTAAGCTAACCTGGCTAAGCTGGCTTTGGCTTCATGTTCACCATGTAGATATGAGAGTCTTCTCATATAACATATAGATATGGTGACATATAAAAATGGTCCCGGAAACGTGTCTTCACAACAGTATGTCTTAGTGATGATTTTTCCTTTAGCTGTAGTATATTTTTACTGCAGTCCCCTTAACTCAAACTGTGTTTCTCAACAAGGGAGAAGAAAAGCTCCATAGCTCATCTTGGAGGTCAGCACTGGTGATACTGAGGCAGACATGCTGGAACACAACATAAGATTTAATCATAACCCAAAACTATTATTTTTTTCTTGCCCATACACTTCCCAACTCCCCTTTGGGTTGTGGTAAACAATAGCATCGTCTGCATGTCTTTGCCAGCTTGCAAATTGCAAAGACCCCTGGGATGCTGCTCGAGCTCTTCTCATAATCAGTGTCGTTACTTTCAATTATCTACTAATGAGTTCCGGTAACAGGTGGGGAAACAAGAGATGCAGCTGTGACAGATGAATTACAGCTAGCGGCTCCGCAGAGATGATTCATGTCCACCACAGTTCCCTGATAGCAGGAAAGTAAACCAGCCGCTCCAGCTGGACATAGGAGATGATTTCCTGCACTGTAAAGACTGGATAATTTAAACAGCTTCTTCTTTGGAAAGGACAGGCAGAGATTAATCATTTTCCCTGATTACAAACAGACTTGAGCAAGATTTACTGTCTGTAAGGAAGCCAATACTTGAGCTGCCCACCTCAATAGCTGTGACATTTAACAAACTATGAGGTGGGAAACACTTTCCATCAGCGCTTTCATTTGCAGCCCTGTACTGTGACTCCCCTCCAGTCAGTCTCTCAATCAGCGCAAGGGTTATTTAAGAAACCTGACAGGACATGGATTTTGCATTATTAGAATTTTTTTTATTTTATTTAACTCATTAACATTCACATTTTCTCTGTTTTTTCACTATGCACATACCTTAGATGTCTCATTCTTGTGAACACAATATGTCAGGAATGCCTTGATGGAATTTCTTCAAATTTGGTGCAAACATCCCCTTGGGCTCAAAGATGAACTGATAGGATTTTGGCAGTCAAAGGTCAAGGTCACGGCTACATGTCTGTCCCAAATTTGAGACAGCAATATTTCAAGAACATCTTGATGGAATTCCTTCGACTTTGGTACAAACGTCCACTTGGACTCAAGGATGAAATCACTAGAATTTGGAGGGCAAAGGTCAAGTTCACGGTGAAATCAATAAATGCATTTTTCGTCATAACTCAAGAACTCATGGACTCACTATGACATATTTCCCACAAATATCTACTAGGATAAAATGATGACGTGATGACTCTGTATATATAAAAGGTCGAAGGTCAGCTTCACTGTGACATCATAATGTTCAGCTTTCTATCAACCTAAAAATAGTCTCTGAGCGAAGACAGCATGTTTCTTTCTTTATGTTTGGACAGACATGAATGTAAATGCCAACTTAATTGACTGCTTGAATCATACAACTGCAAGGTGATAATTCTACTTAGCTCAAAAAACAGAAAAATCAAAAACAATTAGTTCCTTAATCAATACATCAGTTGGCAGGACTATTTTGATAAATCACTTCAATCAAAATTCAAGCAAATATGCCACTTTCCTTGGTTCCAGCTTTTCAAATATGATGATTTTGTGCTTTGTCATGTATGATAGAAAAATAAATATCATTGATTTTTGGACTGTCGGTCAGTCAAAAAAAAAAAAAAAAAAACTCACATTGCGTTCTTGTGGAATTTTCACACACTAAACCATTAATGAGTTTGTTGAGATAATAATTGTCGGGCCAATCAATATTGAAAATAATCATTAGTTGTTGCCCCACTTCTCACAGTGTAACGCTTTCTGCAGACTCTCATTGTTAAATGCCAAACGCCAAGTGATGTTATTTGAGTAATTAACTCAAATTGAACAAAGCTCGTCTAAAGCCACAGGAGATACGACGAGTGTTTTTAATTCAGTGTAGTACTTACCATGACGAGGCAAAACTGGTGGATTGGTACCTAACCAAGATATCTTAGTATTTAATACTCCCATGTTAAAGATCAAGTGTGTAAAATTTACAGGGATTTACTGGCAGAATGTGATAGATATACAATATAATATTATTAAATATGTTTTCATTGTATAATCACCTGAAAATAATAATCACTGAGTTTCCGTTACCTTTGAATGAGTTTATATATATGCTGTATGTTTATATCTACAGAAGACACAAGTCAGTAGTCAGTAGCCCTGAATGGACAAACCAAAACTATAGTTACAGCTTTTAGTGTTTATTGTAAGTCTTGCAACCACTGCAGTTTTTCCTATATGCTTCGAAGGAGACAGTGAGACGGGGGGGGGGGGGGGGGGGGGGGTTGCAATCTGTCCTTTAACTTTCCCTGTGTGCCATAGTTGGTCCGTCATCTTCCATTTTTCTCTGCCCCTCAATAATACACTGTACACTATGACACAGGTAAACTGCTTTTATTTTTTCCTTGGGGCAGCCAAAAAATGTGCATCGGTCCCTTAATCACCAAATAAGAAAGTACCTTATCATGAAGTAATGAGGGACTACTTAGCTTCTGCTCTGTATCATGTATCACTTTATTTGTGGGTGCCCAACAGAGTAATTACGTAATTAGTAATTAATATGTCAGCGGGTTCAGAGTTAATCAGGAACAAGTCATGAGAAAAACTGGTCAGTATATTGATTCACAGATATTCATGAACTTATCTTTAAATAATGATTCATTGTCTTCTAGTTTGGACCAATATGTAGCAGTTATGTGACCAAAATAGCGAGTATAGCAAGTTGGAGACATAGACAGTCAAATATATAACATATTGCTTAATTTTTAGTTATGTTTGGGCTTTTCTTGCCTTTATTAGATCCGCTCTACCAACTGAGCTAAACAGCCGCCCTACATATTGCTTAATTTAACCATTATAAACATATAGTCCTTCAAAAGATAATTAATGATTTGTCATGACTCATGGTCATTAAACTTCAGTGTTAGATGGGCAAATAAAAACAGTCATTCCAGCCTGGAATAGAAATTTCAAAAGGGACACCATGGCTGTAGTGTTGTTGTCAGAGAAGCAAGTATTTCAATTTAGTTTCCTTAATCTCTGATGACATATTATGGTCATTTTATGATAAATTACAGTAAATATATTAACAATTTCTCCTTTAAATATACAGGAATAGACACTGTGCCTAATCTTCTATTTATTTTCACTGAAGGACGTTACTACTCTCCCAATACGATCATCTCACGATATGATTTCCCTGAAGATGCTCATAAATTTCCCGTGTTTCTGTTTGCTGGCTATATGACCTTGAGCAAGCATTAAATGTGTTTTTATTTTCGTGACCCTGAAATATAGAAGTCTCTTTTTTTTTTCACCCGAAGGAAGAAACCCGACTCGGTTTTCAGAGAATTTTCCATATAATTTAGCTTGAACCTGGTATCTGCTGTGCAAAACAGGCAGCCTCATAAGCTGCAGACATCTTCTGGATCTGAGTGTTTGCGTAGCCTGAAGCTGCAGTGAATCAAAGAATGAAGCTGCAGTGATCTGGATGGAAGAAGGAAGTCAGCCTGCTCTGTGTGAACACATTCATCTGACTGGCCTCTTTTTCTCGCCCCATATCAAATAACCGAATGTCTCGGTATATCCTGTTCCTGCAGTTTTTGAACGTCGGAGGCTGGTTAATGACAGCTAATGAAGAATATTTGACGTCACACGCCACCAGACTTACTCACCTCAAAACTCAGGGCACCGTCCCCATCAGCCATGCACACTGTGGGAATGTACTCTGTATCTGTCTGCAACAGATAATTCAGCCAGCGGTGACCCAGCACAGCATGTGGCTCCTGCCGGAGAAAGAATGAATCTATTTCTGTGTTACTGTGTGACATACTTATGGAAGAAGATTACAGCCAGGAGACATGATATGGGAATTTGTCTTGCTCACATTGAGTGGTTAAACTCAAAATAATGAAATTACTGAAGTGAATTTAAATGAAGCCTTATGAGGCACAGCATGAAATTAAAATGCACTAGCTTAAAGTCAACTTTTAGCTGCAATTTCAGATTCAATTTTCTCTCTTTTTTATTTATTTTTTTAAACTGAGTGAGTAACAGTGAATGGATATGGTTTCACATTGTCACATAATTGTAATTTCTTTCTCAAGATATCACATTTCATGATTCACATTCAGCTTTTGTTTTTATACACACTCAAGGACTGTGCTTAAGAACAGTTTTGAGGTGCTTGTATTTTACTTGAACATTTAAGTAACTTCAACAAATTGTAATGATTTTATCTACTGTAAAACAAAGAGTAAAATATGCAATATTATAAGCTGGGATGTAGTGGAGTAGAAGCGTGAAGTATAACATGAACTGAAAAAAACTTTTTATAATGGCTCTGTAATTTCTGTTTCATGGAATGAACTATGCTGTAACAAAAACAAAGACAGTGTTTAACTGGTACACTTCCAATTATACAGACGTTTCATGGCAGCCATTTTGACATGAAATAGTAGGATAAATACATGTGTTACTTGAGACGCACCTTCTTCAGCTGGAGCAGACAAAGCCAGTGTCTACTTCTTTGATCAAATCATACTGTTTGCCTACAGTATTGCTGTATTAGTAATATAATATACATAAGCAAAATATTCCTCTACCTCTATAAATCCGGCCTTAGTAGATCTGGTTTGTATATTGTTTTTAAATGGGAAAGTTTACAGTGCAGTTCTGTTGTAACGTGTCCCAAATGATCTAAAGCTGGGACTAATGCTGTCTAATAAAGAACATATTATTTCTTTTTATATATATATATATATGCATATATTAATTTGATACAAAGAATGGCATGCTACATCTTTTAGTGCACTGTTGGGTGTTTGGTGTCTAATTAGGGTGCAGTTGTGTTTGTTCAATGTCTATTAAAGAACATATTATTTCTAGTTTTGTCGAATTTGATATAAAGTAGAGTTTGTTACTTCTTATTACTGTACTGTAAAGTACAGGGCTGCAATCAACCTTTTTAACATACAAAGCAAATATGGTGCATTGTTATAGATTTACTAACTAGTCTGTGACAAAGTAGATAAAATTAGCTCCACTGACGTCAGGCAGCAGTAATAAACACAAAATGATAAATATAACACATGTAATAATAGGATTTGCACCAGCACTGCATACATAACTGTAGATCTGTTAGAGTGGAGGCAGATTCAGATGCTTATGTGTCTGAAAATAGAAATGAACTGAGAAAAGTTCGACATAGGTTTATGTGCTGCAGGTCGAGACCTGAATGAGTCACACTGTACACCCCTGTGAATGAACTGAAGGAGTGAATCACGCTCACTGATTTCTCCATCGCTTGTCACAACCTGTGATCTCACGTTGTCTTTGTGTGAGGTGGAGACAAAGTTTGATTGGGGTGATAACACACACACACACACACACACACACACACACACACACACACACACACACACACACACACACACACACACACTGCTGGTTTCCAAGAGGTGATTAAAACAAGTCCCATGCAGTCTGAAGTGCATGTGATTGTAAACACGCCTGCCCATGTTGCCAGGGTAATCTCAATTCATCACCATGGTTGGTAACAGGATATGACTGGATGCTTGTTTTTAGTCATTAAAACGTCTGAGGAGAGAAACGGCTTTTATGAAGCAAACAGGGATCCTGCAGAGAGAGCCCATCCACATGCTGTAAAAGATAACACATCATGAAAAAAGATGAGATGCTCTGGAAAAGCTTTGGAAGATTTCTGATTTGAGTTTATCTGGTGATAAAAGAAAAGAAATGGCTTGGCCACTCACTCTTGTCAGAGCAGGAGATGGAGGGAACAATAGCTCATTAACTGCATTAACAGCAAAAACACACTACCTCATTAATTATCTCATTGTATATAATGTAATTAAGTCAGCTCTGCTCATGCTTCATTAAATAGAGCTGAGGGTCTGTTCAAGCACTGTATGGATGAGGTCGACCAAACAACTGAATGTCAAACTGATTTGAGAGAAGAAACTTTAAGAGTAGCATTTGTCAAAAGCTGAAGTTTCGTGACAATCAGAGAAACTGAGGGTACACAGGGAGACAGATTGATTGTGTGAGCTAGAAAAATGCTCCTTTCTTTCCCCTGTCATATCTGTGGTGTTCAGACCGAGAAGGGAGGCAATTTCTCTTCCTCTTTTTGAACACGTTTGTCATCAAGCCTGCGCTCGGCCTGCGCTCGATTCAGAGAGACGTAAATAATTTTCATTCAGGGGCGAAATGAGGTCTTTGTTCCGAAGAGGTCCGGATATCAGCACAGACTGAAATAATACTTATCAAAGTGAGAGTGCGTCCGGTGAATTACTTCCCTTCTCTCACACTGACAGGTCCTGAAAGAATATACCTTCATCTGAGTGATGGACTGTTTAATAAAAAGGTAATCAGAAGTCACAGAAATGTGGCTAAATTAAATGTTGAGACTACGATGCCTAATTTAATATTTATGGCACAGAAGTGTTTGTATTTTGTTTTTGTAATATTAATAAGCACTTATAAAAACAGCGCATCTGAGTTGTCTCGCAGGTTGTGAGCCACAACTGAAGATCCTCTTGGTTGCCGAATAGAGCCACACAAACATAAATTAACCCATTAATGATTAACGATTATATTTAGTGTGTTAAAGAAACAGTTCACCCCAAAATCAAAAATCCACATTTTGCCTCTGGCCTCTTGTGCTATTTATCCATCTATACTGTTTCGGTGTGAGTTGCCTAGGTTGGTTGTCTGCCTTCTCTCACATATTATGAGACTAAATGGCACGAGTTCTGTTTTTTTCAAAGCACCAAAAAAAAAAAAAAAAAAACAGTCTGAAACTTTCTACATCAGTCTCTCTTTCCAAAAATCATGACCCAGCTGCTCAAAATAATCCAGAGACCTTGTTGTGAGCAGCTTCATGTAGGAACTAGTTTCCTACTTTCTTACTTTCAGTAGAATCTACCAGATTTTTTTTCTGATAGAAAGAAAGTAGTTTCTGCATGAAATTGATGATTTTTTGAGACTGGTTTTGAATTTTTCAAACACATTTTTTTGATGCTTGGAGCAACATAGCATTTGTGCCATTCAGTCCCATTATAGTGGAGAGAAAGCAGACATCTCTACCCCCAAAATCTCTAAAACTCACACCAAAAAATATCTAGATTGATAAACAGCACTACCGGCCAGGGGGAAAATATGTATTTTTGATTTTAATTTTCAGATTGAATTTTTTCCATTCCAGGTAGAGACAAAATTTGCTGTGGAAATTTGGCTAAACATGACAAAAGTCATAAAAAAGTAAATTATCTTTTAAAAACACAAAAATAGTTAAGTAACTCACTGTAGTTTTGAGATACAGAAATTTCTGTATCCTACTATATTTAGTCATCAGTCACGTGGGGCTGCTCATTTTTAGCATTTTTCACAAAAGCACTTATGAATACTTAAGTACAGGAAATCTGAAAAATGGTCTAACAACCCAGAAAAGCTGAACACAGAAGTTTTCCTTACAAACATGACCAGTGTAACCGTGACAGTGTTCTCCCTGAGATACATCAGCATTGAATGTGAGAGGCCCAAGAAGAGGAGGAGGAGATATTAATAGTCTCCTACTTTGAAAGGAATGCTATTTTAACCATTTATACTCTGGCACTGAGGGTCTACATCACAATTATATAATAATGCAATATGATGACAATAATAAAGTTTTAACATGTACAGAAAAGATTCTTGCTTTATTGTTGATGATCTATAGATATTTTGTGATCAATGTTTTGATATGCAACAACAGAGCTGACTATTTATTATGTACAATTAATCTTTTGCTAATTTTGTTTGACTACCTTGGTTGGGTTTGTGAGCAGTTACGGAAAGTAAATGCATTTTTTTTAAATTCTTAAATATTGTACTTTGTATAGTAACCATATTGCACTTATCTCACAGCTAAAGTTACTAGTTTTGTTTCAAAATAAAAGTCCTCCACCCCTATATATAACTTTTAACCACACGTTTTTATTCAGTGCTACACTGCTGGCTGTTACTGAGCAGAGGTATGGGACTCAAGTCACATGACTTGACTCAAGTCAAATATAAATTGCAAATTTGAGGAAATGAGATTTATTTGACTAATGTGATAAAAGACTCGCCTTGACTTGCTTTTCAAAATTTGAGAACTTGGACTTGGGCAGATGACTTTTTAAATTAAACATTTGCATTTTTCTAGATACTGCTATAACTTATGATTTGTTTTTGAAACATGGGTGATTTCTAGTGCAATACACACAAACCCGGCCACCTATTAAGACGCAGCAGCATGAGGCGGCTATCAACTTAATCTGTCACTACAAAACACACAGCTACCCAATTATATCTTTTTAGCTACTGGCTGATCAAATGTTAGCTAAAACACTAACGGACGTCATTGATTACAGTGGTTCTGCTCAAAACTGGTGGAGGAGCTGGTTCAGTGGATAGCGCCAAGGTTCCAGTTCAAGAACCAGAGCTAATTTGGTGGTGTCTTCTCAGGGTCTCCCCACTAACTTGGACTATTCAGTGATTTTACTGCGCATCTGCAGAAATGATTCAGGTAGGTAGCTTGGGTAAACAAACAGCTCTGCGTGGTGTGCAGAAATGTGAACGATGGAGCAAAACTACTCAAGTAGTGCTAAAAAAAACAAAAACAAAGGTTGAAGGGCGAAGATACTAACAGACCATACCTACACCAACCACAGCCTGTTAAACCTGCTGCCTCTGGCAAGAGATACGAAAGTATCCACTGCCCTACAACCAGACTACAGAACTGCTTCTTTCCTGAGGCTGTGACACGCCTCAGTTCAGCATCTCCAGTCCACCATGAATACAAGTTTATTTTTATGACTTATTATTTATTCAAGGTCTGAAAAAGGGGGAAATAACGGATGTGGAATGACTAAATTCCCCTTGCTGGTGGATCATCAGAATTTCATATGACTTGTTTGACTTAAAGTAGAGACTCCACTTGACTTGCTTGATTCTTGCCACAGTAACTTGGGACTTGCTTTGGCTCACTCATGTGTGACTTGCTCACCTCTGGGATATGTGAGTGTGATAACCACTGTAAAACATTCTGACCTGATAAAGGTCCAGCTGAGATCAAAACTTTGTCTACTCACATAGTCATATAATTCAACTGTAAAGCAAATATTAACCCCATGATATCTATAAGTGACATCCCTGTGAAATGTCACAGTGTACTCAACTTGTGAATAGATATTATGTAATTTCATGCTATAACTTTCTGTCAATATCGAAGGATATGAGCACTCTGGCCTTCAACTATTGATTACATAAGTTTCGCTGGGCTGAATTCACATGAGAGTTTCCCTGTGTAAACTCCTGCCAGTTCCATCAGAAATGAGTCTGTAAAAAGACACAGCTCCACCTACAGCAATCAGACCTGAGCTGTAATCAGTGCTCATGGAGCGCACACCGAAGCTGAGAATAAACCCAGTCGATACAATAAAAATAAAAGCATTAACAGCACCTGATTAAGTATGAAATGACCCATTATGTCCTCTATATCAGGATCAGGTCGCTCAGATATAATTACAATATGTTCTGAGGTTCTGGTTTAAGCTTGTTATGCAACACACTTAGTGGTTGATTAAATTTTGTCACATTACGCAAGGATTTCTTGAAAGCTGGGTTGCAGACATTGTACAATGGTAGGCAACGGGAAGAGAGTTTAAAATTTAATCGTTCTTAAAGTACTTTGGCCTGTCTGACTGAACTGGCTCAGTCTGGGCGAGGTTGGCCCAAATCAAAGCAGATGGAGCAACGCAGGGGAGCAATTTGGACGTTAAAAGCAGCTTCGACTGTAAACATTCATGGTGTTCCTCATATAAAAGCAGTTTGGACCGGACAGTGCATTTCAGGCAACCATCAAGCGAATGTTGTGCCATTATGAAACTCCAAGACAGGAAGTGAAGCTTTGTAGGAGAAGGGATAAACACGCTGGCGAGGCGACTACCACACACACACACACACACACACACACACACACACACACACACACACACACACACACACACACACACACACACACACACAGTACCGCCAATCAGCAGCTTAAAAGTTGAGGTTGCCTAGCAGCAAACAAAAGGTAGCCTACAAGCTTCCTCTCTGCTCTCCTCAGCAAACCCTCTGTGCTGCAGCGGGCATCGCTGTTTTGGATAAATTACTGTGATGAATGGAATCAGAAGTATTGTCTGCAGTGAGCATTCTCCTTTTTGTCCTGCACAAATCTATTCATCTCATTGTGCTGATAATAATCCAGAGAGCATTTTCTACTCTGAATAAGGGGCTCTGGTGATACTGACGGTAAAAGGCACACAACTTTAATCGTAATAAAAGAAAAACCACCTAGATATGATACTTTTCAAAAATATTAATAATGATAACAGAAAAAACACTTTGATAAGATACTTTCCAAAGTTTGCCTTATTAAAACCTCTTCCACTACCTTCCATACACTGATTTTTTATAAATCTTTAAGGGGAGGATGAGATCTTAGGAGGAGATAGCAGGTCAACAGAATATACCGGATAGAAGTGGGACACATCATCTGAAATCTCCAGCACATAGTATGAAATATTGTGTTTCGATTAGGCGTCTATTCCATCATTTTGAAAATTTATAATGTGTAAAGACTTATTGTCACAAATGTGAAGCAGGGTAGCAGGAATTTGAACTCAAACGCAGACTGTGAAACTGAGCAGGCGGTTCAAATGATTTATTAACATAAAAGTCAATGTACAAAAGTGCTTACAGGATCGTCTGGCAGAAACAGGTCGAAACCAGATGAGCAGTCCGACAGGCAAACAATTCAAAGGGGCGGAGGAGGGAAATCTTAAATCCAACAAAATCAGGCAAGGTATAAATACTGATCCAGGATCGATGTACAGACAAAGACAAATGAGCAGCTATGGAGGTGAAAAAAATCTGTAATCAAAAAAAAGAGAGAAAAACACAGTAAGTAAAACATCAGGAACAAAAGGAAAGACAAGAGCTTCAAAATAAAACAGGCAACAACTAAACTGGATGACACTTGGTATACTGCATGTAAAAAAAGTCACGGTTTTTGCCCCGTATTGTATGGGATTAGCATAAAGTGGGCATGTCTGTAATGGGGACACTCTTGGGTGCTTCATTCAGATATAAGGTGAGAGGTCAAGGGACTCTTGAAACACTCTTGGACACTTTGAAAATCACCATGCCAGTTTTTACGCAATTTTAAAGCATTATTTGGCCCGATTCATTAGATCTTCTAGTTTCATATGGTAGTCTGGCTTTAAAGGGATAGTTTGGACTATTTGAAGTCAATCGAATCGAATCAATAGTCAGTGTATTATCTGCAGTAGATGACCATTAACATGCACCAAGTTGGGAGAAGCAGAGGAGTGCCAGCAAAAGGGTCCACCTAAAAAAAAATATATATATATATTTAATTAAAAAAAAAAATCATTAACTGTCTAAAATATCTTCTGTTGCTGAGCCTGTATATAGCAGGACCTTGCTTATCTTCCTGTACCTGCACCTGCACCTGCTGATTCTTCAATCTTGGGGCTGCTATACTCTCCACGTTCTACTATAGCTAATACACTGAACATGAAAAAATACCTCACACAACTTCACTTCAAATAATCCAAACTATCTCTTTAAAACTGAGCCCACTATAGCCTCTGAAAGAGAGGAATGTTGGCTGGGCATGTGTTCATCCCTGAGGAGTTGAGAAGAGTTTTTTTTTTTTAGTGTAAAAGGAATAAAGAAAGTTTGCTATCTAGCTGGTTCTACCTGCGAGTCTGCACATTTTCAGCCCTTTTACGACCTTTTGCATTAGCTTCCCTTCTGTTTTATCTCTGCAATTACTCAGACTCAGCCAATGAAACCATGCTCACGATTACAAATCAGCCCTGTGCTTACCAAGTACATTTAATTAGCATTTTGTATTAGTCATTGTAATGCACTGTATTGTTTTACCTGGGCATTAATTCAGCATATTTGTAAAAGAATAAATGCATTTTCTCTTTCACCTTGCGCTGGTGAGCTTTGTTTTCCAGCTCATGTTAATTTTGTTCTTATGTCCTCTTCTCACAATGAAACAAGGGCTCTCAAGGACTTTAGAACTCCACAGAAAGAAGGCAACAGGAAGTGTGCCAAAGCAGCAACAACACATTAGCATCCTCTGCGCTCCCGTCCTCCTCTTCATAAATTTTTCCTAACTCCTTCTTTTTATTCATGAAGGTTTTATTCCCAGCTGTCACTCTAAAATTCTGTAATATACATAGAGTACAGTATTTAGTGATGTGAGTAATGTGTGCCATGTAGTGTGCTTACACATACCCCTTGTCACTTTGTACTTAGACAACTAGGGCACTTCAGAGATATGATAATTGTGCTTTTATGCTGTCCATCAGTCACGTTGAGAGGGAAACAGAGCACTGCTGTGCTTTGTACCCAGTCGCAATCATCCTCCTCATCATCAGCTAAATTTTTAAATAAATAAGTTACACATGTTAGAGCTCTGCACAGAAAAATGGTTGTTTACACACATAAAGTATTTCAGACATAAGCTCATTTCCGGGTTGAGGTTCATTTCTGAATGTGCTGGAAATTACAAAACTGTACGACATTAAAACAAAGAGTTCTGGTCTGTTCAGTGTGGGGTTTATTAACAAAAGTGCATGGAGACAGCGAGGATTTGTATCTCAGCTGTTTTGTGCTGAGTGCCAGGAGGATGTTATGTACTGTATGTGATTATAGGGTGAAGATAATCGCTCACAGAGGTAGGTGAACAGAGATGTACCTTGATAGGAAAAGAACATGGAATTATGGTTTCTCTCACACTGATCACAGGGCAGTAGCTACCACAGAGGACACTGAGGTCATGTCTTATGTATTTTCTCTGGGAGTTTGGAGGCTTTAGCTACATGGAGGGAGTTTACATAGGATGATTAAAAATGTACACATGCTGGATATTTTATACGCTACAAATTCCAGTACTTTAAGACTCAGGATGTTTCACTTTGATTTAGTTCCAGGGCGATAAAATACATTTGTACATGAGGGATTCAGTATTTCTCCTCCAGTTTATTTTTTGTAGTGTGGAAAAGGTGTCATTTATACCTTCATGAGGGGAAATCAACACTTATCAATATAATTACATATTGAAAATCTCAAGCTTCCTTAACTTTCTGATATATTTCTAAAATCCTGGCTATAGCTCTGCCCGTCGCACACATTTTTGATACTGAATATTATATCATTAGTACTTTTGGAATTGCACACAGTGTTTCTTGGTTATTTTATTTATGTTCTTTTCTTTATCTCCCCTGATATCTTATGTTTCTTGTATTTGTATATTTTCTTCACTTTTCATGTCTGTTTCATTTTTTACGGAAGGTGGAAGGCATTGTAGCATGTATTATTTTTATACTGATATATTATTATATGTACATATAAACACAATATGTTGAATATTCATAAAAATAGGATTGCAAAAAGCAAAAGTAATGGCTAAAGGTACAGTTAGTGATTCTGGAGAAAAATTGTGGAGTCTCAGTCCCAGGATGTTAAATGTTTACATTGACAGTCAACATTCAGTTATCTTACTGACCTGTCATTGGCCAAAGTCTCCCCCATGGACAAGATTTTCTAAAGCCTGAAGAAAGAGCCAAGAGGAGTGGAAGTCGAAATACTGCATACCCTAGCTTTAACAGCAAAGTCCATATTTCTCAGCTCTACAGTTACATCGAAACTAAATTAAGATGGTGTTTACATACGTCAGCTCTTATAATTCCATAATTTGATATATGTAGTTAATAAAGGTGGTGTATGAATGCATTAACCTCTTATAATAAATAATATGGTAAAAACTGGATTATTATCTAATCACTTGTTTAGATCGAAGTCAATCTGTTTCATGAAAATTCACTTCTATCATCCTGTGTCCTGCTGTCCAGCTAACTGAGCAGATAACAAGTCATCCTTAGTTTAAGTGAGTATAAGTATGCACTCACACACACACAAAAGCACACAGCCAGGTGTCCTAATGTCCTAATAAGTTATTATGACCAGGGGTTCTGGATATATATCCGGTTATGTGCACAGCCATGCTCTCTGTTGAGGCTATCAGTGTGTTGTTGTGATTACCCGTTTCGAGGGGCTTGTTTTTCATTCACTCTGGCCGAGCTTTAAGTAATGCTGATGAAAACACAAAACAGATTTAAATGTAATTCACCACAGATTGCTGCATGATCGATTTAACCTTTCTTAAGCACACTGGGCTCTCTCAGACAAAACAGCAGCAGGAGGTGCAATGCGTAAGCAGTAAGACCTTTTGTGTTCAAAATTCAACATACATGACATTTAAAGCAACTATAATTGATATTATATAACAACAAATGACACAGTGATCACTCAGTGATGAACCAACAGAGAATTATCACCTGAATCTGCAGCTCCCCTCAGCCTTACTGTGCTTTAACACGTTTAAACTCACTGTTTAGTTTTCCGGCTGCAACTCTACTGTTTTGATTCACTCTCATCACTCTCGTAGGGGTGTTTTTTTCTGCATCTGGCAGATATTTTTTGTGAAAAAAGCCTTAAAAACTTATTGTAACTGTCACCAAAAGGCAGACAGGTGGTATTAGCAACTAATTCCACAAATGATTTACTGTAAGAGTCCATGTAACAAAAACCATATGAGACAGTCTGGCAGGTCCAGGTAAGTATTCAAGAAGCAGTCCATGTAAGGTTACCAAAGGGGGAGGGCAAAATCAATATAAATCCAGCAAAAAGACAGCAAACACAAAGACAAACACTAGGAAAAGTCTAGCTAGGATACTTAACCAAAAGTAAAACTTTACCAAAACCCTAAATCGTGACAGACATAAAATACGTCAGTAAATACCCCTCGTATCCTCGTTGTGGTTCATTTATAGCCAGGGAGTCACTGAGATAACTTTTGCTATTAATGTTAGCTTTTCCAAAATCAAAAAGTGGTGTTGATTATCTGACCAAAATTTGTAGGTATCATAAGCCTTTGTTTGCCACAGAGTTTATTTTCTGCACTAATCCAAAATCCAATGGAAATATCCCATTGGATTGTTGCTGCGGGAACCAGAGTGATGCAAACTTCCAGACTGGCCTACAAAAATCTGCAGCACTCTATTGCAGGTTTTAAGAGGGGAATCCTTCTCAAATAGGAGCAATAAATGGCCAATATTAAACATAAAACGTGGACAGAAATTTCTGCTAGAGGCTTGTGAGGTCAATCATGTCTGCACACCCTGGAAGTTTGCAGTATGTAGAAGATTACTATTCAGTTCTTGTAGTCCAGCTGTAGTCAAGTGTAACTCTGCCGAAACAGTAGCTGTTGTTTTGATACAGTGTGATGCACAGCGTTTTGGCAATGTGCAAATAATCACTCTCAGGCGATGGTTAAATAATTTGTTGAGTTTATTTTGGTCTTTTTTCAAACTCCACTCAGGAGGGATTTGAAGATGAAAACAAGGGGGAGCTTTGAATCCGAGTGGATCGCCCTCCGGCCTCTTTCTAAACATCACTTCAATTTGAAACACTTCCTTGGTGTAGTAAATTGGCATTTGCCTCGCCGTGGCATGCACAAACATTCATTCATCAAGCTGTCCCCTCTCACATCCCCCCTCTTCATCTGTCTTCCTCCATCACCTCCCTTTCCACTCCCATTTTTCTTGTCCCCTCTTCTCTTCTCCCTGCCTTCTTGCTCGGTCCCCCATTTTCCTCCTTTGCCACTTCCCCCCCTCTGTCTGCTTCTCTCCGCGGGACCACACCACCTACTCTCATGAATACATCTGCGTCATTCTTCCCGTGCAACTACGTCAGACCTACTTAAGGGTCCTGGGAGGGAAGAGCGGATTTGGTAATGCACCCTCATCCATAAAGACGGGTATGTGAAGTGTGGAGGGAAGAAAGGGGACCTGATTAGGCTAAAAGTAAAAGGGGAAATAGAGAGAGAGGGGAGTTATAGAGGAGGAAGATGGATGTCTTTGAGAAAGTGGGCATGAAGGAAATGTAAAGGAGAGGGAAAAAGTAGGAGAGGAGAAAAAGGGGTGCAGATGAGTGTTAGGAGGGTGGCTCTGGAGATATATGGTATATGTGTATACAGTGTATTGTATAACATGCATCTGTTTCTTAACTGTGACGTCTGTGTATCTAAAGCAACAGTACAGTCTTAAAAAGCAAAGCTGTTCCATTCACATTTTTATGCTCCCATTCCCAATCCATTAGCAGCGATTATCTGCCAATACCAGCGCCAAGACAGATCTGGTATTTCTCATCCAACGCTGTGTGGTTTCTATTTTTTGTATTTTTTATTTTTGCAGAGCATGGTGGGAAGTTTTTGACAGCTGGTGTACTCAAAGCAAACAAACAAAGGAGAGGAAATGGATCAGGCTTGACTGTATACAGCTGAAACTGATCCACAATAGTGTGTAAGATGTATGACAAATGTCTGCAACATCTCCGGTTTGATTCCAGATGAGGATCTTTGGTTCATGACATGCTCCTCGCTCTCTCCCCATGTTTCCTGTTTGCCTGTATACTGTCAACGTACATATCCCAGAGAGGCCCAAACCTTATGAGGATCAAATCAGGACATTGTTACGAAAAAGAATAAGACAAATAAGACAAACCAGATTTTTAGATCTACTTTGATGCATATTCATGGCAGCTCACAAAACACAAGATACATAAATCTAAGATAAGATAAAATGATCCCCGGAGGGTAGATGCAGTTGTTACGGCAGCACGAGGACAAAAATAAAACCAGAACGGCATTCAGAGATGATAATTCAGTTTACACAAAGACACCAGACTTTTGGAAATATCACACATAATTACTTTCAGAAAGTTAAGCAGGAATTACACAATAACTGATGATTTGGTAACAATTTTCAAAACAGTGAATGTGTCTTGGCTGTACATGTTTATGCTAGCCCATAATGACCTTTAAATAGGTTTCTTTTCTTATATCAACTTGGAAAAAGACATTGTTTATTACTTATATACCTGCTGCATTTGTTTCTGTTGTGGTTTTTGAGGTGCATGTTGTGGTGGGTGTCAGCCATTTGTTGTCAGGCTCTTTTTCTGTTTATCAGTTTCATACAACAAAGTGCATGCTATACACAGTAGTGAAGTTACTTTTAATCAGCTGCAATGTGGGAAAAATAGATACTGAAATGTGGTTTCCTTGTGTTCATTGTCAGAAAAGAAATAAAAAAGTCCATGTTCATACAAGGCATCGGCAGGGTTGTATGAAATGCTCATCACAAACAATTAGCTAAGCTAACATTAGCTAGATAACAGTAAACACAGTGGTCTATCTTAATTGTTTCTTGACTTTTTTAGGGTTTACTGAGGCTGTCATGACAGACAGTGTCCCATCCTTGTAAAGCGTTTTGTTGAACAGTATGTGTTAAATTGCACTAATCGTGCAACTTAGCATCAGCTGAGTGGGTTGACTGAGAATAATGCTAGATTCACAATTTACATTACAATAAGACAAAGACATTATGACACAGGAAGACATGTACGCTTTAAACTTGTACATCTGTAAGCACAGACAGTTTGGCAGGTTGATATACTATAGGCACTTATAGTACACAAATTTCATTTGAAACTAGCCCAAGTAAAAGTCTAATTATGAACTGGTTCTTGATGCCCAACCCATAGCTGCATTTTGTGGATTTTCCCCATATGAACTGTCCCACGTACTTTACATAGAAATCACAGGCTCTTACAGGCAACCAAGACAGTAGTGGAAAGTTTCATATTCCATTCACACACTGGCAATATAAAACAATCAATATGTGTACCTTTAAATCAAATCAAAGGCTAAAGATGGTCCTTGACACTGTGTTTACGTGACAGCTTGGGTGACTATTTCGTTTAATATGATGCTACAACTTCATATTATCCCGTCCAAATCCTCTTCATAGGTCTGCATTGTGCTTTGATTCAGCAGGCTGCCAAAACATCACAGGAATCCTTGAAGTCGATGACATTAGAAGGACATCAAATAAGCAGCGTTTCGGGCAACAGCAGAGGAGAAGCTCAGCCCTGACACTGAGAGATGGTCTGTTATTATTGCTCTGGACAAATATCTCATTAATCGCCTCACTCTTATCTTCAAAAGACAATGAGCTTCCAGAAAGTGATGGAGAAAGCTGGGAAGCTGTAGCCTGGAGTCACGCCTAATAAAAAAAAAAACATTTTAATTTGGCTCTACAAGTATGTTTCTGGAAATTTATCATATACATTTATCATAAACATAAATGCATTGTTGCTTACATTCCCGTCTCTGCAGAAAAGCCAGAAATGCTGGGTCCCTCGCAACCATATCCCACTGAAGCTCTTACATCATCATCAGCGTCAGAGATGCCCCAGTCTGGATCTCTAAAGATGGATCACATCTAAACTGGCAGTTATTAAAAGGAGACCAAAAATACTCTTCCCTGCACTCTTGCCAGGAAATCTAAACAGGGAATCGGAAATTCAGTTAACCGTGGTTAAAAAAGGACTCAGTGAGGTGAATTTGTCAGTTCAATATGATCCTCTGAGCTTTAAGATCTGTGACTCAAACCTCTATGGAGACATTTTTCCTCCTCTGCTTTACAGTGTTCTGATTTGTTTGGTTGCATACATCGAGCATTTTCTTTTTATTGTGCATTTTTTCCCAGCCTTGTTCATTTCTCCCTCAGTCTGCACCCTTTATGCTATGCTCTGCATTTAAAAGCTGTGGCTTACAGTGGAAGTGCCATCTGTCCTTGGCAGACTTGATCTTGGCGCCGATTCTGACGAGCTACTATTAATACAATCAGGACATATGTGATGGAAACACATACGTCTGTGGAGATTAAACAGGCTGACGTGACTGTGATATGTATCATTCCAAATGTGGTGGTGTCTGTTTTGATTCCACTGCACATTTTAGGATCAATATGCAAATGCAGCTTGTGTGCATTTTGTAAAATCGAAGGAATTAATTTAATTGATTTTGTCGAGCTTTAATGATGATTAAGAGATAATCCAGTGGGTGAGCAAGCACCAACAGACCCTGCATCGCCGCAAAATACGGCCGTGTGCACTCTCAGAGGTAAGGGTTACAGACGGGTTCTTCCTGAAGGCCTGAGATTCTTCTCAGAACCATTTGCTTGTGAAGAACCCTTTTTTCAAGAAAGTGTTCTTCAAGGATTGTTGAGACATCTTTCATCAAGGGTTCTTTGTACCATATTATAAAAAGGTTCTCAGTAGAATCCCTTGGGTGGTTTCTAGATAAAAGCCTTATATACAAGAGTACACAAGAGTTGTTGGTAGAACCCCCTGGGTGGGTTCTAGGTAAAACATTTAAAATTTAAAAGGGTTCATAGTAGAATCCCCTCTTGATATAAAACCCTTGAAATAAAAAGGGTTCACTGTAAAACCCCATGGGTGGGTTCTAGGTGAAAACCTTGTAATGTAACAAGTTGATCCGCCTGGGTGGGTTCTTGTTAGCACCTTTAGGGGTTGAAAACATTCTGGATGAACCCCCAGAGATAGTTACACCATAGAACGCCTCTTGTAGAATCTCTCACAGGGGCTTCTAGGTGACACCTCTCATAGATTGTTCTAGGTAGAACCCTTTATGTTAGGTTTGAAAGGATTGTAAGTGGAACCATTACAAAAGAACCAAAAAGTTTTCTCCTATATGACAACATTCTATGGTTCTAGTTAGCGCCTTTATTTCTAAGAGTGTACCTATTAAACACTTGCACACACACACAGAGGCACACACACACAAACACAGAGGCACACACAGAGGCACACACACACAGAGGCACACACACACAGAGGCACACACACACAAACACAGAGGCACACACAGGCACACACACACAGAGGCACACACACACACACACAGTGGCCAACACACCGCTCCTCCCTCCGGATCATCAGATCTTCATCTGCAGCTCAGTGTTATTCTTCTGGACGATTGATTTCCCTGATGCACTTAACAGCCTCCTCCCTCAGCGCAGTGTGAGGAGTGTGTGTGTGTGTGTGTGTCTGTACCTGCATGCTGAGGCCAGCTGTGTGTTCCTGGGTCTCTGTCCCTCATCACTATCCCTGTCTGACCCATTTTCCTCAGCACACCGAGGCCGCTGGGACAGCAGACAGACCGCATGTGAGGAGGAGCGTGATGATCCACGGTGAGAATCTAAATGGTTCGGAGGGAACAGCTGATGACACATCATACACATAAACACTTCTGTTGCTGTTAGTAGTTTTGTCATTGTTGCTCAGATATCCAGAACACATTTAAAGGTGGAGTAAACAATCTGGAGAAAGATGGTTGTTGAATCTCATTGTTTTGTTGAGGAGCTTGGTCCCAGCCGTTACCCTGAATCATCTGATATTTGTCAACCAGAGAATGAGACTCAGCAATCAACTATCTGTCTTACTCCACCTTTAATGTTAGACTCAAGGCTGGGACTAACCCTGTCTGGGATTGTCTGCCATAGAAAAGCTCAGGGAAGGGGCTGTGTGGTGCTGTTTATCTGAGTGATACATTTGACAAACAAACCAATTTGTCCTTCACTCTTGTAAAACCAAAGCATAGTGTTTAAAAACACTCAGCTCAAAACTATGGTCAGAGTTTGTTTTAGAGTGTGGAATGGGCTCATTGGGCTCACGACTGCAGCTCTCACCAGCCATCAATCTCAGAACCCATCCACTATGGTCTGATCATAATTTAGCCTCTGGGGGCAGCAGCCAGTGTTTTGAGGCAAGCAGTGTAGCCAGCAGATATCATGATCATGGATATCTGGACAAAGACTTCATCTTCCATGCAGCCATTGTTGTTTACGGTCCGATTTGCTTATATCACTAAAAAACTAATAAAAAGCTAATAAAAAGCTAAAGTCATCAGATGATAGATGAATAGGGCTTAGCTGGGATGTTGCTAGTGCTAGTGTGGCTGTGTCATTTTGCACTTGAATAGATTTTGAGTGTGACTTTAATGTTTTAATTTTACATTACAAACTGGATCGATCAATCAGTTTGCTTAACATGTCCATCAGACCTGTTGTGTTTGTGAAGTGCGCCCCTCTGCAAGCCTCTGCAGCGAGGATATTGCAGCACTGTCGAGTCACAGCCCAGGTCACACCAAAAAGTGGAGCAGCAGGATTTCTTAACAAGTTTTCTTGGCTGTGGAGCTGCAGTGGACAGCTAGTCTCACCACCTCACTGTTTACAGCACTAGAATCTGACAGGCTGAGTTCCATTCACCTTGGAAGTTGGACCTTGGAATGACATCACACTATGTTCCAGTACAAGTCGGCAGACCAAGATGGACATGGATGTGTTTGCTCTTTTTCTTTTACACTGTATTTCACATATACAGACACTGCAGTAACATGTCCACAAATACAAGTTGGACAGTATATGTGTACGACTGGTTTAATGAGACACAAAAAAACAGAAGTGCTAATTAACAGTAATCATTCTTTGGAACAATAGTGGTGATATAAAAAGCAAAGATCTTCATTTGCCAGTTGGTCTTCACTATGAATTTTTGCTGTGGGTGCAGACTTGTGCACCTGGTAACGATGGACCAGAACGTCTCCCATTGGAGAGCAGTGGTGCAAACAGTGGGGAGGACACACTGGACAGGCTGTATGTTCCAGGTGGCTTGGGAGCATTTAGGATCTCCCAGGAGGAGCTGAACAATGTTGCTGAGGAAGAAGACGCCTGGGTGACTGTGATCGCCCAGTTGCCACGGCAACCCAGTACCAGATAGGAAGTAAATGGATGGATGTATGGGTGGATGGATGGATGAATTACAACAAGTAGAAAGTTTTGGTGTCCAAGTATTTTGAGAGCTAAAATGTCAGATGAAAGGAGACAATGCCATTGTCTTTGGCATTTAAGAGTACACATTCTTCAAGCCACATTACATGTGTCCTTTCTCAGGACACCACCAGTCGTGCACGTAAGCGCTTATGCAAACAAGCAGACATACACACACACAGCAAGCAGCCTGTGTTCCCTGAAGGAACTTTGCTTTTTTAGCAATCCCTTGAATAAATAAACAGCACCGCCATGCAGCAAGACGTGTTAGAATAGGCTCAGAGATGACGGGTTTGTTTAACAAAACATGAACAGCAGGAAAGCAATTCAGCAAACTAATGTCAACCACTTTCCTGAATATATTTTAAGGAATATATGTTGAAGAAACACATTACATATGCAGAGATAAATTTTACTACAGGCTACGAAATATTCACATGAAATCATGATGCTGGGAGATAAACGTGTGCATAGAAACAACAACAAAAAAAAAAGATCGTCACAGCAGTAAAAGGACCGCAGGGAATAAAATGAACAACAAATATGGTTTAAAGATCAGTGTGACTAATACACAATTATCCAAAGCATGTGTGTGCTCATGAGATTAACCACACACACACACAAACAAACACACACACACAGACACACACACACGACTGAGACCATGGAGAATACACATGATAATCACTTTGTGAAGTTGGGTTCAACAAAAATATAAATGCAACATTTGTGTTTTTGCTGCCATTTGAAGTTGAGTGACTTTAGGTAAAAGAACTAAGACCTCTTCTGTGCACACAAAAGGCTTATTTCTCTCCAGTGTTGTTCAGAGATTTGTTAAAATCAGTGTTAGTTAGCAGTTGTCCTTTGGCAAGATAATCCATCCACCTGACCATCCACCCGAGTTCAGTGCCCAATAAATGTCTTTTTTCAAAATAAAACAGTGCATTTTAGAGTTGCCTTTTGTCGTGACCAGTGCAAAGAACACCCATGCAATTATCTTGATGTTTAATCAGCATCTCTACATGCCTCATCTGTCAGGTGAATGGATTATTTGGCAAGGGAGAAAAGCACACTAATACGGATTTTAACAAATACTTCAGATATGTTGAGTTTGTTTTTGTTGAGTGTAGTTTTACACCTTCATGTATACGACTCGTGTGACTGCCTGTGAAGAAATGAGACCCTGTCCTTCTGACACTCTAATGAGGACCTGGTGTTGAACTAAACAACCTTCTACATGATTAAATTTGTACAACTCATTAGGCAGCGGAGATTGAATATGCAGACGTGTAAGCGACGAGGCTCATGTGCCTTTGTGACCTTGCAGACTCTGAACGTACCCGGGCTCAGTCTGTGCATGGAAAAACACCCTTTGCAATCCTTAAATCTGCTGTGATCATTTGCGGCACAGACCAGCGGCAGCCAATCCTAGCTGCAGCTGTGAACAATATTCCCAGGGTGGTGACCAATCAGGACTCCTGTCATCAGAGCGGTAGAGTTAGACTTAACAATCGATTCATTTTTGCTGACAGCCTGGAGCCCGGGGCGAGAGTCGCACTGGAGGAATAGAGCTCTAACCTTCAGCTTTCCATGTAAAGGAAAAAAAGATGCTGCGGTGGTCGTGGGTGATTTAAGATGCTGCCCTCGTGAAACATAAATATGATAAATAATTTTAGCATACTTGAGTGTACTTGCTGTCAGATTAATCATCAGTATACTTTAAGTCTTTTAATGATTAATTAGCTGAAGTTTGCTATTTTAGAACAACAAATTTTGTGTAACAAATTAAAGTATACTTAGTCCACTACTACTACTTAGTATTTGGCTGTGCATGTACTAATATACATGTGTGATTAATGACATTAAAGCTCACCTTGTTTGTGTTCAAAGTACTCTGAAGGACAGCTTTAGAGAACTAACACTGTTTCAACAGCAACATAATTTATGGTAACATATCTGTAATCTGTAGTCTGTCAGTAACGTTTTCACAAATGATACATTGTGATACAGACATACTGTGTCTGTAAGGTATATTTGTTTTCAGTCCATTGAGGTTGAACTTAATGACATCTATTTTAATGTGCAGTTTTGAAAGTACACTGTAAATATGCTTTAAATTCCACAAAAGAGTGCAAGTATACTTGTAATAACTTATTCATTCCTGAATTATATTTCCAAGACACTTAAGTATACCACTTTTTTTTACCCGGGTGGAATTGTACCTTTGCAGTCTATATTTGTCATGTCTTTCATCATATGCAGCTTCTCAGAGAATATTGATAGTGTTGTGCACTTTTTCAACAGTAAATCAATGAATAATTACCGTATAACGCTTAGTATTCTCCTCAGCATTGAAGACACTGAGATTCATGTTTGCAGTAACCTGCACAGGAAAAGACAGGACACATAATGCATGGATAAATGCTTCATTATTATTTATGTACTCACAAATGTTTTAAAAGGAAGACTGTGTGATAGGATGATGCTGTGAAACAAAAGCCTTTTAATGTTGTAATTATGGCAGAAAGCAAGAAGGATCCAGCAGGACTTTTTCCACAGCAAATAGTGACGCACTTAAAAAGAATTTTTAAAAAGTACGGTTTTCAACAGCCTATATGTCTGTATGTCTAAATGTCTGAGTATGTATGTGCATGTGACTATTATTTCTCTAAAAACTGTATTTATGCATGCAGAAAGGCAAGCCAATGATGTCTATTGATCACATTGTACTTTCAAGTGAGGTGCATTTATCTCCTCGACTGTCAAAGTGCCTCTGGATGAAAACAATGACAACTGTGGGAAAAACAATGCGACGAGGCATGGAGGAGAGGCTGCTAAATGAAAGGAGACATTCCGATGTGATTAATCCGGGTGCCAAGTCAACCAGCTCGCCTTCAGCTTAGGGTAAGAAACACAAAGGGCTCCCAACAAAGAAGGTTGCCTTCATTTGTTTTTTTTTTGTTTTTGTTTTTTTTTCCTTTCAGAGGTACTCATCACTAGTGAGGCAGTCAAAAATAGCACGCTCGTGTTGCAAATGGAGAGATGAAAGAGTGAAAAAAGGGCACTTCGGGGAGAGAGAAGGCTTTCCAGGCTAATTGTGTGAGCTTCTGATGCACAGCGTATCAGCACACACGGTGTTGTGTCTGTAGACTTTGTGCCAGCAGAAACCGTCTCCTGTGGGCAGCTGTGAGGAAATGAACTGTGCCTAAAACAAAAACATGGGAGAATTTAAACCTCAGGACTTTTGAATGCGCTTCTGTTGTAAAGTGTTCCTGTATCTGTTAGGCAGAGGTCAGAATGGACAGATATTACACCGTATAGAAAGAATATTTACCTGTTAACAGCTATATATATATATATATATATATATATATATATATATTTGAGTGGCCAAAGTGGTCCCTAATATTTTGTTTGTGCAGTGTGACTCCCAACGTGTGACGTATTATCTTACATAATTTCCCCCTTTCCCATTCTGGAAAACCATTAAAAAATTAATGAAGCCTCAGAAATGGTTGCTCTCCAGACTATAAATTCCATTTTTAATTATTATGACGCATTCAGGCCGGAGGATTCCAAGGACTGCGCGCAGCTGAACTGCACAAGATATGAAAACGGTTCCTGGAAGAGGAGACAGCGAAGGTGAAGAGGTGCAGTTATAGTCAAAAGTCACAGTCAGAGGATAAATGACACATACTTCACAGAAAGAAGCAGCTCAATTATCATGCGCTTGGATCTCTCTTTTTTTCAGTTTGCAGGTCTTGTCTTTGCCTTAAGTTGAGTCAGCCCTCTGTAAACAAAATGCAGATACTTTTTTACTTGCAGCTGCTGTGCTTTGCCAGTGGTGGAATCTAACTATTTCCATTTTATGATATTTTTTACTTCCACTCAAATATCTTTATATGCAAATAGTTTAAGTATTGTACTTTTTACTCTGCTACATTTGAAAATGTTTGCAGATTAACAGAATATATAAATCAACTAATAAACAGGCAGTAGAATAATTGTTGGACACAGACACTGTGACATCACCCATTGATTTATGGACTACTGCTCTGAAGCCTCGACTTTCGGATCATGGGGGTCGCCATGTTGGTATTTTGCAACCAGAGCATGAGAAGCACCAACAGGAGCGAGGAGCTGGTGGCTGATGTATTGTGTATTTCGCAGCACTTGGTTTGTAGGTCTTGTGTTTTGCACAGGACGGTCTCATTGACTTGTCAGTCACACAGTAGTAACGACTTGCAACAATAAGCTACCCAGCAGTATATTAAGTAATTAAAGGTCCAGTGTGTAAGTAGTATTTATTGGCAGAATATGGAGCAAATTGAATATTTGTTTGTGTATTTGGTTATTTATTTATTTGTCTGGGACAGTGCACAGGCCAGAATTAACCAAAAGACATAATTCCTGGACAGATTTAATGTTGACAACTTAAAATCAATATAAAAACTAAGAAACAAGTTATAGTAATTATCATGGTATAAAAGCATGCTAATTACATTTAAAGCAGAACTCAGACAGACATAAGCAGAAAACAGATATTGGCAGCAATAAAAGCAAAGCAAATCACACTTCAGAAAGGAACATAATATTCATGCATATGTTTTCATTAGTGTATCATCACTTTTAGCCTTTAGCTTTAGAAAATCTAAAATGTGACAGGAGACTTTGGCTCACAGGTCAGTTAGATAGTTGAATGTTGAATCTCATTTCTAAAACATTGGTATCTGACAATCAGGGAATCAGGGACTCTCCGGAATTGCATTTTGATGCTCATATGCTCGAATGCTGCACTTTGGGGGTCGTAACACTTGTAATAGAGTATTTTAACACTGCGGTATTGCTTCTTTGACTTAAGTAACAGATCTGAACACTTCCTCCACCACTTTCCTTTGCAGATAATTGTGAGCAACCTGCTGCAGTAAAAGGATGCATGTTTCTCCTGTTTTGGACTGTTGGTGCTCCATTTTTACATAAGTGAATCTGACAAGGCCATCTCAATTGACTGTCCCGAAGTGCACTTTCATCTCTACTCTGACTTTCCAATCAGTGCAACACAGTTTGAACAGAACAGGCAGTAGTTTGTGATAAGTGATGCTACACAAATAGTCCTGTTTCCAAACAAATCTGTGACAAGATAGGATCATTACATGACTTTATTCTCCTGGCCTATTTGTCAGCATAACAGCTGCTAATAGATGTGAGTCTCAGTCCTGTATTTCCACATATTTTGTCCCAGGAGACATGCACTAGGCTTGCTCTTTCCTGCTTCTAAATGATGAATAGAACTGAGAGGATAACAAGGTCTAAGAGTCTTAGAAGATTATTGTGAATGCCAGACTAGTAAAGTGTATTTTCGAGGAAGCGAGTCATACACTGCATATTCTGGTCCAGATATGGCCTTTTGCCTTACACTGTAAAGACCAGGCCTTCTTTCATAACTCCTGGCATTATTGAAGCCCTTCATTATTCATGAAGTTATATAGCTTAAAATACGATATGAATAACTTTAGTTGGCTAGAAGACATATAAAATGCCTGTTGTATGAAGATATAAAACAACAATGCTGCCACTGATGGTTAATATAACAGCAGCGTGTATGGAAATGAGAGATTGCATTGCAAACTCGTTGAGGGATCTAATTTACTATGGTCTCTTAATACCATCATTCAGTCACATTCCATGATTTAAAATGAAATGAAACACTATTTATAATTATTGATTTCACAGGGGAAAAAAGTTTTGACGATAACGGGTGTCGCAATAAATAGGCTATTTTTGAGTCATTTAGTTTTATTTAGCCCCATTTTCAACTGTGGCTACTTCTTCTGCTGTTGCCAGAGAGTAAAATAAATAAATTAGCAAGCAAACAGAGAAGTTTTGACACTTAACCTAAGGTAATTAAACGTCTGACATAGATAAAAGAAGTGGACAAATGGTGGAGATGTTCAGCTTTTACCATGAAGTATGAATGCAACTTGACTAAACAGACCTAAACATTAATTTATTTTGTTTATTTGACAGGGAGAGTGCACTGTGTTTTAGCTGCACTAGAGATATCTATAGAATAATTTTCACTGCAGCATAAAAACACAGACAGTACATATTCACTATACTATAGCAGATAGCAGCGCTGGAATGGGCAGCAGAACCAGAGGTGAAGCGACAAAAGACGACGTTGATGGAGGAAGATCTAATCATGGCTGTGCTACCAAACTTGTCAGCTTGCTAGTTTTTGATCATAAGTAATGTACTAACAAATGCATGTGCACAGCTGTCCATAATTACAGCAGCAGTGAATTGAAGCCAAATCTTACATAAAGTTGCTCTAACTTTAATTGTTTTGGTTGTTTTATGTTGTTTTGGTTAGCTTTAAGAAAAGAAATATTTGGAGAGGGAATGTGTACTAGTACATTTTTAATTTTAAAAGAGGCAACTTATTTTTTTAAATGATTTGTAAAAATCTGGTCTTTTTACCCCCCAGATACCCCTAACCTGTGGTGAACATTTCATTGTACCTCTGTCTCATTTTTCCTGGCTCATCTTACCCCACTCTTCCCTAATAGTGTTAAATAACAAAACAAAACACATTTGGAACATGACAAGTGATGCTGATAAAGGTGATTCTCGTGTGCAGCAATACAGAAGTTTTTCATTATGCATTAGGAAACAAATATTCTTCTTCAAATATTATTCTTCATTCTTACAATGAGGAGCCATATATTAAACACTATTGTCATTTCTGTGAAAACAATCACTGGGTGGCACTGCTATGATGGGGACAGAACTAGCTAGCTTTTAGCAAACACTTATTCAGGTGTACCTCCATGCTACTTTTTTTGGCCCACTTTCCTCCATTTTGTGGATATATTTGTCTGGGTGAAAAGTGGGCCAGAACCTTCCCATGAGCCTCCACATGTAGACAGGAATAAGATTTATTACCCAGAATGCCCCACAGGGGAACACTGTCCCCTGCCCTGTCTAGGCAGAATCGATGAAACATGGAAGGGAGCGAAGAGGAGTAGAAAAGAGCAAGACGAAGAGGAGAAGTAACAGCTATTTTGGATTACAGCGCACCCAGGAGATAGAGAGAACATTTGGAAAAGAAGAGAAAATGCAGACAAGAAGAGGAAAGGGGCAAATAAGAGGGCAGAAGATCCTCCAGTTCTTTAAGACATATAGCTACATGAAGATAAACATAGTAGTTGTTTCTAGCCTTTTTTGATTTTTTTAACCCTGAACATTAAGTCATACTCATTCACCTCCCAACTCACAAGTTGCACATGCAAAGTGCTGAAAAGTTCAACCAAAGACAGTTTTATTTTAAAGTGGCTGTAATAAATAGTTTTATATTAACAACACACGGAGTGTGCGAATGGGACTGCTTGTTGTGATGAATCCCCCCAGTTCTATGGAGCTTTAAAACATCTTTGTGCAACTTTAATTTTCTGGTTCACTCTCAAAACTCTCATAAGTAAGGGATAATACCTGACAAAGTGTCCATTATCAGGTATTAATGATTAATTAAAACCTGGAGGGGTATTATCCCACTTCTATCATGGTCACTGCCCAAAGGAAAAAATATGAGCTTTTTTACTTCTCCATGCATTTTGCAATAAAAAATCTCAAGTTTTTCACAAACCATAACTAAGTTTCCGTGGTGACGCTGATGGTAGCTGACAGTTTGATTAAGACATGCAAAAATCATTACCATCCCTTAAGGTTCACTAATCCAGTAAATAGGATGAACCTTAGATGCGACTTAGCAATGGGAAATATTTCTAGTCTACTCAGTTCAAAAAAGAGACACAATTATGTTAGCAAGATTGAGAGTCAGTAACACTGCCTACGGTTCACAAACAGTAAATATAATTTGACAGCGTGTTTAACAACAGGACCAGCTAGCTAATGAGCAGCCAGCAATAAAACAAAGTGTGGAAATAAGCCTGGCTATGCGAGACTACCTGCATCCTGAGGAAGGGAGTTTTTTATTATTGCTAGTGATGCAAAGTATCAGTAAGTCAAAAGGCAAAAGAAAGTTAATAGGGCAGTGTGGCCTTCTTATCGCAGTTTGTGCGTTACAGTCTTCATACTGTGGTGTTCAGAGAACTGGTTGTACATTTTCTCCCTTTTCCTTTCAATTTGTCTTTCTTCAGCTGCATCCCAGTCATCAAAGTTGTCATATTCTCCAAATAGGTTGTTGTAATTAAATGTTAGCTTGTTAACATGTTGCATTAAATTGTAAACTGAGGCTTGGCTGCGTCCCTCATTCCAGTACATCAATTTAGAGTAGTGAATTGACAGTTTCACTGGAACTGCTTAGTAGTCAATAATTCAAGGGCACCCTGCCGCTGATCAGAATCGAGTATTCATCCAGACCATGGTATAGCATTGTTTTCAGCCACACCAGGCATTAGGCACACTACCTACTCAGCACCAAGCGGCAGACAGAAAAAGTTTGTGGCAAACATAGTGGAGCATTTAGTTATTAAATAGGAAGATATTTCCCTCACAAGCTGGTGGAGACCAAAAACAGAGCTAAAAGGAAAGTAAATATTGAACTTAGATCATCATGTGACCACAAACACAAATCCAAATGGACATTAATGTTGCTCCGTTACTCGTGGATATGTAAAAAAAACTTAAAAGTTGATGATATGTCAATATTGTGTTCACAGCTTGTTTTGGCTGCCCTCAAGTGGCTCAGAAAATGTGTTATTGCCGAATATTGTTTGAATCATAATCTGAGAGCAGACAAAAAGGGCTGTCCGTGTGAACGCTGAGCAAATAAAAGAGAAAACTAAAAAAAAAAAAAGAAAGAAAACAAAACTATTTAATGTAATCTTTTTTTATTTTCTTATTCATCATATCGCAACAGTTCTGAGCCACAATTTGAGAACCACTGTGCTACACCATAATCTTTATAGACTACCACTAGATATTAATAGGCTTTCTTTTTTAGCTCTGTTATTTAGGACTTTCTCCTTCTTCCTTTTAAACAGGTTTTAATTCTCTATCAAATTCAGAACACAGACACATGACATGACACTTTAAAATACCTCATCCACATGAGACATGTTAAGTGTCACAACAAAGTATGAAGCTTCAATCATTATGTCAGCTATATCACAGTCTTATGTGGCCATAAATCCTTTTACTTTAACTTTTTCTTGGCACCAGTTCGATGTTCATCACCTCATCCATCAGTTATTGACAATCTATCAGCAGACTCCGCTGTGTAATTTACTGATATGGACTCCGTGTAAATGGACAAAGCAATTTACAGCCAGGCATCAGAAAAATACATCAACAGATGCATCTTGTGACAAACAACATACTCTGTACAGTATTTGTAATAATATAATATTTGGAAGTATAATGTAGCATACAATGAAATTATTTAAATAATGTACAAGTACCTCACAGTGAAGATAAAGTGGATCCTCACTTTCTGAAGCTGGCTGCTCCAACTGTAGTCAGTTATATAACTACATTTTTAACCTTTTGGTTTTCACTGGTAAAATCCCAGACGTCTAGAAGGTTGTTTATGTAACTCCTTTACATAAAGGCACGGAACACCCGACCTTAATAATTATAGGCCCATCTCTGAATTATCATGCTTAGCAAAAATACAAGAATCTCTTGTTAAAAAAAAAATATTCAGCTAAAATCATTCCTCTCCACACATTCTACTCCAAGCACACACCAGCTGGGTTTTGGAGAAAGGCACAGCACTGTTACTGCCTCCACTTTTGTTTTAAAATACATTATTACAGCTTTGGGTAGAAAGAAAAACTGTACAGTTGATCTTGCATAAAATGGCTACTAATGCAGGATTTGATGATACATATCATGGACAGACAGCAGTGTGTAGTGATTGGAAGTAGCTCCAAATTTGTACAAATTGCAAAAGGTGTCCCACAAGGCTCCATCCTGGAGCCTGTCCACTCTTTATACAGACAACATTACATCTGGGTGTAATATATCTTAATGCTTATGATACAGTTTGGTACTGTACTGCGAATTATGTACACTCTGCTGTCGAATTAAAATAAAGGTTTTGAGTGCTTTACTTTAGTATGTGTACTTTGATACTTTCAACTACTTTAATATAGCAATACTGTAGTAAAGTCAGTTAACAATCAATTCACTAAACAAATTTCTCTTTGAATGACTTTTTTTTAATGATGTATTTTTATAGTAACTTTTGGTGACACTTAAAAATTTGCCATCTTTTCACAAATGATATGTCAGCATACTTATAATAATAACCTCATAGATTACAGCTCCCATTGTAAACAGAGAAAGACAGCTTGTCTCAATGTGACTTCCAGCCATTGTTGACACAGCTCATTGACAGCTTCTCAGAAACGGTGAAAGCAGCTCCTGGCTCCTCTGTTTGTTCTTGTCATCTCCGATAGACTCATTCAACAACCACTCAAAGTCCTCCTGATGAGCCACTGTACAAAGCGACAGTAACAGATGGTTAGCGCGTGTTTGTGTACATACAGCACATATGTAGGTCAGGTACACCACAGTCGCTGGTTGCCATGGGAACTGGGTATCAAACATGACTGCAATCTCTCGGAGAAAATCGACTTGTGGCCAAGCTGCTGCTCTCGCACCTCTCATCCCCTCTCAGCAGTTAACCCTTTCGGATTATCCTGCAGATTATGTGTAAAGTTAACATCGTCAAAACGAGCTCAGACTCAGCCTGCAAGGGTTTTTTTTTTCTCTGCTGGTGATGAGACGGGATATGAAGCATCACTGTAGATCAATAATCCAACACACATCTGGTCGGCCAACAGCACACTGGTGATGCCTTCACTGCCATTAACCTAAATGTTCTGTGCAAAATCCTAATCCAACACCATGACCTGGAATATCAACTCCAGCTCACCTCACACTCTCGGATCTGTTCGCGAATGCCAGTACATGACCTTGGGGATTCACAGTGAGCACAAAGGGATTCTCCCTGCCTGTCTCTGCCTGTCTTGCTCCATCACACACACACACACTCACACATTGTCCCCTTACACACACACAAACATGCACTCTGTATGGTAAGCGCACGTGATTGGATGCAGTGAGCTAGTGATGCATGTTGAATGCTGATGAGGTTCTTTGGGTGCTTTTTTGAAAAAAAAAAAAAAAAGGAGAAGCGGTAGAAAGCTTCCTCTGTGCCTGCAAGACAGAGAGGAAGGAAAGGAGAGAAAAAGAGGAGAAGAGGGGGGGGAGGAGAAAACAGAACTCCCCACATTATTCATCAAAGTCAAACCCTGCCCTCACCTCCTAATTCGACACGTGCACGTGTGCCCAATCACGTATAGGTGGAAATACTTGTGCACAATCACATATGGTTGATGCATTGCTGCCCTTTCTTATCACATACTTCAGTGTCATTAGAACTGTAGTGTACAAACAAAGCAGTTTACATGGCCTGTCTCTTTCCCCTGCATTGTCCCACCATGCCGTCCTGCGGTGTGTATATACACAAACCTGCTTTGTCCTCACGGCGTCCTAGTTTTTATGTCTGTCCAGGCTAATGAGGTGAAAAATTAGCTTGAGGCACACCAGGGAAGCTTTTAGGGTCAGCAGCATGCAAAGCGATTTTTGGTGTAAGATAGCTGCAGATAGGGCACTGCGTATTTATACACAGGATGAACAAAAGATCACACAAAAGGCCATTGATGACGTCAGTTATGTGAGGACAGGTTGCCAACTTCATCCAAAGTTGCAGAAAAACAGCAAAATAGTCTACATTTTTCTTATTGTCTAAATTCCATTAAGAGACCAAAACCAACAATTAATTGTTGTTTGTTTTTTCTGTTCTCCTCAGATGTTTCAGGAAGCAGCCTTTTTTAAATGAAATAATGTATTTGTTAGCACCAGTATCTTCAATAGAAATAAATGGGCTTTCGGCTGAGTGCCACAGTCAGTGCAGGGAAGTATTAGTCACACCAGTCCACTGTGAAAGTGTCATGTTTTGCCTCGCCTGGGTGTGAAAAGTACACATATCCTCATCTTACCAATAATACATATGCAAAGGTTTCTTCAACAGTTTGGTTATGTTTGATTAGACAGCAAAACTGTTTGGTTAGGTTTGGGAAAACATGATGGTTTGAGTTAAAATGACTACTTCCTTAAAACAGTTAACTTTGACTGTCTGACTCACAGGGGAATCAAACCTAGTTGTCATGTGAAAGTCCTGTGTTTTATTCATCCATGCACCTCATCCTACTTCCTTATGTGGAGGCTTTTTATACTGCGCTTGTCCTTTTTTTCTGTCATTATCACCTCTGCTGGTACTGCATTAGTGTATTTTTCACACCTAGGTGAGGCAAAACTTGACACTGACACAGTATCTTGATCTACTGGATCGAGAGGTCAATTATACACTTTGGCATGAGACTGGGCTTAAATATCAGGGAGGGACAAAGACATTGTCAGTTTTGCTTTTTTAAATGATATTTGTTGACAATTCAAAAAAAATGTTGAATAAACGTTAAGCTTGTCTTTTCATTCTTGAAGCCTTCAGTAGAATGTATTGCACCAGTGAACATAAATGTGAAAAATTGTAATTCTTCTATAGGGAGCCTTGTACTTTTTGCTGTTAATTAGTAATCGTGCCTCTCTTAAAGGTACAGATGAGTAAGATTTACATGGATTTGTTGGCAGAATATGTCACAAATGTAGTATAATATTCTTAACTATGTTTTCACTAGTGGAAGAGGAGGATTGCCATTTTGCATCGCCATGTTTCTATAGCAGCTCAGAATCGACAAAACAAGCACCAGATCTGGATACGGCCCTTTGCGTTACTCCAGTTATTCCAGTTTCTCTTGCATGCTTACAAAGGGAGAGTTAGACAAGGTGTTTGCAGTCTGCAGGCTCACCACTAGATGCCATTAAATCATACACACTGGTCCTTTAAATGTTAACAATGCAATAACTGGCTTAACCTCTAAAGGGACAAAGGACTTTAAAAAAAGCCCTAGAGAAACCCCTGAAAGAAATGTGCTAATGTTCAAGTTCAGTTATAAAAAAAAAAAAAAGACAGCAGTGTTTTTATGTATTCTGTATTTGTAGTGGAAAAAAAGTCTAAATTTCCCAGAGGTTAATCAATCTGCATCCAAGCAGAACTTCATTCAACAGTGTTGTGAGTCGAAATATTCTAATACTGCAGTGCAATATGCCCAGATTTTAGACTGTAGGTGGTCTCCCATGTGGGGTCTGGGGCAGGATGTTCAGTGGTTTTATTTGACCGTGCCCACTCCAGTATTTGATCTGTCTAGAAGTCGGTCCCATATTCCCAGTGGGTGAAAATATCCTTCCAAGCCTGCTGCTACTGCTGCTCCTGAAAACCATCTGATGATTGAGTCAGGCATGATGCTGACTCTCTTCACATCCAACAAAATGACTCAACACTCACATCCAATCACTGTATCACTCTGCACTGCAATCAAACAAGTGACATGACAGCACATTTGTCTGATATAAAATGTGCATCCTACTGTATTTTGCACTACTGGCATGCAGATTTGGATTACTTTGAGAAGCTTTTCATATCTTCCTGATAAATGATCCGCTACAACAACAACAGTAAATCATTTGGATTTAATATGAGACACATATCCACAGACAGTGTATAACCCATTTCAGAACCAAGGCAATGAACTGCTGTGGATAGGGTCAGAAATAAAAGCTATTTTAGCCACTGAAAAGGGTCCACCTAAAAAATTCAATACCATTTTAAGTGTGTACTATATTTAGAATATTTTCACCGCTTTACTTTGCAGACAGGCTTTTCTGATGAGAAGCCAAATATTGCTTTCTCCAACCCAACCAAACTCCATAGGCAAAATCAGTAATTTTACCTCACAGAACACAGGGGTTGCTGGGCCACCACTGCCTCTACTGGTTATTTGTTTGTGTTACAGTGAGACTTTGGTGAATCCAAACTATCCTTTTAAAACACAGAAGTCACACATTAATAACATATTGAAGCAGCGGTAAACCAGCAACCCCAGTCATCTGCCAGATAAAATTGATGATTTCACCTATGGAGTTTGGTTGATTTGGTGAGAGGGTTGTTTGGCTTATATATGGGGCATATCCAGTCAGAAAAAGCTGACCAACAGCAAGGTAAGGAGGTGAAAATATTCAAAATATAGCATACACTTAAACTTAAGTACATTTTGTTGTTGACCCCATCCATAGCACTACACTGTTTACCCTTGGTGCTGGTTCTCCTTCTCCTTAGTATAGGTAAGACAAATAAGTACCTCACAGAATAGTCTGAACTGTCCCTTTAAGGCAGCCAGGAACAGCATGAACTGCCATCCTCATGAACTGCTAACACTCCATTTGATGTATTACACTGAATTGGCATAATAAAGCCATGTCACTGTTGATTAATAGTCTGTCAGCTGAGATTCAATTGACCTTCTCCTCACTTACCTATAAGTATTAAATGAAACTCTAATTGACTTACTAATGATTCTGGTGGACAGATGAGCCTATATTAAATCTTCAAATTAATTAAGTTGATCTCCAATGTTACACTGAGTATACCATCTTTCCACATTATCTGCCGGGAAGAGAATTTTCCTCCATGAGCAGCGAGCAGTGATGAATCAGATGCAACAACATCTAAGTAGTGAGTCATCAAAACAAACCAGCCAAATGAATTAGATGTACCTTGTCAAAGGGTTGTTGACTCTTGAAAAGTGAGCAGCGTTTTGACAGGAATCCAATTGAAATGTTCAAAAACCCGCTCGTGCGGCAATGCCAGCCTTGTGCACACGCCATAAACAAAATGCGTACATCATTAACATTTCAGCTGACCTTTTTTCTGTGTCAAAATCCACAGAGTCACGTCAAAGAACATGAGCGAACACAACACAATCACCAGAATATCAGAGAAAGACCTTCCCCTGGAGGCAGAATTGCTTATAAACAGTTTCACCTCAGGGAATCTCACTTATTAGAGGCATTTTTGCTTATTTTCCCCAGCTGACAGTTTCATTTGGTCCACAAGCTTCAGATAAAACACACTTCCAAGCTTATAGGGCCATCTTGTGGCGCTAAGAGGTGTTAAACTCATTCAAACAATATAACTGGATCCACTGAAAAACAGAGTATGTCAGAGTTTGTCCATTAATGAAGAAATGGCAAAGAAACAGAGGCTGGAAGCACCATTGAATGGTAGGCATTCAGCATCTTACACATTTCTAATTTGTGATATACCACAGCTTCCACTATTTCTACTTCCTTTTAGCAAGTACATACTGGACTGGTTTAAGTTGTGCCTTTTTCTGACATGAAAAACAGCTTCTTCCTCATCTATCTTCTCACATCCTACATATCATAGTGGATAATCACATGTAAAGATCAGTATGGAGGCTTCAGTGTGAAAATATGGGTTTTCTAAATCAGAAGTTCTCATTTTTTGCTGCTAAGGACCCTTTACATGAAATACCAAAAATACACTGTGGATGGCCTCAGCATAATTTGACCTATTTTTTTTTATATGTCTACTTAGTTATGTGAAAGATTGTCACAAGAGAAATGTAGTAGAGAGATATTAGACATATATTAAAAATATTTGTACTATGTCAACACAGAACGAGCTGGTTCCCACCATTAATGGGTGGTGCATGCTTGACTCCAGCTCCAGTTTTGAGCCAGTGCCTTAGGCAGGGGTACTGACAGGAGATGGTATATAAGATTTAGAAATATTAAAGGTATAATATACAATGCACAGACATTGAAACATAATCCCTTTCAACCATCACTTATGACCCACTAGAAATGTGTAGTGGTGGCTGTATCTGCAGAGACCCTTCGTCCTGGTGATGAGACACAACAATAAACTACCTTTCTGGTGCAACAGCTCAGACAAATCCTGCTGATCCTACCTTTAAAGTCAGCAAACATGAAATACAAGACTTTCACCTGCAAGTGTAAAAACACTTTTAAACTCAACATATACAACAGAATTTTTAATAATTATAAATCATTAATCTTTATTTGTTTTTTTCCGTGCTGTGTTTGTTGTTAGGTGCCAACATTCTGCAAATTCCTTCCTTAAAGACCACGTGACAATAAAGCTGATTCTGATTCTGATACGGAGTAAATGGAAACCAAAAGGAAAATCATCAAGGATGACTTTTTAAAAACACCTCGTAAAAACATGAAAAGTACTAAAATGGTAAAGAATTATTTATTAAAAGAGGTCTATAACTGTAAAATAATGCTGAGATATTCAGATTAAATTCTTCAAGCAGGTTGTGATGAAATATTGTAGACATCAGGTTATTATTTGGCCTTAACCTTTAAAGGTCACAGAATATGAATAATATGTTATCAGATGGTGTTGGAGCCACAGTAATATTTTTTGTTTCTTTTGTTTCTTGTTTAATTGATTAGAGGTAATTATATATAAATACAAATGCAGTTTTGTTGTTTGTACACAGGGTGGAGCACGAGGTCAGAAACACAGGTAATACAGGTAAGGTGAAGGTGATGAGCAGCAGGTGTGTGGACAGGGCAAGCAAACAGTTTTTTGACCGTGTGTGGCAGCATGGACGTTTTTGGACAATGAGTTGGAAATGAAACTGTTGAATGGATACTTGCCTGTGATGGACACTGAACCTTTTTAATGGAAACCTGTTGGAGAAGAACAATCAACGTAATAATGGTTTACCTGTGTGAAGGTGAGCACATGTGAGAATAAATGGGTCACCGCACCCAAAGATAACAGCGTATTGGACACTGGTTTATTGTTGTTGCCAAGAACATGCGTCTGAACAAGTTCTCCCCGTCCACCCCTCAGTGGACTTAAATGTAATGTTCGAGTTTTTTATTGAAAGACTCTACAGATGGCCTTATTGGCTACAAAAATACAGATGAAAGGTGCATACTTAATTTAATCAATCATAATACCCCATCATATACAGTATATATTGACTAACAACAGTAACTAGCTGTCATATAACTTTTGCCTCTGAAATGTTGTGGAGGATTAAATTCTTCAGGCACATTGTGATAAAACATCATGGACATCAATTTATGATCTGGGCTCAAAAGGTCTCACAGACCAATCCTGGTCTTCAAAATGATCAGCAAAGCCTTCAAATCAACTTCAAAATTCAAAAAATTAAAAGGAAGGGGATATAAGACACCACAGTGAACACGTAAGTGGTCTTGTCTTTGTGCTAGAAATAACCTCTGACACAGACTACAAAGCTTGTTCATTCACATAAAGGTCCAAATACGATATTTTCAGTTCCTTTAATGCGGCAACTCACATCAGTTCTTTTTTTTTTGTGACCAAGGAAGTTTTTCTGTTACACTCACTGTTGGGGAAATTACTTTGAGATCACACTTTACTTTGAGATCACACTTTACTTTGAGATCACACTAGAAGAAGATGAACTACAGCAAAGCCCTCGGGAGAAATCTAGTTTGGTTAATTAAATATTAATATTAAATACTGTCTTACAAAATCACAAGATAATACCAAAAAATGCCATGATAGAGAAAAAAAAAATCGACTCAGTTAAGCAAGCTGCAGGAAAATGTCATTCAACTGTGAGTTTTAGGTTGCAGTGCAGTATATGTAGTAACATGAAAATGTTTTAGAGGGGCTTGGAAAATAGCATTTAAAGGTGAAACATACATACTTTGGACAAAATTTCAATGTTTGGATTTAAATATATAGGCAACACTACTGACTTCGGCCTAAATTCTACCCCAACCTGATACCGCAATACAGAACTGACACTGACTAAGTCAACTGGGTTTTTTTTTAACCCAAATGCCAAGCAATCAATAATTAAACCAGATTCTGGAGATATCTCTTTCAGAAGACATATAGACACAATAAACTTGAGAAAGAGCCACCAGAATAGACCAAATAGAAAATACCAGAACTTTACTGTAGCAAACTTTCTGAGGGCAAGAAAAAAAAAACCATTCAAGCTATAACTAAAAACTATGATAGCCCAAGTTATCCAACACTATGTCAAGTTTAATATTACAATATTTATATTTTATCAATTCATCTCCCAGCTGCACACCAACAATAATCTTTGCCCTAACTGCTGAATATTCATGACTCACACCATCATGAGTGTCACAGTTTCAGTGAGTTTCAGTTGCACAGTATGGTCACCGAATTTTAACATACTATTCAAAATATTCAAACAAATTATTTTACATTGAGAATAATCTTTTTTCTTTTCTTTTTTTAAATTAAATGTATGTAAAAGTTTAATCATAGACTACCTAAATTTCAAGTAATTTGCATGTTAATTAATGGCAATTCAACTAAATAAAAATAATACATAAATGTTCTTCCAAATCTTTAATAAAACTACAGTTATTTGGTTTATTTAAAAATCTGACTTTTTGCTCTTTCAGCATATGGTAAAGTCCCTGGCCACAGACTTACTCAGTTCATGTGGTTCCACAGGGAGGAGAAATGAAACTTTGTGCCTAGTGATGAAGTAATATATTTAAACAATGTCCCTGACACCAGATTTGTTGTGGTAATTTTTTCCTGAACGACTCCATGGGAAGCTCAAAGGCAACAAGTCAAATAAATCTGACCAGAAGTCTGCAGAAATGAGCCTTGTCGTGTTTTAGGTTTGTTCAAGTGTGGCAACATATTGAAACGTTTGTCGCACATTCTTCTAATTCTCAAGAGAGCCGTAAATCACCGCGCTCAAGAAATTAACTCCTCTTCCAGGAAATGTGTTAGTAGCCCTAAACTCTATTGATATTTATATTTAAAAACTGCTAAGCTTGAGATGCATGCACCAAAAATCAATATAATATTCTCAGACACTGAGGCTCCTAGAGGATTTACAATGATGGTACTTTTATTTTGGTATCCTCATAAAGAATGTAATATTCTTACTCCTACTCTCCTTCCTACGCTCATATTTTTTACAGTATAGTCACAGTACACATGCTGTGTCTATATGCAAATAATTTATGATGCATTGTGAAGACATATTAGATGAAACTAATGTTGATATTTTCAACCTCCAGCATGATTTTGCAGCCACTACCATTTTAAATTTTGGTCATATAAATGTTCTTATTTTTGCTATGAACAACACTTCAGAATTATGTTACACAAATTCCTTTTTCTTCTTCCTCTAATCTGAACACCTCACTAATATATATTTCATAAATAGTTATATTTTGATTATATTTTCCCTCCAAAGCCCCACAGAACAACCAGTTCATCTTTATTTCAGCTACAACTATATGTTAAAACAACTGGGTTTTGGCCCCTTTACAAAAGGGCCCCAGATTAGGTAATCACAGGAGCCTCTTTAGAGTCCTCGAAACTTATTAATCAGATGATCACAAACAATTTGACACATGATGAATTTGGGACTTGAGGTGATCCAACCTTGCCTTCACCTCATCTGAGGATTTGATTGATAATACATCAGTGACTTTAATCCATCCATCCATGGTCCGTAACCACTTATCCTGACGGGTCATGGGGGGATGGAGCCTATGAGCAATTTAGAGTTATCAATTAAGTAAGTTAGTTTTACTTTAGCAAAATTTTGAATGCAGTAATGTTACTTGCAACAGATTATTTCTACACTGTGGTATTTCTACTTTTAGTACAACTACTACTGCCACTGCTAGCCGATATTGTTCTATATTGAACAAATTTAATGCAGCAAAATATTAATTAAATATCATGGTTTAATGCAGTAAAATATAGGCTAGCTTATATTAAACAAGATATTCATTATCCTGATTTTTTACTTTACTTTTTTAAAGCATAAATCTACTTTAGATTATAACAGTTGGATGTTTAAAAATGTTTTTGTAAAAAGACCTTCAATGAAAGAAATTTCTTTGCAACAAGTTGTATTTACGCTTTAGTTTGATGCATTTATATAAAGTACAAGGCGTGTTATTTATTATAGATGCATCTGTTGATGTATTTTTCTGATAGCCTCAGTGGCCTACCTATTGGACCACCGAATACAGAATACAAGTGAAAGATAAAGTATGAAAGAAAGAAAAAGTTCACTTAAGAAAATCTAATTAAGTTGTGCGCTCAAAGCTAACCTGGTGGTGGGCGGGACTTCGGCTCTCATTGAAGTGTTACAACTGAACCCTCTCTCCCGTATTTTACAAAGTGGGGTCAGGGGCCCCCTTCAGGTCTTTTATAAGGCTTCTTGGGATGAACTCAATGCCATGGTATTATTTCGCTCTAAAAACATAAATTACCACAGTTTTACAGGATTAATGGGTTTTGTGTAGCGGCAGACTGGGGGTTAACCCCCTTTTCTGTTCTCTAAACATTACGTTTCGCTGGTTTTACTGGTGTTTTATCTTCAGCTGTGGATGTGTGAATGGTGTACTGAGCCGTGGAGGAAAAAAAAAAAAAAAAGAGAAGAGAGCTTCCCTGGCAGGCATCATCCCCCTCAGTCAGTCTGACCGCCCACAGTTCAGTCCGGGGGGGAGAAAGTGCTGCTTTGTGAATGAAGGGAGCGGCGGAGGAAACAGCAGAAAACAAACTTTGACAAAATTATTCCCGACGGGAGAATATTTTTAACCTTCAGCCGAGAGGTTTCGACGGCGCAACAAGCGACACCTGGCCGACAAGGAGCCGGAAAACAGTAAGTCTCGAAGGATTTTTTTAGGACCTTGTGTGGCACTGATAGAAAGCAGATTGACAGCGTTTTTTTTTTTTTTTTTTCGACGGAAAGATGCATGCATAGCAGCCTAACCGTGACCGGAATAGCTGTCGTGAGATGGGAGATAATTTCAGGGAAGAATTTAACTCCATAGACTCTTTCTTCATCTTAAAAACGTCTTTTTTGCGTCCCAGTTTGATTTTCAAAGACAGCGACTGTCGTGCAAACTAATGTAGCCTTTTAAAAAGTCATTTTTATATCCAACGTGACGACTTTGAGTGATTTAGGGATGAAATGGGATTGGACGAATGCATCATATATTTCACTTGACCCAGCTGCAATTATTTTTTTATTATCTGTCAGTTTGTTACTTAATTCAGTTTATTCACAGCTAAAGCATTTCACCGTTTCATGCAAAGTTTCCATCTGCTTGCCACTGTGTTCCGCAACCTTACATGACTCATGCAGAAGACGTGCATTTCCCAGTGTCACCATGAACAAAAAATAGCCTCATAGAAGACTCTTTCATGATATTATGAGGTTTCTCCTCCTCCTGGGAGTCTGGGTCTGCAAGTAGTAAACATAAGATTTGATTACAGCACTGTGAACAGACTTCTTTAAGTCTACAGTAGCCAGTCCTTTTCTGTGGCTCAGGCTTATTGTTGTCCTTTAAATAAAACCGCAGAAGTAACTCTAAGTCATTTCTTATGGTAGATGCTATTTGCACCTGTTGTGGAGGAGACAAAGTAGCAATTTGCATGCAGAGTAGAAAAGCAAATGTGGCTATTTTCACCCAGGTGTATATAACTTATCATGGCAGAGACCCACGTTTGGCTATTTATACCCACATGGCAGAGACAAACCATGATCTTTCACTAAACCTAACCAAGTAGTTTTGTTTCATAACTTGACCAAGTAGTTTTGTTGCCTAAACCAAGCAAACTATGCCTAAAAACTGACAATAATAATAAAGTGTAAGTAGTTGCTACCACTGACATGTAATTTCTCGTGTGTAACCCATTCATCTACTACATCAACATGAATTTATCACTCTTGAAAACTGATATAAGGGGACCAAGTGTGAATAGCCAAATAGCTGCAGTGCATTTATTCGTACCCAGGTACAAATAGACACTTTGTAAATAGCATGACCGTAAACCACAGTATGAACACTCACTCATTTTTGCATCGGCAGGTGCTGTTTGCACCTGGGGTGAAATAGCCAATGTCACTCGTTACACCTGGGTGTAAATAGCTTATTATGGCAGAGGCAAGCAACCAGGTGTCTGTATGAAGCAATTTGCATTCAGGGTGTAATTGAGGAAGCAAATCTAAATACTACAAATGCAAATGTATAATGGTACAATATTGAAGTGCTGAATGAATTAATGATTGTATGTAACTAACTTAATTCTGCAAATGCACAAATACTGAAATACATAATGTAACACGGCACAATGCACCGCTTAGCAGAGTAACAAATTAGCACAGTAACTTTAGTAATTAAAATAAAAATGTTAAATCAAAAATCTAATGTGTACAGTAACTACAGTTATATAGTAATAAAGAATGATTAAAAATAAGTCAACTAAGTCTAAAAATTAAAGATAACTGATTTCTAATTTCACAGTAAATGCAAATGTCTTTTCTGCAGGATTGGACTTGAACCCCACTCTCCTGCAGAGTCGTGTGCTTAACTCATTCATCCATCACAACATTTATTCTCAGAAAATTTGTACTTTGTGTAAAGTAAGTAAAGTAAAGTAAAGGGGGTAAAGTGTAAAGTAAAGGGGTTGAGTGAAAAGCCAGATAGCTGCTGTGTGCTTATTCTCACCTGGGTGCACTTAGACAAATTTTACTCAGAAATGCAATTGGTGGTGTGTTTTTTGTTTGTTTTTTGCAGAAGCTCCGTTGTACAGTTCTAAGTTGTAAATCATGGTAGTCAGTTTGGCCTGTCTTTGCCTGGTGGTGGTGGTGGTCAGTGGTGACCCCTGCCTGATCATCAGCGAGATCAATGCTGACAACCCGCGACTGGACACCACTGAGTTTGTGGAGCTGTATCACACCAGTGGACAGCGGGCGTCACTGGATGGCTACACCCTCGTGTTCTACAACGGGAATGGAAATGTCGCCTACAAGGTGCTGGACCTCAAAGACCACAGCACAGATGACAGAGGGTTCTTCCTGGTGGGCTCGGTGGACATGTTGCCCAAACCAGCCATCCTCCTGCCACCCAACACAGTCCAGAATGGCCCGGACGCCATCGTCCTCTACCACACATCTGCCGCTCGTTACAACGAGAAGATGAACGTCACGGCTCACGGGCTTGTGGACGCCGTAGTGTACATGACTCGCCGCACCGGGGGCGCAGAGTTCCTCGCTGAAATCCTGACACCAGGAGAACCAGCCTTTGTTGAGGATGAAACCGCCCTCGAGGGGGACGAGTCCATTGAGAGGTGCCTTCTGTCTGAAGACCGCTGGGGCTTTCAGGTGTCCTCACCATCCCCGGGTCAGAGGAATAACTGCACCCCACCTGCCGCCCCAGCAACCATGCCTGTCATCACTGAGCTGAAGCTGGGTGGAGGGCAGGTGGATGGGTTTGTGGAGCTGACAGAGGCTTCAGCTGCAGGTCCTCTGGTACTGGCTGTGTTGGACGGGAAAACGGACAGGGTCAGTGTCAGTGCAGACATCAGTGTGACCACCTCCAGGAATGGTTTGATCTCCATGAACATCGAGAAGAGCTACATGAAAGGTCCGTGTGCTGTCTCTGGATAATGCAATTTAGCTAAACCATAACTGTTTCAGCTTCATCAGGTTTCACATATGGAAGCTATGTAGAGCTTCAGTGTCTTTTGGTAAATTTTCATTCATTCATTCACTTTCGTTTTAGCGTAAATTCTTTTTTCCTGTTATGCTTTCTTCTCAGGAGATGAGTCTGGGGCAGTGGCTATTTACAGTGGCAGAGCCTCGGACTTCCCTGTGGGCAGTCCGCTGAGCCAGACACAGCCACTAGATGCTTTTGTATTTGCTGGACCTGGAAGCAAGCCGAGTGCCAACCTCACAGAGACTCTCATCCCAGGAAGACAGCCCTATCAACTCAGCAACAGGTAACAATGGAACAGAAACAGTAGAACTCTAATTCTACTGCAGGGCATACAAGGGTGTGACTGTCACAGTGTTAGTAATCTTTAGTGGTTATTTTTGACGCCTCAGTTTCAAGTGTTGTGAAACACTCTGCTAAACATGTTTCATTTGGCAGGGGAAAGGGCCGGCTTGTGACCACTGTTCCTCTTCGCTGATGCGTTTTTTCCTATTTGGCGTGTGTCATCACCGTACAGGCTCTCACTCACTCTGACTCAAAGACACCTCAATAGATATTTTTATAGCAGCTCTCAAATTTGACCATCAGGTTTAATTAACACCTCTCTGTTTAAAAAAAGAGCACTATGCAACAGAACTAAAGGATTTACAGCCATGCTAGCAGCTCTGTGAGGCTGTAACTTTAAAGCACAGTAGGGTTTTGAAGAAACTAATACACATTACGTTACCGTGTTACCGGCTAAGAAAAGTAACTTGCTAGAATATTTTTGCTTTGCCATTTGCGATTCCTTGCTCACGTTGGTTATATTGTCCTGAAGATCAGGCAGCAAACTTGGCAGAGGCATATTGCACAACTACCTCAATGAAAACAATAAAACATAGGCTTGAATCGCCCACTGTTCATTATGTTTTATCATGCAACTAATGAACCTGTTGGCTGCAGAAAACACATGCCTACATACAAACTATAAAAGCCCACATGCTTTTCAAAAAATCACCTACACTCATCCAACAATGTTTTTTCAAAATATGTCATGCAACAATAACCAACTGTGCTTTCACATATATTTAGGTTGAAGAAAGTCCGCAGTTTACCACATGTCAAATATTGAAGGGTGCAGCTAGATTTGTCAAAATGTGACAGTGAAGAATAAGTCACATAAGTAAGGTTACAAACTGTAAGTTTAAAGGACCAATCTGTAGGACTTAGTGGCATCTAGGGGTGAGGTTAGACATTGCAACCAACTCATGCAGTGTTTTTGAGAAGCAGATAGTGTTATGGTCAGGTCTATGTCTGTTCTCTATCACAAATGCAAATTAAATGATTGCTGATTTGAAAACCTAACTAAATAACTGATTACTTGAAGTGCAAACTCGTTACAACCAAAAAGTAACCTGAGTACTCTAACCAGCTCCTTTGTAGGACATTAATCCCAACACTGGTGCTAACATGTTGAGGATTAGCAGGTGTGTTGTCTAGTTAAGAATCTCAGCATGCTAACAGTAAACACATAGTACAGCTGAAGCTGATGGTCATTAGTTAAGGTCAGAGGTTATTACAATGTTATTACAGTTGAGGGGAACATGAATGTGTACACTGAAGTTTCAAAGCAATACATACATATAGTTGTGAAGAAATTTGCAAAAAAACATAAACGTCAGCCAATTGGTGGTGTTAAAGTAAGTAGGATTCAACTTAAATGAACTTAAAATGTCTGTACAAAATTGCATGGCAATTAATCCAATAATTGCTGAGATGTTTAAGTCTGAATCAAACCTGAACCACACTGGTGTGACTAAAAACTAAAAAAAACTTAGCATTACAATTAGTTTCTTTGTATTTAAAATCTATATGATTGGATACCCTTGCAATGTAATGTGTTTGCCCTCAGCAAAATATGAATGTGTCACCCAACACAAACCAACTGTAAAAATAAAATAAGGCTAAATTTATCCGGGGTGTTTTTAATAATTTAATTGTTTTGTCAGTTTGAGAGAAGGAGGCTTCTATCTGAGTCGCTGTGGGGTGGCCACCTGGACCAGAGATCCTGGTGTATTCTGGGAGGCCCCGCAAACTCCTGGACAGCCCAACCAGTGTCCCTGGCCAAAGATCTGCCCGCACAGTATTGGTGAGTGTTTGAATGGATGTGCCTCATGAATTTATATTAGATGCTCAGCATTATTAAGAGTTGTATGTTTGACACAGTTTATGAGATTCAGTCAACTGTAAAGAGAAGAAAAGAGGATTTCAAACCAAATTTTTTAGCTGGACTTATTTTTGCTCAAGATAGTTGTTGCTAATACGATTAACAGAAAAAAAAAACACATTGTTAATTCCTTTCTGTAGTTTACAGGTAGTAAAGAAGGGGATAGTTAAGACGAGTAATTGAGAGGAGGTTTTAAGTCCCACCTGATCCAGACATTTACAGTTGACAGGATACTTGAGCTCCACACATTTTATTAGAAAATGTTCAATTTGTGGCACTTAATATGTGTGAGACATGTTATCTCACTCATTTATCAAAGGCACATATTAAAACATATTGGCTTGTTAAAACTACCTGCTTTTAGCACTAACTCTCCTGTTTGTCTCAATGCTAAAATGCCAGTAATTTACATTATTCTTGGCCAGTGTGCCCTTTATTTAAATAATTTATTAATATACCTTTAATTCCACAGATTATGACATGAAACCTAAATTAGATTAGGATTAGATAGTATTTGTTTTGGTGTTATTTAATTCAGCTATGCACAACATTATTCTCTAACAACTACCTTCCAAAAACCCTCCAAAACACATACAGTATTAACTTCAGCCCTAAAGTTTATAATTTAAAAATGACCAAGAATGTGTAAAGCATGACAAATTGATGCTGTAAATGAGATGTGGACAGTTAAGAGACCTTGTGTTGACATTTGTGAAAGAAAATATAATGCGTGCCCATGACTTAATGATGCGTGGGAACAAGAACATTAAGTCATGGCCATGACTTGATAACGTGTGAGAGCGAGGTGATGTGTGGCCGTGAGAAAATTAGGATGACTCATTCTCAGAAAGAGATTTGTAATTCAGCTGCTCAGAATGAATATTATTAAATGTTCAGAATGAACACCCTTGAATGCTGATAGTAGTCTGGCCTCGGAAGTTACAGATTTTATCATTAACCAACTGAGGAACTGAGGAACAAAGCAACATTACAGGAACAATTATTGCAAATTAAAGAGTTGGTGGATGATGCTGTTCTAAGAAGGAACAACTGTTAAGGGAAATGAAAGATAAGGACTGTTTTGTTAGAGAAATCAGTTGTGCTTTCACAAATGTTGAAGTTTTGGAAAGCCCATGGTTTACTATTTGGACTCCTTTCCTATTCTGCAACATGATAAGCAAAATGTTAAATATTCTAGGGTGCAGCTACATTTATCAAAATGTGAACAGAATGTGAAAAAAGAAGTTACAAATTCTGCATTTTCCAGTAACAAAATAAGATTATTAAGGTAAAGAAACATGCTCATGAAGATCATGTGATAGGATTTAAAGTTCCAGAACAACTACTAAATGGACCTTGTGTCAGTTTCAATAATTGAAATCAAAAAGCAGGATCTGCGATTCTCTTGCTACTTTTTTCCATTCCTGCCTACATGCGCATGTCTGGTGAAGAAGACTAAAACACTTTAAAGTTGACACTGTCTACTTTATTAGTAGTTTCTCACTGATGAAGTTGAAGATGTACCCTGTTCTTTGATTGCTCTTTGCTGTCCATCATTGCTACAGTTAGCTTGCAGCTAGCTCAGCTCGCCCAGTTTCTGCTGGTAATATTTTAAGTAGCATTTCACACAAATCTGCTGTGAAGGATGTAGGAAGACACTGTAGTAACCTTGCATAAACAGGGACTTTTATTTATCTTCTGTGACAGCAAACACAATACACAGCCTTTCACTAACTATTATTATATGCTTATCTAGCTACAATACAGCACATTACTTCTCTGTGACTACGGCAACATGCTGACACTGGGAATTTGAAAGAAGAAGAAAAAAGAAAAAAAAATGTTTAAAGTGAAAATCAAATAGAATCATGGATTTAGAGAACTGTGACATCCCTAGTGGTGAGCACCTTTTTCAAAGTCAAAAAAAGCTTGTACCTGAAGATCCTTAAAGTCTGCTAGAAGGCGTTATAATAGGATCAATTCTGATTCAGATTTTTATTAATTACAACATTGAGCATGGCATGTAGGTTACACCCAGATAAGACAGGCTTTAAACGAACAAACTTCCAGATTAGCCAGACCTGTTTGGAGAAGCAAACAAAAGGCTGTTGGCTCAACTTGAACCATCTGTTCTGTAGTCAGAGACACATCAAGAAAGTCAGATTCTGTGCAAAAGAAGCTGCTCTTTGAAGGAGCAACACAACAATACCTTCAGTCACATAAGTAGGAGGCCGGGGTGGTGGAGGGAGCTGCAGCAGGAAGCAGAGCTGGCAGGGGGGACTTGGCAGAGTGATGGTGAGAAATGACAGTTTATAAACGCCCCCTGTTACAATTGTATGAATGTAATTGGATGCCACTGGTCAGAACAGGATGATGCATCAATGAGCCAATGATACTGAGCTCCTCCTGACACCGATCAGCTGGTGTGAGCGCTGATTCAGTGCTCTGCCTGAACTAACACAAAGGTCCATTTAACCCAGTGGTGCACGAACACACTGTTTTTACAAGCAATGAGAAATTGTTACCAACTTTTTGCGCTTACTAGTGTTTTAGATCATCTGGTGAAGCTTTCTGCTATCTATTACTTCTGTGGCCTTTTTTTTGGGGGGGGGGTGGGGGGCGCTCCTTTGGACGTTTTAGCAATGCCAACATGTTTCCAGATCTTTCCAATTTTATTAGTAAGTAGCACAGTACTAGTACAGAGTTGTCATATCCATCAAAATATGAGAATAAGACCCCACTGGGATTATTCTTTGAGCACCTCTGTCAGGGGACAGCGCCAAAAATAGCAGTTAACTATTATTCATCTGTCAGATGAATAATAACAAAACAGTAGGTCAACTGATCAAGTAAAGCCAACAACTAAAAGCAGCAGAAATAGCACCAAAAAAAGACAAAGAAGACAGATGTCAGAAGACATTTTTCTGACTTAAGAATTTATAAGGCCCACTTTATTTGTTGCAGTCATTACAAGGAATCTGATAAAAACATGTTTTTGTGTGGGAATCAGTATTGTGTAGTGCAACATCATTATCGTCATGTCTCATTTAGCTTGTATATTTCCTGTTTTATCGTTTAATCTTATAGTGTGATATGGCTTTCACTCATTTTAGGAGAAACTAAGTGAGAACAAGGCAATCTCTAACGCCCACCTCATATGGGTAACGGAGTTACAGTGTCCTCTGTGTACTCCTGATGTGATGTATACTGTGTGAAATCTATGGGGTTCTGAGGAATTCAGTACTCTGTACAACAACCTTGATGGCTGCAAACTGGCACGCAAGTTTTTTCATTAAAAGGCAATGTGGTCCTTTACATGAGTAAATCATTAACTATCTTACTATAAGTTGAGGGCATTTGTTTGTTTATTCTATATTCTATATTCTGTATTTAACTTTGAACCAGTGGCCAAAGCTCCATTCTGTAGTAAATGATAAAATAAAGAAACATCAGGTTTTTAACTCCTCATAGTATATATCAAAAATGTGTGTGCTTCACAGTCTTTCATCTGCTTATAACTAACAAATATGAACAAGTGAATGTTTCTGAGAAGTCAGTTGAATGCAACATTATGCAACACTGCCATCTACTGCCCTGTATTTGGTACAGCTGTCCCCTTATATAAAATTTAAATATGTGTAAAAGTAAAAGAGATAGACTTCAAGGTGGCGTTGTCTCATTCTGCTATATCTTGTCACGGTGCTCTGATGTTCAGTCATCCCATATGGGAATTTCAAAAGTTCTTGAACAGGCCTTAGTGTTCACTGCTCCATCATGTCAACAGATCCCTGTGCATGATGTGCAGGGCTCATGTCTCCTGTCACAAAACGGTGACGTGCTGCAGAAAATACCTCAACACACTTGTCACATTTGATTCATAAAACATTTACAAAATGTTGTCACCCAAACACGTTGTCAGACTGTGTTAGTCAGTAGATTTGACAAGAGCTTTGTTAGCATAAGCCACGTGTTTGTTGGTGTTGCAGTCGAAATGAAACATTTATGGCATTATTTATTATACTGCAGGGCATATTTTCACTTTAGTAACTGCAAGAAAATGCAGAAAATGTCAGGATGTTGTAACTTTTGTGTCCACTTTTTATACTAGGGTATAAAAACATAACATACAGAAAAAAAACAAGTGATATTCAAATGATATTAGGTTGCTTTCAAATAAGATCTCTATGACTATGTCTCTCCTGTTTTCAGATAAAGATGAAAGTTAAAAATTGTATTTCTCTAAATCCATGTGACACTTGACACTATATTCTCTAATGAAGAGATCATTATGGATATTGTAGGTATTGAGCACCTTGGGAAAAAAAACCTTTTTGGTTTGTTTCCATGTGAATAATTCTTAGGTTTCATCTATCTCTCCATTTTATATGTATGTGTTTTCCTGAAAAACAGTAAAATCAACATTCTGTAAAACATTGTGTAAAACTTCAATATAAAGTATATAAAAGGAATTTATTTATATTTTGAACAGACCTTAGCTAAAGGATCAAACAGATAAATTTCCTTGCAAATTTTTCCCCCATAAATGTCTCACGGGGTTCCACAAGATGGTAATTATTAGACTATAATTAAATTACATCAGTACTTTCTTTTAAGCAAAATTAATTGCTACAGTGTTTATTTTATGCAATACTGCACAGATTAAAAGAGAAATATGTAATAAATACACTGTCTAAATCATAAAATGGCTGTGATTTGTCATTGGAGATTAAGGAAAGATGATACATTGAAAAGAAAAGACATCAACAACAACTCTAAAGCCACCAAGTTCTACTTTGAAATGTACATGTTCCGGGCTGGAATTTTTCTTGGCCATAATGCCCTTTTCACATTTATTAACTTTACATGGAGCTAAAATTATGTTTGCCAAATGAGTGTCTGTTTATGAGCCACAAGAAATGATTAATAATCTTTTAGAAGGAGTCGATGTTTGTAACGGTTAAATAGAGCAGTGACTGAGTTCCAACTCCAAAGTGTATATTTTCAGAGCCCATTTTAAAAACTAGCTATCAGTGTTGCTTATTTCACCCTGAAGAAAAAGTTAGACCTTTTGGGAATGTTTGTTTGCTTTTTTACCAATGAGAACATTTTTACTACTCTTCTATCTGTTTGTTGAATCTGTAGCTACAGCCAGCAGCCAGTTAGTTTACTGTAGTTTAGCACAAAGACTGGAAGCAGCTGGCTGTTACTATATAAAAGTAACAAAATCTGCCTTTCAGATTTTTAACACATCATTATTGTTCACAAAAATGTGAAATAAAGCCAAACTATTCTTGTAACTGCAGCTTAGTAATACTTTCCTGTTTGCTTTAGTGATTCCAGGAGGTACAGATTCACCGCCTCACCTCCCACCCTGGGGGAACAGTGACTTCCTCATCAATGAGCTGAACACAGACACACCTGGCGCAGCTGAGGATGGCGAGTACATCGAGCTTTGGCACCCATCGGGACGCCGTGTCTCCCTGCAGGGCATCTGGATACTACTGTTCAGTGCACACAACAACAGACCCTACAGGGAGATCAGCCTCAGTGGACACTTCACCACATCGAAGGGCTACTTCCTGCTGGGCAGCGACAGGTTGGTGCCAGCTCCATCGCTCCGCCTGCCCCCCAACACCATCCAGAACGGGCCAGATGCTGTGGCGCTCTATCGCAGCCCTTTTGGCCCACCATCGGCCACGCAAAGGGGGATCCCCACCAGAGGCCTGCTGGATGCTGTCGTGTACCGACAGAGAGGATCAGACAGGGAGGCTCAGGAGTTGAGTAAAGCTCTGACACCAGGACAGCTGCCTCTGCTGGAGGATCCAGAGGTTCTGCCTGGTGATGAGGCCCTCAGCCGCTGTAGAGGCCTTTACCCCTACGACCTGTCCGCTTTCTCAGTGAGTACAAAGGTTTCACAGAGCAAACTGAAATCAAACACTTAGTCAGACTAAATCCCAAAATGGCCGAAACACATTGTGGAAAACAAGGAAGGCAAATACTGATTAAATTTTAATTTCTGATGTATACAAATAAGAGCATTAAAGGAATAATTTGGCATTTTGCTTTGAAAATTTGCTGATTTACTTCTAGGGCTGCAACCAACAATTATCTTCACTGTCTATTAATCTATTGATTATTTTCTTATTTAACTGATTAGTTGCTCGGTCTATAACATACCAGAAAATGGTGAAACATGATAATCAGTGTTTCCAAAAGGAAACAAAAAGGTAAAGTGGATGATAACATGACATGAAATGTTTAACTTTTGTAATGGTAGCTCATAGATGGCTATGATAAGGTTTGATAAACAATAACAACTCTTAATATTACTTGCACATGGTATGACGATGGATTAACTTAGAAGAGTCAGAGGTAGTTGATAATCCTACCGTTACCGTTGTTCTGGTAATTCTGTTGTTGGTGCACAGTTAATATGGTTAATATAATTCAGAAAAAAAGGGATTCGGGTTATAAATGAAGACATGAAATGAAAAAATGTAATTAAATACTTGTCTTCTAGTTACAGGAGTGAGTGACAGAAAGGTTGAGTTAAAGACTGTCACAGAGATATTAGTGTATTGTGTGATCCCTGTTGATTATACCATATTGATCGTCACTGACAATATCCTGGAAAACTCCTGGAAAATGATCCCTAGAATGACCTCTTCTTGATACATGCTAGCGGAAGCTCCAAGAAGTTTTGGCATGTATTTTCCAAAACATTGAACTGTTCTGGCAAGTTTTTAGCATTTCTGACCAGAAGGTAAACACAATGTGATGCTTTTAAAGCCCATAAAATGAAATGCATCGATCACCACAGGTGGCTCCGCCCACCCCTCTGAGGGAGAACAGCTGCCCCCGCCCTCCTCCAGCCCCTGAGGGTGTAGTGATCAGCGAGGTGGCTAGTGGCCATTGGACCAATCACAGCCAGCAGAGGGCCTTTGTGGAGCTGCATGGGCCCCCAATGACAAACCTGCTGGGCCTGGTGCTCACTGTGTTTGACCAGGAGCGCAGTGGGACCGTCATCGCCCTTCCTTTGACCGGATCTGTGGACCCAGACGGATTTTACATTGTTGGAAATGTCACCGGAGCAGGTGAGGGCAGGACGGTGCCTTGTTATTCAGGGATTGATGACTCTCCCACAGTCTCTTTTTGTATCCATCCCCTCCATCTCTCACTATACTGCTTCACCTCCTCTCTCTCCTGCATAGATCAGACTTTCCCGGAGGGCTCCACGGTGCCGGCACGAGGAGCGGTCATTCTGTGCTATGACCTGTTCAGTGTCTGTAGAGCTGGCACCGCTCTGACCAACTCCAGCCTCAGAGACGTACTCGTGTTCAGTGAAAACCAGCAGCTGCTCTCCTCTCTTTCCACCACCAGAGGGAGACAAGTGATTCCAGCTCTCAGGTGAAATCACAGAACGAACCCCTGACCTTAATGAGAACTTTTACATTCATGATTCTTTGTCTTAAACCCAATTAAGGCTGTACTCTCACTGTTGGAAATGTCATATAAAGGTTTTCATCAAATTATCAAGTCAAGGCAACTGACACACCAACACCCTGGCCAAAAGACCTTGTTTCCTGCTCAGTTTTTTTTTTCACAGTTGGTTCTCTTTTAATCAAGGAGGATAACCATGGCAACAAATGCTTTACTGCTAACCCGGGCAGATTAAGCAAATCAAAACAGCCCGCCTGCTATTCGGTCACGTCATATCTATAATTATTTCTCACATTAGAGATTTAAGTAAATGTTTAGCTAGAATTAGAAACCTGTTATGTCATCAGGGCTTCATCAGAATTTAATACACTTGAATTAAATAAACCATATTAACCTTAATGGAAAAAAGTGATATACAGGCAGCAAATGGCGTATTTTTAAAGAGTCAGGATCTGTCTGCACGTGTGCCTCACGTTAATTAAAGCAGCATGAAGCTATGTCAAGGAAACAAAGCAACATTGTTTTTTTCCAGCTGGAAAATTTTGGAGGTAAACGGTTCAATCAGTCACAATCGGCTCTGACGAGGGCTGACAGAATTCCTGGGGAAAACCCTGGATTTCTGACAGCGTTTGGCTCGGTGTTGCCTATTTACAGCAGCACTTATATTCCATCACTGCTGCTCAAGAGAACACAAGGTGGCTTTGTCAGTTTTTATGGAGATGAGATGATGATGATTGGGGGAAAAAAAAAGATATCTAGGTATAGACCCACATACTGAGAAACTGCTGCCTGAAAATTATAGCCTAAATGCCACACTTGGGTCAAATCAACCTAATCAAACATTAATCAAGCACTTTTTTCATCAAGTTACACTATTTGTGGTTCTTCTCCTCAACAATCAGATATTCCATGTCAATATTTTTATTTTATAGTATTTTTACAGTTGTACCTGACTCAGAATATTCTCAGTTTGATTAGATCTGGCTGGTCAGTACAGAATTTTTTTTTTTTGCTTGTTTTTCTCAGTTCAGTGCCACATTCAAGTCTTATATCAGCCTACAAGGGTTTATTGTACCAGTTAAGACTCTTATTAGACTTTTATTGCCTTTGTTCATCATCTGTGATGTGAAAACATCATATTTCCACACAGAGAAAGTAAAAGTGCACCATGGAGCGTCTTCCCGGGATGCTGACAGCGCTGTCAGTCACTTCAGCGCGTCATCTGCCTTGCACACTCTGTGGTGTGCCTGGGTGGCTGAAGTGGGTGACAACGTTTCACCTGCAGTTCGTGTCTGTCGCCCTTTACCGCTTCCATCACAGTTAGTTGGTGGTTTGTGGTATGTAAGGTTTACAGCCTGCCAGGCTTTTGCCTTGCTCTCTGTAGCTAAACACACAGCTAAAAGACAAGAGCAGAAACTTGTTTGCCAACCACTAGTTTCACCTCCTCTCACTAACACATGTTGTCATAAGGACTTTTTTTTTTTTAGCTGATATAAAAATATATTTATGATTCACCTAACCTCCCTCATCAAAATTTCCCCTGTGCCTTTTTTTGGAAGTTTCTAGGGGTGGGATGTCACAATTTCAATTCTGAATGGAAAATCATTTGAAATAAGTTTTTAATTTCAGTAATTGAAATCAAAAGCAGGATCTGTGATTCTCCCAGTGATTTTTTTTTTTTTTGCATATTGACCAGGTGGAAGGCACTAACTATACATAAATAGCCAGTCTTCTCAATGATGGACTTGTTTACTTGTGTAGTTCACAGGGAGGCATTAGTATTGAACTGAAACTGTTTCATAAGCAGTTTAAAACTGTAGTACTTTGACCAGCCCCTTAGAGCATGCATTTGTCTGTAACTGCAGCAACAAATCCTGTAGTCTACATCAGATATCAGGGGTCAGGTTACCCACAAGGCCACCGTTCCTAAAGGGAGTCGGCATTGCTGAAAAAAAGAAAAGTTTAAATCAATTTCTTAAATCAATCAATCTAATCAAACCAAGGATTTGGTGAATCGTGACATCCCTCATGTATATATGTGTATTCATACATGTGTTGATGTGTGCCTGTACAGATCAGTGGAGGATGGTCCTGTTTCGCTCAGCCGGTGTTCATGCTGTGAGGTTCGAAGCCCCTCATCCTGGACAAGCTCCTCGCCCACTCCTCACAGCACTAATCTCTGTCCGAGCTCTGCCTTCTCAAGTCACATTGACCTTTGCCTCGGACCCCTGTCCAGTGACTGGCAGGAGCAGTCAGGAGGTGAGGCATTATGACATGACACAACTGAAATGTATAAAGACTGAATAAAATATAGTGAGAAGATGTTAGATAGAAAGATAGATGTTATACTGCATGTTGCAAAGATTGAACGCTACAACCAACATATTCTCCTTTTCCTTGCGCATTTCACATTTATTTAAGTTCAAATTAATGCCAAATGTTTTTCAAGAATCAGTAAGTGTCTATGTATGAGTATCAGCTTTACATTGACACCCGATCAAATAATAGTGCAGGACTCAGTGTCACTTGTCATTGTCAGAATGTAATGTTGTGCTCATCTTGTGCTTTTTTCTAATCATCACATCCTCCTCTCTGCTTGTTTTAGACTGCAGTGGCCTAATCCAGGGGAAGAGAGTGGCAGAAGTGGCTGACTACCTGGAGCAGAAGTGTCACTGTGGGATCTCTGCCTTGTATCTCCAAGGTGAGGCGCTTTCTCTCAGTATAAATTGAAACGGTCACATTTGGCTGATTTTTAATAATAGTAATAAAAAATCACTCATCTCAAGTTTGGAAAAATTTCTGAAAAAGAACAAAATGATTATAGACCACTGATTTCACTGGCTCTGGAGGAGACGCTGACTTTTAACAATCGACGACGTGGTGCAAACTGCTGTTACCATGGAGTTGTAGTTAAGTGGGGACAAAGACCTGTGGTCAAGGTGCACATACATGTCATTACAGCAATCGTCATTCCAGGTTTATTTTTACTGACCACATACTGGTGTAACAAGGTGCATTTGAGTTTTGAAAGCAGCTCAAATAGAAGTCAGATTTCTGAGTGATAAAGCAGTGTTTCGCCCATGTAATAATGAAGCAACTCACTCGCTGCAGGATGTCCTGAACACTTTTATATGTACAACTGCAATGCCAAATAAATTGGAAAGCTGTAGAATGCTCAAACCTCAACACCTGTTTGGAAAAAAAAAATATTAAATTATTAATAAAAATTACATTAACGATATATTACCATACCATAACATAACCCATAAACATAAACAATACTACACTGGCTCGTGAACACTTTGGAAAACCATTGTTGATTAATACAGTTTGTTGCTGCATCTACAAATATAAGTTAAGACTCTACAATGCAAAGCAAAAGCCATATATCAACAACATCCAGGAATGCTGCTGACTTCTGTGGGCTGACTTTAAAAACCAGCATCTGTGATGGCATGGGGTGTGTTACTGCCTATGGCATGACTTACTGTCACATCTTTCAAAACTTGAACAATTAGTGTCCTATTTCATTGAATCATTCTGTTTTTATTTGCATTTCACATAATATCCCAACTTTGTTGGATTAGGTTTGTAGATAAGAAAACATTTGTCCGCCTGTTTTTTGTTCAAGGGGCCAACTTTTCCTGTGTGTCTGGGTGGCTGCGAGTGTGGGGAAACATCCACGCGCTGTCGGCCCATCAGAAGGCCCTAATCATCCAGACGTCACACATGAATCCTTCATCTGCTCAGGGAGACATGTGTTCTGCTCCGACCACAGGCCGTTATTCAAGCACAGGTAGCACCTTCACACAACAAAGTGTACACAAACAGTCGGTTTATGCTTAAGATGCAAGGTGTCACAGCTAGTTCATTATCACTTCAAAAAGAAAACAGATGCTAATCGGCTTAATCAATGAATTAATAGTCTGTAGTCAGATGTGAAAATACAGCCTGTTCAACTTTCTCAGTATGGTCTAATGCAACACACTGGCAACCTCCAGCCCTGTATGAGATATATACTGTGCAGTAGTTTTTTTTTTACACATAATGGAGTCTGTTTATAGACATGTCGTCTTGGTAAGGGATTAAATTGTTGTAAGGTTTGCCGGATCTTTGCAGGAGATGTAATTCTCATCATAATGGTCATTGGGATCTCAGCTGCTTCTTTATGGTGTGGTTACAAAAGCACACCTTATCAGTGAATAAGTGTTTTTACACTGTGACTGAGAAAACAAGATGTTTCAAAACAAAACAAAGTGCTCCTCTGACTGCTCTACAGTACATCTGCTATGTTTGTATTTATGAACGGGCCGATTCACCACCTCTCTATTGATAAGATGGGACTGAAAGGAAAGTGAGAAGGCTCCTTGTCAGCTGTAATTACCATGAATTGAAAGAACTCTTATGTCAGGAGAAATTCCACCTCTTTACAGAAGTAGTAGCTCTTAGCAACATGACCACTTTTGTCCAAAGGGGCATCCACATTGAACAAAATATGTAGTAGCTTTAATAATCCTCAAGATTCATTATACACAAGATTTTCATCAACAGCCATTCAGTATTTTCTGTAATTACCTCTGTAGCAATTTTCTCAGATGGTGGCCGCCTTTCCCCATGCATGCTTAGATTGCATACCTACATATGAGTGAGTCAAAGGAAACAATGCATGCATGTAATCTTAAGTTACTGAGAGCCACATTAAGTTATTGCTAATGCAGATTGAACATTTCTTACCACTTATCCTTCACATTAAAAGCTTCCAGCTGGAGAGTGACTTTTATTGGGAGGCAATTATAGTAAATGAAATGTATTTATGCTGTTATTGTTTACCAAAAATGTATCCTCAACATAAGACATGCGTTTTTTTGTCAGTGTATCAGTTTTGCACACCTCCATCTTGTCAGTTCTCTTGTACTGCTCTGTGAAAAAATACTGTGTGCCATATGAAATCAAATCACACTCATGCATGATGGAAAAAATACAATTACTGACCAACTTCTTAAATAAAACAGCACCACTTTGCTTGGCTGCACTGTAAACAGATACACCAGTTACTCCTCTGTTGTATTGCTCACACAGTGGCTGCACAAGGAGCAGTCTTGTGGCTTTAAATGTTGAAATTAACAGTTTTTTATTAATAAATCTGGAATATGTCACTTATCTAGAGATGTTAAACCATATTACATTAAAAATAATTAAATTAACAGCTGCTTGGTTAGTTCTCAAAAGGCAGGCATGCACAAACGGCCATTATTACAGCCATTATAAGTATGTGACTAATACCATAAAGTGACAGTATAACGAGGCAAAACCTTTCTCAGGTACATGCAATTCATGCCTTTAGTTGAGAAAATTTCTGTTATACTCAGTGTTGCACTGGTGACAAGATTACATCCCGTCTGATTGACTTGGCAAAGACGACAGTCTTTCTTTGCATTAGGCCTTAAATGGGCTTGTAGAATCTGAAGGAAACTAAACCTGTTGCTGGTTTAAATGATGTTTGTATCAGGATATTTGAATTGCCATGTTGTTTTGAAACACATTAACTTGTTCAGAAAGTGTAACTGAGTCTTTATTTGATTCTCTCCTAGCGTCTGCCCTGGGGTTACAGATAGGACTGATAGTAGCGGTGCTCCTGCTGCTGGGACTTGGAGCGGCTTTGTTCACATATTTCTACAGACGGAGGTGAGGAGTCTTACTGGTTCCATTATTCTCTTCATCTTCTCTCCTCTCTGCTGGATGTGCACACTGATGCTGGTTTGCTTGAAATCTTCACAGATTATTAAATTGTTTTAACCCTTGACTTGTCATGCTTCTTCAGATTGCACAGTGATTGAGGGTTGTGAGTAGGATTTTTAATGATATATGTGTTTAATCGACTCAGAAATTCTCATTTAAGTTCCTTTTTTGGGAGCTGTCATAATATTAACAGTAAGTTAAAACACCGTACAGGCCCTCACCATTTCGGTTCTGTTGTGCTTTTTGGATGTAGTTGCTTGCATTGGTAAACCATCTGTGAGCACTGTTACATTTGAATACATATGTTAATAGAAATAAAAGTATAAATATGAACTGAAACTAACTTACAAAGTTTTTTCTTTGTAGTTTTGAGCCACATTTCTGGCACATTTTCAGTCTGGTAGAATAGAACATCATTTTCTAAAAGTGTGAAATGTTAGCTGTGCAGTAAATGTCAGGTTTCGGTGTCAGATTATGGCTTATAATTCAAGAGCAAGATCTTCTGTCTTGTCTTATCATTTTTCACTAATTTGGAACAGTCATAGAGGGAGAAAGGCCACGGTTCCTCCACTGACCGTGATATCTTAGACCCACTTTTTCTTGGCTGGAAAAAAATGCTCTTTAATGCTGAGCCCTATCACTGTCTTGACTTGTGTGTGCAACTCAGAAATTAATACAGAAAATTCACAACTGGTGTGGAAGTTGTTAATCAGACTGAATTGGAGTGGGTAGATACGACAGGTTGAGGGCAGAGTGGGGCACTCAGAAGGACGAAATATAAAACTTTTTCATTAAATTACTCCTGGAATGCTTGTGAATGACAGGAAAGGGTAGCACTGAAGGGTAATTCTGATATTTTAAAACATATTTTTATTTATTTTTTGGTCTAAATGGCTAAAAATATTAAAAACTTTGGAATTAGTCCCGTAGATTTCTTCAGTTGGCAGCCACAAAACACGCCAGTCTCAGATTGTTACACCATCAGACAGCCCTTTCTAACGGAGAACTGAAGCTGTTGTGTTGTTCTCTCCAAAGCCACCAGAATACTTTGACAAAAACAGCCGCTGGGTGGTATGTTCAAATTTTCCAATCGCCCATCATCAGCCCAGCTTGGGGGCTTTGGTTGGTTTGGACAGGGTGATATCAGTTTGCATCAAATTATCCAAACTATCCCTTTAAAGCTTGATCGTCTTTATCTTTACTTTCAGGCGTCCTCTGGACTATTACACCATGGAGCTGAGTGAACACGCAGAGGGATTGTCAGATCTATAATCCCGGTTTTGAATCGCTGCGTTTGCATCTGGAAGTGCTCGTGTGCATTGGAGGACTTCGGCGGAGAGAGTGAGAGAGAGACGGGGGGTAATCAGAGGTTAATTAGACCTGTACGTAACTGAGAGTGCGGTTGTTTGATACGAGTGCCACCATAAGTGTCCTTCTCTGTGTTTAAGGGAGATCACTGATCACTGACATGACTCATAGTTGTTTGCTAAGAGTGTGATGTGTGATATTTCATGGCAGCAGTGACACTTAAGACATCAAATCAAGCAACCCATGAGTTGAATTTCAAAAGATTTAACATATTTTTGTAAAGGTCAGTTTATAACCTTTGCCTGTGAACAGTGCTGGTTACTACTTTTAAAGGGGAAGGATGATGAAAGGGAGGATTTTGTTTTTAAATACTTGAGTCCTACATGGTCATTTTTGTTGACTTGTTCATGTTACTGTGGAAAAAGCCTTTAAATTTAAACGATGCTTTTGATTTATGCAGGAAACTCTTTCCTTTGTCACATTCTCAGCTGGTACTACAGTGTTTTAACAACAGACTTTATAACCAAGATAATATTCGTTAAGCTCACATTTATTCCTCAAAATGGTCGACTCTGCTTCGTTTTCCTGCTACATGCTGTAATAGTCTGTTTTAGACTCTTGTCACTGAAGGGCTTGATTGTGTTTTTAAATGTGAATGTCTTTAGCTAACTTGTGATGAGTGTCTGTAACCACTTTTGTATGCTTACGTAAAGCAAACTGTTTACATTTTCTTGATTTGAAAATTAGAAAAAGGGATGTGAGAGACGGATGTTGAAGTAAATCCTCGAATGAGGAGTATTTTTTAGAAATGAGAGATTGCTTGGTGTTAAGAAAATCAGAGCTACTTTATGTTTCACTTGTGTTTTTGTTTTTTAGTGGCTCAGAAACCTCTACTGTGCCTTTTACTTGTGTGTTATTTGATCAGCTGATTCCTCGCTTGTTGGAGGGAAAGTACAGCCATCTCTGTTGCAGCCATAAGTGTAAATACTATGGATATGGTTTTAGTATTCTTGGGGTGGGGGGGGGCATTTATCGGCAATATGAAATGATAAGTTATTGTAGAAATACAGAAACTAGCTGGGGTCAGAGCAAAAAGTGGACTATTTTAATTGGTTACATTAGTTTGATTATACTTTTCATTCCAGTTTAATTTGAAAATAATCATAAAATTGCCAATACAAAGTGCCATGAAATAAATGTATAAGCTTGGATATGCTCCATTTTTGATATAGTTAAAGGGATAGTTCAGATTATTTGTTGTGGGTTTGTATGAGGGACTTATAGTCATTGCATTACCCACAGTAGATGGCAGTCGACACGCCCCCACTTTGGAGGATCAGTAGGTGTCCCTGAGGACGAAGTTAAGTATAAGGCACTGCTGTTGACAGGGTCCGCAACAAAAGGTATTTTAGACACTTAAAAATATCAGTATCAGTTTAAGTTTAAGAATATTTGCACCTCTTCACTTCATTAGAGTCGACCTTTATTGACAAAAACTGATTTCGCCTGTGGAGTTTGGTTGTTTATTTGGCTTATATACAGTAACTGCATTCGTTTTACCCCACAGTACACAGCAGTTGCTGCTCACTTCCTCGATCTGTTAGTTTGTATAAGTTTTGTCACACAATAACACAGAAAAACCTAACTGATCGAGACAGTGGTAGAGCAGCAACTGCTGTGTTCTGCGAGGTAAAACTGCTGATTTCGTCGATGCAGTTTTGTTTGGAGAGAGCAAGATTTAGTGGTTTCCTGTCGTGTAAGGCCGTCTGATGCAAAGCAGAGCGATGTGACTATTTTAAACATAGTGTACACTTTAATTGTTTTATTATTATTATTATTTTTTATTTTTTTTGTAGACATTTTTAAGTGGCTAAAATACTTCATATCCACTTCACTTCATATCCTCTGTACTGATGCATCTCCTAACTGGGGGTGTGTGGACCAGCATCTGTTGTGTGTAATTCACTGACTTTCAGTATGACCCTCCTACAGCTTCAGTACACATCAAATAGTATGAACTTCCTCTGTAATGTGCCGCTACCTTGTAATGTTGCCTTACTCATCTGCTGTGGTGGACAGAATTACAGTACAGTTTGTTGTTCGCTTTAATTACCTTGGTGAGGAGATTTTCTTCCTCAGTACCATTTTCGCTCATTTCTAATTTCTCAGTATTGACATTAAAATACACCTCTGTCAAAATTAACATGATAAAATTCAACTGTTTTTTTGTTTGTTTTTAATTAAATACTAGATGGAAAACCAGAAAAAAACATGTAACTTAAAGCTTTTTAAGCATTCAGAATGAGCAAATATGATATTTCTCCCCTTGGAATGATGTTATGTAATGTTCAGAAAATGTCTTTTATTGTAAACTTATATATTTTTAGTGTAAAACTGTACATGTAGAAAGTTTTAAACAAAAAGCAGAAGGAAGCAATTGCACCTCAATATTACACCCCAAAATAATATATTGACATGCAGATGTGTTGATTCTTGAATAAAATGTGAGAAATGTTTGTTCTTAAAAAGCTACTTACTGCTGAAAATTGCTGAACACAATTTGATGCAACACTTGTGCTCTGAGCACTTGTTTAACATGAGAATCATCGTTCATCCCTACACACACACACACACACACACACACACACACATATACTTTATATATAGCGTACTGACAACAATCATAAGGAGTCTAAAAGCATTATATGGCTCAACAGATAATCTCAGTTGTCACAATCACAGACTGTGAGCAGCAGCATTCAAATCTAACAAACAACTTGTAAATGTTTTTACCTGGCACCAACACCCCCTTTACACCTAGTATTAAAATACAATCTGTATCTGGACAGGAAGATGCTCTGAAAATTGAGTTCAGATGTCTCAATCTAACTGTTATAAACATCTACTCTCTCTAAAATATTACTGATGATTTCTTGCAACTCATAAACAGACACTTAGTCATTCAGTGAACATACAGCATTAATTTGAATCCTAATAAATGTGAAACAGGAAAATAAAACCACCAGTCATTCTGATAGAAAGGAAAGGAAATTTTAAAAGGACAGTATTTTGACTTAACATGTGTCCTTAATCTCTGATGATATATCATCCTGAAAAAAAAACAGGAGCAAATTTAATGGCCAGATTAGATTATTACTATCCAGATACAGGTCACGTTTTAATACCAGGTGTAAAATGGGGTATAAAAGTCTGTGTATGTGCAGTAAATATTCATGTTATACTGCAGAAGATATCACTGATAAACTTAGTGTTATCTGCATCCCCAGGTCATAATTTAAAAGTTTTCTCTCCCATTTTTGCCTTCCAGTTCATTTTCCCTGTTTTCCGTCTAATGTCATGCACATGTAGCAGGTTTGGAATAAAAGACTTCCCCAAATGTGCAATTAAGTTTCACACCTGTTGTGTTTTCTTTCTCTGCCACTAGCTCCATTTTCATCCCCAGGTTAGTTCTCAAATATCTAATAACTGTCATTTCCATACTCAGTGGTAGTTACTGTTATGCATGGAACAGATCGTATCTGTTTAGATGTGGTCACAAATAGAGCAGAAGCATTCACTCAGCATTACACTTTGATATATGATAATCATTGTGCTGTGCAGTACCTGCATACTGTATATGTCTAAGATGAATTGTTGCTTCCTGCTCAATATCAGCTCAGCATCCTGTCTTTATTCTTTATGATTTTCTAAAGAGAAACACTGAATTTCTTTAATTATCACCTGTTTACAGCACTACTTACTGATGCATTTGCAGCCTGAACACCAGTAATCATTTGTGTATCTCTCACAACAGCTCTCATCTGTGGTTCCATCTGCAGCTTAAATAGTGACTTGAGCAGCAGTTTCAGTAAAAAGAGATTGAAGCGTGGTTAAACTCATGGGCCTTGTACGATGTCACACTGCGTGCAGACATTTTTTTTCTCTCTTTTTGCTGTTCAACCTGCTAAACCACAAGACAGGAAGGCAGATCAGCGAGGCAGGAAGAAGCTGCAGCTTGAAACAGTACCTCCAGCAACAGTACTGACATACGATGATGCTGTTTGCTCGCTTGTCTTCGACTAGACCTCACTCTTTAGAGATTCCCCACTTGACCTACACCTGCTTTGATGAGAATGATGGCGTTACCTTATAAAACACCTGTGTTGGGAGTGTTTGACACCCTCTGACACCTACAGACAGCTTCCAACGAGCCCATGGTGAGTTAACTGAGTTTTGTCTCCTTCACACTTCATGTTAACTGTTTAATCTTCACAGCTACACAAGGTTTTTATAGACCTTAACTTTCCACCATGGCCTTTAGTCTGTATCTGCTTCAGGTCAATGACCTTCAACAGATGTTAACTCACTTTGCCATAAGCTACAATACACTACTGACACACATCATAATTAAATGTTTTATTAAATGTGGCCTCTTTCCTTGCACAGCGTGTTTCTGGCATGCTTGCATCATCCAAACGACAATGACACTTGTGTTTTTGCTTGTTGCTAATGATGAAGATTAATGTGTAATTTTACAGGCCTGTGTTTCTATACTGACTGAGCGTTTGTCAGCTTAACGCGGTTGCAACTGTTTGACACCCTCCCTGACACATTTCTACACTATCATTAATGTGTTAATACGTGGTTTTGGCCATTAAGATTGTCTGCAAACTTAACAGCGGAAGCTGGCAGGCTGTCTGAGGTCTGGGCTTTTCAATCAGCTTCCTTTGAGAGAAGTTACGTGTTAAGCAGCAAACCACACAGGAAGGCATCTATCATTTCCCGTTCTCACAGAAACCTTAAATGTAATTTAAAATTATTTTTTCGCAGTACTTTCACTCCACTTTTGCTAAAATATAATAGCAATAAACTAAATGTATGCTACAGTTCATACAAATGGATGCAATGAGCATTGCAAAAGCCAAAACAAAACAAGAAATCAAGGGCAAACACATGAGATCCTGTAATATAAAGTAGCATATGTGTTTCTTTGTCTTTCAGAACATAAAAGTTGCTAATGTGTAGTGACAAAATGTTGGTATTTCACAAGTTGGGAATGAGACTTGGGTGGCTGGACATGTAAATTATGTAAGTCAAGAACAGCCTTACTTGTGAATATGTTTTTAATTCTGCTATTTTGAGATTACAAGTTAATTATTTAGTCATCTTGAATTGAAAAATATGTTCTAGTACAGATGTTTTAAGCTTTAAACGGCATATGTGAATGTTGTGTTCACAACTTGTTATTGCAGGTTAGATCAAGATAAGCAATTGTATCAAATGCAGCAAGTCACATAACAGATGTTTTTTTTTTCTGGCATGCAGGTCCATTTTGGTAATGAAGCCAAAAATAAACAAGAACCAATGACATTTGCCAAAACCAGTCTCTCAAATTATTCTCAGCTAATTTTCCTAAAAACATTGGCCTGCAATAATTCATGTTTTTTGATGATACTGACATCAATAGTCATCCATTTTTTTCAGGCTGTGCTAAGTTCTATAATTTTCTTTACATGTGTTGCTGTTTCTGTTCCTTATGTGTGGCACTTTGAATCGATGTATGAAATGTACAACAAATATTAAGATGCTTTAAGACCCGACCTGATTACATATCTGGAATCTGGATCTGCATTTAGCTAATGAGAGCAAAAACTGTCGAAGGGATGTCAGCTGACCCATAACCACAATGCTGAGCAGTACAGAGTTGCTCTAGTTAAGATCATCTTTCATGTCTGGTTAATGAATATAGATTATTTTCTGTGCACATACAGGGAGTTAAATAGCCATACGTTTATCAAAGATATCACTGAAATTCATCATAGATCTTAACATTATTAGTGAAAGCTTTATAACAAATTGTTCTGTGCACTCCAGTCTCATTTTGATAGTCACGTACATTTCATATGCTTTTCAGTGGAAATATATAATCAGTGATGCATGAATTAATATACAGTATAGTTAATTCATCCCCCTTCATCATGCCCAGTTGAGTTACTGTTTAATTAAATTTAAAATAATGCCAAATTTAAATAACGCTATTTTGTATTGTATCCTGTAGACACAAACAGGAACGTCTGAAGGCAAAAGTTATCAAACTGTCTCATGGAGAGGAAGGCACATTACGATTCTATCCTGGACCGAAGCAAACGCATCACTTGGCAGGATGACTGCTATGTGGATCTTCAGTCCACGTCCTCCTGCTCTGTATCTTCACAAGCAGAAACAGAGGGTAAGAGTGTCCTTAACAGTAGATCATTAAAGTGGATATACATAAAATAAAAAAGACATGCAGGGGAGAAAGGGGATAATCGTAACATTTTTGGTTTGAACATCAGTAACTCAGCGATTGTTTGTGCCAGTGCTCTCAAACCTTGATACATGGTTCACATGTTTGTCTACTACAAACAAAACTCAAGTAGACGCCTACTACACAATCACAGATTATGTGAGTTAATATCATATACAGAGTTCCATTATAATGAACTGTTACAACTATCCCCACCCCAGGCGGCCAATACATAGCGAACTGTTTCAGCATGTGGGCTTCAAGGTAGCATGAATGCAAAGCATTAAATAAAACTGCTACTTTTGTTATGTAAATCAAACCACTCTGTAAGTAATACAATGATCTTTAGGCAAATAATAATCGTGATGAAAAATGTATTGTCTTACTTGAAAATTGTTTTTTTGTTTTTTTTGTTTTTTTTTTTTGGTTGAAAATGTTTCTCACAAAGACATGCCATAAAGAGGAAACAGGAGTGTACTGTATTGATGACAGCACTTTTCTAATTGGTCAAACTGACAATTAGTTGACCAATTAACCCCATGTTACAACTTACCCCAGTCTCCCCTACTGTGCTTTCATTTACAACAGAGACAACATATGATCTCCAAATCTTCAGTTCTGATTCATCTCCAGCTACTTTGACATGATGCTCCATATCGTCTACATCATTTCTACCCATATTCACATGCCGCTGTTCTTATCATGACCATGAAGCCACAGCAGTGAGCCTTACAGCCTTATCAGTAAAGACACAGGAGCTGTGATTAATGATATCAGATGAAAACAACCTGTCTTCAGGGCTTACATTTGTCTTCCAAATGTGGGTGGAAAAATCAACCGTATTTTTAATAATTATAAATAAAAACAAACTATATATATATATACATATACATATATATGTATGTATATATATATGTATGTATGTATATTAAACTTGAACTAAGAAAAATAATCAAATATAAAACTATGAAATAAAAAAAGTGTGATATTTTGTCATCAAATTTGTGACTCAACTCGACCAGCTTGTTCAGTCAAAAGACAAAAACAGTAGACACTGTCTTAAAATTATTACGTCAAAAGGGAGACTAGTGTTAAGATCAAAAGGACTGGAAAACATTTAACTGTTAAGTGTTTCTTGAGAAGTTTAATTTAGATTTTGTCTGTTTTTTTCATGTTAATGGGGAGTTTTTAACTTGCTTTTAGAGAATTCAATTAGAGCTTCCTGTGGTGGTCCACTCAGATTGAATCATCCCCCTATCAGACTCTAATAGGAAATGTTCTGCAAGTACACTTAAATTAAATTTTTAGGGTAAAATGGCAGAGGTGACTATTACATACATAGTTTGCCATATATTTAACAAGTGACGCTACTGTGCATTTACGACTGTTGCCTAGTTACTGTTATTCACAAAATGGCGTACCGCTCACCACGTCTGCTTACCAGTTTCCTGGGGAGAAACCCTGTTACTTTTCAGGAAGATTACAGGTTTTCGAGATTATTTTGACCTTTCTCTATATGAGCTAGAAAATTCCAGAAATTATTGTAATGTTCTCTTTTAAAGACTTACCTGCACATCCGCCTGATTGTTTTCCAATGACTGCTTTTTAATGGACATGGGGAGAATAGAGAGCCTGCCCTTCTGAAAAGAACATTTTTGGGCTGTTGATGTCAGCTTAGACAAAACAAATGTTCAAGTTTGTATAGCTTTTAATTGAAGCTGAAAACATTTTTCTTCTGATGTGTTTAAATGCCAGCTGGGTTTTTTTTTTTGCATCAAATACTGAATCTTAAAAATAGCTCTTTTGGAAGACTGTGATAACTAAAATTGTAGTGTTGAGTGAAGTAGAAAAGACTGTTGGAAGATGCGGGTGCTAACTAGATGGTTCACTGACTGTAATTTCTGATCATGGTAATTGCTGCAGGAAAATCAAAGCAAGTTTGACTTTTCTGTACAGGATTTTAAATATAGATCTCTACCAGTGATTGAACTGGCTTTTGCAGATTATAGAAAGAAAACTGTGTGAAAAAAAATCCTCCTTGTTTGGTTAATTGGCTGTTGTGCAGTATGTCAAGTGTTTTGTCTTTAATTGCTTCACACCTCTCTCCTGTGTGTGTGGATGTCGATGCATACAAATGCAGTTCTTTATATGGAACAAAAAAGTGTTCATAAAAATGATAAATATCCACAAAACACAAACATTATTCTATAAAACAAAACATAAAGTGAGAGTAAGATTTAATATCTGCAGCACAGTTTGTAGATTATAGAAGTGTTTGTATGTTTATGAATGTTTGCAGAGACGAGTCATGTTCTGTTGATGGTCATGTAGATTACATTGATAACAGTGACTGTATGTTGCTAGTTGATGCTGACAATATTTAAGTTCGTTACAGTAGCATCAGTCCCGTGGGGTCATGGCGGACACGTTATCCTGTTCCAAATTGCTCACTGTGCAAATCTGCATAGGAGCAAGTCACCCTGTGCATGTCTTTATGCCGACAGCTGCTTTTATGCTTGTCTTTATGTTTTGTTCACACTGCAGCACAAATTGCCTACTTCAGAAATGTAAAAAGTTGGTACGATTCATCACATATCATGAATATCTGTGTCACATTTTGTGTCAATCCATAAAGTTACATGTCATGATGTTTCATAGAATAAGTGAATATTTTGACCTGCTGATTGTGTTCGAGGGAAAATTGGAGAGAAAGTTACAGGATTTGTACACGTGATATATATTGCAAGACTGTCTGATCTGGCAAAGGATTCCTCCTCTGTTGCTCTTCCTAAAGTTTCTTCCATTTTTTTCTTTTGTTAAATGCTTTGGGAAGCTTTTCCTTATCCAAATCCAGGGTTCAAGAGTAGAGGGTGCTGATTGTAAAGCCTCTTGGGGCAAATTTGTGATTTGTGATGTATTAGTCCGATAGCTGTTGAGATATTTAAGTCCGGATCAAAGCAAGTGGTGCTCGCTGCAGAGCCAAATTTGACCTGGTCCATCTCCACCTCTCTGGACCTAGTGCTGCACCCGTGGAGTGAGATCAAGTTGGGTTAGGGGAGGAAAATCAAGCCAAGCAACCTGCCTACCTGTTGGTCTTAGGGTGCAGCTGAATCGAGGTTGAGCTGAACTAGGTCAGGCTCCACACATTGGCTCTGCAGCGAGCAGAGTGGTGATAGATCAGCCAACAGAGAGACAGACATTACCATCCATAGATCCATGCTGCTAGAAGACATAGAGGGTTTGGAATATGATTTGGGTGTTTAGGTGTTTGTGTGCGTTATACGGGAGGTGATCCACATACAAATAAATTTTACAGAACAAGCCATCAAATGAAGAGCATGAACCTGACCATAGATAAGAAATTCGTAGAAAATATTAGGAATGGAAAAGAGAACTGAAAAGAAGAACAGACTGTTATTCAGAATTACAGGTATTGTGCAGTTGGATTGCCTGAGAAAAGCTAAAGTACACATCTAAAAAAAAAAGTCAGCATATATGAATGATTGCAAATGGGCACTATCCTTCGAATAGTCATTGAGAGTAAAGCAGTGGAAAGCAGCATGAACTTTCAAGATGTAACTGAATACACATAATGAGAGTGACTGGCATTTATCCCTTAGTAAATATATTTCAATATATAGTTTTCAGTGACTGACAAATTACTTTTTTTTTAACTTCTTTCTATTATGAAGACAAAAATGAGAATCCACTCTCTGCACCATGTTTTTCTACTGTTCATCAAGAAGTGTTGCTCAAGAAATTGTCTTTGTTAATTATCACTTGATAATCTCATTCAAAATTCTTCTTATCTTTTTGTTTTGGCTTAGACCTTGGCTGGGTCCAAAAGCATCAAGACCAGCTGCAGCGCTTCACTACGACCTCCTTCCTGGAAGAGATGCTAACCCACCTGAGAAAGATGGATGTACTGAGTTCAGCAGAGGAGACCAAGGTCAAAGAAGCAGGCCGGCTGCAAGACCAGGTCACCATGTTCACGACCATTATCGCTGACAAGGACACTCAAGCGTCTGATGTCCTGCGGGGTTTCATAGAGAGCTCAGATTCTCAGGTGGCCCAGCTCACTGTGAACCACGGTAAGGGGCTTGGAATTTGATTTTCTCTCTGTGACAGTCATTCTTTCAAGGAGTAAAGAAAAAATTGTTCTCCACAAATAGCTTAGGATTCTGGTACCTCAGTGATAGGCGAGATCCTTCAGTAATAGCTGGGATCATCGTTTGATTCATGAGTCCTCTTAACAACATGGCAAAATGTCATTTATGAAGATTTTGACATCCCAACCTACTCCTAATGAGCTGTTCAGTGTTGTGCTTGGTGTATGAATGACTGGGCATGTAAATGTAATGCATTGGAAAGCACTTTGCACTATTCTTTCACTACTCGTATAAATTTGATCCAATTCCTGTTTGGAATTCTTGGCAATAAAAAGATAACAAACCTGACAAGGTTCATATTGACCATAACCTGAGAAATTTTCTCCACTGCAGATTCCATGGTAAATGAGCACAAAGATGTGCTGTTACGGCGATATGAGCAGTACAGAGAAAGAGATTCAGTCAGCTGCCCCAAACTGAACATCTCATCAAGAACCTTACTCCTGGTTGATGGACTTTCTGACCTCCAGGAAAAGGAGCATGACTTGATGCAGGTGGGAGTGACTCGAGGAAGGAAAAGGAATCACCTCAGACAGCTGGGGCTGGCCAAACTCTTGGAGCCCCTGACCCGGGTCAGTTTACCTCCCAGAGTCTCCCTCACAGTCGGGGTGGCTGGTATCGGCAAGACAACCTGGGTTCGACACTTCATCAGACAGTGGAGCCAAGGGACCATCTGTACAGATGTGAGCTTCGTCTTGCCTTTCACTTTTGGCGAGCTGAACTCATTGGAAAAACTTTCTGCTGAGAGGCTGGTGAAAATGGCGTTCCCTCATTTAACAGACCCCAGTCTGGTCCTAAGCAGCCCCTGTCGCACTCTGCTCATACTTGATGGTTTGGATGAATTCCGCTGCACTTTAAATTTCTCCGATGCAGCTCCTTGCAATGACCCAAAGAAAGAAGTGTCCATTGACGACCTGGTTACCAACATCATCCGGGGGAATCTGCTCCCTGATGTAGCAGTGTGGGTGACTTCCAGGCCAGGAGTGGCCTCTCTCATCCCTGGAGGATTGGTTGACAGGGTGACTGAGATCCCAGGATTCAGTCCAAAGGACATCCAACTCTTCCTAAACCACCACTTCTCTGAGAGGGACTTTGCCAGTAAAATATGGGCACACTTGGAGTCCAATAAGATCTTCATGGTGATGTGCTACATACCATGCATCTGCTGGATAGTAGCTGATACTCTGACATATATCATGCAGAGTGAAACACAAGAGAGCCTCCCAAGGACTTGCACTGAGCTGTACGGACACTTCTGTTCCATGAAGGCAGAAGTCGGTGAACCAAGAGGCAGGGAGCCTGTAAAAATGGAGCAGCTCCATGGGAGCAATCGCAAACTGCTGGGGAATCTTGGACGACTGGCCTTCTATGGGCTCCTCAAACACAAGTACACCTTCAGTGAGCAGGATCTCAGGGCCTATGGGATAGATCTGCTGTTAACTCAGTGCAGTCTTGGTGCTGGAGTTCTGGTTCGGGAAGAGTCGACCATACACACAACATTTCGGTTTACTCATTTGACTCTGCAGGAGTTTCTTGCAGCTACGTTCTACCACGTGTCCTCCAAGCGGGCCATCTTTGATTTGTTCTCAGAAAGCACCATGTCCTGGCCTAAGATTGGTTTCCAGAACCATTTTAAAAGTGCCTTTCAGCACTCACAACAAGCTGAAGATGGTCACTTGGATGTGTTTGTGCGCTTCCTGACAGGCCTGCTGTCCTCATTGGCACTGAAACCTCTTGCTGGGCTTCTGGCCCTTGGAAAAGATGATGGCAATCAGAAGACATGGGCTGCAGGATTTCTACAAAGCCTCTTGGTCAGTGGAGGTGCAGTTGTGTCCCTGCGTGCAGTCAACCTGGCTTATTGTTTACAGGAGCTGCAACATACAGAGATGTTGCGCAGTGTAGAGGAAGATTTACAGCTTGGTAGCCTGGGAGGGAAGTTAACCCGGGCTCACTGTGTTGTACTGGGCTATCTGCTGCACGTGTCTCCGGAGTGCAGCGAACAGACCAACCTAACAGGCTCTCTGAACTCCTCGACAGTGAAATGTTTGCTCCCACAGCTGCTGTACTGCAGCCATCTCAGGTCAGCTACCCACACCAGACCATTTCTGTTCCAGTAAACTAATGTTCAGGAGAAAGACTGAAGGGTGACACTTCTAACTCATCTACTCCACAGGTTGGAGAATAATCAGTTCAAAGATGATGTCATGGAATTGCTGGGAAGCCTCCTGAGTGCCAAAGACTGCCATATCCAGAAGATGAGGTAAGATCACACTTACTTTCCTTCTTGAGGTAAAGCATCATCTGAAGAACATTTTACAGTTTAATGGTTCTGAGTCTCCTCATTTTATGAACTTGCCCAGTTGCTCACATGAATGGTTAAACTTCATAATTATGAATCAGAGTTATTCTTGCTGATTACAAGGGTGTAAAAAGACAACAACAGGGATTCATTTTTAAGTCCCATTAAATTGTGGTTAAACTTTAAATTATTTTGCAACAAATTTTTTAACTTCTGAAACTTAAAAATCTTAAAATTGAGATAGATTAAAACCAAGATTATTTGGATTTACTTAACTAGGGTTCATTTGTAATTGTGCAGCAGAGCTCTGCGTAATTTTAAACCTGGATTTACTCATTTTAAACCTAGTTTTGCTCTGATTAGAACTAATCTTAGATTATATTAACCTCAGTGATTACGATGTTGTTTAGGACTGGTGCTGTGATAATGATGTATGTGATTTATCATTTATTTTGTACCATATGATTGTAACCTCTTTTATTCACTCCCTCAGCTTGGCAGAGAATGCCATCAGCAACAAAGGTGCCAAAGCCCTGAGTCGAGCCCTCTTGGTGAACCGGACCCTAACTTCTCTCAAGTGAGAACTGTTTGTTGCTTTTGACTGAATACAGTTGAATTAAGTGAATGGCCCTAACCCTTTGGGTTCATAAGAAAGAAAAGGGATGTTTCTCCTGCACTAAACTGCAATGTTGCCTGAAAGGTTGCTCCAGAGGTCAAAAACAGTCAATAACCCTTTATTTTCAAATATTTTTATTTTAGAATTAGATGAGAAATAAGGCATGGATTCGAATGCATACAACAGTTGTGTGTACTTCAATACTGGCATGTAAATCAAACAAGTTTTGTCAGAGATGATAACACTGATGTTTAACACATTTGGTGCATTGCCGCTCTATACCTAGAGCATTCATACCTTCTAGTCTTTGTAGTTTTATACAATTTCTACTTATTTCCAAGTAATCAAACTGCTGCACTTCTTATATTCTTTGCTATGCATTACTACACAGTGTTTCTCTTATTATTCTACATTTAGTCTCCGGAACAACAACATCGGCTCTAAAGGAGCAAAGTTCCTGGCAGAGGCTCTGAAAATGAACCAAGTCCTAGTATCAGTCAAGTGGGTATAATTACCATAGATTGTTTTTTAGTCACTCATTGATCCTGCAAAATGCCAGTACAATTCCTCAATTTCCTTATAACCACTCATCAGCTTCCAGAACAATGCCATTGAGGAGGACGGTGCTCAGGCCCTTGCAGAAGTACTGCAGTGCAACCGCAAACTGGTGTCTCTGAAGTGAGTTTTATCAGCCTTTTACTTGTGTTCAGTTGTGTCCATGTCCTATTCATAGTATATGGGTGTTCATGATGATGATGTAGATGTAGAGTAATCTGTACATTTTTTTTCATTCATGCAATGATTTAGTATACAGAAGAACACGATTGGACCAGGAGGAGCAAAAAGGATTGCAGAAGCGCTGAAGACAAACCGGACTCTCACAAAGCTGATGTAATAATAAATTATTAATTTGTTATACTGACGGGGATTATTTAATACTACACTTTTTACCTACTACTGAGCTGGTACAATATGCAAGTATTTAACCCAGTGTCTTAGGCTATTCTTCATTAACATGCAAAGCTAGCATACCTACCTTTGTTTAGAGAGTCTATAAAGCTACAATATGTAAACATGAGACTTATGTATTTTACTTAATTGTGTTTTTTCATGTTGTGTATTTACATTATCCCAAATGTTTCCAGCAACGTTCAAACGCAGAGAAATACATAATTTATTCAAGGTAATAGAGCATTTCCTGCAAGCTGTTGCTAACTAGTGGCTAGCTGTGATAATTCAGAGGAAAACATGGGGTACGTCAGATATGTCAGAGAGTAAGGAAGGAGGTCACATGCGTGTAAATGTAACACTTTAATATCACCTCATCCATGAACATGATTTCAGCCTGGCTCATGTCAGATAGATTTTCATCTATAGCTAACATGGTTGTTTAAAAGTGAAAATGAGAGATAAGATAAGATAAAATAAGATTGGATGAGAAATATAAAAAAACAAGTAGTAACCGTATAAACAACTCAATGGCAGTGTAAGAACTCCCATGATCCCACTCTACTTCAAGCCAGCAAACTGTCCCTCGTTAATTTTTTTTTAAATATGAGAGACCCCTAGTGGCAGAACTTAAATATTGCACATTTTAATGGATCACAAACTAATTGTCAAGATTTCTGACTTTTTCTAATGTGTCCCGTCTATTTTTGTTTTTGTCTGCAGTCTTTGTAGCAATCAGCTTGGGGACAAAGGAACAGTCGCTCTGGCTGAGGCTTTGACAGTCAACCACACCCTGCTCTCGCTTCAGTCAGTACCTTCTGCAGCGTCCTCATCATCCATCATCCTCTGTTCATAATGTGTTTTAATGTTTCGGATCATTACACTTTGGTTTACATACTGTGCAGCAATTATGCAGTTTGTTTTGCAAGTCATTCATTACATTTAACTTTTCTTTTGGCAGACTTCAGAGTAACTCAATCAGCAACAGAGGCATGACAGCCTTAACCAAAGCACTTAGGCTGAACCGTGGCCTCGTGTCCTTGAAGTGAGTATTAAACCTGAAGCTTCTCTCTCTTTCACACTTGATCCTTTAACAAAGAACCAGCGGCTGCTGGTTCGATTCCCACCTGCGGCACATTTGCTGCATGTCATCCCCTCCCTCTCTCCCCCTTTCCTATCATATCTTCAGCTGTCCTATCTTAATAAAGGCAAAAAGTCCCCCAAAAAAGTAAAAAAAAATTATATGCCATATGGACACCAGTCATCTTTGGCACTGAGATTGTTGCTCATGTCTTTTTTTCCTACTATGTACTTTTCTCCCTGGTTAGTTTGAGGGAGAACTCAATCGGTGTGGAGGGAGCAAAGAACATGGCCCACGCCCTCCATGAAAACAACTCTCTACAAGACCTTGAGTGAGTCACCTCATTAATAGTGTAAAGCTCCACAGAGACATGGAATATCCAGCTGTTTAGAAAATGTCATTTCCCCAGTCTATGGTATATCACTCAGGGCTATTGTATGGTGGAAAATTAAAAACCCCATGAGATTACTGTATGAAGAAATGAAGAAATATGGTGACATTCACAACTTACAAAAATTTCTCCTTTAATCACCTAGACCTTCACCCAATTATATTGAGTGGATTTTTCCCTCTTCAAAGACATATTTTTTACCAGCCTGAAAACAGACTTAAAATTATTACACATAATGTAGATAATGAAAGCTAGGACACTCTGTCTTTTTTACTCTGTGGGATATTTTGTAATAATTAACTGTGTGTGTCTTTGTGTGTGTGTCCTTGTGTGTCTGTCTCAGTCTAACAGCCAACCTGTTGCATGATGAAGGGGTTCAAGCTATAGCGGGTGCAATCAGATTGAATCAAGGACTCACCTCTTTGCAGTAAGTGAGGCTTGTAATGCAAATTCAAGCATAAAAATAGACACAAACAAGCCAGCAAGTACTTCAGGCATCACCAATTTCACTTTGCATTGCCAGTGTTCCTTGAAAAATACAAAAATAGTGTCAATAAAGTAGATCCACTTAACTAGCTCTTTTATTTTATTTTATTTTATTTTATTTTACACTCACTTGACTTTCTTTTATGGACCAGTCCAGTCACAGAATGTTTTGTATGTCTGCTCCTTTAGAAAAAAAAAAAAAAAAAAAAACGGAAAGAGACACAATATGGTGAAATTAAATGATAATTAATTCAGTTTTTTTTTTTTTTTAAAGAGCAGCATAGTCACCTATCCTAACTGTTTTCACTGTTAAGTCAACTCACATCTGTACTTTTATCATTTTTAGTTGGTTAGAAATAGTTAACTTTCTAGTTAGAACATAATTAGCTTCCTAAACATCTGCATAAACAACAGACAGCCACTGGCGCTGGCTCTCATTGACGGTGAGAGGCTGTTTCCAAATGGACACAGGGAAATAGAGATCCATGTGTGTACATGAGGCCCTCAGAAAGAGGAGAAATCACGACACAGGTAGCCCTGGGAGAAGTTTAAGTGAGCTAATTAAGACCTTAAATGGCTCTCAAGCACCACACCAATTTGCCTCCATGGTGCTGTTTTCCATTCAAATCATGGGAACTAAAGATGGTAAAATCATATAGCTCTGAGTATACAACAACAGCCTCCATTAGCTGGTCCTCCATGATCATTTCAAAGCATCTGTAAACTTCCTCACCACCACAGAAGGCCCAGCTCTCAATGAACCAAGATGGACAATGTGGAAAAACAGCACTTTTCTGCACTGAGTTTTACTTTTAGTGCTTATGTTATTTTACATTTATTATATGTGTTTGTGACATGTAAAGAATGACATAGTATTTCCCTCATATTTGACCTTATATGCCTCTGTTTCTCTTTCTACAGTCTCCAGTGGAATTTCATCAAGTCCTCTGCCACTAAAGCTCTGGCTCACGCACTCCGCTCCAACTCCACAATGCAGCTCTTGGAGTAAGCCCAATAGTCCAGACACGTTCTGCTATTGTCAGCCTCATTTCACCCACCTCTTTTCCACACACTCTTTTCGCTGTGTAAACACACTCTTTTCGCTGTGTAAATTGATCTCACCAAAACTTCAAAGCTGTATTTTGTCGAAGACTCCTGGGCTGACATTACTGCGAGCAAATGACTCGCTACAGGGTTTTATTGAGTGATCGTGTTATCTGTCGCTAGGCAGTTAGGAGAAATTTCAGTCACAGGGTTGTATTGTTATTTGTAATTATCACTGTGTCTGTGTCTCCGTCTTTTGCTGCAGTCTGCAGGAGAACGCTATTGGGAATGAGGGTGTCATTTTTCTCGCTGAGGCCTTGAAAACCAACTCATCCCTGCGTACATTATGGTAAGCAGCAAAATCGTCGATCAATCTTTGGTTCACTTTTTAAGATAAAATAAATAAAAGCTGATGACATAAAAGTCGTGATTGATGTGTTTGCTAATGTGTGTGTTGTCTCTTAAGTCTCCAGGGCGTCTCAGCGGGCACAAGTGGCGCCATTGCGATGGCGAAAGCTCTGATGACCAACCAAACCCTGCAAACATTAGAGTGAGTCCAGGCTCTAACTGTGATTTAGCATTCAGCTACATAATGAAGCTATTTAAAACCAGCAGAGCTCAATCATGCTCCTCAGTCATGCTGCCATCTTCTGATCAGTCAGTTACAGCTGATTGTATTCCTGTTATAGCAGGCCGGCATTTGGCCCGAATGAGGTCAAGCAGGACTGTTGGACTGATGAGATGCAGTGTTACTCCTCCTGAGGCTCATTTCCAACTCTTTCTCTGTTCATCTGAAAAACCTTTGCCCTCTGATTTGTCTGCTTTACAAACCTGACAGGTCTGTGTTTTGGATTTGGTGTTTGTTTGTCTATTTAAGCCTCAGCACTCAATTTAACTGGTCTGATTGCAGTCTGGCAAAGATGCTCAGATTCTTACTCTAGACACATTTAATTTTGTCAGAGATTTTGTTATTACCATGGTAAGAAAAATCTCTGGGTGTATTAATCCACTGTGGCAAATGTTGCAAATCAATTTAAACTGTTTAACTAAACAGTTTTATGTATTCTGATAAGATTTTTGAATCAGTGTGACAAAGAATTTTGACTTATCAGGTATTTAATTTCTCGGACAATAAAACACCTTGACTGTCTGTAAAGTGCACATTACAGGCACAACCTCCCGTCTCCGTTTCCTTGGAAACACATGGGATCTGACTAATAACTGGAAAACTCTGAATCAAGTGAGAAGAACTCCTTTGCACTGAAACATGGTTTACTGCTCCAGCAAGGAGGTCAGCCCTCAGTAACGACAAACAACAGAGACGATTTGTAGTCCTTGCTGAGTCAGCTAGCCATCTTGAGCTAACGTTAAGGCTTTCTATAGTTGGTAGGATTAATAAAACTGAATAAATACCACACATACAAAGAAAAAAGTCATCTCTCCATGGACAGATTTAGCTACGACATCTACAAGCTCCACGTGTATTTTTAAGCTAACAGTGACCTGTCATAGACCACCGGCACAGCTGATGGAGGATGGTGAATAGAGTTACCATGTGATCCAAACATTTGTAATAACTCCGGAGTGCTGAAAAGCTGAAAAAAGCTTTCCAAAATTTGCAACATGGTTGGAACTACTTTGATCAGCACAGAGAGAAAACCTCAGCCCCACAAGGTATATTCTCACAGAGGGTTTATTTCAATCTTTATGGAAAGTTCAAATTTAATTGAACTTAAAATGCAATCAGACTGTAGGTTATTTCACAAACAATCAGGCAAGACAAGGCAAACAATTCATTAACACAAAATAGAGCAATAGGCTTAAAATATGGACACAAAACTTTGTGTCATGTTTGAGATTTTCAAAAACAGCAACAAAAGAAACTGTGAGAAAACTCATTGTGAAGTGAAGGCTGGTTGTGCAGAGTCTTGAGGAGGAGTGTGATCTCTGTGAACCATTTTTTCCATTATGCAACGAGCACAAGGCAGCTCATTGTGAAGCTGTCAGTTTCTCAGTTCATGGTGAAGAACCAATTTTAAGATTGCAGCCTGTGTTTATACAACACTGAAAAGAAAAGACAGGAAGTGAGAGAAAGATCTGACTCAATAAGAATCCTCCTCATTATTCAGCTCTCTGATGGCTTTTGTCCCAAATAATAATCCAATACCAGCTCTTGCATTTCTCTGTCATTGTTGATGCTGCTAGTGCCATTTATGTACAACAACTAGTCTTGTGTTTTACTCTTAATGTTGGCACATTTTCCTCTGTTTCAGTCTGCGTGGAAACACTGTGGGGATGGAGGGAGCCAAAGCTCTGGCTAATGCACTGAAAAGCAACAGAAGCCTCAAGTCATTGAAGTAAGTCCTGACTGGAGCTCATCGTTATTCATGTGAACCAAAACGTCACTATTTATCCAGTTAGAAATAATAATGTCATTGACAGTTTCTTTCATATGGTCTATTTAATCTACTTTACTATGAAAAACACATTTTAAAAACGCGAAAATTCTGAAAGTCAGTCTGATTTAAAGCACTGGATGTGGGACAGACACTAAATTTTATTTATATAGCTTTTTTTTTTTGACAAAAAGAAATAAAAAGACAGGGCAAATAAAATAAGAATAATAGCAAATGACATGAGCACAAAGAGAACAAAAACAATAAAATATATGAATGAACAAATAATAAATAAATAAACGAGAATAAAAGCAGTATAAATAGAACATGTATCAAACATTTTCAAAAGCTTTCACAAGGAAGAAAGTTTAAAGAACTAATATGAAATAGAGACTTGTGTGTCTTGAGCTCAGTGGGCAGAGGTCCACAGTGTGGGGGCTCTGATAGCAACAGCCTGACTAGCCTTTGTCACACACTGTGACCTTGAAGTAACAAGCAGGCTCAGTCAAATCAGAAATGTATTCAAGAGCAGAGCTATTTAAGGCTGTAAAAGTGAGGAATACAATTTTGAAATCTATTTATATCTTATTGTCACAGTAATCAGTCCTACAGCAGCATTTTATACCAACTGGAAATGGTGGAAGGAGTCCAGGCTGTAAAGTGTGTTACAATAATCAAGCAGAATAGATAAAAGATGTATTTTTTTGGTTTTAGGCCAGCAAATGATACGAATGACCTAATTTCAAAACTATCTTGAGCTGGAAGAAACAAAAATAATTTTTTTGACTTAATCAACCATACATGCTAGCATCAAATATTACCCCTAGATACCTACCAGCCTGTTTAATATTAAAGATTTAAGTCTTCCAATTCAAATGTATTTCAGTTGATTATGATTCTGCATCTTAGAAAGTATCTTAGGAGTGGTATGTAAAAGACTTTATCACTGATCATAAGGCAGTATTAAGCTAACAGTGTCTGACTAATCTACTCAACCAATAATCAAGCTTTTAGTTAAAAAATTGAACTTCCAATTAGCTGCATCATACTGTAACTCCTGGGGATTTATATGTACTGAACTTCTTGTTCATTTCTGGGAACAAACTCAGCCAAATCCAGCAGTTTGCGATTGGAAGTAGAAGCTTTATAGTGAAATAGCTGGACATTTCATTCAGTTTGTGTCTGTGTGCATCATCAGTCTGCAGGAGAACTCTCTGGGTATGGATGGAGCCATATTCATTGCAACAGCCTTGAAGGGAAACCACCAGCTGACGTACATCAAGTAAGTTTTCTTTGTTTTTTTTAACACCCCCCTGTCTTTGTTGTTTATTTCACAGAGGGCAGTATTTCACTACATGCTGTCTTTGCTCATATTTGACAAACTGATGACTGTTTCTGCAGTTTGCAGGGAAACGGCATTGGAGAGTCTGGAGCTAAGGTCATATCTGATGCCATACGAGCCAACGCTCCGGGCTGTGTGGTCGACATCTGACCCAGAAAAGAACCACCTCTGCAGAGAAGGTCTTACATGTTGCACTGAAATAACAGCAGGCAGTGTTTTCAGAAGTTGGTGTAAATTACGTATTTTAGTTCACCTTCAGCTGTATGTTGGTACTTAAATATCACTCTATAACTGTTATACTAATTTCTCTGTATTTTCAGATGTATTCATATTTATTATTACATTATTATTGAAGTGGCAGTTGATGAAAATATATATGACTAGATTGTGGCACCACAATTATATTTGAAATACACTCAGCATCCATGATTATGGAGCTGCATTCCTCATCGGTTGTCCTGATTAAGAAGCTATTCTGTTTATTTGCTCTATTTGCACAAAATAATTTGATGTTGATAAAATAAATAAAACTAATAAAAATGGATACTCTTATTCACATAGCAGCTGTGTGCCATTATCACCATTATTCACTCCTGCTGTGCTGACATGATAAGATTAATGATGAACACATTATTTCATGTGCACAGGACTCGTTTAATAACTTCAAAGTAATCTGCATCGGCTGTTTGATTTATTCAATCCTATAACAATAGTTGGATACAAGAATACTAATAACACTCAGTGTACAATCAACAGGAAAGATGTATTTACTGCAACACTTCTGTACTTGTTGCAGTTGGCCATACAGTATTTGTTCTAAATTTGGAACAAATGTTTGGCTACAGAACTGACTCAAAGCATCTTATTCTTTATGTTTGTGTCTAATAAACACCAACAATTTATCATATTGTTGGCTGGCACATGAGAGGTTTAAGCAGAAGTGGAAGGCATGTATTGAAAGAATGAAGAAGTTGAGAGGGTCTAGCTTTGCCAAATCATCTAATCATCACATATGCTGGCATTATTTCCTAACCTGCTTTAGTATGTGCACCAGTGCCAATGAGCAAAACAAAAGTAAATACAACTTTTAAAATAGTATTAATAAAAAATTCCACTCATAGTAAATACTTGTTCAGATGCATTGGTTCATGCATCAATCTGGTTCTCCTGTAAAGTCACTGACAGTGTGGCACAATCAATGGATCACCAAAGAAAAGGTGTAAAGACACCAAGTCTGTACTTGAGGAGGTGATGGATGATAACTTAAATCGTTTGAGACTGATGTAAACCTTGTGTTAAGTTGGTTGTAACTTAAAATTATTCTGAATATAGTTGTTAAAAAGTGAGCATATGCTTTGTTTCTATTTGAAAGGAGATGTGGCACTCTTGTTTGTGTCTCCGTACAGACGTCTTGGTAAATTTTTCAAATTAAGCATCGTGGCGTTGCAAAATTCTAAAACAAAGAATAAAAATAGCAGTGGTGCCTGCACTGCCAGGAATTTCACAAAACCTTTTCTTTGGCATTGCAAACACTCCACCTTTACAATAAGCGGATTCTGCACCGGCTGCTGCCAGCTACAGACAGAAGCAGCCAGCGTTCATTGCGAAGCTGTGAAAATGTGATTGTAAGTCTATTTTTTCCCCAAAACATTTTTTCAAATAATATGAAGCAAGCAACATACGTCACAAACCACAAATAAAAGTAAGACATGTAGATACACGCGCAGGAAGCAATGGAGAATGACAGCAACAAAAAAGCAACGTAAACCTGTTCAGACAAGAACAAATCTACCTTGTTTCTTTCACATGTAGATTCTATAGTTCATTGTTGAAGTGAGTGTGTCCAATAGCTTAAATGTTCAGAAATGACCTTAAAGCACATAATCGATCCTCTCATCTAAAAATGCATCGAACCTCTCTTTGTACCACAAAGTAACAGTAAGAGAGGACAAGTCTGGTATTTTAAAGTCTCCTCAAACTGACGACAATTATCCACCTAAACACTCCTTGGCAGCAAAGAATAGAAGATTTAATTTAACATTATTTAATGTTTAAAAAGACCAATCACAAACCTTATGATAAGCTCATGGATCTACCTTTGCAGCCCTCAATCATATGCTGGTTCCTTAGATTGTCACCCAGTCATCAAAATATTGAGAACCCCTGCTGTCTACAGAAATTTTAACACTAGACTTCACAATCATGATGCAAACAAAAAAGTACAAACAAACAAACTAACAAAAAAAGCCATAAGTAAATGCCACGAGTCAGTAAAGACTTATAACCTGTAATTTGCACGGTAACATTCTCATAACACAAAAGCAAAAGGAAGAGGAGTTAGTTCTTTGTAGTTTTTCTCCCTTAAGATTTGAGCCAGATTTTATGACCCTTATCAGCAGGAGTAGTTTTAGTTGTCAAGGAAATGATTTGGTTATTAACTGCTGACTCAACCCTATGGGGACCGCCGGATGCGTCCCTTTGGGATTGTTGTACGTGGCTGTGCTGTCAGATAGTGTAACCATTATCATTAGTTTTCAAGTCACAAGGTGTCAGCACTCCCTGTAAACCATCCAACTCCGCATGGAGAGCTAAACTGGAGTGGTGTTTGGAATCATATGCGACAGCTGTGAAGAATGCCAAATTTGAGAAACAGCAAGAAACTTGGACAAAAGACTAAATGAAGAATGGGGATAATAGTTTAGTAACATACTAGTTTTGTTTTCCTGGCTGCATTGCTTGTGCACAGATCATACTCTGCACAGATACAGACTCTAGGATGTGGATGGGTATGACTTTAGGTCATCCATGCAAAAAAAATAGCACAGTCAAACACACAAATGCACTTGCACACAATCCATCCTTGAATGGAGTCTGGCATTCGCAGGCTAGACGTATAAACAATGCAAATACACAAAAGTAATGCATACAATATTTCCAACACATTAGGTTCTTCTTTGATTGGAGGAGCAGACTGTGGTTTTCATATAGATACATGTACATGGTTGCAGGAGAGGATATCAGGTCTGCACACATGCACACAATTTCACATTGACTGAGACTTATAAACCATTCATCCACTCTGCTGTATAAATCCAGCACAGATCATTCTTATGTATATTTCAGCCTTTTGTTCATCCATCCCAGGAGCATCATTTTGCTCCTTGCAATAATCAGCTGAAAGATGTCCTCATCCTCCCAGGATCAAAACAAAACACAAAGCGAGTTTGTGTTCTGTTGCTTTCTTTTTATTATTATTTTTACTGGGTGTATAAAATAGCTTCAGATTTTATTCAAGCTCACTGACTTTTCCGCAACTGGAGTAGCAGCCTGAATACTCAGTAAGATTTTTTTCTGTCAAGTCACAGCACAAAACAAAAAAACAAAAAAACAAGTAAACACAAAGTTTTTAAAAAATGAGGCACTTGAGCTACCCATGTCATGATATAGTGTACTGAGCTAGGTATAGCAGTTAGTACATTATCCTATTCATCTATTAAAAAAATTAGGCTGATGGGTCCAGAAGTATGCAAGATTATCTGCACTCACATACACACACACACACACACACACACACACACACACACACACACACACACACACACACACGCACATGCAAGTTATCTTCCAAACCGCACATCTGCGTTGTAACATCGGGCTGTGTGCTTGTTCTAAACAAGGACGGAACATTTAAAGACACACAGAGCAAAGCCAGACCTAACCAACCTATGGACACGCACACGGGGAGTGAGATCAGAGGTACTTCCATTAGCATGAATTATGTCTTAAGAACATGAGGTACATACACTGTTAGAGAAAATGGCTCTCTATATTTATCCAGCATTATAAATATGATGTGGCTTTGTAGCACAGGAGCTGACACTGTGGGGAGCCACTTTTATACAGTTTGAACATTCTGCATATGGACAGGGTTGCTTAAAAGACATGATAACTACAGGAAAAAAAAAAAAAAACTTGTGTAGAGTGACAGCTGTGCCATTACAGAGAGATGAATGGGTGTGCAGAACATCTATAGGAACAGTATATACAGAATATGAACACAATAACTGCAATGACCTGAGTTTAACAGCGAACGTACAACCAACCTGCAACAATCTGTCACCATTCTCTCTCATTTCTACTGTCTACAAATACATAAAGTAATAAAGTCATTTGTGCACTCTTAGAAGTAAAGATACTAACTAGAACCATAAAGGGGTCTTTAAGTTGACTCCATAGTAGAAGCATTTTGGTTCCTGGTTAATCCTTTTATAAAGGTTCTACTTGGAATCAGTTCAGGGAGTTCTACCCCTATGGGTTAAACCCAGAACTGTCAGACATAGAACCCCCTATGAGAGATTCTAAAGGAGAACGTTTCTGTGGCATAATCGAACCTTTCTATTGTGTAATTGTTACACCCAGAACCTTCTCTGGGGTTCTATCGAGAACCTTTTGAACTTCTAAAGGTGCTAACAAGAACTCACTGGTGGAGTTCTACAGAGAACCTTTTTTATATTCCAAGGGTTTTATCTAGGCCACAATCAGGGGGTTCTACAGAGAACCTTTTTTATGTTCCAATTGTTTTATCTAGAACTTGCCCAGGGGGTTCTAATGAGAACCCTTTTATAATCCATATTATCCTTTCATATTATGGTACAAAGAACCTTTGATGAAAGAGTTTAAGGATTTCAGCAATCCTTGAAGAACTCTTTCTTCCAAAAAGGGCTCTTCTGATAAAAGGATAATGGGACTTTCACTCTTGCAAACAACCCTTGACAAACCCTTTCTTCAAAAAAGGGTTTTTTTTCTGAAGCAAAATGGGTCAGAGTAGAACCTCATCCCTTTAGGAAGAACTCTTTTTGGAACCTAACAGTGTGATATTTTTCCTATTGAGCTGTCAAGAAGTAGTGGTCCCTAAACTCACATACAATACACAGAACACCTGACTGAGATAGATTAAAATAAATTAGATAGATTAAATAGACTATGATGGTGATTAAAACTTCTTTCTATTCCCATCTTTACTCCAAGCTCTAAAAGAAATTAAAGGATGTGGAACCTCCATATCAGGTTTTTGTTTTGCCACACTGTGGTAGTCCAACACAAACACAAGTCAGCTTGGTTTCTCAGTTATTACACTCAGTTTTAATGACAGTTTGAGAGCAAACATGAATAGAGACTTCTCAAACTACTCTTGCAGCATAATTCATATCTATGATTGCTGAAATAAAAAAAAAAAAACATAATACAGCCATAAAATTGGATAAAAAGTTCCTAAAACACCAGGAAAACTCATCTCTGATGTAATGTTAACACTTTGTCAACAGAGTTTAAATACTGATTCAGCAGCTATAAATCACTAAATGGTTAAGGACAAATTCACATCTAACTTTGACCTGAGACGTACCCTGGTACCACTTTTCTGCATCTGAGACACGTCTCTTTGCATTTACTCTCACTTGAAGTTTGGGCTGTTTTAACTCTGCACGTCTAATACTAATTTGTATTTGTTCACTTATGATATTTTAGTCTCTTGGTATTTTTTGATTTGCTTTTAGTCTGACATTTTATTCGTTTTGTGTGATTTATCCTTTAGAGTGTCCATTTTTCTAGAGCTCCTTGAATGACCCTGTATGAAGGTTGTCTATTCTAACAAGTTGCCTAGTTCTAAAACTACATCAGGGTTTGTAATAACATTGAAAATGAATCGTGACAAAGGTTTCACACCAGAATTTATTGCTCTTTCCTTTAGTCTAAGCATTGCTGTCAGCTACCCCTTACAGTCAGGACATTCTTGCCACATGTCTTGTCTCACTGGCAGTAAATTCAATTCAGAATTGGACAGGAGGACATGAAAACTGACTAGTGTAGACAGTTCTGGAGGGAAAGCAATTGCAGCATTTTGAGTTTACATTACTTTATATTGCTGTCACCAACCCACATATGAATTCAGAGAGGCGATCGGGGTAAGGCTGTCCCACTCCGCAGAATGGTCTCTTCTGTTGCCGTCAAGCATCAATCCTGGCTCTCATCAGACATGCACTTTCTCAGTTCTCTTCTATTTCATCCAGCACCTGTTTTTCTCACCCTTAACCTCCAGACTCACCCCATCAGATCCTCATGTCACTTGAATCCCTCTACAAATACTTCAACAATGAAAACTGTTATTAATATGCAGAGGACAGATTGGCGTCTTTTCAGCTTTTCAATTCACAAAGACAATTAATAAAGTTCAGCTGAGGTCCGGCTCTGAGAAACAACATCACAGAAACAGAGCATGGGATAAAGTTATCAAATCAAAACAAGATGAAGATATAAATGCCAAAACATCCTCAGATAGGTTGTGTTCAGGCCCTAATCAGCCTTATTTATCTCCAGAGATCCTGGCTATGGAACAATATCTCGAGGAGGCCAGTAAACAAAGGTGAAACCTATCCATGGATTCATTATCATTGCAAACTCTCCATTCTGTTGTGGTGCAAATGCACCAATGGTTCATTCAGAGAGGATTCTTACACAAATACTGCACAAAACACAAGCATCTAAAACCCATCAATCTGAAGGACCTCGCATTAATATTGAAAGAAATAAATATACTTATATGAACTGAACAGTGGCATATATTATAATGGTTGTACAGAGTAATATGTGAGGAATAATGAAAGAGTAGATGTGCATCAAATCATTTAAAGGCACAATGTGCAGCAAAGAGCCACCTGATGGGAAATGGAGTGACTTCAAACCGTTTAACGCACACCTACAGGTTGTTAATCCCGCCTATACCATTTGACAATAATTTTAAAAAAAAAAGCATTTGCAGATTTCTTGGTGAATGTTTTAGCAAGAGTTTCCAGTTCTCATAACAAGGAATTATTCTAGTCCCTCTTACACCCAAACTTGTGGCAGACGTAACACTGCTTCCAAAAAGAAATAATGCAAGCAAACACCTGTCCACATATACGTGCTATGTTTCTATATAGCTGGAGGACAGTTTACTTACTTGTAATTCCCAAAAATTCCCTTTTGTCCTTCCAAATCCTGTCCTTTTTGAGGATATTCTGATAAAAAAAAAAGGCTGCTATGGTTCATATAAAAGGTGCTACTTCTTCTCAACCTCTTCTCCTCCCTTTTTCAATGGATTGTGCTTGTCCTAAAGTTAAACTCAGCTAGAAATCCTAGTCTTAATTCATTTAATCATCCATTTGATTTGGCTTTATTAGTTTTTCATAGGTAGACAACTTTAAAATCACAGTTTACAGGGCACAGGGTGGTACTGCATACTTATTTACTACATACTTCTCTCCTTTTTATTAAGTCCAGGTAAAAGGCACTCACATATTCATGTCAGTAGGGGAGACTGGGGACAGTTGCAACATCTTTTACATTTCTCACTTTCTCAGAGCCTATTTGGACTAGACCTACAAAATCTCTATAAATTTATACTATATATAATACCATTTAAAAATGATTACTTATGACATATCATTCACAATATTTATTTGAATGGAAGAAGTCACATGCTAAACATGTCATTTAGCAATCAACCAAACAAAGATTCAAACTAAGTAAGAATACTTTCACACCTCCAAAACAGTTTTTTTTTTTTTTTCAATAGATGCAGCAGACGTTGAATTTATTTTCTGTCTTCCTTGTGGGAAGAAGGTCTGACTGAGCATGTGCAGTATGAGTGTCATCACTCTAGGATGTTTCTGTATAGAGAAATGAGGCCCGTTACAACTGTCCCCTGTTGCAACCATCCCTGGTCTTACCCTATTTCTTAAGTTGCTAATGTGTGAATGAATGTTTGGTGACAGGATCACACTGTGCTTCATGTGGTAGATTCCTGCAGAGTTTTAATCTCCACAGACATTTATCATAAATATGTTAACAAAGAGGACTTTTGCACTTTAACAGCTGTATGAAGCAGATGTTTTTTAGGTTTTTGTCTTTCAGATAATTATAGATTAGTTACAGATATTTTTTTATGCACGCAGCTGAGTTAAAGTTCCCTTCGTGCAGAGTGTATAAAAAGGCTGAGGCATTCATTGCCATTCATAAATTAAATGCAAATATGTCGCTTCCGTCTTTTAGAAGCAGCCTTTCCCCGCCTGTGCTTGAAAGCAAAGAAGAAAAATGCAGTTTAACACGAGTTAAATCTGTTTTCCACTCGCTCATTTCACATGCATTCAAACGCTTCATTTAGATAAATTTCCCAACATCATCGGGCAGTAACGCTGAATGTCAATGGGGGAAAATCTGTGAACGCACAGGCAGTTTGAGTTGTGGAGCAGAGCATCACGGTCAGACTGTGAGCAGTTCAGGTACAGTCAGTCACACTCCACACGCACCGCATCTCTGACAGCAGCTCTCTCCGCTCCGAAGGACCGTTTATGTGTAAGTAACATGAACACGTTTTTCTCTTGTCTGCTGCAGCCTATTAGAACTGTTTTACGCGGAAGATGTCCCAGAATGAAGGGGTGCATTTCTCTAAAACGCATTATAGCCTACATTTTGAAGTAAATGTTACAGCAACATCCTCTAAGTAGGAAAAATGAACTTAATTAACGATAAATGAGGATTTAATATTCCTGTGCATGCTTTCATAAATAACGTTTTTCCTTAAAACTATTTTCTGTTCATTAATTTTTGACTCATGAAATATAGATTAGGATACACTATAAAGACGTTGAATATATCCGAATTTGTTGCAGAATTTAGGGGATTCCTGTGCAACTGTTTTGAAGTGCTGAAAAGCATCGTTAAGCTGTTTGAGGTTTAGTTCATGCGAATCATGTAAGCTTGATACAGGGGCTTTTTGTTCAGCTTCTTATGAAGGCTATAGATTCTGTGCTATATTCTGTTAGTTTCATTCTCCTATTTTTTTTCATGGTTTATGATGACTTAAGACTTCTGTGTGTCTGTTGCTTGAGAAAAAAAACATGAGATAAAGAAGACACAGAAAGTATGTGTCTAAGAATAGACACAGGTTCAGAGGATTGCACTGATTAAGAACAAACACTGCTGCAGGTCTGAATGGTTAATGATGAGCCAATTTGTCTCATTTCTTACTCTGGCACGGAGCCCTAATGAATCCAAAAATACCTATGTGGTCATCATTGCACTGAGTCACATCAAGTTGAGAGAAGAACTGCTGTGAATCACATTGCACCTGCTTTTTTAAACCTGGATCCAAGGGTTCACTCTTTAAAATCAAATTAACTTTAAAAGATTTGTTCATAAAAAAAATGTTGAGCCATGATTGGACAACAAAGATTCAACTTATTTTGTTCTTACACAGATCACACCTGTTACCTTTATTAGGAGTGACCTCTTTTTTTTAGGTGTGACATTCCTGTTAGACAAAGATAGTGGAAAAAGAGGTTGTGTAAAACCCAAAATAAAATCAACAGATTAAATAAGATTCAACTTTGTTATTGCAGAATACAAGTACTTAAACAACCAAATTCATGCAAACAGAAGTGCAAAAAGCAGTAAAGTGCAGAGTAATGTACACAATATTAATAAAACTAAGTAGGAATATCCAAAGATATTATATGAACAGTATTAAAGCTGGGATAGGCAGGTTTTTTTTGGCGTCACTGGGCAAAGGTTCCATAATTATATTTAAAGGCCCACTGTGTGTAAGATTTACAGGAATTTATGAGAGAGAGGGAGAGAGGGAGAGAGAGAACGAACAGTGAAGGAGGAGAGAGGAGCTGCTGAGAGGAGGGAGGGGGAGCGAGTGAGTTGTGTATTATATGAGCATATTTTTTATGCCAATTGCAGTGCCTTCAATGGTTTCTGGACAAAATTTGTAATAGTTTCTGGTTAATATCCCTTTAAAGTACATTTTGAACAAATAAAAAAGTGTGATTAATTTGTGATTAATGGCGATTAACTACAAGCACTCATGCAATTACTCGCAATTAAATATTTTAATTGATTGACAGCACAAATATATGTATATTTTGCTCTATGTGTTTTTTTATAGATAGATAGATAGATAGATAGACAGATAGATGTTTTTTATGTATATGTTCCAAATAATTATATTATTATATTACTATATTCTGTAAAAAGAATATTGGCTTATATATCAATATCAGACTTTTTTTTATTTTACTAACATTGATATCGGCATTGGCCCCAAAAATCTAGTATCCATCAGCTCCAAATATGTTTTATAACCATGTATAATCACCTGAAAATAAGAATTGTTGTGTTTTCGTTACCTTAGAATGAGCTGTTTATCTATAGAGGGTCCTCTTCCATTAAAGCTGCCATGTTGCACCGCCATGTTTCTACAGCAGCCCAGAACTGATAAACCAAACACTGGCTCCAGAGCATTTTGCTCAAGTTTCACAGCCACTGTAGGTTTTCCTGCACGCTTGGAGATAGATGATGATGATGACTTTAGAGTATTAAATTTCATTTTTAATTGCTACTCATTCAATATTTCTTTTGATTAGAGTATGCAACAGTTTGCTTCATGTCAAACAGCAGAGGAAAGCTCCACATGTGGCAGCTCTTGGACTAATAAGGAACTAAACCCAATGTGGTTGCATTCCTTGAGCTGCCGGAGGCAATAACTGTCAAATGCCATCTACCAGGAGAGAAAAATCAAATCTGTGTTTTGGCAGCCTGTTGATACGCAGACGCAGGCTGCACTGAGCCTGAGGTGGGACTCCTACAGATGAGCTGTCTGAGTGTGCTTTGCTCATGAATGTTCTTTAGTAGCAGGGCCTTTTCAAGGGACACAGCATCACTATAGATCACACTGCCAACCTATTTTGTCAATACAGCATCATATTTTTTGACAAGTGGGACAAACAGAAAAATAATCATTTCATCCAGGTCCTACGGGTAATTTACGCTGTATAGACAAAAATTTACCAGCTCTAAAAAAATATATATAAATTAGATTTATTTGCCCAGTTTGCCTCTTCTCTCATTAATTTCACTAAACTTACACTTTTATTAATGTTCACGTTAAAAGGCGCTGGCATCAACAGATCTCATCCACTTATTATTAACCTCAGTGTACTGTAAATTATTCTGTGGGTATAAGCTTGTGTCTGCAGAATAAAAAGGTCTGTTCTGGTGTGTCCATATTAACTAAGAAAAATCAATCCCCTTCAACTAAAGACATTTTATTTTAATCCATGTCTTTTGTTTATTTATATCAAAATGGGACCTAACTTTGAAAAGAAAGAAAATATGAACCGTTTTAAATGGTGAATTATTTTTTGATCCTGTTTAAATTGTGCCATGTATCACACATATGATGTTTGTCAATTTGAAATAAAATGTTTCATGTCAAGACAGTTGCAGCTTGTCATAAAACAATTTAAATATCAAACTGTGAATATACATAATTAGAAAGACTATACACTTAGAAGTTGCTTAAATGCCATCATGATTTTCTTCCTTCCAAAGCTAACACTAGCCGCTGAAGCAACAATGCCTGTATGTTTTTGTGCTGGGCTGTAATCACACAACAACAGGAGTTACTTGTTCTTTCTCTTCCTGGCTAATAAAAGCATTTCGACTTCATGGGAACATGTTCAAATCCACTGCATAATTGGTTCAAATAATAACTTTGAAAAAATAAGCTGACTCTCAGCTTTGTGCACGCCCCCACCAATGAGTTGACACTGATAACAGTGTGTTTGTGGTCATGACAGAGCAGAGCAAATGAGGGAAGTGGGAAATGAAGTCGGACTCAAAAACACCTATTTAAGTTGCACAGAGAACCTTGAATGAACATGGTTTCAGAGACTCAATTCAACAAACTGTAGAAAATGTCTAAGTAGTGGTTTGAAAAGGTCAGGGCTTGTGGAAGGCAACCCAAGTGAAAGGCTATTGAACACTGATGGCAGTTATCTGCTGAACATGACTGACTGCAGAGTGACAGGTGCCAATTTTCCTCATGAGGAATGTGCAATGTAGTATTATTCAAAATCTACATCACTTGAAGCATTTATATATCCAAAGGCTCACATCCAATTTGAAATGAAACCCGTTTTTAAGGACAATGCAGATGAATTGACCAATGAATTCGCACTCTCTTAAAACTACGTCTTTGAACTACAGTATGAGCTTGGCTAGCACTTACTGAACTGAACACATTTAATCTGTGGAAATTGTTCTGTTCTTCCTCCTCTCAGTCTCTCCAATCAGAAAGAACAAGTCTGCAGCGATGAACGTGACACAATACATAATGGCTTTGATCTGCCTGCTGTTTCTCAAACTGCCAAAGGTTAGTTTTGGTGAATAACAAGATTTTCTCTTGAGTGACAGACAAGGATGCACATATTGTCTACAGAGGTCTGACTCCCAGGAAATAACAAAATGTTGGACATGAAAGTGAAGAAGTTTTTTTTTCTAAGTTGTTGTAAATGTCCTCGCAGATTGAGATGGCCAGTGGGAAAGTCTTAGAGGAGACTTATCGGAAATGGATCCAGTATAAAGAAGACTGTCTGAAAATGATAGAAACTGAGCCAGTCCTTCAAGGTATGGAGATGCTACATTTAGTACTGAGTCATAATGTAAAAGAGTGTAAAGTAGAGGAAAGAAAACACCAAAATCAGAAGTGGGAAGTACAAATACTTAGCCATTGTCCTTAAGTAGAGTATTCAGGTATCTGTATTTTACTTGAGAAATTATTTTCTGACAACTTTTTACTTTTACTCCCTACATTGCAACAGAAATATCAGTACTTTCTAGTCCTTACATTTTCAAACAGCCTTGTTACTTTAGTTTTAATGCATTTTAGGGTAATTCTTGATATTTTTATTTTGCATCATTGGTTCAACGATTCGTTTCCATCAGTGCATGAAACAGACAAGATGTAACAAAATGTAAAAGACTTAATAATACGACAACAACTTAAAAGACATAAACAATATTTTTTAAAAAATGCTAAAAAGGGATGTAAAATAGATGAAACAACATGTAACAACATGAAAAATGATGTAAATGACATAACAAGACAAAAACAACATAAAAATGCAACAAGATGAAAATGTCATAAAATGCATAACAAGAGGAAACAATGCACTGGAATTAATAAGACAAAAATTACATAAGAGATAATGGGATTAAAAAAAAGTCACAAGGCAAAACAGACAGAGGGTGACTCAACCGCAGATAAAAGGTGAAATTTAGTTAGCTTTGCACAGAAAAATCTGGTAGAAATATAGAAATGTCGTTAAGAGGGCGACTTCTTACTTTTATACTTTGAGTGCACTTCAGAGCCTGTAAGAAAAGTTAAATCAGTACTTCTGCTTTTACCAGAGTTGTTTTTTTTTTTTTTTACAGAATCTGTACTTATACTGGGGAAAAAAATGTGTTTACTTCTGCCACCTCTGACTGAAATAATCATCTATGGCTTGATCATTGAGGAACAGATGTCTTCTCAGTTTCTTATTCTTTGCCTTTCTAGTGGGCTTGTTCTGTAACAGGACATTTGACAGATATGCCTGCTGGCCAGATACTCCTGCCGACTCTTTGGTCAACATCTCATGCCCTTTCTACCTGCCCTGGTATGAAAAAGGTAAATCACACCTTTAGTGAGTCTAACTTTGACAGAAAAACAGCACAATGAAATACTAATGTGTAATGTTGGCAGTTGTTGGGGGAGTAGCTCTGTCCATCTGTAGGCTACAGAGAAAAAGAGATTAATACTGGAAAAGTGGAAATTGATGGAATAAATCAATAATTTGGGAGACACACCTTCTTAAAGAGAGTTCAATAAGAAGCTACAGCCAGGGGACAATTAGCTTAGCACAAAGACTGGAAACCGGGGGTGGAAACCCACATGTGGGTATGTGAGCACTTGGTCTTGGTCAAGTGCTCACATACCCATAACTTGGCCAGGTGTAGTTTTTCCCCTTATGCTGGAATGATAACCTGTCCCAACTATTTACCTGTTTTCTGCCCGGTGTGTGTCGTGGCTTCAACCTCCCCTGACCTTAATTAGGAATAAGTTGGAAATGTTTCTCCCCCAGTGTCTCAGGGTGTTGTGCGTCGGCGGTGTGGCCCTGATGGCCACTGGGAGAGAGGAGACAGCGGACAGGTATGGAGAGACATGACCCAGTGCGAGGAGGAAAAAGAGGTCACATCTCAGGAGGTAAGGCAGCCAAAATGTCTCCAGCTCTGGGGTTCATTTGTTGCATTTTGAGTCTCAGCTGTATATCACTGTGTTAAAATGAGCTCAGAATTATCACAGTCAGCTGAAATTAACTATGGTGAAGGTGCACAGTGTAAAGGGACTTGATTAATACTATTAACTGACATTTTTCACTGCAGCCACATTGTTGGGATAGCAGGATAAAAACAGGTGTTACCAATGATCCTAGCTCAGGACCCATTCAGAGCTTTTCCAGTGAGCTACTATGCACCCTGACTGTATTTGACCTGAATGGAATAGAACTTAAATTAGTTTCATTGGTAACACCTCAGTTTACACCGGTATTTTAATGCCAAAATGATTGCTATGATAAAGGTAATCTAAAATATTACTTTACGTGACTTGTTGCCAGGGTTAATGGTAGAAAATCTTTCTTTCTTTCTCTATTTGTCTTTGCAGCTGTGGTTCAAACAACTGATGGTGAGCTTCAGGATGTTGTACACTGTTGGCTACTCCTTGTCCCTCTTCACCCTTATAACAGCTCTTATCATTCTTCTGAGCTTACGGTAAGCTTTTGAACAGATTGGATAAAATGGTGCACCATTTATTACAATCAATCAATTGATTTTAATCATCACTCAAGTACTAATGGAGGTACACAAGGTTGTGCAAATATTATATTCAACATAACATATACAATGTGATATATCTAAAAAAAAAACAAATTCAACAGTCAAAACAGTAAGTAAGAAATTAAACTATTATAAGAAAATAAGAAAACCAGCAAAATTGAGAGCAAAGAGACCAAATATTCTGATTTTTGGTACCTTTATATCCACTGACAGAAAACTGCATTGCACCAGGAACTACATTCATGCGAACCTCTTCCTGTCCCTCATCCTGCGAGCTGTATCTGTCATCGTTAAGGACACCATGCTGGAACGCCACTGGGGACGAGAGATCATGAAACAGACTGACGTGAGAGAGATGCTCAGTCACCAGGTAGGTCACGAAATGTAATGATCATATTTGTTATAGATCACCAGTAAAAATCTCAGTGTATATCAAATAGATGAAGACACACATTCAGATACTTTAAAGGAACACTTCAGCCCAAAAATACCTACTTTTCCTCGTACATCTAGTGTTACTTATCCATCTAGATTGCTTGAATATAATGAAACTAGATGGAACTACATGGCACTTGATTGATGCTTAAAGCACCCAAATATTTGAAAAACTCAACAGCTATGCCGCTTTCCTGAAATGATGACTGGGCTATTCAATATAATCCTCAGATATGGTCATGATTTCTAAAAAAGAGACACTAATGTTGAGTTTTTCAAATTAATTTTTTGGCATTTTGAGTCCCACAAGCCGAGTGCCAGTTAATTCAGTTATATTCAAGAGAAGGCGGACATCACAACTGCTGATATCTCCAAAACTCAGCAAACACACAAAAAGCAGTCTAGATAGATAGATAGTACTACAGGTAAGAGGAAAATATATATTGTTTGATTTTAGGGTGAATGATGCCTTTAATCAGGGTTAACCCTAATTAGACAGTATATAATATGTATTTTTATGGCCATTTCTCCTAGGCTGCCATTGGCTGCAGGGTAGCACAGGTGATGATGCAGTATTGTGTCCTGGCCAATCACTACTGGTTCTTCGGAGAGGCAGTTTATTTGTACTCTGTGCTCATTGCCTCAGTGTTCATCGACAACAACAAATACTTACCTTACATCTGTCTTGGCTGGGGTAAGTTTCATCTCCTTTTCTGGAACTCCTCCCCTAGATCACTGGTTCCTAACTCAGGGCTCTTGTCCCCCAGGGAGGGTCCCCAAGGCTTTGTCTGTTCCAGGGTTGTCAAAATTAATTTTGCTTGTTAATTAAAATCCCCAAAAGTCTGTATACAGATCTATTTAAAACAATATATTTTTTGTCCTCAAAAATAGTGGGCCACTTAGCAGACCACACCTCTGTGACCTCTCAAGCTCAGTGATAATCAATATTGATTTTTCTTCTGGGTGTGTATAAGATGCTCTGTAGGATTAGAAGAAGAATGAAAACAAATATGATTGATGGTTGGTGGGCTCAACTTTTTTTTAGATACAAGTAGGGGGCAGTCCAAAGGAAAAAAAGCTGGGAAGCACTGTTTAAAATTTGATTCAGCTTTACACAAAAGAGGAGAGAAATTGAAACAAACTTTGCTTTTATCTCATCTCTACCCCTCTCTCATGTGCCTGTGAACAACCTACAACTATAAAAGCAATGTGTTTTTTATAGGTAGATACCACGGTAACATTAGTTTCACAGCAATCTTTACTGCCCTTGTCTTAGGAACTCCGATTCTATTTGTGGTTCCCTGGGTAGTGATGAAGCTATTTAAAGAGAACAAAGAGTAAGTGTGTGTCCATGTGTGTGTAGTGTTCTCGTGTGCCAGACTCCCTCCTCCCACTGACACAGATTAGTGGAGGAATAGTAACCTGTGCCTTGTCTTCTCAGGTGTTGGGCTGTCAATGAAAACATGAACTACTGGTGGATAATTCGTTTCCCCATTCTTTTTGCTTCACTAGTAAGAATATGAGTAGTGAAGACAGTTGCATACCTTGCATGTGTCATCGTCTCACACTTTTGACTCTTGTATGGCATAATATATGTATATTTTTATATACACCGATTAATGTTGAGATTTTCTGCTTAACAGATCAACTTTCTGATTTTCATGAAGATCCTGAAAGTCATTCTTTCCAAATTACGAGCCAACAACCAGAGCGGATATCCTGACTACAAACTTCGGCAAGTCGTCTCAGTCTATTTTCAATTATGATAAATTATATTTACTCTTCAGTCACAGAAAAGCACTGATTGATTTTTATGGTAGAAAAGGGACCAAAGAGGTAGTCGGAAAAATGAATGCTGGCAAAAAAACAATGTCTTTGTGATGCATGAATGTGTGATGTTGTGACAAATTGCTCTGCTGTTTGTTTGTCTGTCCTCTTAGGCTTGCCAAGGCAACTCTTACCCTCATCCCTCTGTTTGGGATTCATGAGATCATATTCATCTTTGCCACAGATGAGCAGACAACAGGCGTTCTGCGCTACATTAAAGTCTTCTTCACGCTTTTTCTTAATTCGTTTCAGGTAGGTTCAAATGGATCCAAGAATGACTGTTTGCTATTGTTGATATGTCTGACATTGTAAAATAATGTAACCATCAAAACACATTACTGTAAGGCACTGCCAGGCTGAAGCCAGACACATCCCAAACACAGCCAAATATGACAAAATAAGAAAATGCATGCAGGGGGGCATAGTCTGTACAGACACCACACATTTCTAGTGGTCATGAGTGATGATTTAGAGGTATTGTGTTTATATGAGTTCATACATTGTTTTTTATGCCTTTCAGCTAAACTGGACTTTTCTTAAAATGTGACCTCTCTGCAGGGCTTTCTGGTGGCTGTGCTCTACTGCTACGCCAACAAAGAGGTTTGTTGTTTCATCTCATATTCTCATTTTCTTATTTTAGTGAAACCATACATAGAAGTATGTATTAGTCATTTGAACCACGGTATCTGATAGACAACACACTCATATACATGATTTTAAAAGTGTAAAATATTGCTTAAATCATATTAAAACACTGTTGATAATCCTGATGATAGGATGATGTGTATTGATCTTGCTAAGAAGTCCATGTTGGATTATCAGGTGGGGACTTTCAGTTGGACAGGTCATGTAAAGATCCATTAGAATAAAAAGACAGAATGAATCATTATTAATTTTTGTCCATGGGTCTTGTGCCGTATTACAGAAACTTCCAAACTTGAAGGACCTTAGAACCTGAAAAAAAAAACATTACACATTAACAGTTCCTAAATTAATGTTCCTATAATTTAAGACAGGAAAATTGTATTACACAAGCATACTAAATTCCCAAAGTCTTCAATAAAATCTCCTAATGTTAGGATAACTGTCCTAACTTTCACTTTTCCACCTGTAGTAGTACCTATCTTCCTAATTAGGTAACGGTAGTGTTCACTAGATAACGGCAGTATTTGCGAACAGTAGCTAAAGGTAGTATTAGCCAGCTAATTTGTTCAATCTGTATGGCTGCTCCTTTATTGCTTTGGCACAATGGATGGTAGATAGAGTGGAGACAGTTCTCTCAGTCTGCTATCTTGGCCCAGTCTCTTTCTTTTATTTCCCACATTAGCCTTTTTGTAAATTTCCCAAACAGAAAATCTTTGGATTCCTCTACAGATGTTACCTACAGCTCCAATTCATCTGTTTTGAAGCGCCTGTTTTGCTGTATTTTTCCTGCGTTTCAAAAGCAGCGGTAATAAAGTTGTTTACCTCGCTGAGATAAGTATTGGTTGCTGGTCTAAATAGGTCTAAATATGCAGATGCTTTGTTTACAGAGCTGGCTATTTTTCATGTAATATCATAGTGGATAATTCAGTTTCTACTAAATTTTCAAGCATCAGACTGGAAAATGTCAGAAAATGCCACTATTACTCTGAAATGGCTCACCTCCTCCGCTCTGGGTGCAGGTGAGGACAGAGCTGAGGAGGAAGTTACGCAGCTGGAGGATAGAAGCAGAGACTGTATGCTGTGGACAGTGACTAGCCGTGCTCAATTCTCGGGTAGACACTTTCTCCATTGCCACAGCGCCAGAGCGCAACAGATCATCCGCCACGATGAGGGCGATGCCTGAAGTGTCACCCACTCCTGAGAGTTCACTGATTTTTAGACGTCAAGTTCAGCCAACTCCCCCCCAGCCTGACGATTCTTTGTTGCACTGTCCATCAGTGATAAACAGAGACAGCAACCTGCAGCATGAGGATCAGGATGTCACTGGAAAGTCATCTGTGGCAATGCAGGTGCCCTTCCTCATTCACCTTCAAGACCCTGTGGAGTTACTGCCACATGTTGTTGATATAGATTCAGACTGAATGTATTCTTGCATTCACTTTACATTTGAGGATTGTATGTGGTTTGTTGTGGATATGTACATTTGTGAATAAGTAATTATTTTGTAAAATTGTGAATATGTGAATAAGTGATTGTGATCACTTGAGACAGCTTTATGTAAAACATACAAATGGACTGTAAAAATTAAAAGGATATTTGTACATGTTGACTCTTAATATGTGATGGAAGCAGTGCAGCGTGGGTAATTCATTGTCTAAGAAAGAAGAGTGTGGGATGATCACTTGGTAGGAGAGATAGGTTGAACTAACAGTAGGATAACAAATCAACAAACAAAACAAACAAAATAGACAAGTCCTGAAAAAGGTTGCAAATTTCAATAAGGTTAATCTACACCAGAACTATATGCAGTGACTTCTTTACAACAAATCTTGGGTATATTTACAGTAATGGAAAGTAACTAAGTAACTCAATACTGCACTTAATACAAGCTTGAGGATGTGTACTTTTCTTGAACCTTTTCTTTTCATGCTGCTTTCTACTTCCACTACATCTAAGAGGGGAATATTGTACTTTTCCTCCACTACATTTATCTTACAGCTTTAGTTACTACTCACTTTATTAATTAAGATAATTAATTAATTTTACACACAAAACATATGAAGAGTTTATAAAATATATTTTGTCATACATTAGAATAGTACCTAGTAATTAATGCAAGTACACAAACAACTAGTCAATTAGTTAGTCAGTTGAAAGAAAATTAATTAACTACTTTGATAATTGTTTAAATTATGTTAAAACATTTCATGGTCGCAGCCTCTCAAATGGGAAAGTTTGATTGATTTGATTTTCATTTTAATTGTTTTTAATAATTTTAATGTATTTGTATTAATTTTGAGGGTTGGACTGTTGGTTGGACCAAACAAGTTATTGTGAAGGTATCACGATAACTGGGTAATTGAGACAGCATTTCTCACAATTGTCTGAATTTTTTGGACACCAATCAATTGATTAATGGAAAAAATAATCATCAGCTTAATCTCTAATGAAAATATTCATTACTTGCAGTTCTACATAGAACAGTTCAAAAGGAACTTATGAATGTTATGATGTTATGAAGGTCTAACATTTTTCTGCAAGTACATTTTTCTGATTATACTTACTCATTTTCAATGCAGGACTTTTACTTGAAGGTATTTTCAAGTGTGGAATTGGTAGCTACTTTTCTTGTATTAAAGGGTCTGAGTACTTCCTCCAACAGTGGTAATTATTTAGATATAATTTTTTTTCTTTATATTTATTTTTAAACCATCTTATTTATTTATTCATTTATTTATTTTCTCACGTATTTACTTATTCATTCATTCATTCATTCATTCATTTAGCAATTTTTAGCGTTGTCTTTGCTGTATGAACTACATTACCCAGAAGCCCCAGCAACGCTCAAACGTCATGAGCGTCGTGCTGTCGTTGGCAACGGCGGAGACTGGAGCGGGAAGGATACAACTGCTACAGTAAAGCTGTTGATGTGAAATCAAAACTATTGTTTACTTGATATCTGGGAGAACTGAAGAAGCTCTCACATCTCATGATGATGTGAAACAAAATGTTTTATCCTTTTGACCTGTGGGAGACGGAGAAGGAGCTTTCACGGTCATTTAGCCGCGTGTTTTGCTAGCTAACATATCTGAATTTATACTAGCAGCAAGACTGAGACTTCAACAGGTGGAGTTCCCATCTGAGATATTCGCTATCAATGGCCTCCAAAGGTAAAATTAACTTTAAAGTTTTTAATTAAAGTCGCTAGATTTGTCAGAGTATACAATAACAGACACTGTGAGCCATAACCTGAAACAATTGGTGGTTAATGCTTTTGAAGTTAATGTTAAGTTACCGTGTTTTGCCTTAGCAGGTTGGCAGCATCCTTACGTCAACATATTCAAACATGTCAAAGTTGAAGACTGGAAAAGGTCGTCAAAAGAGGGGGATGTGTCTGCACACGTGGTAACTTTGCTTTAAAATATAAAACTCTGATATTTTAAGTTATACTTAGACACCCAAACTATCTTTTGAATATTAAACACCACTGTATGCTTGAAAGGCAATTTGTAATTTGTACAAAATTATCAAAATCTCCATAAAAGAATTTCAAAACAATCCTGCTCCATAGTCCCTATACATGCCCTTTATCAATATAGGATTAGTATAGCCTAACAGTTATATTTCACTAAAATTAACAGCTTTGTCTCTGTCTTCACCAACTTTCAAGCCTACACATCACTAAAAGTATTCAGACCAAAGTTAATAAAGTTTATGTCCACTTGTGCCACCTACCAGAACAAGACACTGAAGTGTTCAGTGTTCCAGATCAGAGGGGTTTTTCCAGCCAACAGCTACATCCTTGTACCCAAAACCAGCAACCAGTCTCTTGGGCTGACAGGACGCTACTTCTACCTTCTCTTCAGACCCACACCTGGCAAATACTTTGTGGTCCACATGGATGTTTCTGCAGAGGTATTGAACCTGATTAGGTATTGTGTATCAAAAGTATTGATATATTTGTGGTATCTAAACTACATGTCATTTAAGCGCCCTTCAATCTAATTGAGATTCTGAAGTAGGAGCAAGTACCTTACTAATTTTCAAGTTAAATACAGACAATCCAGTTGAGTGGGAAAAAGCTGAACTTCGTTCTCCCTTTTTCCTCTTTTTTTAGCTTTGTTGTTCTAATTTATGTAGGTAAATCCAGTTGATTTGGCTCATATTCAAGCAGTTTCTAAAAGCCTGTTGGCATTTTGGAACTGTTCATAAGACTCCCCCAACAACTTGCTTAGTTCTGAAATATTCAACCTTTATCTACTATAAATCCCACTTATCCGATGTGTGTCTAGATGGACTGAATTTTCTTTAAAGGAAGACACTTTCTCTCTTCATGTGCTATATAGGAGGGCCGAGTGGTCCGAATTTCCTTTTCCAACATGTTCAAGGAGTTCAAGTCCACACCAACCTGGCTTCAGTTTCCTTTTCTGTGCGGCGCGGCAAAGGATTCAGTCTATGAATGCACAGCCAAATCTGCAAAACATGGTAAAATTCATGCACACACATTGAACCATTATTGTTCATATGCATTTGTTTAAATAATTAACTGTACCTTTGTATATAATGTAAATAATTTTGCATGTGCAGCTACAGTACTGGCAATATTTATGTTTTTGTGGTCCAGGTTTGGTGGGTCCAGCTCCTACCTCGGTGCGCTGGACCTGTCTGATGCTAGATCTGCAGTACACACTGTCTGTCTACGTCAACCGCTGCTACAGTCACCTGAAAAGTGTTAAGCTTTGTGCCAACATGGCAGTAAAAAACATGTTTACTAGTGACCTGCTGCTAGATCCAGGTGAGGCTCAGTTGAATAAGTTTAATTTCCCCCGTAATTATGGCTGCTCTTTCTTTCTGTTTTTCTGAAAATAACATTGAAATGAAAACATGTACCAGTACTCCTCTTTAAATGACCCTTAAAAGAGAAAAATTAAGTGTTTGTCAATGTCACAGAATAGAAAAATATAGCCTCTTTTTTCCTTCATTAAAGCGCTCCATCAGTCTTTAACCATGCTTATTCAACCATCCATTCAAGGACAAAACATCTCTCTTTGTAAAAGGAGGAAAAGTTGTTTTTTTTTCCCACAAAAAATCAGATTCAGTGAGATTTTTGAATAAACTACATGCATCATGAATGACATCTTTACTTTTCTCTTTTATGTGTGCAATTTTTTCTTTTAACAGGAATTTCCTTCAGTGAAGCCAAGCTGATTGGTCTGGCCTCTTCTCAGGGAACAGGTGCTATACCCAGAGAGATGTCGTTTCCTGTGCCCAAGGGAGCCTCCTGGCATGACCTCTATGATTACATCAGGTCTGGTAACCTCACCTGGGAACAACATGTACATCACTGGAATTGGCTTAAAGCAAAATCTACTCTGAACTACATTTTCTCATTTTTGGGGCCAAAACTTTTGGTAGTGTTGAGTTGTTTTTATCCGTGTTTGCACAACTAGTGAAACGCCATTGATTTAATGTCATACCACAAATGTTGAGTGCATAAATGGAGCTTTTTAAATCACTAGATATAGCAGCACGGGTACATTAAAAATGTAAAACGAAATGTCAACAAAATAATGGAATACACTTCAAATTGACAACTTGGACGTAGCTGTAGGAGAGTGACAGTGAGAGTGATATATATACACATATATGTATATATATATATATATATATATGAGACTATGAAATGTATTTGCTTAAAACACCAGTTGTATAAAATAAGATCTAGAGCCGGGGTTCTCACGGTTTTAATGGCTGAGATGTTATAATGGTTTTTCACATTAAATCCCTTGAGCACCAAGTTCACCTGCTTGCAGATTATGCACATCACTTTTACTTTTCTCTTCAACCATATGGCATTTTTTTCGTGGTTGCTTTTCCATTTCACTTCCACATTCAACTGGTAAGTTGTCCACCATTGTCACTAACTTTAGCCACTAGTTGCCATGTAACCTGTGGCTTTCTACAAGTGGTCGCTCCTAACCTTACAGATGCTTGTTAGGCAGTCACATTTTGATGCTGTAACTGAGTGTTGTGTTAAATGTTGGCTATTTAAAGTGCACAAAATGTTTCTAAAGGGCTGCCACCTCGAGAACCCATGACCCACAGTCTGTATTATTATTACCTGCTTCATCACAATGTACTGCTATGTAATCCCTCATCTCATCCTCCCCCAACAGGTTTCCCTCTGAGGGAATAAAATTACCCTTTGACTCTATGCAAAAAGGCAGTCCCAGGCCTGAGGCTAGTAAGTCATGAAATATCACACTGCTCATTATCAGCTTTTTTCTGCCCTAGCATACCATACTCTCTGGGTCTCACTCATATTCTTTTAGTTTTTCCTTAAAACGTAGTTAAAAAATATTAGAAAAACAATCTTTTTCCATTTACTTTTACAAGAATTTCAAATTGGTTTTCATTACAAATTATTCTTGTGTCATTTCTTTCATATGGCTCTTACTTGTTGTTTTTTTTTAAATTATTTATTCATCAAAGTAAATTAGAGCCTCTGGAGCTTTAAAAATAAGCACTACAGAACAAATACGTGGAATCAGAGCTGTTCTGACTGCATTTTCTTTTAGCCTACACACTTTGAAGTAATCCTAATATGTTTGTATTGTAAATGACTGACTTTCATATCCCTTTCTTTCCCAGAATATATTTCCAACCAAAGAGGTCCCATTAGAGAGGAGTCTCTCAGTGTCAACCTCAGCAAGCCAGTTCAGGACCGTCTGTCCCTCATCCAGCAGATCACTACTCCAAAATCAGTGAGACTGATTATTTAGTAGCTTTTAAAGAATTTTCTCTGTGAAAATGTAGCAGATGGTTGAGCTTGAGTATTGCAAATATAGTTATGTACTGTGGGAGGCTGCTATTTCTCCTTTTGTCTCCTCAGCTCCCGAGGAATCACACCCCCTTGGTGACCAACATACCTGAGCTGGGTGTAGTTTCCACGCACCAGAAGGGTGATGACTGGCTCAGCCATAATGGTGGCCAGTGTCAGCAGGAGTCACCGCGCTTCAGTTCACACGAGCTCACATTCAGGCCACCCTGTGATACTGATGACAGGGGAGTTCATGTGTACGTGCATCCTGAGGACGGCTTCAGCAAACATGGAGAGGAAAGTGAAGAAGAGGTGCTCCATGCTGACTAGATTGTACATTCATCCAAAGCTGAAAGCATAAGAACCCATTATATACCACCTTAGACCATTACATCGTCAGTACATTACATGACTCTGTTTTATGGCAGCATTGAAAACACTGTTTATCTTGTTATGTTTTCAGTATGTTTGCACGCCTGTCCAACATCCTGTGCATTTATCATCGTCTAAAGAAAACAAGCACCAGGTAAGACATGAGAACAGTGAAGAATCAAGTGAGACCAGCTGCTGAGGCAACAGTTGTTTGTGAAATCATTACAACTCATGACCTTTTATTTTTTCTGCTCTCTTTGTTAGAAACTGCTTCCAGACCCAATTCTCAGGCTCAATAGAATCATCGGTTTTGGAGGAGCCACTACTAAATGTGTATGCTCATTTGGAGATAAAGGGATAGTTTGTATTAATTTAAGTGAGGTTTTGTGAGCATCCAATCCATCAGTCTTTAATGTGTAAGTTATGAGTGCATTGGTTCAGACGGCCTGTATCAGTAAAAAAGCTGAACATGGATCAGAAACAAATCGATGCAGCACTAGCATATCGATACATCTCATTAGGACGTGCATACGTTTCATTTTTGGCTCCGTCTTCTCTCTCCCACTGTCTCTGCCTGCTCCGCTCTCACTGGACACCTGCTGCCACGATCACAAATACAAGCGCTCCCCCCTCCCTCTACTGTGTCTCCTGTTCATTTACTTAAAACAGATGACGATGAAAACAGCGACAGAAGTGACATTGTACCGTGTCGCACCACCAAACTTTCATAATGTGCAAGTGTAGAATAAGCAGTACATTGTTTAGCCTCCATGCTGGTACTCCTCTCTGCTTCTCCAACAAGCATCTACTGTAGGTTATACACTGACTATCAATAAGTACCTCATACAACCCCACATGAAATAATCCAAACTATCCCTTTAGCCTATTATTAGGCTAGCTTCACATACATGGTCATTTTGAAGGTCAAGAATAAGATGCGTGAGAGGACTAACTTCTGTGCTTTATTATTCTGCAGGCTCTGTGGACCAAATCGGGTGATGCAGTGGTATATCCGTGTCATGCAATTATCATTTCTATGAAGATATCCTCTAACCAGCAGAGATTCTTCATTGGCCACACTGATAAGGTAAATGAGCTGTGACGTGTTGTACAACCTCCACAGATGAATCTCTTCCAATGTGTAGGATGGCACAGCTGATTCTGCAGCATCCTAAATAAGGCACTTTGCTGATTCACCTAATTCTTGGCATTCTAACACTGTTGCATTCAGAAAAAGAGATTTTTCTATTGAATTCATTACTAAAATTATATTTTTTGTAACACTTGTCTATGTCTGTACCTCTTTAGGTATCTGCACTGGCTTTTAATGGCAACACAACACTTCTGGCCTCAGCACAAACTGGCAACCACAGTGTAGTTCGAGTGTGGAACTACCACAAAGGAACCTGTCTGGTCATGTTTAGGATTCATGCTCATTCACTATCATCTCTTAGGTAGGCAACTGGACATGTACACAGTTATTTTAAATATATAATGAGGTCCAAGATTATGTTGAACACTGCTTGCTCACACTAATTCTGAGTCTTTGTTTTTGTTGTTGTTGTTCTATTTCAAAGCTTCTCATACGGCGGTGGTATTCTCTGTGGAGTGGGTAAAGACAGTCACAGTAAAACAGTAAGTGCCACAAATGCAAATCTTCCTGCATGAAAATTCAGGAGCTTAGCTTCTAATTTGTGTTGAAAGGCAATTAGCACTAGCTGTGCTTAGAATGTGTGTTAGGTCCAGATTAAAAATGCTAAGCAGCACCTTTATCATTAGTTAGGCTAATATAATTTTAAATGACACTCTCTCTTATCAGAGTCTGTGGCTCAGCAAAGCTCTGTCTGTCTCTGTTTGTCATCCTAATTACACCTTTCATAGATGGTGGTGGTGTGGAACACTCTGAATGTTAGTAAAGGTGGAGAAGTGACCATCTTAGCCAAAGCACACACAGATGTGGACATCTGCACCATGAAGGTTGCCTTCTTTGATGATACAAGGTACCCTCCTTTCTCTTTGTTTGTATTTGTTGATGTGTATTCAATTATTTTCTCAGCCAACAGTGCATGTTTGCATATTTGGAACATTTTTGTGCCTTTGTCCATCCATCTGTTGACCTGTTGAGAGTAGCAGAAGCTGCATTTTTTTGATAAAGGAAAGATGTATGACATCATTATAATGAAGTATTGTAGTGCTGCAGAGATTGTTACAGACCCCAACAAATGTCACATAATCATTTGAAACTCAAAATTGTGATGCAAAAATGCTAATTTCTATTAACTGTGATCATATCATAATCATAATATCTGTCAAAGTGAGATGAGTGGAATGGAAAGATATAAGCTCTGAAACCATTGATCAGTCTGTGAGTGTTTTGCTTTCAGAATGGTGTCATGTGGTCGGGATAATGTTCGCCTGTGGCGAGTGCGAAATGGGACTCTGCGCTCCTGTCCAGTCAACCTGGGTGAATACCACTCAGTGGACTTCACTGATGTTGCCTTTGAGGAGGGAAACTCTTCCAGTCAGTGTGATGATGATCGAACGCTGTGAGTAAGCAAAACGACTTTATGTAGCTGTGGAAGAATTAAGAAACAAAAGATTTTTAATGATTTTCTGATTTTCCTTCCACAGATTTGCCAGCAGTCGGAGTGGTCATATTTTTGAGATCGACTACAGCAGAGTTGTTATCAGAAATGTCAGGAGGCTGTTGCCTGCGCAGCAGCAACATGCAAGCCGTAGGGAGAAATGGACTTTCAACACAGGTGTTTAACTCAATCAGAGAGAGAAAGTGTTATTTAGATATTTAAAGCAAGTGTTCAATAGAAAGAAAAAACTCCGTAAAGAGCCTTTGTATTATGTATTTGTGTGTGTGTGTGTGTGTGTGTGTGTGTGTGTGTGTGTGTGTGTGTGTGTGTGTGTGTGTGTTTCGCAGGCCCAGGCATTTCCATCAACAGCATCAGTGTGTCCTCTTCATTCTGTTGCACGGGCTCTGAAGATGGCTTCCTGCGGCTCTGGCCCCTAGATTTCTCTGCTGTCCTCCTGGAGGCTGGTAGGCATGGGGGGGGGGGGGGCTGTGGCATAACATTTACCTGCAGCAAACTAAGAGTAGCTGACAGTTTTCACTCCACAGGCAGCAATATGATCTTTAGTGCATATATGTTTAGGTAGTGATTTTCTAGAAACAATCTATTTATATTTATATTTTCCAGAGCATGAAGGACCTGTGAGCCTGGTGTCCGTGTCATCAGACAGCCTTCAGGTCCTAGCCAGCACCTCTACTGGTAGCCTGGGTTTCCTCGATGTGAGCAGCCGCGCTTATAACACACTGATGAGATCACACACAGACACCGTGCTCGGCTTCAGTGTGGACGGCATCCGTCGGCATCTCACATCAGCCTCTGCCGATGGCACAGTGCGCATTTGGAATATGGATTCCCTGCATCAGGTCAATCAATAATATCAACATCAATAGAGACGAAGTGTTTGAGTTTGCTGTGCCAGACAGATGGCTCAAATCTGTGCAAACAATCTCTTTTCTTTAGAGAAGTTTGACATTGGCACTCTGTGACTTTTTGTCAGGTGTCCTTTCTCTGCTGAAGTAAGGCCATGCAAGGCTTTGTGTTTGTTCACTCTCAGACTATTTTGTGCTTTAGAAAATATTTGTGTATTGGCGCACCTGACTGCCAAACTTCCTGTTTTCCCTGTAAGACTGCAGTCTTTGTGGAAACTTTCCTGCCTCTTTGTTTAGAAGTTCTGTGTGATTATAAAACTGGTGTATGATGATGTGTTACACAGCTCTTCATTCTCAGTGATCATATGCTACACATAGGTGCTTAAACAGTCAACTATAAAACACATTTTGAGATATTATTATTATTTTACAATCCCAACTTTCCAGCAGCCAACTAAACCACAACTTTTTTCTTTGTCTTTGAAGAAATTGACGCAGTGTCAAAGTACCTTTTGTTTACCATTAGTTTATTTACTCTTTAACTGAATGTCTCTTGCTGTCTCCTTAGTTGTATGATTTTGTGTCAGAGGACAGCCCCTGCTCAGTGGCCTTCCATCCCAGGGAGCAGGTCTTCTCTTGTGGCTTCGGCTCTGGCATCGTCAGAATCTTTGACATCCCCAGTGCCAAGCTGCTGGCTGAACACAGGTGTGTTTAAATGTGAAGGATCCAGCTCCAACGGTGGCTCCTTTTTTAGATACTAAAATCTTGTGTGGACACAATTACTCTATGCTGTACTATGATATATTAAAGTGTGTCCATTTACTGGAAAATACAGCTAGATACAATTCCTCCCAGCTCAGCCAGTTGTGGTCCAGTGGTTAGAAGCACAATATGGTGCATTACACTGTAAAATGCCTCAAATAATAAACCTACTTTGGCACTGATGGTAAAGACACATACCTGTAGGGGAAACTGAATATAGATTAAACATGCAGATGACTGTACTAATGTACTAAACCTTGTGTGCCTTGTGTGCGTCATATGTTATAGGCAGCACAGAGGTGAAGTGGTGGGTCTCGCCTTCTCTCCGGATGGGGAGTTCATGTACAGTGCGGACTCGCAGGGATCTCTGGCACTTTACAACACCTCTGAGGAAGAACACAACGTGATCAGAGTTGTGTGTATGTGTACAGACGCACAAATCAATGCACAAACACACCTCAAGTTAATTTCAGTGCATTGTATAGTACTTTTATCAGAAATGCGAACTCTGAATTTAACAACACTATGACATAATACTGGATGTAATAAATTACTCAATATCATTTCAGCCATGTTCAAAATCAGTGTTGTTTGATTCTCTCTGTACCTGATTGGCTAGATAATGTGGTGGTCTGTGGCACTGAACGCGCTCCAGACGCTCTCACAGTGAGTAGTGACAGCCGCTGTCTGGCTTTTGTCGGCCCCTCGGAGTACATTGTCACCATCGCTGACTCACAGTCTCTGGATGAGGTATTTTGCAAACTGTCACCTTTCAGCATCATACCATTTATCATATTGCTCAGGTATCTTAAGATTAGATTGTTTTGAAGGAGCGGTGATCCAGTGGTTATGTGGGATTCTATTTTGGGTTTTTTTCCCAAAAAGATAGAGAATATGTTGCCAATATGTTTATATTATCCTCATTCTTACCGATTCATATATTTATCATTATTATATTATTACCTGAGCTTGGGAGGTCATGTTGTTTGAGGTTCTTACGTCTCATTGTATGTTGTTAAGTGTTCACATTGACCCATTCCATCTCCGTCCAGCTGCTCCGTGTAGATGTGAGTGTTTTGGACGTAGAGAGCCCACGTCTCGATTCTGCGCTGAAGGTCTGCTTCTCTTCGTCCTCCAATGACCACTTGTTAGTAGCCACATCTGCAAACAAGATCATCTGGATCAGCACCAAGACAGGCCTTCTGCTCCGAGAGGTAACGCTGCTCAACTTGAACTCATTAGCCAACCATGTTAAGTATTCAAAATACATAAATTAGAGGGATCAAGATTGAGCATTTATTTGGCACACATAAAAATGAATAAAAAGGTAAAATTTCTTCCAGTACTTACATGCTCAGCCTGTGATCTGCCCATTCTGTAACTGTCTTTATGCCCTTTTATTTAAAGAAAAATAATGAATTGCCCTGTTTGCTTGACAGTTGTGATCTCAAAGTGTAGGAGTCAGGATTATACTTTCTAAATTAGTGAGAGCATGCATAGTCCATTCTAAAAGGTCACTTACTGTCATACAGCAGAGCAATAAAGTTATTGTGTTTTGAGAACAGTTAGAAGATGGTTGTTGAGTTGAGCTAAAACCAGGAGCCAGATAAGAAGCTGACAGAAATGTATGTCTGTGAATAGAAACTGGAAAGTACAAACAAGAGTTTGGGTTTGTCCATTTTGTTTCTACACAACCGTTTGATTCTTTTTCCAAACATATGGTGGAGCGTTTGTTTCTGACTTGATTTCTGTTCTCCTCACAGGTGTCTAAAGTGCACAAACATCAGTGCTCATCCCTGGCTGTGAGTGAGGACAGTCGCTTCCTGCTGACAGCAGGACACAATGCTGTCAAAGTGTGGGATTATAACATGCAGTTCGATATTAACTCGCAGGTAGTGAACAGTTAAAAAGATTTAATATATTTTAAGATAAGTAATTTTGACTGGAATATAAACTACAGATTCTCTTCTGATTTATTTTTGATTAAATCCCTGCTCCTGCTCATACAAGTATGAGTCAAATAAACATCTAGTTGTTGATATGTAACTGTAACTGAATGCAAGTTAACATTTTTGTGAAAACAAACAAGTACAGTAGAAAGACAATTAAGAAACATTTTCATTATTTTTCTCTCATTTTCTTGTTTAACTTATTTATTGTTCTGTCTATAAAACATCAGAAAGTAGTAAAAAAAAATGCTCATCACAATTTCCTACTTATTTTGTTTGTTTGGTCTGACTTACAGTACAGTACAGTTTTTTTGTATTCCATGATTGATTCTGTGAGGTCAGGTAATTTCACATTCCTGCCTGACTGTAATTTCCATGCAGGTCCTAAATTTGTAAGAGCAGCTATAATTGTATTGCATTCATCATTAGTATAAAAAGTAAGTTTGTGATAGTAGGTAGTTGTGTCAGTAATTTATGTTGTGTCATTAGTAACTGAAAGGTGTTTTTCTGTATCAGATGTTCATAGGCCACAGTCAGCCCATCCACCAGGTGAGCTTCACCCCTGACCAACTGGGTGTAGTCTCAGTGGGAGACGCCATATTCCTGTGGGACTTCCTGGCACATCCTGTTGACTCTTTGACTGGCAGTCGGTAATAATCTCTGCTTCGTGTTTGAATCCTGTTATTAATGTATATGTTACACTTATTACACAGTTTTATTGGCAAATATGTGTATGTATATTCTCTATCTTCACTCATAGTTCACCTCTCAGATTACGCTGCATCTCGGCTCCTAAATCGGGTAATTTATTCTACAGTTCATAGTCATGTTACAATTCTATAAGATGCACCTGATTCAAATGTTATTACTAATTACAAATAAACTCTTCTGTTTTTATGTAACAGTTCAACGAGACACTGAACTGAGTGGAGTTCAGTTGTCCAACGGAATGCCTCGACAGACAGCGCCCCTCCCCTCCTCACCACCACTACAACTGGACGTCAGCAACCTTCGCCAAGTTGACCAGGGGGGTAAGTTCTCGTTTTTAAATTTAAATGACACATCAGCAAATATATTGTTATCTTTATGCACGCACATTTGTTTAGCTGACGTCTTGCTCAGTTCTGAACAATTACAAATTGCATGAGAAAAATAAGACAAATCTTCCTTGATGTTTACATATCTTTTCAATCAAGTGCCTGTGCTTTTGTAAAACTATTGTAACTGTTCAGCTTGAACTGATATTTTTGTAGGTTTCCAAAAAAAGAACAGGTACCTCTTCCTAGGCATTTCCCTTGATTTGTGAGTGACTAATCCATTCATTAGGCTATGGTCACTGTGGTGTTGTAGTTTGTGATACTCCTTACTGTATTGAAAAATATTAGTCCTTAAAATGCTAAGCCAAAGCATTTTTATACTAATTGCTTAGTAACACCAAGGTGTACATGCAATACTTGCTAATGGCTGCAACAATGCTGTTCAATGGATGTAGGAACGTGCTGATTATATTTAATGTAACCCTCTTATGTCTCCCTCCTGCATCTTTGGGCTCCTTGTCCATTTGTGACGACATCCCGACCATTCCAACTATTCCAGTCCCAGCCACTGGTTCAAGTCCTCCTTCTGACCCTAAACCTGCCGTCTCCTTTCTCAAAGTCACAGAGCTGGACAGCCCGTCTCCACTGAACACCAGTCATATGGATGCTGGTAAGTGTCCCACGACATTGTTCGACATTAGCAGTGAACTGACTTTCTGTTCTTTTTAATCTTTATGGCTGAACTGAGACTTCTTTATTTTTATGCCACTTTCTTATTTAGTTGAGGTGAAAGTGAAGAAGCTGGTACGTCCTGATTGCTACAGGCACTTTATCCCACGTTTCAAGACCTCAACCCTTGATCAGGTAAAGAGTGCTTTGTAATAAAAGAACTGTAGTCAAAGAGTGTATTAGTTTGTTTGCTGTCCAGTCTTAATGTTTTCTGTGATCCAGACTGCTGTGGCTCCCCAACCAGGAGAAGAGGGCATAAAGCTTAAAGCAGTGATTGGCTACAATGGCAATGGGCGTGGCAACATGGTGTGGAGCCCTGACCAAGGTTAGCAAAATATACTGAGTGTAAAAGAAAAATAAAAACTGTGTGGAAATATTGTTTGGTGACACTTGAAGTATAAAATGTAATGCAAAAAATGTACATGTTAGCTGCTAAAAAGAGGGACTGCTTAATGTTTTACTGTATGCAGTGGTTGATTTCTGTTGCAGGTTTGTTTGTGTACTCGTGTGGCAGTGTGGTGGTGGTGGAGTACCTTCATACAGGAACTCAGAGACATTTGGCAGGCCACGGCGAGGAGATCTCTTGTCTTGCAGTCACAAATGATGCACAGGTACTTTACATAGTTCTAGACTTCACAGTTATATAACACTGACGGTAAAAACAAAGTGCTCATATCGCTGTCCAGTCCGGTCTTTTGAGTCCTAAAATGGTGTTGAACTTCATTGGTAAACAGTGTGTGTGTAGTTGGTGATGTTGCTATTGTGTTTAAATTTACTGATAAATGTTTTGTCTCAAGTTTGACATTTTTATTGCTCTGAATGCACATTAGTTACTTAGTTCTAATAACTAATAACTAAACTAACTAAAAGTGTTCTTGTGTCTGCAGTCAGCCAAACACTGTTCCTTAGAGAAAGGAGCGCTATCTTTTTTTTAATAATTGAAAAGTAAGAGAGGAGACTGTGTTGTTTAAAAAGTCACAACAGTGGTATTCTCTAGGGAAATGAGGAGTTTAGAGATAAGTATACCACTTTCAACATTCCCATGTATTTGGAATAAGAGTTTTTATTTTTAACATTTATGAACATTCACATACATTTACACAACAGCTCTCAACCAACTAGGGCTGGGTATCATTTTAAAAATTACAATACCAGTAGTAGTAATTCATTTAATACCTTTTTTTAACCTCCATACTTACTGATGTTTGGGTCGTATCCCAGCATTCTGGTGGCATCAAATACAGCACGATGTAACTAAAGAACTCTTGCTGTGATTGTCTGCAAGCAAAACCATACAAATAATTATTACTGTCTGGATCTGGGTACAAAAAGGATTGAATGCAGGTATTGTTTGACCGGAGAAATTTCAATACTAGTTGGTATTGGGTTATTTAGGTTCATACCTTAAAGGTATGGAGTACTGATATTTCAGCCTTAGTACCAATACAAAATGTGCTTGAGAAACCATTGTATTGTATCAGAGATTCCTTAAACTACAGTTCTTTGCCGTACTGGCAGAAAACACTTTGGACTCACTCTATGTACACTAAGTTTGACATTTTTCTTCCTTCATCTGATAAGTTTGATGGCACTACTTGCATACTGTTTTTGCAAATTTATTATTAATCCCTGATCATCCTCCTCAAGTGCAAAGTACTTCCATATACGACTGAACAATGTTGGGGCCCAGAAGTCCAGTACAATGAACAGGCTGTTTTCTCATGTTCGGCATTGGTCCTAATAGTTCTTTGAAATCATGTTAAACTGAAGGCACTCTGCGTCTGTGTTTCCCCCTGTCCAGACGGTGGCATCAGCAGCTGGAGGCAGAACTGGTGACAGGAGCCTCATCTGCATTTGGGACGTCCAGAATGGAACTTGTTGTAATAAAATCTCCTACCACAAGGGGGCGGTGCAGAGTCTTGCTTTCTCCAGGGATGATCACTTCTTTCTCTCTGTTGGTCAGTAAAATTTGAATTGGATTGCATGAACACTTTCTGTAAATTTATACGTGATGTTTTGAACCACTTAAAGCTGGTGTAGGCGGTTTATATGTAGCAAAAACTACAAGAAATGTCTCAACTATGGCTGATCAAGTGACTCTGTTACTGATCATTACTTCTTGTCCGCCTCATAGGAGACTTCTCTGACCCAGAGGTGGCTCTGTGGAGCTGTAAGACCTTCCAGCTTCTCTCCAGTGTGAGTGTGTCAGGACCAATCCATGACGCAGCCTTTAGTCCCTCAGCAGCCAGCCAGCTTGCCTGTGTGGGCAGCCAAGGGGTTTACTTTGGCCTCATCCACACACATGGCATGGATGCAGACCTCAAGGTAAATGACCACAGAAGAAGACACATAATAATTTAGGAAAGAATATCTGTGTAGTCGACAAACAAGATGTTTGTGTTTGTATTGTGTGAAGATTTTAGTTGTATTTGCTTTGGAATATAAGGATTAATATTCCATCACCCTCGTAGGTCGAGAGGGTGAAAGCACCAGCTGAGGTGGGTGATGTGGAGCTGACAGCTCTGTGCTACCACATGGACTCCTTTCTGTTCACCGCCACCAATCGAGGACACGTCTGTGTCTGGGACGTTAACACACAGCGCTGCTTTATGACCTGGGAAGCTGATGAGGGCGAGATTGGTACAAATGGACTTCCTGTATATTCTAACCATACACTTTTGATAACAATATTTTGAGCAAAATTCTTTCATTGGTTCATACAGACGACATGCACAGCAACATTATTGTCTTCTAGTTACTTGTATTTCATTGAGGAGATGCTTTTTATTTCATTTGGCAATCTTGCCTGAAATATTCTTATCATTCTGAGTCGTGCGTTGCATGTATTTTAGTTCTGGCTTTATGCAAATGTTAATTTTGATATGTTCTCTTGGTGTAGGAATACTGCTGTATCGAGGGAACCATCTGTTGACAGGCAGCAATACCCGCTGGTTGCGACTGTGGGAGGTAGAAGCTATACAGGGTGTGAAGCCTCGGGAAAAGGTCTGCAATGTAGAAGACAGGTCTGTAGTTCGTTCTCCTACGATTGTTTTGCAAAAGGGTGACAATTTTGTTGGTAGATAAAAGGGTATATTTCTGCTTTTCAAAAGCATTTCCTCTGTTTTCATTCCCTATAGATATTACCCTGTAATTTTGGATAAATACTGCTTTGTAGTGCTTTTAACTTCTGCTCGGCCTGACTTGTAGACAGTGTTTTTTCATTTACAATAAATTCTCCCTGTCATTTAAAAAAAAAACTCAAAGTGTTTGTATATATCATGTGTAAACAAAGAATGGGAATGTGGTACCCTCTCATTCTCAAGAGACCGTGTCTCCGTTATAAATGTTCTCATTGTTTTCGGTCCCTGGTGTTTGTCCTTCAGTGGGACCGTGGTGGTGTTGGAGCAGGAGATGATGCTGGATGGGACGACAGTCAGTGCAGCATTTGATAGCACAATGGACATGGGCATCGTTGGCACCACAGCCGGAACCCTCTGGTATATCAACTGGTCAAACAACAGCAGCACCAGGCTGGTCAGCGGGCACAAGACCAAGGTACCAGTGTGAGATCTTGAAAATGAAAAATAACTGTATGCAAATCAAGTGTCTCCAGCAGGGTCTGGAACATACAGTTTATAACTCGGAGATAAATGGATTGTTCATTGAAAATATTGACGCAAGAATTTTGATGAGTTATTCGAAAACAAATCCTTGAGCGAACCATGAGCATAGCATGGTTGGGCCTTGCCCACAGTCTGTACATTCCTGCCCATGGCATGTCATACCTGTTATTTGTAGTTATACAATGTGTCTCCAAAAGCTATAGCTCTAATAGTACAACCCCAATTCCAAAAAAGTTGGATGTTGTGTGAAACGTAAATAAAAAAAAAAAAAGAGCAATGATTTGCAAAAATGTTTCAACTATATTCAAAAATATAATACGCGTCTGGACTGCAGGCAGTACCTGAACTCTTTCACTATGAAGCCATGCTGTTGTAACACATGTAATTGTTTCTAATGCATTCAAATGTAGAGATTTTTTGTAGTGCTGTACCCAACTCAGACTTTTGTCAGCCAAATGAGATTTGGCTTTTCAATACAAAGATTCGACTGTGTGTTCCTTTTTTCATATAGACCATCAAGCAATTCTTTATTGAATCACCAGATTTTTTTTAACAGATTTTGGTGGACTGTCAGGGTTACAGCAACATTCATATCATATAGTAAACAAGCCAAATTATGCCTGGATTATACTGCCAAACATGTTACGTCAACAACGGATTGGAAATGTAAAACAATTTTCACTGATGCCAGTTGTCAAACAAAACCTGGAGACTAAATCGTATCAAGTTGTTGTGAACTTTAAATTAACCACTTTGTAGCAGATGGCAGAAGAGCCTGACAAGGCACAGCCTCTCCTCCTCCGATCACCTTCCTCTGTATCAGAGCTACTATGCGTCTGTGGTGTCTGCAGCTGTTTGAGAGTGTAATCCAAGCTGGATTATACTCCAGTCATACTTTTGCTGGCCAAGAAAACAAACAAACAAAACTTTCAGATTGCTCGACTTAAAGAATCTCAGTCAACTGAGGAGTCGAGTCTTAGACCAGACTGACAAAATTTCATAGCAATCCACCCCATAGTTGATTAAATATTTCAATCAGCTTTTCCTGCAAATGTCCAAATGTCTGCAGTGAGAATCCGTATTAATGGCCTGTTCATCTCTCATCAAAGACGACCCCCAGGGAAGAGGAGTATTTCAAATGAACTGCAGTTTTCAGCTGTTCATTACGGAGCGTTTGAACCAGAAAATAAAGATGATAAAAGGAAAGTAAAGAAACAGCAGGAAAGTAATTAAATTATTTTTGACACTTTAATGAACTGATGGCAAGGCTACCACCTCATGTAACACTTATTTAATTATACTATTGGCTATTTTGAGTTTCCAGTCATTTTACAAAAATAGACTTTCCTGGTCTTGGAGGGACTGAAAACGCTTTAATACTAGAAAATCTGTCACCAGATATTTGGGTTCTTTGTCAAACTCAAACTCTTTATTATTATTAATATTATTATTATTATAACAAACTTACCATAGAATCACTTTGGATTTGTTTTTGTTATGCCCGTATGTTCTGTGTTTTTTTAAATTCATTTATTTGCCTCTTTATTTATTTCACTTTGGCGTCCTTCATTTTATGCCTTTATGTTATATGTCCCGTAGATTCTCAGCAGAGTAAGGAAAATACAGGTTGCTGTATGTTTTCAACAGAGAGAAAACTTTTGTTGTTTTGTCTGTTCTCAAAGATGGGTGGCTTCATTCTCTGTGTTTACCCTCTGTGCTCTCCAGGTGAATGATGTGGTGTTTAGCTCTGACGAGACACACTTCGCCACCTGCAGCGAGGACGGCAGTGTGAGGGTGTGGTCGGCCCCCAGCACTGAACTGGTGGTACAGTTCCAGGTGCTCAACCAGGTGAGGAAATACACTTAAGAAATATTTTCAATCAACAGGTGGATCATGTCCTGTATAAAATAATTGGATTTTAAAATTTGTATATTTTTTTGTTTATTTTTGTTTTCATTTCTGTTTAGTCTCAGTTAGTTCCCAGAGTGGGTTATCTCATTTCAATTTACATTTTATTGATTAAGAATGTTTAGTTTTAGTTTAGTTTATGTTAGTTTCATTAGTAGTTTTAGTTTTTTTTTTTAGTTTTAGTTTTTCACCTCTTGCTTTTAAATGTTTTTTTGTGAAAAAAAAAATATGTATGTATATATGTATGTTTTGATCACCCCTCTAACAACCACAAAACAAAACCAACATGGATCCCAATGAGCACTGATGCAAACTTTTTCTTCATATCCAATATGGATATGAAAAATTCTTAAATTGCACTCATGAAGGTCTGAAATGTCTGTCTTGTACCAAACTAAAAAAAAAAACAAAATTGAAAACATTTATGTTGTATTTTTTAATCTTGTTTTAGTCCATTTAATAAATATGCAATATTGTTTCAATTAGTTTTCTTTGTTTTCTGAAGTCTAGCTTTTATTTTATCATCATTTTATCTTTTAGTTTAATTAACTATAATAAATTTGACGCATACCTCAATGGAACATAAAATCAATCACTTGTTCAGCAACAATGTTAATTTCTTTTATTTTTTTTATGCTGATGTCAATGTCATTGTCATTGTGAGCCTGAGTCTGGACTGTGTTTTCTGTGCATTTTGCAGGCTAGTGGTAGGTGACAAGATGGCTTAAGTGGGTGCAATACACAGCCACAGAATACACCTTTTATATAATTCCCCTGCCTGTTTTTCTCTGTGGGTCAGGCCTGTGGCTGTGTATGCTGGAGCCCTTCCTCCAGCAAGGACACTGCATGTGTGACTGCAGGATACAGCGACGGGACCCTGAGGATTTTCCGGCTTGCCTCCTCAGAGATGGAGATGAAGCTGCATTCCCATCAAGTGGCTGTCACCGCCATCCAGTACTCTGCTACTGGTGAGACCTACGCCAGTTTTTCGCAGTGTTCCTCATCTCCATTTCCTTCTTTTAGAAACTGTTCTGCTCTCTCCAGAGAAGAGCCATGAATTTGTTTGCTCCAACAGGTTTCTATTTATATGGTCAAACACTAATAGAACAATGTATAAATGACAATTTTCGTAAAGGCAGAGGTGAGTTGTCAGGAACTTCCCTTCCAATTCAAAGACGTACGACTGAGCCCATGTGCTGGCAGTAATTTTCATGTGATGTTGATGCTGCCATCTTCCATCCAGTGTGGTTCTGTAACTGTGTTTGGCCCCCCTGCAGGTCATGTGATCCTTTCAGCGGGGAAGAATGGTCTGGTAGCTGTCAGCAGCCCAGTGAATGGAGCGACTATCCGTGTCATCAGGGACCACAAAGGAGCGTCGATTACCACCATCCAGTGTGTGAATGAACAGGTCAGCTCACTGAATTAGAGCAAGGAGTGAAGCTTTAACAGCAGAGCTCAACATGGCAGCACAATAGAAAGAAGTAAGAGAGATTAGACTTGTCCCTTATCACAAACATTTACAGTGATCACCTACAAAATGCTAAGCACTCTCCTTTAGTGGACAGGGTCAGCAGCAGAACATATTTCAACTACTAAAAAAAGGTACACTAAAGTGTACTCTATATTGTGAATATTGTCACCACTGTATCTTGCTGGTTGTGTGGTAGGATTGGGTCCATCGACGATGCCATTGTCTGTCTCAGAGTCTGACAGGCATCGATCATTGAGCCTTCTGCCATCATAACATCTGGATTTACAAACCTTCTGTATTAGAGGTAGTGTGTCCCCTCAGAGTTGCCGTAGAGTTGCTGCCTAAGTTCTGTTTTTGGCATGCAAGAAAGAAAATAAAAAAGAAGCTGTTGCCACTTTTCTTTGCATTATGTCAGACAATAACACAGACAACCTAAGTAATGGAGGCAGCAGCAGACTAGCAACTCAACTCCACTTGAATACTTGAGTTCAGTCTGTCATTGTGCCTGAGTAGATATACATGCACTTTATTTTGTGACACCTCATCATCATGTAATACTAGTTGGGAAATGAAGTGACACTCAGCCTCTCAATTACAAGCTCTGTTGACAGTTTCTCTGCCGCTCAAAGAATGATTGGTCTGACATTTCATTGTCTCTTCAAACCTACAGCACGCAAGGTTGTGGATCTGAGGTGATGCTATTTAAACATAAGAGGAAGAAATGCTCTCTGAAACTCTTCCTTTGGTTCCTGTGACATTTTCTGACATTTTTTCATCAGCGTGTGTCTGAAGCTGTTTTACCTTCTAATCCACAGTGTAAGACATTTGGACTGGAAGGAAACGAGATGTGGTTGGCTGCCAGTGCTGATAGACGCGTCAGCGTGTGGGCTGCTAATTGGTTGAAGGACAAGTGTGATCTGCTGGACTGGCTAACATTTCCTGCTCCCGCCTATATCGGGGTAACGTCTGTATTTAAAGTAGCAGTACATGGTTATGATTGGAAAGGTCATATTAGCATATTTTATAAAGTTTAACATTTAAACCTGCAGTGTCGAACTTCTGTTTCCCCGTTTTGGCAGTGAGAGTAATTACACAAACTGTCGACAGAGTTTGTGTAATTAAAATTAAATTAAAATTAAGATAAGTAGATCTACTTGTGCTTATCATGTATACCTGTAGTTTGCTTTCAGAGGCTCTGCCATGCTGTAGCGCACTCCGTTGTTACGGTTGCTCCCCCTTGCAGCTTTGTCAAATCAGTCACTGCTGGTTGACATAAAATGCATCATGACTGTGGGCCATTGCAGGAATTTCACCACAGACAACCGATTTAAAAACTCTGGTTTACTGCGTAATACGGAGAGGTTGGTCTGGCAGCAATAAGCTCAATCATCACTGTGAACTTGCACTGCAGGTTTAACTATAAGACCGATACTTAAGCTCTATCCCTGTAACCCCTATTATATTTTGGAGTGTTTCTGTTAAAGGGACAGTTCACCCAAAAATTTAAAATTCAGTCATTATCCACCCTCATGCAGATTGAAAGTCAGGTTTAGTTTTTTAGTTTTATGGATTTCACAGGAAAATGGCGTTGCAGAATCTCCTATTCACCTACACTGTTTGGGAGATTCTGCAGCACTGTTTTCCTGTGAAATCCATAAAACTAAAAAACTAAACACCAATGGACAGGATACAATAAAAAAAAAGACGACAGAACGAAATGCATTATGATCAAAATTAAGAAAATAGCATTTATCCATATTATAACCACATATTTATATATAAAAAACCCAACCTATTGTAATTATGATTCCTGCTTGGTGAAATTAACTCCCGTTCCCTGGGATGCCTGAAACAAAGTCAGCCTCTAGTCTGCATATTAAGCTCATTCCATGTTTGACCATTATAAATCTAATACTTTTGTTTAAATTTTTGTACTTCAGGAGGACAACCCACCTCCCAGCCTGGCTGTCTTCTGCCCTGCAGACCACAGCCTGGTGGTCTACACTGGCTACGGAGTAGAGAAAGAGCTGTCCTTCTACAGCCTGACTAAAAAACAGGTAGCACAACTCCCCCTGATTCACTCCTCCAGCACAGTGTTGTGTTTTTTCTTGCTGGCAGAATATCCACAAATCTGTGTGTGTGTATGTGATCTCATACAGTAGGCTGTTTGTTTGTTTGTTTGTTTGTTTGTTTTTGACCACAGATAATAAAAAAGATTGCCCTGCCCCACTGGGCCACATGCTTCAGCCTCTCCTCTAAGAGTCAACTCATAGCTGTGGGATCAAAAGGTAAACTCCAATCTTGTTTTAAATATATCTTTATTGTTAAAGGTGTATATAGTTTGTTATCCTGTATTTGTAATATTTTATTTTTATATACGTCTTTACTTAACACACACACTTTTTCTACTTCCACGTTTGATCCTTGAGCTGGAGTGTGTCTGTAATGACTTTTCTCACTGTGTTTCTAATCCTCAGAGCGAGTGTTGAAGTTGATCAAGTCGACCAGTGGCAGGTTCCAGGACTTCATGCAGCACAGCGACTCTCTGCAGATGTGTCGCTTCTCTCCCTCTGGGTCGTTCCTGTTCACCGCAGCTTATAATGAGATCCTGCTGTGGGAGGTGCAGGGCCTCTGACGGGTTTTGATCCTACAAACCTTATAGGTTTATCCACTTTCACAAGTGCCTAGTTTATATTGTTACTTTATGTAATTATATCGTTCCATAGATTTTTTTTTTTTTTTGTCAATCAAATGTTTTTAGGGAAATAGTTATAATTTGTGGAGAAAATTTGCCACATCTGATTTTATCTTTTGTGTGTATAGTTTTAAAATATGTTGAAGGGATTGTTTTGTGTCCTGTCACTTCTAGTGATCGACTATTTATTTTAGTTGTTTTTTTGTTTCTTTAAACTTCGAGTTAGAATCTATATAAATTAACAATTGTCATGTGTACTGTTTTTCAGAGGTAGTTAGAATATATTTGTGGACCTCTGGGTTTGGGATGGGGTTTAAATAAAAAGAAGTGTGTAAAATTGCAATCAGTAATGGACGATGTGTCCAATAATGCTAGGATTGTATATGCACACATACAGAGGTAGACTTTTTATTTTGTTTTTCCACTAGAATGATGGAAGTTTCTTTCTTTCACAAAGGCTTGAATTCAGGCTTTCCAATTTGAATGACAGTCCCCATAATTACTGGTACTACATTCAGAAATGCTGCATTCACACCGTAGATACCACCTCCATCACTGCTTTGTTGAAAAAAATGACACCCATTGCTGCAAACTCGGCTACTCACAGTTCAGGCTGAATTTGCTTTTTTACAACATTTTTTGTTTTACATATTTCTAAAAAAAAAGTGCAGTGTGTTCTACACATACCCTTACCACAAAAAATGTGTCAAATATTTGACTTAGGTCCCAATGTGCAACACTACCAGTGTTGTATATATACACCATGGATGATCAAGCAGTTATGTGAACCTTTCTCAGGAGGATGAGAGCATTCAGTTAAATACAAAACTGTATGGAAATAGAAAACAAGATTGCCCAGCAGATTGTTGAACATTATGGACCTGTTTTGATACTGAAATATGAGCAAACACTGGGACCGTGAAAAACAACAGCTATTGTGAAACCACATTGTTGAGAGCTCGTATTATACTCTCCATTTCTTTCTTGTTTGTGCTGTATAATACACATAACCTCTGTGTAATGGGCAAAACACCAATTCTGAAAATCTGTCTCTTTCTTAAGCAGAAGTGGAGGCTTAGAGAGCCAGGTGTTGAAAATTACCACAGAAATTTTAGACCGCAGTCTCTCAAAATGATGCTTTCATCATGAGTACCTTAATGTCAGGTTATACAATTTGCTCAGGCCAAAATTAGCATGTGTGTGCGTATCATGTCCGCAGAGGACTGGGGTTATGTTTCTGTCCATTTACAAAATCCTCACCTGTCAGTTTTACATTAATTCATTACATTCATGTTCTGTTCATTTTTGAAGCAGCTTCTGTCTTTTCAATTTGAAAAAAAACAGTCTGAATGCAGTGTATACTTGATGTTTGTATTTGTCTGCCGCTCCACCAACTTTTTGGATATAACCCTATAACCCTTTTCAATTACACAAACACAACCTTTGAGGCTGCACCTGAAAGATGTTGGCAGAGGACATTAGTTTTGATCTTTCAATAACATATTGGTGTACATGTGTATGATAATGCTCATGTTGTTAGAAGGGATTTTTTTTTTTTTACTTTGTAATAATAATCATCTTGAGTTTTCCACACAAAACAAACGAAGGGTTTATAAAATATGTTATAAATTAAACTGCCCAATGGTTTATAGATTTACACCTGAAACAATTAATCGATTGACATAAACTTATTTGGAAACTACTCTCACAGTTGTTTAATTCATTTTTAATGGCCCCAGTTGTTTCTTTTATGTTTGAAAATAGGTCAACGCCGTTTTCCTGTCAATCAATTAATTGGCTTGTTTCCTATTCAAAATTGTTGTTACAGTGAATAATTGACCAGGCATATTGCTGTAAATAGGTTAAGCTTTTTATGGGCAGTGTTGGATAGCAGAGCAGTGTCTGGTAGGGTGCAGTGTGTTCGTTGCTCCAGCAGAGGGCGTGTTTTCCCCGTCTCCCCTGTGAACCGGAATGATATGGTTTCACCTTGGGTGCATATCGCTGTGGATAGGCACACGTTTTATTGTAGCTAGAATTTGACATTCAAATGAAAGATAAATGTCACTGTAGCATTGCGGCGCGTCTGACTGTTCTTCAAACAGAGAGGAAACATGAAACAAGACGTCAGGATACTTCTGTTGGGGGAGCGTAAGTCATTTGCATTGACAGCCGACCACAAGCTAACAGACTAGCAAACATTAGCCGTTGAAGCTAACTTAGTAACTTGTAGCTGGATTTACCTTGGTTACTCCTGGCGGCATGGTGCCGATAACTGTCGTAAAAGGAAAATATGTGTCTCTGCGCTACTGATGTTCTCTCAAAGAAAATTATACTTTTTTAAGGAAATGAGCGCTTTCCAAATCTCAATTACCACTATGCTAACCTAGCTTAGACTAAACTTTGCTTACGTTACAAGTTGCGAACGGTCAGGAACGTTATCTAGTTAGCTTTAGCTACCACAGATTAATTAACGTGTTATTCATGTGCAAACCTTAAAAGATCAGCTGTCGCCCATGAAAGCCCCATTTCACAATGTAGAGATATAATTTAAATCTTTATTATTTTAAAAGTTTTCCCTTAGTTGGCTATCTATTAACATGATGCTAGCAACAATCTGGGAGTTGTTTTATGAATTAACGTTAAGGCTAACGTAATACCAGTTATCTTAACTAGCCTAATTAGGGAGGATAACAGCCGTTCATGTCACCATGGTTTATTGAACGTGGATCATTTTTATATTCCTTTAACTTTCTATAGAGGTTAATGGTTCAGTATAACAGAATTTAGGCGTTCTGTGGATATATTAGTGACATATTAGCTTTTCATATAGTGTATTTATTTTATTTATGTAAAAGGGACAGTGCACGTTTAATAAACCTTGATGTAAATGCACCTCTGTTAGCCAAGAGGTTATTTTTGGAGACCTGGACAGATTGAAATTACAGTTTAAAGGAGATACAAATATACAGGATATTACAGGCAATAATTACTGTTATATGCAATTTGTATGTATCAATAAACTTAAATTAACTGAGACCTTGCACACTACTTCACAGTCATAAAATCTTATTCCATACACTTGTGATGTGGCTTAGTGTCTTCTTTAGCAGCTACTCTCATCCTCTTCTTGTTGTCTCCTTCAACAGCCAAGGTGGGGAAAACCTCACTCATCATGTCTCTGGTTGGTGAGGAGTTTCCAGAAGAGGTGAGTATCAGTACAACTGTGACAGCTGCTTTGTTTTTGCTTGAAAATCCTGTTCACTGGAGGATGCGTTATCCCTGAAAGCAAACTGACAATTTGCCTCTTTACAACCCATTATGACCAATGATCACTAGTTATTTTTACCCTACACTAGTCGGTACTCAGCAAACTGGTTCATTTGCGTGCAGTTAAGATAATGAGCTGTTGATTGGTGCTGTTCACTTTGTGGAAGCTAATACAGTGTGAGTACAGGATGAGATATACAAATTTTTAGTTTAAGATATCATTGGCTCAGTTATTAAATTTTCTTTTTAGTCTGACTGGGAAGTAAGATTTGTTTCATGCTGCCATTGTGGTTGGACTGATCTGCTGATTCCAAAACTCAGTATGTTGGTTAAAAATCCAAAATGGTTTCTGTGGACGTTAGAAATTTCTAGAAAGTCTGAATTCATTGTGGGCTTTGCCACATATGTGTGACTTCTGCAGCATATTTGGGCTTTGTTTCTCATGATGAAATCAGCCTCCCCTGCTCTGTAATGTGTGGCCAGTACTGAATTCTGGGAAACTTTTGTTCCCTGTTTTTGTTTGCAGTTTTCTTTAGTTTTAGTACACTTGCTGGCAAATGTTTAAGATTGTAGTAAAATGTAGTTTATGACTCAAAATGCCTTGGACATATTGTCGTATTAATGATTAATACATTTGTCAGTGCTGTTGACACATTTTCCTCCAAAAGTGAAGACCACTTAGCATTTCAGCTTATGATTTTTATTTTACTAAAACCATAACTGTGTCCATGTGTAATGCAAAATAGGAAACGTGTATTATTTGAGGCTGTAGCCTGATTACGTGATGGTTGAGAGTTAATCTGGAGAGTTAATCTGCAATTTCTGTCAGGTTCCCCCCAGAGCTGAAGAGATCACCATCCCTGCTGACGTGACTCCAGAGAAAGTGCCCACACACATTGTGGACTACTCAGGTAAAGTGACCTGAAGGCTAACACGTAGCACCACCATTATTCAGTCCACAGTTTAGTTTGTTGGAGCCACAGATGATGCATGTGGGTCTGAATGGCATGACTTTGAGATTTGTTTACGTTTGCGCTTTACCCTGACAGAAAAAGAGCAGAGTGATGAAGTTCTTAGAGATGAAATCATCAAGGTAAGTACACCACACAGACCAGTCAACATACTGAACATCATCCTTTTTAACAGCTGAAACTTCTTTGTAAACTGTCATGAGAAATCCAAACCACTGTAGAGTGACTTGAGCTGGAACAGTCTTGAGCAACACTGTGCCACCCCTGATTAAAAATAGCAAGTGTGAGTCATAAATGAATCTTATTGTTTGAGGTTGTCATAGTTTTGTTAAGGCTGTTTCTTGGAGGCAGAGCATTTAAGCCTTTTGACCAACACTCTATAAACGTCCTAAGCCTTATCTTAGTCAACATAGTTGTTTCTCAAGCTCCATGTATTTTTTACATAAACTCTATGGCACTCAGTCTCTGCAGTATCATGAAATTAAATTATGGCTGAGCAATATGACCAGAATCTCAGATCTCAATGTAGGTCATTTCATATCTAGATAGGTAAGGCTACATATGATATAGCACATTTTTTGTAAATTCAGTGAATAAACAGTTGACCACATGGAAAGGCCTATTTGAGCGGAGGAAAGATTTTTTGATTTTTCTGTCATCACACACTATATATTGTCATATTGCACAGCCCAAAATTAAGAATTATTTCTGTAAGATTTTGATTAAAAGTATTAAAGGTTTATTGAATTCTGTTGAGTCATTCTCACCTGTTATTTCTCCAACCTATTCAGGCTAATGTGGTGTGTGTAGTGTATGATGTCACCAACGAGGACACGATAGAAAAGGTAGTAACCTGCTACTTGGTTTGTCTCATACTATTCAAGCATTCCACATACTGTGTATCACATTTACTCACTGCATTTAAAACAAATTACACTTTTGTCATATGCTGCCCCTTGTTTTTCAGATCAGAACTAAATGGATACCGTTAGTTAATGGAGATGCAGAAAAAGGGAACAAGTATGTATCAGTTGTTACTTGGTGCGTTTTATCTGGCCCACTGATCTTTGCACTCCTTCTTGCTGTCTGCATGTACTATTGGCAGACTTGGTAATTTAGGAATTTGAGGCTGTTCTTAGGTTTCTCTAAGTTGCCTTGAATAAGACGTAAGAGCGTCAGCAAAATGTGGGGAGTGTGTAGCATTTCGCATTGCTTCGATTTCAGTTGATTTGCATCATATGCTGTATTGCATTATTGTGATGTAATTTTTATACACAACATATTATGATGGTGTTTGTATTGAGAGTTACTCTGTCCCTGTTATATCAGAGTTCCCATCATCCTTGTTGGAAATAAGTCTGATCTGCGCTGTGGGAGTTCCATGGAAACCATTCTTCCCATCATGAACCAGTTCTCTGAGATTGAGACGTGTGTTGAGGTGAGGCTGAACTCTCTCACAAACTAACTGCTAATCAGCAATACACACCTGCTAACCTTACCACTGAAATACACACATGGTTACCAGGTTACACGCAAATATTTACACATGCACACTTTATCTGGCTTTTAGATGGTTGAGATAATTGTATCTGAAATCCTCTCTCTGCTCCTTTTTTCTTTCAAGTGTTCTGCAAAGAACCTGAAAAACATTTCAGAGCTGTTCTACTATGCACAGAAGGCAGTTCTTCACCCCACTGCACCTCTTTATGACCCAGAGGACAAACAGGTCAGCCATTTTTGGAAATTTGGATGCCAACTGTGGAGTCAGCCTGTCTGTCTGTCCCAGTCTACTAATTTACATATGTGCAAATGATTGGTTGAATAATAATACAACTTTTGTCCTTCACTGTTCTTCACCAGCTAAAACCATTGTGTGTCCGAGCCCTTAGCAGAATATTCTGCATATCTGATCAGGACAACGACCGTATCCTCAGTGACGCTGAGCTCAACAGCTTTCAGGTGCCAGTTAAATCACTCAAAGGCTAACACCAGTACTTTTCAACCTGGACTATATTTTGTGTTGTTTTTTTCATCGAAGTGACTAATGGGGATAACAATGTTTGAAATTGGTCCAGTATTGAGGAGAGCTCTGCAGCTGTCAGAAGAGAAACATAATCCCACCAGGGAACTGTGTGTTGTCAAAGTACATTCACTAAAACGTGCTTGTTTTTGTTGTTACTCTAAGTGTCTGAAAACATAATGGTGAGGATGGCTGCAGAGACGGACTGTTTTTTTGTTTTGTTTTTTAAAGAATTGCATACGCTTTGTGTAACCAGAAATTATTGGTTACACAACTGGTTAACTAACCAGGCTCCATTTGGAGAAACAGTAATTTTGACGTCTTCATCAACAAACACAAAACAAAACTCACTAAACACTTCTTGGCTTGTCTCAACATCTTTGGTTGTGTCAAAATAAACCTTCAGTTCACTGCGTTAGATGTGTAAATATCAGGAAAGTGTAGCAAGAGGGAGGACAGACATCAGAGAGGCAGCAGGAGAAACGGCATGTGTAGCCAGAATATTTTTAAATCAACCTCAGTGAATTAAGGTTTTATTTCAAACAAATAACCGGAGTTGGTGATTGCTGAAAAAGTAGAAAGTTTTTGGTGAGTTTTTATTTTATTGCTGTTGAGTTTGAATGAAGATGATGATGTTTCTGCAAAGTGAGTCTGGTTAGCTCAGTAAGAGCAATGAAACAGCTGTTTCTGATTGAACAACAATATTGTCAGACACAACGGACAATTACATTATAGTTTAGTTTTGCTTCTGTCAGCTGTACTGCTCTCCCTTAATACTGAGCCAGTTTCGAAAAGTGTTCACTCTATTAGTCACTTAGACATAAAAACACGGGAAAATAGGCTCCAGGTTGAAAATTGCCAAAGTTAACCTTTAACATGTCATCTGCTCAGTTCTTACTTGAAACAAAGCATTTTGTTTGCAGTATTTTTATTTATTTTTTTTTTTTGTGCAGAAATCTTGTTTTGGGAATCCTCTGGCATCTCAAGCCTTAGAAGATGTGAAGACAGTAGTTTGGAAGAACACAAGCGACGGGGTGCAGGACAACGGCCTGACCCTAAATGGTAAAAATCACCCATGAATGAGAACATGAAACTGTAAACCATGTTGTTGCAAGACTGCACTGTACTAATGGCCAGGTACTGCGTCTCTTGTTTTTCAGGTTTCTTGTTCCTTAATACATTATTTATCCAGAGGGGTCGACATGAAACCACATGGACTATTCTCAGGAAGTTTGGTTATGACGACAACCTTGAGCTGACTGATGATTACCTTTACCCTGAGTATGTCTTGTGATGCTATTGTAGTGTCACAGTCAATTTTGCCATAAATTTTTATGTTGCTGATAACCATAGTAATTACAACAGTAGTACTGTAGAGTAAAAGTGCATCCTTCTCACATCTAAGTCTAGCTGTATTTCTCCTGTGTTTCCATTTGGCTCTGTCTGTTATGTTTGTACACATAAGTCAGGAATGCCCCAGTATGGGATTATAAAATGATTGTTTTTCTGTTTTCAGTCTAAAAGTTCCCGTTGGCTGCACCACAGAGCTCAATCATTTAGGTCACCAGTTCCTCCAGCGGCTGTTTGACAAGTATGATGAAGTGAGTAGCAATCCTCTCTGTGTTTTGTCACAGTGTCCCACTGGAAAGTAATTTTCCACTAGTGGATCTCAGTTTTCTACATGTCACATACTATAATGGTTTCCTTGTTTTGAAGAAGTTACCTGACTTCCCTCTTAGGACAAAGACTCTGCACTGTCACCGACAGAGCTGAGGAACCTGTTTTGCGTCTGTCCCTACATGCCATGGGGTGCAGAGGTCTATATGACGGTCCCGACAACAGACGAGGGCTACATCCCTAATCACGGCTACCGCTGTCAGTGGACGTAAGTGTCTCACATGATTGTTAATGATTTCATGCGATTGTAAGCATGCACTAGGTTTACTAAACTTTTGTGCACTTTATGTTCAGCAATGTATGTTCTGCACTGTTCACATGCAGGCTGTCTGCATACCTTGACATCCACCGCTGCCTGGAGCACCTAGGATATCTAGGCTACCCTATCCTCACTGAGCAGGAGTCACAGACAGCCGCAGTCACAGGTGTGTGTTTTGTGATTGATTTTAGCCAGTCCAACAAACAGCATGTAAATAAGAGAGATTGAGACCATCTCCCTATGCAACATGGGAGACATAATCCATATCCTCTCTGAAAACTTCAATTCCAGTCTCATAGTTCAGTATGGTTCTGTAGGAGGATTACTAGTCTTAATCCTCTCCACTGTAGCCTGTTACAGTTACATACATGTACATTTGTCCTTGATATGTGAAGGAATAGAATTTGAATGGCGAGTTTGCTAATTGCATGTGTGTTGACACATTTATGCATGCATAGCTTGAAATATAGTGCATGTCAATATGGCTGATGTGAAAAAGGTGTGCATGTGTGCGCACATACGTTAAAATTGATCAAAAAGTGTTTCTGTCTTTACATTATTAAAGCTCTCTCTCACACAGTCTATTGTCTGTGTTGCATTTGAGTATATGCAATGACCCCTTGAACAATTTCCATAAATACAAATAAGTCTTAAGAAGACAGTGGTAGTAATTACAGTGAGTCCAGTAATTGGCAAAAGTACAGAGGCGTCTTGTCTGCATCTAGGTCTGCGACTGTTGCTAATTGTGGTTGATCCTGGCAAATAATCACAGCAAGTTTTTTAAACTGTGGGAATCAAACATGGTCTTAATGATAATTATGCTTAAAACTTACTAACTGTTGGAAATGTTATTGTGAAGCTGGTAACTGTTTCATCCCTAGTTTGAGCTAGTGGTAGTCCGAGGTCAGTGTGTCAGGAAAGCTTGGACAAGATTGGAAAGTGTGATGTAATATGTCTCACTGCTGCTAATCAGATACTGGACAGGACCTTCAGGCCAAACATTGCAGTTTTTGTGCCATTAGGGGCTATTGCCCAACATTTTGTTTCTCCACTTTTCTTTTTTTCCTTTTTTTTTTGCCATATTTAATATTATGTCTACATGTGTTATGACTGTTATTTGTGTTTTCTCTGACTTTAAATATGTGATGTTGTGTTGCCTAACACAAACTGGAGTGACCTACCCAGCACTTCAACAGGTGTAATGTTCATCTGCATTACATTCTAAACCTACTTGTTTTGCCTTGTAGAAACCCACCAGCTGCCACCAGAGGTCACTTTATCTGAAGTTTAAGTTACTTAATACAGAGACTGTTTTACTTTGGTGTGAAATAAATATAATTCAGTTTAGAAGCCTTCATGTAAACCGTCTTTTTTCTGTAATAAACGTAAAACCAGAGAGTGTGGGGTATTGGGTTTCTGTTAAACTGGATCAACTTCTTAGGAGGGAAACCACATTTTTTGTAGGCTGGGTCTTATTTTTGCTGCCATTCACATGTTTATTCACAAGCTTTATTGATGAGATCTGAGATTTAGGAGCAGCAACAACACAGAGATAAACAGGTCAGCTAAAGTGACGTTTTCTACCGGCTGAACTGTAGCCTGTGTGTTTTGTTTGGTGGCCAAGACAAACCAAACGGTGATGAAACTGAAGAGAACAGACTCATTTGTTGCCATGTAGAAGAAATGAAACAACAGCTCCATGTGGCAGCCTGGTCTTTCTCAGCTGGTGCAGGAATTATTTTTTCTGCTTTGGCCTTTTAATGATGATGATGATTAGCTCACAAATGACGTCTATTGTACTGAAAATCAAAGACCATTTTTAATTTCACCATTTGGTGGTAGGGCAGGGGTTCAGCTGTGTTCTTGTAGCTAAGGTAGTATTCTGACAGAATGGCAGCCCTGTGTGCATTTTGTTTATATTTTGTGTTTCTGCTTGTTTGTGTGTGCAGTAACAAGGGAGAAAGAGGTGGACCTGGAAAAGAGCCAGACACAGCGGTCAGTGTTTCTCTGCAAGGTGATTGGACCGCGGGGGACAGGCAAGACAGCCTTTCTCCAGGCCTTTGTGGGCCGCAACGTTGTGGTACGGCACCATCTGCTAGTCTGAGGCTGAAAATACTAAATGTTGTATTATTAAACTGTGATAAACGTTAACTGGTGTGCCTCAATAGCATTGCTAATGCCAAGTGATTGTTTTCCTGTTTTTTCTCTGTTGCCTTCTCCAGAATAAAGGAAATTCCAGCAGTGCCTTCTCCCCCTATGCCATAAACACTGTCCAAGTCAGCAACCAGGAGAAGTACCTTATCGTAAGTAGCTCCCATCCTGGTCTTAATGCTGACCCCCAACCTCTGACCCTGACTAAAGCCTGACCACCACACTCTTCTCCTCCCTGTGCAGCTCAATGAGGTGGATGTGGAGGTGGAGTTCCTGAAGGCATCAGATGCCTCCTGTGATGTTGCTTGTCTCATGTATGACTCCAGTGACCCACATTCCTTCAACTACTGTGCCAGTATATACAAGGTCAGTGGCAGCAAACGTTACAGGAGCACTTGAAGGATAATGCAAATATTAATTTATTAGGATTTTTAGACTGTGGCATTCATGTTGGTTTAGGGCTTGGCAATATATATTGTTACATATGGCCCAATTTATGTGGGTTGCCAATCTACTTGACATCGTTTGTGCTGGTGTTTGCACACTGTCGACCTAGTTAATAATGCAGTATCACAGCTCACTTTGTTGCCTTAAGCATTTCCCACCACTTGTTTTTGTAATTATAAGAACAAATTCAGGAGAGTTGAAAATTTCTGGTTGTTACATAATCCATTGTATCAAAAATAGGATGAGATGAATACTTATTTATTTGTGTGTTTGGGAGGTACAATCATTTCATGGTGCACAGTTTCAGTGACTGCAGTTACATGAACAAATTTTTAAGAGGTGTTTTGATGCCATTCATTCCTTCCCAGTTTGGATTCCAATATCTGAATTTTGCGAACCATTCTGCTACCAGTGTGTTAATATAATAGAAATACTTTTTTTTTTTAAACATCTTTGTACCTTAACCATATATGATATGATTGTTGTCATTATTGTGTGGCCTGGCTCAGGTCAAACCTTTTGTAAAACATGAACAAGTACTTACAGAGAATGAATACCACAGAACATGACTTCACTATCCTGAAAAAAAAAAATAGTAGTAGGGTCCTGTTTCAGGTGTTAATAAATTATGTGGTGTGTATCAGTGCATAGACACGTGCTTGCCAGTTCTAGCATTTCAGACAGTATTGGAGACCATTACGATACTGGTGTCAGTATCAGGACAACCCTCTTTTTTTCTTAGAAGTGAAAAACAGTGTCCACTGAAAGTGTGATCTTGAGCACAAAACAAAATTATAAAAAGTACCCTATTAACATACACTGTATAAAGAACAACTCTAACATCTGCAATACACTGAATCCAGCAGTGCAGAACCAGCAAATGAGTGAGACAGAGATGTGCTTCCAGCATAATGATTAGTTTATTGATGTGTGTTGTAGTGAAGCAACAATTCCATCTGAAAATATTATTCTAGTTATTAAACAGGAGAAGCCACCTTCGGCTCATGCTGTGGTTCAGAATCTCCTGGAGACTAGTAAACTTCATTTAACCAAATATCTTTCCTATTGGAAAGATAAATATTTTCAATAAAGCCAACATGCGGTTGAGAAGATGCATAAAGACAAAATAATAAGAGAGACAATAATGTAGATTTTCAAAAGAGCTGTACTCTAATATTCCGGATCATCACTGTTTTCATGCCAAAATGTATCTGTCAAAAGAATTATAAAGGAATTAAACCACACCCTACAAAAGAAAATGGTCCCCAAATTGAGTATTTATTTTAATCAGTGTGTTTAAAAGATGATATTTTAATCGTCTTGTCCTGCTAGTCTCATTACTAGCAGAATAAAAGGCTCTGTATAAACACTTACTTTCTTGCTTGTTTACTGCCAGACAGTTGAAACCCACAGAAAGACATTAGTGTCTACGCCAAAAAGTAAACTAAATAAACAATCATTTCACCTTACAAATTTTGACAGATCTGTGTCTATGTACAATTCATGATGAAGTGATATAGACTTTTCCTCAGTTTGTTTACATTGATTATGTTACATTAAGATTACCTGAATTTCTCTAGGATTCCCTTGGAAACAAGGCGCATCTTTTTTCTCTCAACTAAGTGTTCACTCTTTATCCCATATCTTATTTAGCAACATTACATGGAGAGCAAAATCCCGTGTGTGCTGGTTGCCTCCAAGGTGGACCTTCCTGAGGTCAAGCAGTTCCATGGGATGACTCCAGCAGAGTTCTGTTATAAACACCGACTGCCTCCACCGCTGCCCTTCTCCAGCCTCCTCCTCGACTCCACCAGCAAGAACATCGCCACCAGGCTCGCCTGGGCAGCAATGTACCCGTACGTTCTCATTAGACAAACTACCTCTCATGAGTCGAATCAGACAGATCAGATAATGAAAACCCGGAAAATGAAAAGATCAGTCTCAGGGAATGTTGTTTAAAACACTGCAATATTAAAGGGATAGTTTGGATTATTTGAAGTGGGATTATGTGAAGTTCTTCTCTCTAGTCAGTGTATTACCTACTGTAGATTGTGGTTGACAACGCTCCCAGTTTTTAGAAGCAGAGAGGAGTACCAGAACTGACACTAAGCAATGTACTGCTGTGGACAGCAGCAAAAGGAATTTTAGCCACATTGTATAAGCCAAATATCACTCTGCTACTATCACCAACCAGACTCCTTTGGCAAAATCAGTCATTTTACCTGGCAGAACACCAGTGTCCCCAAGCTAACGCTGCCTTGATCTGTTTGTTTGTTTGTTTGTGTTATCGTGTGATTTTGGTCAATCTGAACTATTCTTTAAAAAAAAAAAAAAAAAAAAGTCTCACAGTGACACAAATTAACTGATCTAGTTAGCGATAGACCTACAACCTCCGTGTTCTGTGAGGTATAATTACTAATTTAGCCAAAGGAGTCTGTTGGCTTTGGAGAGAGCGATATCTGGCTTATATAACAAGGGTTGCTGGTCCGAAAAGGCTGTCTAAAAGCAAGGTAAACTGGTGGAAAAACTGTAGATTTTTTACATGGGCCTTTTTTTATGTAGCTGAAATATGTCTGTCCACAGCAATACTTTGCTTAACTTTCTACACCTGCACTGCACTTTCCCCAAACCCCAGGTGTGTCAACCGCCGACCAACTACTAACAGACTGAGTATCGATAAGTACCACTACGACCCCAGAATCACAAGTCAGGTTGAGGTCTGTAGGGTGACTTGGTGAAAGCATATGCCTGTAACTGAGAAGAATGGCGGGAGAGCGTTGTGACTGGTAGAACATGTCCTTGAAAAATGTAAGCGATGTGGGACCATTCTCACTGCGTTAAGACAACTATTTTGCATTGTTACACAGGAAGATGTCCAACTGTCTTGTATCATGAGACAGCCCTACTTGGAATAATCAAAACTATCCCTTTAAATGGTGGTAGGGAGTTTGTTTTGGCTGTGGTATTAGTTGTGTGTTGCTTTGTGTGATTGATCCTTCATGACTTTTTTCCTCCAATCTCCAGACACCTGAATGGTTCAGACATGAGTAACACATCATTCTGGCTGAGAGTGGCATTGGGCTCGGCTGTAGTTGCAGTTTTGGGCTTCGCCGTCTACAGAGCCGTTGCCAGACTGAAATGATCAACAACCACCTGAGCTTTTCTTTTTACCCACGCTTCCATCCATCCATAAAGACCAAACCTCCGAGACCAGATCCAGAACCACGGCAGTCTGAACTCGACCTGGCCTGCGTCACTTCACTTTACACCCCGAAGGCTCCCAGAAAACTCTTCATCTCTCTTCCCTTTCTCTGTCTGACTTCTTAATTTTGTCCTACCCTCTGACTCACTTGATCGCAATAATCCAAAGGCAATTGGAAGTTAGTGATCATATTATTCCTTGCGCTGCTGTGCCCAGCTTTATCTGCCTTATATTGTCCAACCAGGCTATGTAGGAGTTAGCCTATCAGCGCTCAGTGCATTGATACATGAACTGTTCATGTGCAAACAGGTGCTTTATCAGCAGAGAGGAAATGCAGGTAGACAGTTGTGTCTCATCTATTGCTTTCCCCTCAATTATCTGTAAAGTGTTTGTGGTGAGATTGGAGAGTTTTTATATACATGCAGTGTTTCCTAAGCATAAAATAGAAAAATGCCAAATTGACTGGACTGAAGAACCAAAGGGGGCAGCACAGCAGACATCCTGATTGGCTGCCACTGAATCTCTTGCTGGAACTCTTCACTGAACACTTCCTTTGGATCATACAACCACAGATACAAAATGTGCATATCAGATTTGCCAAATAACTCCAGCAGCAATGAATAATCATAGCATGTGATTTGCCACTTAGGCACATTATTTTGCCTGACAATTAAGCATTTTAATGTTTTTAGCAGCTAGGCCTCCACTGATCTGCGATGATGGGGGGAGAGGTGCATGAAGAAAAATGGCAAAAATGGCAGTTTGTTAACTCATAAAATATTTTCCCCTGTTGAATGGGGCCAAGCAAACTTTAAAAAATGACAAAATGTGACAGAAAAATCTGGTCAAATTCATCTCTGCTTCCAATCAGTTTCCCTCTGTTCACATTGAAATCGAATTCATTTTGAGTGAAATAGAAATAGATGGTAATCTGTGCTGTTTTTCTATTTACATACACCTGACACTGTGCATACACTTTGACCTTGTTGCGTAATCTGCCATTGTAACGTTTTCCAACATGAATTGGTCATGTTAATGTCCTTTTTGTTGCTTAATTTAGCTGGGGACCTGCTATTTCTGCAGAATACACTTGTGTGACTTTTAAAATATGGCTGTTTTCTTACTTGAAAGTGAAATGATTTAGATGCTTAATAAAAGACCAGACCAGACTGGGTGGGTAACTTTGCCCAAAAGACGTTATTGTGGCTGTTGCGGTGAAATATACACTGTGAATGTTTCATGTTAATGTCTTGACATATCAGATTTCCAAGATTGACCACACACATTTTGGTTTAATTTCTGTGGCATTTTGAGTGTGTAGGACACGTTTAAAAGTGTTTCACATGCCACATCATAATCACAAAATGTCTGTTCCTAAAAGTACTTGGTCTGCTGCCTTGTCAAAATCCATGTTCAGTTGAAGGAACACCAGTTACTACCATTTTGCATGTAGAATCTCAAGAATGCGTCTCAGCAGCGTGCCTCAGCGAGCCTGGGTGCTCTGCTTTGATCGTTCAGCCTAAAGCTGTTTAACAAGGTTAGTTTGATGCTTTTACACCTATCTTTAAAGACGATAATGAATAACAGTGCGCAGAGGATAATTTGTGTGTGATCTTGACTTTCATCATCAGTTTGACTCCACTCCTGCTCCTGACGTCTCAGTGTCAAATATAGTGAGGACGAGTCGTCTGTTCTTGCAGGACACCACAAGATGTCAGTGTTGCATTTCAGATGAGAGGCAGGGCAAGCAAGCACAGGGGTGTGTCTGCAAGGCCGCCTCTTCACTGCTCTGCAGCCACTCGTACGGAAGGTGGATGCTGGGATTTTGAGTGTAGTTTCATGTAGAAAATATGGTCTATAACTGGTGTCTATAAACTTTAAAGTGCAGTATTCGGAACAGTTTCTAATTACACAGACCAGTTTTTTTTTTCTTTCATTAAATTGATCTCTTTTCCATGTTTACCGCCATACTTTTCCCTTGAGGGACTTTATTTGTGTTCTCTTTTGTGTCCCGGTAGAATCTTTATGGTCTACAGGGTTTTACTTCATATCACCAAACTGTCCTACATAGTTCTTGTCTACCCCCGTCAAAGGCTGGTGAAACTATAAGGTAATTCAGTTATTGCCATTGCCTGATTATATTGAACACTCACTGCTTTTCATGTGACTCCCGTGATTCTCATTTTATATCCTAAGTTAAAACATTAACATTTTTGTCTTATATTTACACCCATGTGTATCCTCTGTGCATCAGAATATCTTCCCTCTCATTGCAGCCTCTATATGTGGGCTTTGTTTGCACCATCGTGGTGCGTAACGGCCATAATTTCAAGCAGTGATCTTAAGAGGTTAACATATCTAAAATACCGTATATATGCAAGTTAAAATGGTGGAGATATTCTTAATGTATACGTAATACAATGCGTTATGTCTGTTAATCTTTGATATGCTAAGAAATACATCTGTTCACCTCGCCATGCGTATTTTACGCATGCGTAAAATGCGCACAATAAGTTAAACACATTTGGTAGAAGATGACAAAGGTTTATTTAATTGCAGTATAAACAGTCTTTAAAAGTGACTGAACACAGTGAGATGCTTGTATATCATGAGTCGTCTCAGTCTGAACATGAGGAAATATACAGAATGAAGCTTGAATGACAGCTACAGAGCCTTTAGGAAAATCTTGCTGACGCCTATGGTCTGTACATTGTTAAAGGCTCGACAATGCGCACCATTGACACATTTGTATTATCAGTATGACCCCGTGCAGTAACAATAACTATCAATAGTTAAACTGTATATACATTTTTTTTTCCTTTTCAGCAAGACCCTAGACTAACTTCTGTGTATCCAATGATCAGACAGAAATGGACATTGTTATTATTAACGCCAAATAAAAATGCTCACAATTATGTCTACAGCATCTATAGGCAAATAGTGCAATGGAAAGAAAACTACTGGTAAAAACAGCTTAAGTTTGATACCTTACAAAAATAATACATATACGAAAACATTTCCTTAAGTATTTACAGTGATTTTGTCTCAGATATTGTCCTTTTTTACTTCTTTTTGGCTGTTTTGGCCGCCTTCTTTGCTGGTTTTCCCTTGGGCTTGACTGCCTTCTTTGCTGGTTTTGCCTTGGGTTTGGGTGCCTTGGGTTTCTTGGCTGCTGCCTTCTTGGTTTTGGCCGGTGTCGCCCTTTTCGCGACCCTTTTCACTTTTTTTGCGGCTGCCTTCTTGGGCTTCTCCGGCGTCTTTGCCACCTTCTTGGGCCTGGGCACCTTCTTGGGTTTGGGGGACTTGACTGCCTTCTTTGGTTTGGCAGATGCCGCTACCTTGTTTGCTTTTTTGGAGTCCTCAGGTTTGTTCAGCCTGAAGGATCCAGACGCACCAAAGCCTTTGGTCTGGCGCAGGTCTCCGGCTGCCACCAACCTCCTCAGAGCCAGTTTAATCTGCACATCAACGTTGTCGCCCACCTTGTAGTTCTTCTTCACGTACTTCTGGATGGACTGGCGGGACGCTCCACCCCGGCTGGCGTCGTGAATGATCGCCGCTTTAATCATGTCCGAGTACTTGGGATGAGAGGCAGGTTTCTTGGGCTTGCCTGCCTTTTTGGTTTTGGCCGGAGCTGCCGACGTCTCTGCCATGGTGACTTTTCCTTTGAGTTAGTCGACAGAAAAAAAAAAAAAAAAGTCCTGGAGGTGTAATTTCAGCCGGCTCAGCTGGCACACCGGAGCGTCAGAAACAGCAAAATAAATGCACGTAGAGAAATAAAGCTTCCCTCAGACTGTCCGAGTTGGGCAACAAAGCGATACTTTCTGCTGTTTTAGTAAAAGATATTGTTATAATTGTCCATACAAAGTAACGTACCGTTATACGGGATCACTTAAGTGTCTTATTCCACAGGCGCTCCAGTGAGCCTATGAAGCCTTTCTGCGGACGTGATTGAGAACACCAACTGCCAGCAGCTGATCTAGCGGACTCCATGGAACTGGCGCCGTCCCGTTTGTGTTTCTTCATCCTCCAACTCCTGACAAATATAAAATCTGTGGCGGAGAAGTGATCGACAAAACACTATGGGCTGATAGCAGGGACATTGGGCTTCACGGGGACACACTTGTTTTCCTTCATCAGCGCCGGCGAACAACTTTTATTCCAGGAAAACCCGCTGGAAGTAACGCGTGCCGGGAACAATTTTGCACAATTCGCGTTAAATTGACCCAAACAGACAGAACCTGGAGCAAAATCATCCAATGCATATCGAAATTGAATCTATGCTCACATGGATGCACGCTATTTGATCGGTGTAGGACGCCGTTTTTGCTTTTAATACATCGATACATTTTCCCAACTAACACAGTCCGGCCATTGACTTTGAGTGACGTGGTCGAGATTATTTAGTGTTAAACCTCCTATAAATTAAATGTCACATTATCTAAGTGACAGGTGACACTTGGGACGGTAATGTGGGTTTATTTATGTTGGAATGCGGTGTTTGGCTTTGCTGTGTTTGCTGGTTTTTGGGCAGAATTGCTTATAACTGTCACTATGGCAGTCGCCACTCGAGCTCCATTGTCAGGAAAGTTGCCAACACCTCCAAAGATCAGGGATTCTGATACCGCATCACAAAATTGATCACCACATTTCGGACAGTGATGCAAGTGGCTGCTGTGTGACCAGGTGTGAGTCCAGCTGCGAGGGGGACTGCAGCCGACACCAAAGTCCTTCAATATAGGGCGCAGTGATGCCTTTCTTTTGTTCAGGAACTGGCGCATCACACCAGAGTCAATAACAGGTTTGACATTTGGCTCTCCTCAGTTTTATGAGGGTCTCTGCCGCCTGCCCTAAGTAACAAAAACCTCTCAGATAACAAACTTTACCATAATTCTCCTGTATTATTTCTTATTTTAATAGCAGGTCTAATGTCCCTCCCTGCAACGCCATTTTGATTCCTACATGAAAGTCACAGCCACTGGAGTGGTCCTTTTCCCCGACTTTTGTGGCATGATTATCTGAGTTATTAGGCACTATTTTTGGATAATAACCAAATTTCTGTCCACATCCACCACATCATACTGAGTGGTGCAAAACAAGCAGGCACTTAGTCAGAGAGGTGGTCCTCTACATTGCACACTACATTGTCTACTGCCTATTTTAAACCAATAAAGTGGATGAACTGTTGTTCAAATGACATTATGCCCAGTTACCTTTATATTTGACCTTTTTTCACCTTTTGTATATTATATCCGAATACTAATGTAAATAATGAAATTAAGTTACATTTAGTGAGAAACATATCTCTGTCCACCTGTGTCCTTACAGTGAGTTGATGACTGTTGTGTGTTTTTGGTGTGTGTGTGTGTGTGTGTGTGTGTTTTAACAAGAAGGTGGGTGAGTTAGTGGGTTAGTGAGCACGGAGGGATTGGATGAGTGAAATCGAGGAGGGGGAGGGAGGGGGGAGAATGAAGGAGTGAGTGTTTTTTTTTTTTTTTTTCAGCTGAACTAAAGAGGGAGGGAGTAGATGAGAGGGTGAGTTACACTATATAGCACAAGTGCACAGAGGAGGGAGGGGGAGTAAATAGATGACAGGGTGAATGAGTGAATAAAGCGGGTAAGGAGAGCTGGAATGACTGAGTGAATAAAATATGTGTGTGGCGCTATTCATGAGTGAATAAAGAAGGGATGGAGATAATTAGGTTGTGCGCTGCCTGTACGAATACAGTATAAATATGGTAATGGCTCTGTGATAACAGACATGAACAACATGCCTATTGTTTGCCGCTCCTATTCGGGCCATGTGTAAGCAGGGACATCTTCGGCTTGTTTTGGTATTTTTTGGTGGAGGGGTGCGGGGGGTATTGGTCCGTTGTTTTTGTCACCGATTGTCCAGAGTGATGTGTTATTGTCTTATGCCCCGTTTAGGGAAGCTGTGGTGAAAAGCAGCAGCCAAACACAGACTTCTCCCCCGGTTAGACCACTCCCTTCATCCGCCGACAGAGGGACGTCCTCCACGCTGACTGGACCTCCCGAGCCCCGCTCAACCAACGCAGCAGCTCAAAGTAATTATCACTATAATGAGATGTAACTTAATGACCGTTTTATTAAGCTGCTTTGCGGTGCGTTGCCGTTTCATAGGTGACTGATAATTGGGCATAATTTATAGTTATCCAGTTGCTGGTGTTGAATTGTCCCTGCCAGAATTTTACTCCACACTGTGTTTGTTTTTTTGTTTTTTTTTAATTTTGTTCGTAATTGATGTCTTTGTGGTGTGGCCTCCCACATAGATATCTGATTTATCAATCTGCAATTATTGTGATTATTAATTAGGGCTGGGCAGTATTGTCACAATATCAATATGCGTAGGGCCCAACCATTGCTGGATTTTGGGGGCCAATGCCAATTCTGTTCCTAATATCAGTATTAGGAAGAGAGAAAAAATCTGATAAAAATATATTGCCCAACATTCTTTATACAGAATTTAATAAGAACATAGAATATGGACATTAATAGTTTTTGCAATGATCCCTCAGAAGTGGGCACTGAAACAGTAAAGTTCAACCATCATTTATTAATAATTATCAATAACTATAAATACATTAAAATATATAGAGAGCAAAATATATGTATATATTAAGCCTAATTCAAGAAAAGACATTAAATACACAAAGGATGCTTCCTATGAAGCTAACAAATAATAACAATCTGCATTAGGTTCTGTTAAAAAAAAAAAGTTTTCACAAAGGTACATATTGAACAAAATATATGTACCAGTATAGCCGTCAGACTAGATATCATTTTAGATTTTGGATATTGTTATATTGTATTAAAGCATACATGTTTTTACTGGATTTAAAGGCTGCATTTCAGTAAAGTGATGTAATTTTCTGAACTCACCAGGCTGCTCTAGCTGGTCTATTATTTGCCTTTATACACTACATCATTATATCCACATGACTGATGATTATTTATGAAAAACTGTATTGTGTTAATACTATGTGAAAGGGTCAAGTCATTCCTATAATAGTTTCACAATATTGATGTATAATGTACTACTCACTGACACTTTCTCTTGGAAATGTAAACACAGGTTTATTTCATGATTTCATGGAGAATCCAACTTGATGGCAGGCATCAAGAATAAGGACATAGAAATAGCTGATCTTCTTGCAGTGGTCGTAGGTCATATGAGCCGCTTTCATAATTGTTTAAAAACTTGTTTGTCCACATCCTTTAACATGAATCCAAAATATTTTAGCAAAGATACATTGATCTGTTCATAAACCCTTTCCTCAAAAACACATTTAATTTACACAACATTAACAAAAGGCTACCCATGAATCCTTGTGCAATCACGCGAGCTAGCCAACCTGTGAAATCACTGTGTGGCACCTGTCCATAACAGTGAGCCACAATGGGTCAGTTTGTAACTTCTCCAACAGGACACTTTGCATACCCTCCACCTCAGAAAGTGAAAGTGCAGAGGGTGAGGCTAATGGAGCTAACATTAGCCGTGATACAACCGCTGCTGACTTAGTAGTTACATGTAAGAGCCAACAAGTGAAGGCCCAAAAATATTCAATGTAATACATGTAGAAGACTGTCCCTGCTCTCTCTCTCTCTCTCTATCTGCTAAAGGCTCGCATCGCCCAGACCTATGATTTATTAACCGTTTCAGTCATTTTTCAAGCACCACTTCTGAGCATGTCATCACGCTCAGTTTTGATGATGAAAGTGAAGTGATTGATCAAGAAAGTGCCTGGTAATTATTTTAAAAAATGAACTACTTTATATTTATTTCAGTACAACAGATGTCTCAGTGAAGTAGTATTGGAACAAGTGTGATATTCCTCATGACTTTTTTGTCATATATACACTCATCAACTTGTGCTGCCAGCACACTGTTGTCAGTGCTTCCCAGTTTAATCTTTAGTCATGCCAATGTCTGAGGTGCAAATATATTCAGGTTATATAATTCTTAACCCAGCGCTGGTTTATTTGTCAGAAGTTGGAGTGTCGAGTAGGAGGTATATTACACATGAATTTAAAGAAGACAGCTACACCGTCGTGTCAGGAGTGTTTTTAGCGTTGCACATCTAAATTTATCTGATGCCAGTTTGTAATTTTAGCTGCCCAAAACCCTCTCATGTCTCGTCCTGCCTCTGGCCCAAGGCATTCTGGGTAACATCACCCACCATTTCACTACTGAAGGCCTCAGTGTGCTCCATATCTGGGCTGTGGATCAGCTGTCAAAATGTCCAAAACTATCCACCACAGGATCACATTGTGCTCTGCTAAAAGCATTCTTTCTGTGGCGCTTTGATTTGAAGACTGTAGTCGTTTGCTTTGGGTTTAAAAGTCAGATAAGGTTAAATTAAATCACATCTTTTTTATTTACTCAGGTGGGAAGAAAAAGAGGTCAGGAGACGGGTTTTAGATAAGATCATTTCTTTTTCAATGGATCCTTTTCTCTACTTTCATAATTGCATCTCACAAACTATTTTATTGATACTTTACACATGTTCTGCAAGCAGCATCAATTCCTCATACTACGTACTAATCCCAGAAGATTACAGCTAAATCACTCTTCAAACAAAATGCACAAGTCAAAAGCTGTTCAGCATTAATACTGTATATGACATGCAGAATGAATACACAAGATACCAATCCTCAAATGTTTGCTCATAAGATTTGTTGTTGTGTGCATTTTACTCACACATTTTTATAGAGATGAACGGACTATGTATCAAAACAAGAACGACATCACTCTTTGACAACAATTTGATTTTATGTTGTTTCAAGGATGCAGATTTGTGAGACCCTTTTGGTCTACTGCTGTATGAGTTTGTTGTGTGCTGTAGGCAGCTACAGTACCGTTTAAATATAAAGTTAATATTTTTTGGTTTTGACCACAGAAGAAATGTGAGTCATTCCAACTGTAATCCTACATGCTAAAATGTGCAGAGGGAAAATCCCTATGATTTATTATGAAGTAATGTAATATCAAACATAAGTATCATTTACACCAGGGACACTGGGGTCATGTCTGTCCATAACACTTCTTGAAATGGCTGATTTTGTCCCTTTCTGTCTTAAAAAGCATAATTTGATGGGGCTTAGATGTGTTACTGGCATTGTTCGATTAGCTGACTTGGTGTTGCAGGTGTGGATGTGATGGATGACTGTTATTTGTGCTGTCGATGTTGGTTTGCCTTTAATGCTGCGTATCTTCGCACTGTCGACTGTGTAGTAGCCAATGCTATGCCCTTTTATGTTTTTATGCATTTTTTCCCCAGACTGTAATTATCTATTCTGACCTCATACTATTACATTGCCTTTTTAAAATGCTTTTTCATCCAAGCTTCTTATGTCCCCATCACTTCTCAACACAAAGCAACATTGTTTTATAAATGAATAAACTTGTAAACAAAGAAGATGTGGATTTTCTGCCAGCAATGTTATTCAGCAGACGCCAAATTTGTTTGTGCAGTTGTTAATCACAGTTACACTCTCACAGATCTTTACTACAGTCATGAAAAACAAATGACAGCAGCACCACCTAAACTGCCAAAACACTAGATATTTCTTCTAGCTTTAGCAACTTATCCAACATCATTTGCATGGAATATACCAAATGTGTTTTCATTAATACGTACTATCATCTGCACGTGTCAGGGTGTCAAATTGGCTCCAACCTAGCAGAAAATACAAGAACATGTATATTGAATAGTTTAAAGTAGTTTATCGACACAAAAAGATAGGAAAATGATTTGTTTTAGAATATTTTTTGCATTGATATATGCATGTGCACAGTTTTAAAATGCCAGTTGTGCCCTTGAGCTGGACATTGTGTAGTTCAGCTGCCCGTTACGCTGCCACAGATGAAACAGTTTGTCTCGGTGATTAGACCTGTTCTAAACAGTGCGCCACGTCGAGACAACAGAAAGTGAGAACAAGGCATTGACACAGTCGCAGTCTTAATACACTCGTCCTCGGGCCAGCTGGGGTGTGAGCGCGCTCTGTAGAGGTACTGTTTGTGTGTGTTCGGGGTTTTGACAGTTGTGACAACACTTGGATGCGTGAGCAGGTGTCAGCGGCCAAGTGCCGCGCTGACTGCTGCACAACTGAGCCAAGTCAGTTTGGCTTGTACTCAGGCGCTCTTTATGAATGTCTTACTATTCCCCGCTCCGAAACAACCCGCCTTCATTTCTGTATGTAGAGCAGGTAACTATTTCCACAATGTCAGCTGTCAAACCGCCTCTCACATGACAGGCTCGTCATTAAACGCAGTGTGTCGGAGCACCTGTGGGCTGTCAGTCAAACCAGCAGTGATGACTCCAACAGAAACCATTGTCTCTCATGCTCACAAGATGACACAGCATTTTGGTCCAACAGTATAAATGGGGTGTTTTTGAACAGAGGCGCTCCACTGAAAAATAATCAGTAAGTTATTACATAAACTCTAAAATGCAGAGCTGTGAAACTGCTTTCAGACGCTGTAAACCAACAGTTACATGTGAGTTGATAAGATGTTATTGATACCAATGACATTTTCTATTCTGTTCATTGGTCTGATTCTTTATCAGTTCCGGTATTGATTCCTGATGAATTCTGTGTGTGGGGGGAAAAAAAGTAGGCCTGAACAGGTCTTCAGTGTCTTTTTATTAGTCTAGAAACAGAGTACAGGGTTTCTACACTGTACGGAAAATTATGTTTTTTATTTTTATTTTATTGTATGATTTTAGTCATTTCCAGGTGTGGACAAGTATGGAAAAAAATGAGAGTCTGGAAAATATTTTTGTTTCCAGACTATTTCCTCTACTCTGAATTATTAAAATTAAATTGATCACACAGCAAAGGCTTTTTGTTCATGGCATTTAGAGCAAAATATTTGCCGCCAGGCTCAGGCCAGAGCGAGATAGATGTCGAAAGCGATCTCTTCTCTCAGGAAACCATACCTGAATAAACAATCCTGCACAGACGCCATAAAAATTATATTACTTAACATTTTTCCCAACTAATTTTTAGTTCTGTTTGATAAAATAGTCTGAAAATATGGGGGGAACAGCAATATAATATTATTTAATATGTTAAGGAAAAAATATAGTAGTATACTGTAGGTAGCACCAGTTAGTCCACTTCTTTCTTTGGGCAGAGATGTTTAAACAGTGGAATGTTGTCCAACTTTCTACGTAGGTAAGTTTTCTGAGGGCTTACTTGCCAATCCCAAATATAAAGCCTGGTTTGCTTTAAAATTGGGAAAGAAAGGTAGTTGCAAACTTCGTGTAAAATTGTTTGACATTTCCAATATGTGGTCAGGGTTTCTTAGGGGTACCCAGTCTACGGTGCCACGCAACAGTCCTCTGGAAATTGGTATTTACATAATAAACCCAGCTGTTTGTACTCAGAAGTCATATATATATTTTAACAAGCAATTCTGGAATTCTTTGAAAAGGAACCCCGGGTAGAAAAAAGCCTCGCCGCCATGACTCCTTGTCGCAACAAGACATTTGTTTTGCAGCAAAAACATGCTGGTATTGATAAAAGGAACTGATAAGCTCCGAGGCATATGATTCAGATGGATCTAACAGTTTGGAGCTGGTTCCTCCCCACTTATGCAACATATTGACCACAAGCTATCACATCTGATTTGACACTGATACATTGCTGTTCAAGAATGCTACATTTAGCCCTAATCCTGACATTAACCCTTGCCCCTTTAATACTCAGAGACTTAGGCAGAGAGTGCATGAATAACTGCTGCAACAGGTTGCCACTAAACTGGTTACATCTGTTATGTGAATTGTATGGAACTATTAAAACTGCCTTTAGTCTTTTGAATACAAAATTTATGCAATTTATGAACAGGCTTTTCTTTCTTTTACTTTGTGTTCTGTTATTATGTAAAAACTTTACACTAGGCCATGATTACTAGTACTAAATGCATTGCTTTGTTATGAAAAAGTTCTGTTCCGTCTCTAAAGAAAACTGCACCTCTTTGTTAAATTCTGGTCTGATTTCAGGGGCTACATGGGTAATATTTCACAGTCTGTAGAGGGTTGATGACAAGATATGTTTGACATATGCAGGTACGCATTTATGTGGACATACATAGTTGAATTGCTATGTACTGATGAGTTAACACCTTGTGTTTATTTCACCAACCCTTTTTGCTTTTGTTTTCTTTCTTTCTTGCTTTTTTTCTTTCTTTCTTTCTGATACCGCTGATTTTATTATGACTCTTGTCTTGGGGTGAGAAGGACTGGTCAAATGGGATTATTATGCCTTTTCTTTTCTTTTCTTTTCTTTACTTTGATAATTCAATTCTATGTATTCCAGTAAAATATCCAGTGTTTGAGGAAAAAAAAAACATATTTTAAAAATATTGTTGACAACGACAACTTCAAAAACACTATACTAAAAAAAAACAATGATAGAAATAGGTTTTTTTCCTGTATATATTCGATGTGCAACATTTGCCAAATTTTGAAGAGCAGGCAGCATTTTGCTCCACTCTTAGCTGCTTTTACCAACAGAGGGCAGTAGCATCTTAAGAACAAGTAATTAATTGTGTTATTTGCATTTCATATATTCTTAGACTTTGTTTAAATATAATTAGCATTGCTACACAAACTGAGTTTAAACTGTAATTATGTGTGCACCATATTAGAAACTATTAAAGTGGAAACAACACAATAAATGTTGGCAGAAAAGACACTAATTTGTGTTGTCAATACATGTTGGATACTAAACATGGCCTTAATGAGAGTACAGTAATCAGCTCTGATTGTTTGGTGAACTCAGGTGGGACCCTCTAACGGGTTTGTCAGCATTATTTGGATACTCTGCTTTGTTTATGTGGACGTCAGCCAACACGGCCGCCCTCAGCTCAGGATGCAGCTGCAGGTTTAGACACCAGAGGTCTCTCCACACTTTACTGCTGTGACTTCCAAAGCCATCCCAAGAAGCTGCTCAGAAAGCCTGTGCTCAACTCGAACTAGAAGCGGCACTGTGACACAATAATGTCAAAAATAGCGCTTGATGTTTGGGAGGCAGACCTGCCCCCAGTGTGAGATGTGAATATTGCAGAGATGGGGCTGAAAGTGTAGCTCCCCGATGAATTCAAATCATGGCGGTGTTAGAAAAATTCTAATACAGCCCTCATTCCTTTCACTTTCCATTTCTCCTATTTAATTCTCTCCCCTTTTCAACCTCCTTCCCCCTAACTCTCTCCTTCCCCTTCTTCACTTCTTCCATTTTATTCCCCCAAGAGATCTTCTAAGTGGAGCAGTTTGGACTAAAACTGTGTCATTCAGTGACCTGATTCATTTTCCTGCCATTTTTCATCATGCGGGTGATTCCCTCTATTGCACAATCACTGCTGCTTGACATTCAGCGGCTGGAGTGTGCAGCACCATCTATTTTAATTCACACAATTAGTTGAGGCTAACAGTTTCCAGAAATCCCACCTTGTCTTCTTACTTTATAAAAGATTAAATTAGCTTTAATTGTAATTTAAACACTAGCACCACTATCATCCATCGAACTCTCAGTCTTGCGGTCAGTTCTTTTGGTTGAAGTAAACTTTTGTTTGCTCATTTTCTCTTTCCCACTCAATGTTTTTCAGTGTGGAAAAGTGGACTGGAGTGTGACTGGAGTGTTTCCCAGGATACACTGGACAGCGCTGCCCCTCGCTTGGAGGTTCAGACAGAAATATCCTGAGAAATGTGCGTCTGTTGGCCCACCTCAACAGCCTGTTAAGATTTCATGAGGTAATTTCTTGTTATTTCCTTCTGTAGCAGAACTTAACATCTTCTGCTGCAGGGAGAACTCAGCAAAGTAAACACAAGCTTAACTTGTATATTTTCCATTAGCAGTAAGCCAATCCAATTTATCATTCTGATTAAATGTGTAAGATATGGTTTGTTTTATTGGTCTATCTAAGCACCTTGCATTAATTGGTGCGCAGTTCAAATGGGCTGACAAAGACACTTGACAGCAGCATGACAGATCATACAATATAGGTCCACAAATTCAGAAATAGAACATTTCAAAAGATCCTCTTTCTATCCAACCCATCTTCTTCTATAAGTCAAAAGCCAAAGGAAAAATCTCCTCATTAAAAAGACAATTCCACCAATCACCTTTAGACGACCCAAACAAATCAGGATTCTGAGCTGAATGTTTTCAACTAGGCGGAAGAAATTCATCGTCAAGTTGAGGATGAATTTCTTTTTGTGTTTTGTGATCTTGGTATTGTTGAGGACCTCAACAATACCAAGATCACAAAAACTCTGCTTTTCAGAAATGCCTTTATATACGCCTTCTTCAGATCTCAGGGCCAACGTTCCACCTCTTGAATGCAAAAGGACCTCTGCCTTCTGTATTGGATATAAAGTGTATTTGCTGAGTTACCACTTCAAACATGTCGTGATCTGTTATTATATGAAGTTAAAGCTACAATATGGAACATTTCTGCCCCAAAATGTATTTACATTGTCCCAAATCTTTCCAACAATGTTTAAACTCAGAAAAATCCGTTATTTATTTAAGGCAACAGTGCATTTTCTTGCTAGATGCATCTGATAAAAGAGAGAGTGAAGAAAGCAGTACCAAACATGACTTAACGTAACGGGAATAAAACATTAATATTATCTCATCCATGGATGTATTTTCTGTCTGAGTCATGGCAGATAGAGTTTCACCAGAAATGGTAGTTGCAGTAGTCTGTAGTAGTCTTTTGTGATTGTTTTTAAGGGATACTTAATATAGAAATGAAAATTCAGTCAATATCTTCTCACCCTCATGCAGATTGAAGGTCAGGTTTATTTTGTTAGTCCGCAAAACACTGCTTTTACACTGCTTTTTTGCCTCCATACTCTCATGCTGACATGCTTTTTGCACACCGTCAAAACACACACACACAGTTCAGACAGTGTCCATGTGCATGTGAACATGGCTCCAAGTTGAGGATCTACAGTGAAGATTCAGGCTAAAAACATGGTGTGAATGACTTTAGTCAACTTGGCATGCTGGAGTTTTAGGAAACTTGGATTACACCAGATGAGCAGTATGGAGACATTTAAAAAAAAAAAGTAAACCTGACCTTCAAGATGCATAAGGGTGAGTGGATAATGACTGAATTTTCATTTTTGGGTGAACTATCCCTTTAATGTGAGCGAGACCTGATGCACATGTCATACATGTGCATTTAAAAGTGCAGTATCTGCATTTGAGAAGCACAAATGAAGTAATAAACAGTCCTACATAAACTACAAATGTAGATTTAAAAAGCCTATATTTTAACTCAAGTGCCAAGAAGTACTAATCCTAACCATGTGGCAGACATGTGACAGCTACCAGTTTTATAACCCCCCAGATGTTGTGATATTGCAGCCTTGTTGCAATAACAGTCTGCTGAATACACCACAGAGCCTTATTTTGTTGTCATCTAAAAGTCCAAATGGAGCAACAAAACTGCATTTCATCTAGTTGGTGCAACTCATCCTCAGACTGTAAATTTGGAGGAACTTATTGTGCACATAATCAAATCCCTACAGGTTTGCACGCAGGTACTATATGACTGCTTTGCAAATCAGCGTACATGTGCCACTCATGCTAAAATCCTGGCATAGCCTGTGTATAATTAAGACTTACTGAATTCAGACCTTTGAGCCATGCATTTCTAGTTACCTCTTACTATCCATTTCACTGGCAGAAATACAAATATCCACACACACACTCACACACCAATAAATAAACACCTGCCTTATGGGCCTCGAGGTCATTAAGCTGGTGAAGAAGAGTGCAGCCTGGCGGCCTAATTAATGCGCCTTTCCACCTCCCTGAAAGGCCTTGTTATTCTCTCCCCTGCTCTCACACAGAGGCTCGACCAGTGTTTTGTCTGCCGCTCTCAGGCCTTGTTAAAGAGGAGCAGGCTGCCTGGGTTCATCCTGCCGTCTGCAGCCATCCACCAGCGGTGAATGAAACATGAAGGGTTTAGTCAGGCTCATGAGAGACCATTCAGTTGGGGATGCTTCGGGCACCGGAGAGCGTATTTCACTGGAGGCTTATCTCGCTCTGTCAGTCATCTGGATAATGTCACTTGGTGGTAATGGAAACAATGATACTGGCATGACCCTTGGTGGGGCTGTGAGCCAAGTTGGCATCCCGTTCATCATTTGGGAATGTTGTTTACCTGCTCCTCGTGCCATTTTTTGCTCCATCAAGGACATTTGTGCATTTTCATAGATAGTGTGTGACTGAATGTATCACACTGGCTTTCTTTATGACAGAGCCAGTAACAAATGCAGTCATAATCAGAGGTGGCAAAAGTACACACTTTGTTTACGCGAGTTCTCAAGTACTCAGATTTACTCAAGTACAGAGAAGACTCTGCTAAAAGTAGATATACTGATCGGGAAAGTATATATCCTCACTTCACCTCCATGGTTGAGTCTCTCTCTTAAAGAAGCCCATTTCTACTAGTGCTTTTATTTTTTTTTGACTTAACATGGGGTTATTTTTGTCTTTTACTAACAGAAATGGGCTTCAGTTTCTGTCAGTAACCTCCAGTCTCTTGCTTGTTTCATCTTGTTATATCTATCATGTGTACAGTGACGGATACACCAAGGAATAGTCTTTTCTGTGTGGTGCTGTCCCATCCATTCATGTTGAAATTGGTAATGTTGGGAAAGCAGCACACAATTATGCCAGAAAAAAGTAATAATTTCCCCAAATGCATTAAAACTAAAGTAACAAGCCTGTTTTGAACATGTAAGGAGTAGATTGTACAGATATTTGGAGGGAGTAGAAGTAAAAAGTTGTCAGAAGTACAGATATTTGGAAACTTAAGTACAGTAAAAAGGTATTTGTGCTTTGTTTCTTCCTGCCTCTGGTCATAATAACTCAAACGTGGTAGATCCTGGCTGTTTTTTCTTGAGACGGATTTCTGCTTCATTTTCTGGCTGCATTGGATTTTTTTTTTATGGTCCTTGTCTATCATTGTTTGATGGGAGTTCTTTGAGGTTACCAAGGCAACAGTTGAATCCAGTTTCATTTTGGCTGCTCTTTCAATCCATCTCCTTATTGCAGTTTGCAAATCCTCCAGCAGTGACCTTTATAATTAGATTTGTCTTATTCATGCTCACAACTACAGAGTATTGGAGACCAATTAATTCCGAGCATTGATTAGTAGTTGAACAAAGAACCCGATGGAGTGACTTCAGTCCTGCCTCACAGAGAGGAGAATCCTGTCGTTGCTATAGACTTGGACAGTCATTATTAAGGGTTTGTTTAAACAAGAGTGTGTCAGGTGGGCGTAATGGAAGGTGACAAAGGGAAAGTCTGGGAGCTCTGCCATGGTCAAGGTGGCCTCTGCCCAATCCATTAGGACAAATACAGCAGTTAGCCATGGCTTCATATAGTCAGCAGCCTCAGTTTGAGCCAATAAAGAAGACACATGGCTGTAATGAGTAGGACCAGATATTTTTAATATTTTTCTTACATTGAGAGGGATTTATAAGCCGTAAGAAAGTCCAAACATCTGGTGCAATTATGGTACTTAAACAGGCAGAGGCACTGTTTGTCACCAAGCCAGAGGCTGAGTTACACTGCTGGTGGTAAATCTCACAGCAAACAGCGCAGCGGATACCAAACACCCCTGCTTTAACCGCCATGTACGCCGAAATCGTCGCCAGGTTGCAACCCCGCGACGACGTCCTCAGCTACAGTCACCTCTGGGGCATTTAAGGCTGCTTCACTTTTTCAAGATTTAAGTCCCCCTCGCTGCTGCCCCCCTCCTCATTGCCATTGTCCTGAGGAGGAGGGGTCACTGCGGATTTGTGCAGAAAGAAAACACCTTTTAAAGGGGATTTCAATGTGTGTGCCGCCCACATGAGCAGTAACAAGTTCCTTTTCATCATTCGTATGTTCTGACCCTCTCGCTCTGCTCCCTGCATGCCAGTCTCGTTATTATGCATCAGATTAACATAAAAAGAACCTTTGTTCTGGTATTACTTCTAATGAACTATTGTATTGAGGGTTCTGGCCGTGCCTCATTGTCAAAGTGGTATTCAGTTTAGCTCACTGGAGGATCAGTGAGCCATCCAAACAGTTTAATTCAATTTTATGTTTGTGCATGTGTGTCAGGGGGTGGGAGTGTGCTTGATTGTGCAGCAGTGCATACAATGTGCTAATGTGCCAACGCTTATAATTAGCACAGATATGTAAAGGGTTGCAGAGCAGTCTATAGTTTTCTTTTGAGGCCATTAGTCTTACTAATATCATGAGTGGTTTTATAATGTCTCTGTAATGATCTTGTGTCTGTAACCCTACAATTAAAAATTGGTCTGGGCAATATATCGATATTGTTAGATTTTGGCCCAAGTGTTGTCTTTTCCTGGTTTTAAAGGCTACATTACAATAAGGTGATGAAATTTTCTGAACGTCCGCATACTGTTGCAGCTGTTATTATTTAACTTAGTCATTATATCTACATCACTGATGAGTAGTTATCAAAAACTGATCTTGATAAAGGTATTTAATCAAATATATTGTGATATCTGATTTTGTCGATATCGCCCACCCAGTATTTTCCTGTTATATATATGTGTACTATTACTGCTGCTTTAATATCTATATTTCATTTTACTGCCATAGATGTTTAAGGTTGCACCAATTTGAATTATTTTATATGCTGTTGGGTAGTTTAAAGCTGCTACAAGGAACAGACAAAAGTGGTAGTGTTTCTACTGCCATAACCACAAAATATCATGTCAAAAGTATTATGTAAATAAAACTCTCCTCCTGCTTCCATTTAACTGGCTAATTTACCACTCACTGTGACTGTGGCTGTGCCAGTCTTCTTGCTGATGGTCTCATTTGCTTATGTAGGTCATATAGAGGCATCAGTATTAAATTAAGGCCGTTTCATGCAGTTGAAAAGCGTTGTAGAGTCTTTTCTACAGCACCGTGTCATATTCTGAGAGATCTTCATATGTTTGCACTATTTGAGAAGTATGTTATTGCAGAGAAAATGTTTATATTGAGCTTAGAGCTGCAACTAACAATAATTTTCATTATAGATTAATTGTTGATATTTTCTTGATTAGTCAATTGGTCCATAAAATGTCATAAAATGGCTAAAAAATGTTGATCAGTGTTCCTTGAAGCATAAATTGATGCCGTTAATTGTCCTAGTAACCCAAAGATATACAGTTTACTGCCATAAAGGACCAAAAGCACCAGAAAATAATCACATCTGAGAAGCTCAAATCTGTTTGGTTTTTTTTTTCTTAAAAAAAAGACTCAAAATACTTAACTTATTATCAAAATTGGTGGCGATTCATTTAATAATCGATTAGTTAATAGCTTTGCTCGAGATATATATTCAAGATATATATCAATATTATTTATAAGCCATATCTTCCAGCGTTAATTAACACAATCATCACATGGTTGGGATTTAACCATATGCTTGTGCCTTAGTAGCTTTTGTCTTGTTTACAGTGTGTGGGTTTGTGTGTGTGTGTGCGCGCGCCTGTCAGTAACAGACCAGACATGTGTTTGTGTGTGTGTCTGTGTGTGCTGGTAGTAAACGCAGAGCCGCAGTGGAGCCCATCCCCTGCTCCTTCCCTGAGACGCCTCACTTGTAGCGAGGAGAGGAGCCGCAGCCCACTGCCACTCCTTCTCCTCCTTGGATTGGACAGCAGAGGCCACCTCCCTCCCCTGCCTCATTGGTATGCAGGCGGCGCAGTGTGTGTGTGTGTGAGGAGAGGGGACGGGGAGAGAGAGCGAGGCAGCAGTCAGTGCAATGGGATAGAGGAGAGCGAGGAGGAGGAGGAGGAGAGTGAATGAGAGCTGCTGGGTCTGCCTTGCCTTTGCCTTGCCTGCGTGCCTGCCCGTCGTCTGCTGAAGCTGGGTTCACCGCCGCGCCACGCTGCACTGGCACAGAGCAGAGTCACGGCCCATTTGCGCCACAGACCGCACTCTCAGCACCAACACGGAGCCACACAGCGCCGGTTCTTACTCCACCAACGAGGAAAACCAGGGGGGGGGGGCGAGCTCACCGGGGCTTTCTCCATCACCAAGGGGGGGACGCGGCAGCTACGAAAGGGGGCCTGACGCTACAATTTAGGCACCGGCTGCTACCTCAACCACATCCCCCTCCACCTTATCCCATCCTTACCGCCACCACCACTCCTCTTTTGCTCCTCCCTATGCCCTTGTCCTCGGCGGCTCCTCTCACCTCCCTGGCCAGTATATGGATAGAAGCTCCCTGTTTCAGCTCATACAAGAGCAGGTAAGCATTGAGCGAGAGGGAGCAGGCAGCGGCAGAGGTTTCTATGGTTACGGGCTCTTGGCCACCGCGCCGTCTATCCAGGGATTGAGACGTGGATGCTCGGGCTGAGACCTGATGTTAGGATTGATAGCAAAGGGGGGAGGGGGGGGGGCTGTTCTGTTTGCACGGGCGAAAATGAGAGCGTGAGACAACACGACGGATGCAAGCGTCATGGAGCCATGTGGGCCCGGAGAATGCGAGGTCAGATCATGAGCCACAGCAGGAGGAGGTGGTGGGGGGGGGCATCATGTCATGGTTTATGGAAAGGAGGCAGGGAGGGAGGGGGTGTGTGCAAATAGATGGATGGATGGTGTATGAATGGATGTGTAGAGGGATTGACTGGTGCATTTTCTATATGAAGAAGGAAGCAGAAATCAAGATAACAGCAGATTATAGCTGCTGCATTAGTGTAGTGCTGCAACGATTAGTCAATTAATCGAGTAGTTGTCAACCACTGAATTAATTGCCAGTTGTTGATAATCGATTAATCATTTTGAGCCTTTTTTTTTTTTTAAAGGAAAAAATACCCAAATTCTTTGATTTCAGCTTTTAAAATGTGAAAGATTCTGGTTCTTTACCCCTCTGTGACAGTAAAATGAATATCTTTGGGTTGTGGACAGAACAAGACCATTCAGGACGTCACCTTGGGCTTTGGGAAACACTGATTTTCTGACATTTTATGGGCCAAACAATTAATCGATAAATTGGGGAAATGATCGGCAGATTAATCAATAATTAAAATGACCACTAGCTGCAGCCCTGCATTAGTGTTTGCAGTCTTCACAGTGTATTTGCATGTATGTGTTTTTTCCTTGTGTTTTTCCTCATTTTTTCTGTTTAATACATGCTCAAGTCTTATCATCTTAGGGTCACAATGACCAAAGATTGCAAGATTATTCAGCTTTTCTTCTCCAGGAGTCGAGTAACTTGGCAGCCGCCGTGACATCCAGGTCACCATGAGGTTTTCTCGTACAATAGAAGCTGTTATTTGGTTTTAAACTTTTGTCTTTGTCTGCAGAATTGCTGTTGAAAATGCAGTTAGTGGCCACATGTGGGCCAGTGAAAAATGTTTCTCTCGACATCTGGTTTCTTACAGTCCTCTCGCCAAACTGCTGTTTTTAGTGTCCAGTCAGATCTATATTTGAGTGAATGTTTGGTCTACCATCTCCAAAATTAACAAGCCAAACTGGATCTGAAGGCAGATTCTGCTCAGAAAGCATGTGTATATTTGGCCGGTGCTTCCAGAAAATATGTGTGTGTGTGTATTTCCAGTTTTTTTTTTTCGTGTCTTGTGTTTAACTCTTGGCTGTGTCTTGTGTTTTGTTGATGAACTGGTCTTTTGGGGTTTGAGCTGATTGACAGATAGATTGGGCAATCATTCTGTCCAGGAGGGAGAAATCGATTATCTAGCTGCAGGGTTTAGGGGTCACGAGTGGCCCATCAGCAACACATTGATCAGCCGACTCAAGAGCCTTGGGGAAAAGGCACGTGTGTCAGCGATCATGTGCACAGTTGCATTTTTATGAATGTGTGTGTGAGTGTTTTTATAACAAGTGGTGGAGGAAGCCCGTGTGGGTTGAGTGAGAAGATGCTCTGTGGTCACAATGGTGAGTCATTTGCTGTATAAGCACTTCAGTGATAACAACTACTTAGTGATACCTCAACAACACATATCTTCATAGACACATTTTAATGCGGTATCAAAGAGGCTGACTCATCTGTGTCAATATCCATTTTCGATGGAGGAGGTCCTCGGGCTGGAGATGAAGCCGATATTTCCTCACTGTAAATGGCTGGTTGCTTTATTGATTGTGGGGTTTACTCTTGCTTGTGCGAGTGTGTTCATATAGACAGTTTGCAAGGCCACAGTCGAGCAGACTGCGGTCCTATTAAGCTCAAGTCTAGACCACATCACTCACACTGGCTGACGACAGGCATTTTCCACCTTTGGGACTCCATACGGTGGCCTTTGATTTGGAAAAGGTCTCTCTAATTAAACTAGAATGAAGTGAAATCTGCCAACAGCTTTTGGAATGTGAACAGGCAAGCTTGTTTTTAACAAAGGCTCCTGCCTACCTAAATATTGGGCACTTTTTCCTCATCCTTATCCAGGTGAGTGTTTTGCAGAGCATGCCTCAGTTTTTTTCAGCTCTGCCCTCCAGATTTAACTTGGCACACTCACCAGAGGCTTCCCACAACAACCACAGTGTCCCACCAGCCTCTGAGCAAATCCACAAGAGCACCTGGAGGTCAAGTGCTCTGCTTCAGGGCAACTCAGATGTAGTCATTTGTAAAAGGAAAGGATTACTCAGCCACAGTCAGTGCTTAGTTTTTTATAGTTGTGGATTTTATACCTGCAACTTTTCACCTTTTTAGAAAAGGTAACTTTAAACCATAACTATAATACAGACATTATATGAAATGACCCCACATCAAGTCTTTGAACTGTTCTAGTCTCTTAAATATATCATTGGTAACATCAAAAATCTTAAGAAATTCAAATGGGTGAAAGTATTGAAAAATACTAAAATTGGTGACAATTTTCCATCACCCCAAGTGAAAGGAAACTTAAAAATAAAAGGAAGGATCCTTACATCATAAACCAAGGGTGTCATTTATAAGATTGGTCTTAGATTTGTACTTGAACTTAGTCTTAAGATCAATTCTGATGGTGTGCTTTAGATTCATAAAAGATACTGAGTATTAAAACCTCACTTAAGCAGGATCTGAGAAGAAAATTTTGTAACTTAAACACCTAACATCAGTAAATCTAACTAATCTAACTAATGTGAAATTGATGGGATGATGCCTGCCTTACAATCAGTGATTTCCCCTTATATAAAGCAGCATTAATGGGTTTAGTCAGGAATAACCATGGACAAAGAGGACAAGATCCCGGCAGTAGTAAAGGAGACTGAAGACAGGCAATATGTATTATTCCAATATTAAACAGCAGGTTGACAAACCCCTCACTTTGGAGTCACTATTAATTCATCTGATCTTTAATTGATAAATCCTGTTACATGTTCACCACAGAGTGCAGTTCCCCCACATAACCAGCAGGAAGATCACTTAAGTCAAGTCTAAACTTAAGACCATTTCCATTTCAAAGTAGGGTTTATAAATAACTACCTGTGCATGGTTTTCTGCTTAAGTCATACCTAAACTGATCATAAGTAAATTTTATAAATGAGGCCCCAGTACTCTGTGCTCTGCTTGGTGCCAGACTTTGGTATTAGTTCTATTGGGGTTAATTAGAGATGCACTGAGGATCCAACTAAAACCCAACCTAACTACAGTGTATGACCTTTGATGAAGAAAACTGAACGAACACACTTTCAAGAATAACATACCGACAGATTTCCAAATAGGATCTGAATTTGTTATGGGAATAACAACCTTTATTCAGTTTCACTTTATTCAGTTTCCTTTTATACTATTACTTAAGACTTTTTTCTTTCATACAGAACACTTTTAGGACACAAAATCTTTCTAGTTTGTTAATATTGCAGTCTGGGTGATGCTGACCCACACTTTTGGTTAAAATGCCTAGACTGCTAGCCCAGCGTTTCCTTCGGTCAAACGCACATTACATGTTTAAGCCAATTAACTTAAGCTTAACATATGCTTTTGGGGTTTCCGTGAGTTTTGCCCCAAAAGAAAGCTGGACATGCTCCAGTTTGAGCACTGCAGGTGTGAAGAAGAGGGGCGACTGCAGCCCTGTCACACTGAACCACATGAAACTGCTGCAGGGGAAGGGAAAGAGAAAGCAACAGTGGCAACATGAGTGAGTTTATTAGTCTTTGTCTGCAGGAGGTTGCAATGCTGAGCTCAGGCTATTTCTGGCCTATGCAGGCTCACACATATGCTCATAATCAGAGCGTGCACACACACACACACGCACGCTCTCTGATAGACTTTCTGTTGCAGTGCGACTGATAAGGCAACTTGATGGTTGTTAGCCACTAAAGTGAGCTATCATTAGTTGGTGAATATCTCCCAATGTGTCATTCATGTCTTATCTGGTTTATTTATATCTCTCCCATAAGGACTTGGGGTTCTGAATACTTTCCTGGCATATTTATGTCAAGCAAAGAGAATAAGGCTCTTATACACTGTCCCCTTTTATCATTCTCTGATGCTAATTTGCATTGAGCTGTATTTGAAAATGCATCTGGCTGTGTGTTGAAGTGCCAGGAAATGTAGTTAGATGATTGTTTGCGTGAAGGGAAATTCTTTGGATATCTCTGTTCAGTTGTCTCCACTCAAGGAGGGAATGGTTGGACCGTCACATCTCAATGCCACATTGGTGAAGTTTCTGTGTAATGGTGGTAAACAGCAGGGTAGAACGTGCACTGTGATAATTACAGAGTCAGTGGCCCAGTTGTTGGTGAACATCAGCGAGTCCTGGGGGCAGCAAGAGACAATTCAAAGGGTTTTATCTGATGCCATGCAAATATGCTCTGCCCTGTAAATGCCACTGCCCTCTGCAGACACACACAGCCCTGTTCAAGCTTGACAGTCTTGTTCACAGAGACCAAAGCGGTCTGTAGTATTGGCTCTGTGCCATCGGGTTAGCGCTGTGTCGCTGAGACTGGGAACCGTACCAGTACTGCATTCCCTCCTCACTGAAGGTAATTTGAAGCTAATTTGCACAGACCAGAATACTTAAATTTCAATATATCTGAGCAGCTGAGATGTGTACAAACATGGCTGCCTCAAGTCAGCTGGAGCTCTGTTAGCACTATTCAAGCATCAAAGTAATTTATTCATGATTTAAAAAAAAAAACAGGGTTGCAAAATGAAAAGAAAGTTTTTGGCCTTTCAAGCTACACACAAACATTACACATATACAGATAATTCAGAATAGAATGGGATGAAAAATAAAATAAAACAATATATACAATAATTTATATACATATACACCTAGCAAGTAATTTTGTAATGCAGTTTTTAAATTTGCGATGGGGTCGGTGTTAACAGCAACAACAAGATGGTGATGTCAGCATCTTCACATTAAAAGTTCAACATCTGGGAATTGTCCATCAACTTCGACTGCGTTTTTGCGCAAAGCATCATCAGTGTAAACAGTCCTCCTCCCCTCGTCCTGCCAGAGTCTTGCATATTGCGTTCTGTCAGCTCAGAACACAGTCTACCCGTCAAGTGCAACACCCATTATGTCTGTTTCATTTTCCTCATGACATGATCCAGGAGGAGCCTAAAGTCACAGCTGTAACATGGCTCTTGTCCTCACTCTCCTCCACTCCTTCTTGGGTGGTCTGCAGTGGTGCATCCAGTTGATTTGGCTGTGTGGTTGAAAAATGGTGTGTGCGTTGATGATGGTCCCACAGTCTGCTGCTCTTTAATCCAAACCCCACATTTCCTTTCACCAGTGCCTACGGGAGTATTCGTCATAGATGATTCATGTTTCAGCAATGAAGCTGAAAAAATAACAGATTAAATAAAAAATAAATTGTAGGAAAGTTTGAAGGATGTACCGGCCACAGTATGTGCTTGCTCTGCCATTTCCATGGTGAGTAAATCCATAAGAAAAGTATTTGAAGATTTAAAGCTACTTATAGTCTTGCTTCATTGCTTAGTCTGTGTAGCGATCAGAAAATAGGAGGTGGAACTTGTGATATCTTGGGATTTTGCTCTTGAAAAATGACTGCAACAAATGATGATCAAAATTGCTGCCAGTTAACTTTCTGTTGATCAATTAATTAATTAATCCATGGGTTCACAAACTCATTCATTTCAAGGATCCTCACTATAAATGCACATTAGACCACAGGCCCACAAATTGAGAGAGTTTTGTCTTAAGGAATCCTCTCTGAGTACTTTTTTTTTTAGGTATGAAGATAATAAAGTCTTTATAGTCAATCAATAATCAAACTAGGATAACTACAGATTATTACAGTCAATTAAAACTGCCAACCCTGTTTCTTACTGTGTTGTTCCAACGTCCAGAAAATTTGATTCAAGTTAAAATATTCTATTCTTCCTTTTGCTGGAGACCCCCTACAACCCATTCATGGTATGGTCCCTGGAACACAGTTTAAAACAGATTTATCTACTAATTTTCAGCTCTAATAAGATGACCTTTACTCAAAAAGAGCCAGATAAAACAGTTACAGCTTTAAAGTGCACACATGCAAAGTGTAACCATGGAAATCTTCATCATTTCTATTGTAATAATTGGCTAAAACTCTGCTAGTCCCACATACAGTGAGCCTGGTCACTGGTTGTGTGTCAGTCCTCTGCAGGTAGGACGGCAGGTATGATGTCTCAGCCCACTCGCTGGACTTCTGTCATGGCTGGGTTCTGTAGTTTGTTCCCAGGCTGGAGGCTTCGTTCCCGAGCTTCTGTGGAACAGACTGATAAGTCCGTTGTGGGCTGGGGTCAGTCGGAGTCGCTGCGCTGAAGGTAATAGAGGTCCCGGGGGTTAACACTGAGATCATTTCCCTGCAGTCAGCATTCCACTACACTTTGCCCTCCTCCTTCTCTTCCTCGCACTCATGTGTACATTTCTCACCGTGTCTTGTCCATCTCCTCCCACTTGCTCTTGAGCCAGCCAAGTTCACTTGCTCTCGCGGCCGTAACACCTCCACCTTTCATCCATAAAACCTCCCTTTACATCTAAACCCTGCCTTTGTGTTAATGCCACCTCATTCTTTCCATCCGTCTGTCTCTCTGCTCTGTGTCCTTCCATCCTTTCATCGTCTCTTTCTCTCCCCTTCCTTTGCTTCTCAAACGCCAATATGTCTGGGGTGGGGGGGTGGGGGGGGGTGCAAGAAAGGGATGACACACGGGCGACTGGTAACCATGGCAACGCATGCAGCTTGTCAAAGTGTCGCCCTCACCAGTGTTGGATCGCTTCAATAACTGCTTCCCTCTCAGCGCTTTTTCTCTCCTTCTTCCAACCCTTTTTTTCCTCTTCGTCTCTCCCCCCTTGTTCACCAGCCTGCCCAAGAAAAAAAAACAAAAAAAAACAGGCTCTTCCTGCCAGCGCTCATTCATCTCAGCGTACCTCATCTCGCTAATTGATAATCCTAATTGGCTACAAGAACCAATCCCCCACCTCCTTGTATCCTCGGCAGACAGTCTCCCCTGTGTAGCGTTCTTCCTGAATAAGGTCAGACGACGAAGGGAATAGTATCAGTGCAGTGTGACAGCTCGGCGTCAACACTTGGTTTGCGTAAATGTGCACAGCCATATACAGTGTGGCTCCGCGTCTGTGCCGCTGCTGTATGTGTAGTGATGTGCTGACATATGGAGGCTGACAGTAATCAGACGTCCCCAGTGTGGCTCTCTGTTCCCCCTGTCAGCCCGGGCTGAGCCAGGAGCACATTAGAATCTGATCTATCTCCCCTCTGTGGCAAGTGAATGCAGAGCACTGGAGTGTGTCACAGCCCTCTTATAGGAAAGAGAAGAAGAAGAGGACTCGCTACCAGACTGCTGGGCTAGGCAGATGCACAGAATAACAGACAGCGGCAAGGCATTTTTATTCTCTGTGCGTCTCCATTTCATTTCTGTCTGGCTGTCTGTGTTCTCCTCGCCTCTCTTTTCATACCTTCTCCTCCTTCTACTGTTCCTTTAACTTCATCATGTTTCATTTCTTTCATTTCATCAACCAACACCACCCACCGCCCTCTCCCATTTTCCACCTCTTGCCTCTCTGATCCTTTTTTTTCCTGCGTTCTCTCCTCCACCTGTATTCCCCACATGTCATCCTGATACCTTACACATCACAAACGCCGGCCGTATCTGCACCATTTTGCTCAGCGAGCCTCAAGGGGAGAACGGGGCCGTGTTTTAACAAACGTCCATGGAAAACACAGTTAAGGGGATTATCTAAAAATAGACCTGGGCCCATTTTCTTTCCCATCTTGTTTCATTTTTTCCCATAAATTTGGGTTTTACGTGTGTTGCAGACTGCCTTGACAGGTTCATGAGCTGAGATTTAAGATCACAGTGAGATGCGTTAAGGACAGTATCCTCACTCATTATACTTTATAGTTCCAGATAGCACTGTTATTTATTTATTTTTATTTGGGTAAGCAAGCATCTTCATATTGATTAAACTATTTAATGTCAGTTTACATCACTAAACCTGGATTTTCTAAACTGAGATTAGTTTTTGGTCACCTTAATTTGAAATCTGGATTTACTCATTTTAAACCTACTTTTGTTAAACTCTGATTAGAGCTAATCTTCTGCATCATCAAAACTAAACCAGTAGTTTGTGCCTGAATGCAAAAAAATAGTCTTGGGCACATTTTTCTTTTTATCTTTTTTTTTTTTTCTTCTTCAGAAATTTGTTTTTCTGTGGATTGCAGACTACCTTGGCAGGCTCAGGAGCTGAGTTTTGAGAGTCTACTGAGATGTGTGAGGGGACAATAACCAAGAAGGGAAAGAGTCAAGTATTGTATGGATTTTAAACAGTGCATGACTTGAAGAGTGTTTACAGTCAGTAAATGTTGTAGACGGTTGTGTGTGTACAGAATATTGGTTAATATTGGTTAAAAGCTCTTTTTTTTTTTGCTTTTCCATCATATTACTGTACATAGAGTATTATCAGTATCATAACTAACAAAATCCTTTCACTACATCAACCAGCAGTGGAAAAACACTCATACTGAGTCAAGCATCATCAAAACTAACCCATTAGTTCCTGCCTGCACTTTGCTCTCCCAGGTGAATAAATACATTTATTCAGGTTTTCAGGTGATTAAAAAAACAGACTAAGAGGAATTAAAGGGATGCTTGTGTTCAACAATAGACAGTAATAAAAAAAAAATCCATGGAAACCGTGTAAGGCAGTAATACTCAATTTGCGGCCAGCGAGCCAAATCTGGGTGGCCCTCCGACCCTCTGCCTACTTCACAATGAAAACAAATGGATTCACATTTTCCCAGGAAGGAGGGACAGATACTGGATTCAACTTTTGTCTGATGGCATAAATCAAACCGTTAGTAGCAGAGAGAGTTGATATTTGTACAACTATCAACCTGTGCAAAGCGCAGAAAGATCAGATCAGAGCCGTGCAGGACAAGACAACTACAACTACAGTCACTGAAGAGGAGCAAAAATTATGCGGACATGAGGATAATTCTGATACCATAAATATGTATTTCACACTAAATGAGCTTAAATATGTTTTTCATTCTGCCCCTGGTAGGAACAGTTTGTGTTTTTGGTAGGGTTACATATTTTATGCATTTTCCTTAATAGTCAGATAGTTGAACATGTTAACAGTTAATAATCAATTAATCATTCATAATTAGTAAGGTACAATGTGTCAGTGTTAAGTCTATTTAAAACAATTCTAGTACACATTAGTTATATGAAACAAGTCATGAAGCACAAACTTTTTAAATAAACAGAATAATACAACAGTAAGATTTTTGCTCGAAATGGCTGCTTTTGTCCGCCTGCCTTGATTCAACAAATGTCTCTGCCAAACAAAAGAATGTCATGTAAGCCAGAATTACTGCTGTTTCTAGACTAACTAGGCAGATCAGATCATTTTTAATTGGTTAAATTCTTCATGGCAATTATATGAGTGATTGATCATTAACATTGCTAGTTTATGTATTGTATGTATTGTGGGGCGCTTGGATAGTTCAGTTGGTAGAGCGTGTGCTTCGTGTACTGAGGCTCTGAGCCTTCTGCAGCGGCCCTGGGTTTGACTCCCGCCTACAGCCTTTAGCTGCGTGTCATTCCCTCACTGTCTCTCCCCCTTTCCTATCCTCACTTCCATTGATTAAAGGCATTAAAAAAATAGTGATTGTATGATGGAAGGGGTTCCAGATATGTTTAAGATATGTTAATCATTGTAAAACTTTTTGAAATGTTGCCAAAGCATTGACGACTAAAATGCAGCTGCAGTTATTAAATATATTAAAATATCTGAGTTATCTGTCAATACTTACACCAAGTTGATTTAGTTAATAATTTAAGTTAATGGGTCAGTTAATTTTAAAATAAAGCATTTCAATGGAAGATGGAGACCCCTGGCCTCCTGTCCTGCTCCCCAGACAAAGCAAGCTGAGTATACCTGGTGTTGGGGGTGACACATGCAGTAAACACGTTCAGAAGGAGATGCACACACACTGTCACACCGATGGATTCCCTGATGGATCTTCTTTGCTCCTTAGTTGAGCAGTAGAGCTTTAAGCTTTGAGCCTTCTGCAGCAGAGACTGACACGGTGCAGCGTAATTTAATGCCGCTCTCCTCATGCAGCCGACGAAGCACCTTTTGTCTAACCATGTCAGAGCAGGCCGGGTCCAGACTGAGGCGGCCTAGACGGGATCCTTCTTGTGGACTCAAGACATGGGCAACGATGATCTAGCACGACTGACTCCACACTGACGCAACATCTGCAAGCTCACTCCTCCCCAGGGCAATGAGAGGCTGTTGGTTTACTATGTGAAACCTAATGAGGCTGTGTTAGCATTCAGGAAACAGTAAAATGCGAAGCAGCAAGGGCTCTTCCCATGTGGTCTCTTTGTGCTGCTCCAGTTTGTCCTCGGGCACATTTTCACAAACACAATCAGATGCACTAAGGAGAGCTGGCATGGGGAATTAAAGCTCCATTGCGGAGCAATTGAATGCATTTAAGAGGAGAAGGTTAGAGGAAAAATCAAGCCATGAGTGGGTGGAGCTGCCACAAAACAACAAAAACCCCACATTACATAAACCAAGTGTAGATACACACCCTATACTTTACAAGCCATTTTTAACCGGCCACTACTTTAGACAACTACGCTCAGCCATTTTTATGACGCTCTCTTGCTTAAATCAATTATGAGGAGCAGTACTGGCATACAGACATCAGCAGTAATAACCCGTGGGGCTGTGGGTCTCAGTGAGTGAGTGGTGATTATAAAAACCACACTGACTACGAGCCGCAAATGTGACCGAGGATGGACTCACACAGTCAAATGAAGCATCCACTTAGAAACAAAGACTGGAAAGTCAACTTCATTTAATAGTGAGGGATTTTTATTTTTTCAGGGAAACTGCAGGTCACTGCTTATTACAATTACACGCCCGTCTGTCTTCTCTTGCTGCTCCCAACCACAACCAACCTGCCGTCTATTTGACAGACCTGCTCCTTTAATGAGGTTGAAGCAGGCTTTTTCTTAAAGCAGGTCTAATGCTTTCAAAGGCATCATAGAGCCAACACAACTTAATTAATAACTGGTGTCACTGTCTGAGCTTATGCCTTCAGCCATGTATCTCTCATTTGTCTTTATGAGTATCTATTGTGTCTGTGTGTATACGTCTCAGCTGTCTATTACTGTTGCCTTCTCCCTCAGGGCAAACTGACACTTCATCTCTGCAGCGCTGCTAATTAAAAAATCACCATGCATAACAGAAACATCTTCAGTACGACTGTTATCAGTAGTGCGGTGTTTTATCTTGGTGGTCTGAACGCCGGCTGTCGTTCTTTCTAGCTGGACCCAGAGAACACCGGTTTCATCGCAGTGGAGAACTTCACCAGCTTGGTGGAGCACCATGAGCTGCAGCTGGACCCGTCCAAACTGGACATGCTGTTAGCCCTGGTCCAGAGCAATGAAGAGGGACAGGTGTGCTACCAGGAGCTCATCGAGCTGGTGAGTGCAAACCAGACACACACACACACACACACACAGACACACACACACACAGACATACATTTACATGCATACACATAGTCATGCAGAGGGAGTCGCATGAGGCATTTCATGTCCTGCAGCACAAGCACAAATTTCCACACGCCCACCTGCTTTTTTGCTGGATTTCAGAAAGGTTACAGAATTGATTCAGACAGAGGCAGCGAGCTCCGCAGTGGCGAAAATTGACTCTAGCATTCAGGTCGTTGTCCTGTAAAAGGGGGATCAATCTTTCCAGTTAATGTGTCGGTAAATCCAGACACTTAACCTCACAAGCCGCGTAACAGCAAGTACAAGAAAACACCCACACCAAGCAGACAGAGCCACAGTATTAAAGAGATGACTTTTATTTATCATAACTGATGCGTTCAAGCACAACTACTGCATATTCTGAAGAAATTAATGTTATTAGAGAGGGAGACTGGAGACAGTTGCAACATTTTTCACATTTTCCTTCATAATTCACAGACTACTTGAAATACGCAAGCCATTTTTGACATAAGAAACATATACATGTGCACTGATTAATTATTCACCATCATATTAGATTTAATGTAAGAAGGCAGAGTACTGTAATTGCTCCAGTAGCGGGGGCAATTGTTACAGTAGTTGGGGCAACACTGAAAAAATAAGTCATATTAATCCACTATCTCAAATAAAAGCACACCAACAATTAAAGGTGTGATGATAGCAGCTTTACAGCAAGACTGTCGCCATGTGATGCCTACTGCATGGTCTAGCTCATTACAGTGATCACCACAGATTTTATTTTGAAGGGTCAGGAGTTTTTACAGTTTTAGATCAGCCCATATAATTATTAATACACTTACTACTCTCACACAACACAAGTCTGGATCACAGCCTCTGATTTGTCGACAGACTCGACTCAAGGCATCCTGGGATCGACAACAACAACAACAACAACAACAACAACAACAACTGTTTTCAAAATGGAAAAATGGGTGAATAACCACAGAAGACATTCAGTGTTTGATTTATGACTATGGATTTATTTTACCATGTCTCCATATGTAATCTTTTTACTGTGGTAATAAAAAAAAAATCCATACCATCACAGTCCTGCCTCCAAGTAAGAACATTGCTGATGTAGCATCTAATATTACTGAAAATGTTTTTGTATATGGCTCAAATTCTGTTAGATATCAGGCATTGTTTGCATTCAAAGTAAAAGTCTGTTTCTGTTTTTGCAGAAGACTGTGCAACCATTCTAGGAGTAACTAGATTTTAATTATTTGAACTGAGTCAAAATTAATTTTACATGAACACAGATAAACAAGGTGCTGTGGCTCCAAGGCAGTTGTAACACAGTATTACAACTGTCCCTGATCTTGCAACCGAGAGTTTGTTCATGTTTGTTTTTAACCAGTAACCAAGAGATAAAATTGGTGTAAGCCTAAATGTGCATCTAAACTTAAGAGGAAGCAGAAGAAAAATTCTGCACATCCAAAAAGTAACTTTCATACCTTTTGTTGAAAACATATGCCAAGGTGAAATAATCCTGCTGTCATCCAGTGAGAATCCTACTGAGCATGTGCATAGTACTCTAGCTTGTCACTCTAGCTTGTTTCTGATTTGAGTAACTTAATGTGTTACAATCCCCCCCGGTTACAGTCGCTCCCGGTCTCCCTTAATGTAATGGCAACAAGACCATCGTACACAGTGTGTATGATTATATCCTACTAACTGCAGCTGTTTTTGTCCTTTGACTCTGCTTTGAATGTGAGTCCAGGCTCTTCATTCACTGCCTCTTCACCTATCAGTGTTTACAATTGTGCTCCTATTAGAAATTCATGTAGCGCTGTATATATGAAAGGCTGATTCTCTCCAAGCGTGTGGATGAGCACCTGCCTTCGCCTCCCGGCTCTGCACAGGCGTAAGCAGCAAGATTAATTCAACGCAATGCAATCCCCGGCATATTGTCACTTCTTAAGCTCATTTCCACCTCTCTTGCTCTCTCACTTTATTTATCTGTCTCTTTTCTTTCATGCGCCTCTTCTTCTCTCCTCTCGTGTTGTGCTGCTCATGGTTTGTTACGAAGGCCACACGAGGCCACTCAATTTGGCGCGGGTCTCATTTCTGGAGTCTCTGCCACGACAGAGGCAACAGTGTAGAGGTGCTGCTCCCAAAGTGCAGCCTCTCCATTTCGCCAGCGCTCTTTCGTGGAAGTGCACAGCTATCTTCCTCCACAATTCCTGAAGTGTTGTTCTTTTTTTCATTTTTTTTGATCCATCTCATTTCAGGTGCATTTTCATCTTCAACCCTCCTCTCCTCAAGCCATGTAATATTACCCCCTCTTTTCTGAACCTGCCTCCTTGAACCCTCAGATCTCATTTCCCTCTCTTTCATTCTACACTCCTTGTGAGCATATGTTCGGTGGGGGGAAAAAATGCTGCCTCGCCTCCGACGGCATCAGGGAGACACTTTTAAAATTGCCCATCAGCCAAATGCAAATTGCCTTCGATTAGCCCAGCATTGGTAGTAGCAGGCCATAATCTGAGGCAATTTCAGAACGCCCAGCCTCACAGAGATATCGACCCCCGGGTCTGATTTTAAAGATTTGTCTGATGCACACATGTGATCGCACATCGGCCATACCCACATCGTTCTGTGCATGCATACAATTTGCATATATACAAACGCTCTCAAGCATTTTATTATTAATTAAAGCAGCCACCCACTTCCTGTCTGTCTGCCTCACTACTCCCCTCTCCCTGATATTCACACAGTGTCTCTAATGCAGACAGACTCTCATTCATACACATGAGCGCTGCCAGTACAGATTTGCTGACTAATTTGAAGGATATTCGAATGTTAATATGAACCTGGACTCCTGTTGCGCAGCACATGATGCGTGAGCTCTGCTGGTCTCTGGTCTTTGGGATGTGCTCCAGGCTGATGCTGGAAAAGTGCTGCATGTAGCATGACATTTTCAACCAGGTCATTGACTAAACACCTCCAGCCATCTTTCTCTCCTCCCTGCTCAGCTGCTCTTTGACTTTTATCATTTCACCTAAGTCTCCTCTTTTTCTTTAATTCATCTCTTCACTCTCTTAAAGTCCACATGAAAGAGAAACACAGAGTGCTATTTGCTTCAGCATTTTACGTGTTTCCTGTAAAAACAGGCAGCTAGGAAGGAACTTGTCATAGATATTGATTGGCATTTACAGTAGCCAATAGCGCTGAATGAGCATTAATGCTATGACACTACGGCCGTGCAGCTAGAGCGGTCCATTAACCCCGGTGACTCTTCCAGACTGGAACTCTCAGTGAGCACAGCCAGACTGGGACTGAACACCACCAGCGATGGAGGTTTCATGACAGAAAATACAGTACAAAGGTGGTTTTCTAGCTGGTTTGGCTCCTGGAACCCCGGGGCTGAGTCAGCTTTCTTGGCCGCATGGGTAAGCAAGCTAAATGCAGTTAGCGGTTAGCCACTTTAGCGATAAGTAAAACTGCCTTTCCATCAGGAAACTTAAAACTAGTGTTGCAAAAAGTCATTTGACCCTCATTGAATGCCGATCGTAACCTTTCCCACTGACTAAAAAAACCAGATGTCAGTGGATGTTTTTGCCCAGTATAAAAGGGGCTTCAGTTAGCAGAAACTCTGTAAATCCCCCAGAGCTAAAGATGAGCAGCCAGAGGACATCAGAGGGAAAACAAGAAAGCATTTTCTCCATAAAATATGATCTAGTTTCAAATCAAATAAGTGACACATTAACACATTAGCTTGTGTTTTTGTGCAAGTTAGAAAGTTAGAAACTTTTGTACATTAACATCAATCAGTGAGGCCTGGCTCCCAGCCCATCGTATGCTCCATGTAGCTAATGTTTGTTGCTGAAGAGCCCACTGTGAAATGTCTCATGCATCAGCTGCTGTCACAGATACCACATTCACCACAGGTTGTACCCTGCTGATGATGGGTGGATAACATGACATTGTTGGTTGAAATTCACTGGTTCTGGCTTACTTTTTTTAACCTTTATTTAACCAGTCAATTCAGTAAGAACAAATGTGTAAGCACGCTTAATATTTAGTTTTACAGGAAGAAAACATGAATGACATGAACACGAAACTTTTAATTTCATCACAATATGCTTTTTGCCTCACCGTTCACTTCCTCCCTCTCTGTCTATCTCCATTCACATCTCATTGTATCTCAGGCAGATTTAGAAGCACTCTACAGTTTGTGACAGATGACAGTGACAGTCATGTTTTGATTTGTGAAGTTCAGAGCTGCCATTATATCATAGCCGGTGTCTCTATTGATTTGTGGTCTGGTCTCGATGGAAGATGTAACCTGTACCATACTAAAATGCACGTAGCAAGTTGCAGAATATGTGTGAGTGCATTGAGTCCATGGCTTTTCGATGCTTGCAGCCCACAAGCTGTTGCGATTTCTCTCGTCTGTGTCTCTAACGGATGTGTACAACATCTCTGGTTTGTTGTTCTACATTCTCTCAGCGCAGCCGTGAATCCACGCTGCTTCTCTCGACCTCAGTGGGTGTAAATGTTTGAATCGCACTGTCAGGCAACAGCTTCTCTAGTGTCTGAGTGCGTGTGCGCGTGTGTGAGTGTGCAAGTACAAGACCGTCTCTGACATCGTTCATGTTCAAGCCATCTTTCATGCAGGGCGATCTTAGCCAGAGAGCTCCATCAGTTCAGCCAGAGGGGTGAATAAGTAACGCTCTGCTAAAACCTCTCTTGGGGAACTGTACACACACACACACACATGCACACACACACTCACTCACTCATACATATACAGTCACAAAGAGTCTAGGTGTGCATCTGACTACTAATCCACAAAATCCCACACACACAGCAAGACAAGCAGCACACATTGTACATGCGGTGACACGTTTCCACACAATTACACACTGACATTTTGTCGATGCAGGAGGCTGAGAGACACCCGAGGTGTCAAAGTTCACACTTGGTTGGGTTTTGGGTGGGGGAGGTGATTCTGAGATGGACCAGCATCTGTTTATGAATCAAGGGTAAAACCGGGCCAACCTGAAGTCGGACATGTTCCTATGTGTGTAATTGCACGTATCGATTTCTTTAAAGAGACTCCTCTGATGCTATCATGTACCAGCTGTGTAATTGAAGAAGTGTGTCATTGTTTTCCTTCGGGTGGTAATTTGGCTAATGTTCGACGGAGATCCAAAATGGCTGCCATGGTTAATTACACGGGCGGAGGGTGTCTTTCAGAGATTATGGCGGGGGATTCTCTTTGTTCAGGTTGAAGGATTTTTAAGACTGTTGCTTTTTGCCTCATTTTTACCCTTCTGCCCAAATGTTGCACTTACATTTTCTGTTCCCTCAGGAGGTATAGTTAGAGAAACGCTTATGTAACATGTATTCAAATGTTCTGCTTTAAAACTGGGTGATTCTTTTGTCACATTCGAAGCAGTGCTGGAAGAAAGACAGCACTTACACAGAGCAGAAATGAACTTCAGTTACAGTCCTGGCCAAGAGACACTCTGCAAGTACTTGATATACAGTGTTTTAAAGTTTTCAAGTCACATTAAGTGCCCACAGTGCGTCTGTCTCCAGGGACACAGATGCGACCTGTCAACATCACATCCCACACCAAACTCCCGTCAAGGCTTTCTGTTTTAGACGAGTTGCCGGCTAAAAGTGCTGCACTTTGCTTAAGTGTTCTGAAGTGAAGGTTTGTTTTTGGGTTTTTTTCCCCTTCCCTTCGAGTTTTAGCACCGCAATGATTAAAGCATGAAGCAAGGCTGTGGCCGCAAACTGCTGAGGGGAAAAAAAAGGTGGACTCTCATTTTAAAAGGATTTGGGCAAGAAAGAACCTGAGTATCTGGGTCAGGGTAGAATCAGCAGGGGCTGAGATCCGCAGTGATTTAGATTCTGCTGCGAGAGTACGTGAGTGTATGTGTGAGACGGGGACAGAAAGCAAGGGAGAGGCGGATTTTGGTCTTCTGAATGGCTCACGACTTAGATAGTAAACGGGTATAGTGACACTCTCAGTCTGGTGGTAGCGACTCAATATGTAAGCTCGGTTAATTGGCACAGCGTTCTGATATTCTAGCAACGATAAAATATTTGTTGTGCGTGTGTCTCAGTGCGTTGTTAGTGAAAGATGGTCATAGGTTTGGGCGGTTTCTTTTTTTCCTACCTTTTTACCTTCCTGACATTTTAGTGGTAGAGTTGGGACCAATACATGGCCTTTATCAGAAGCTGATACTGATGTAATTCACCCATCGGATATCGGACTAACATCACAGGTCCAATTACCGTCAGTCTTATGCTTCTGTGGGTAACTTTCTGTCTCGACCGCAAGGGACTCAGACACATTTTTCACACTCATGTTAAGTTGTACAGATTTTTGTTCCAGCTCCCATGCTGCTCGCATCCCAGGTGTGTCTGAAGGTCATTAATCCAAGCTGCAGTGTTTACTTAGATTCAAGTCTATTTTTATGACAATATGCGTGCATATGCGAGGCTGGTGACCAGTAAACAGGCACTGAAAAACTATTTTATACACATTTTGTAGACTAGGCAGAATGTGCTCCAGAGCCAGAGAGCAGTTCGCTCTGCTCCAGTTTAATCCCATACTCTCCTTTCACTTCACCCATCAGCTGGCAAACAAGACACAGGAACTTTGTGAACTTTTTCTGCAGTTTTTTTGTGAGCACACAGTACATTTACTGTCAACAGACAAACTTCACTGCTAACCTTAAATTCCTCTGCTTTGATTGTCAACACATGTCTGTCCTGAGTGCAGCTACTGGCACTCTTTTTGTTTCTGTCTTTTGCTCATCCACGTGCACGCAGACACACACTTTCATTCTTATGCCACAATTCTATACACTGAGTTGATGGAAAAAGAGATCAGGAATATGCACACATATCAAAAGAAAACGCAGATTACACAGAAAGTTCGGCTGCTCATTTGCTAGTGGACACTGTGAAATGCAAAGATAATACATAATACGTGTCAAGTTTTTCACATGGTCTAGTGTTAAACATAAAAATAATTAGAAATAATAATATTAAATCACAATACTTAAGAATTGCGACACACATCAAGTCGGCACCCAAGTATCGTGCTAGTATTGAATCAGTAGATAAGTGCGTTGTCTCAGCCGTAATATATGGATAAATAAAGATTTGTTTTGTACCTACGGTGCAGACGTCTGAATGGCCTTTCAACCACATTTTTTGATTGTTATTACTAATTAGTACTGAGCTGTGAGGTATTGACCATGTGGTGTGGCTAATTAATCCATCAAGGACAATTGACTAGAGCTGAGAGCAGCATGTACAGTAGGCAACACGCAGCTACCAAGAGGAGGAGGATGGACCCTTGCTGTTTGACACACACACACACACACACACACACACACACACTGCTGTCAGTTTGGCCCATTCAGCTGTCCCTAAAGGGGATACTATCTTTATCTTTGTGCTCTTAACCTCAGCATCAATTATTCCCTGGCAGACGTTGCCTCGTCAGGGAACTTCCACCGTTAGCGATGCACAAGTCAGAGGTTTCCCCCTCATCCACCGTTTTATGTGATGTCATGTGATTTTCGGTGCACCTTGCCCCGTCGCTCCCTTTGGCACGTTATCTCAAGTTTTGGCTCATGTGTGCCTTATTGTCTTGTTCGCTGTCTCTCTCCTGTCGTCACTTCAAAAGGCTGCTAATGCTCACTTTAGAGGCGGAGGCCCTGCATGTCAGGGAAGGCGAAGCAGAGTGACAGCTATGCTCAGCCGTGTCTCCTGGGAACAAATTCTTGCAGAAGAGGTATGAATGGAAGAGAATGCAGTGCAAGGTGGAGAGGCGGCAGGTGTTGTCAGCAAGCCAAACTCGGATGAAATAAACTCAGACACAGAGACTTTATTTAGAGAAGAAAGCCAACAGAGGAAGAAAACACCATTATATTTACATCCCCTAACCTCTCTCTATCCCACCTCTTTTCTTGATATAAACACATTTCCTCTGTTTCACTGTGATTTCAACAATTTGAAGATATTTAGAAAGTAGATGTCTCTCCTTCACTGTCCATTGGTGGCCTCCAGAATCTGTGAATCGAACTCACCCAGGCAGGCATCTCATCTTCCCGTCTTAATTTCCCCCTCTCTGCCTTCTAATGTCCCTCTACTCCTCTTCTACTGCTTTCAATCCCTGCCTCAAGTATAGCATAATTGCATTTTCCAGGCCTGATTTCCATACTAAATATGCATCCCTCCATCTGCAGGAGAGCCAGCAGCCCAAGCTCGACATCGTTCTGGTTATCACTGTGCAACAGGCCCATGCACCCTCACTATACAACCACCAGTGTCATAATTACCCACAGTTAGGGTAGTTACCATGTCCTGCTCTGCTAACTTCCAAAAAGGATTATCACATTTTTTTTTTGTTTTTTTTTTCCTGAGTGATTTCTTGAAAAAGAAAAAGAAATGGTAGCTGCCCCATTTGTGGAGCGATCAGTTCATTATTTCTTCATTATTTTCTCATTTGTTTACAGTCTTTGTCCTCCAGTATATTTAGCTCATTAGCTTTTATAGCTATTGACCCACAATTTCTTTCACTATGTCCCCCGCTGTGTCCACATATAACGAGTCTGCAAGCAGCAGGACCTGGCTAATGAATTACGAATGGTGTACTTTAATGGTGGGTTGTACTTCCTACAGTACAGACCCCCCTCTTGAGGTTTCAGTACACTTCATATGAAGCTGCCATATTTTCTGAGGTTACTATTATAAGCAACCTATACACAAGTCCCACTGTTGTCGATTCATGCTGTTATCGGCAGCTGCTCATGCCCACATGCCCTGTTTCCCTTCCATCACTGCTTTTCTTGGAACCTATTTTTCATAAAGTGTCACATCACATCATAACACATAATTTAGAGATAATCACTAAGTCAGCCGTTGTTCTCAAAGGAGTTGTATTGTTAGAGCTTCACCAGAGACTTCAGGCATCTGGCATTGCCATTGAGTATCATCCATTAAGTAAATCTTTACCTGTGAAGCGTGCACGCTTGTTGTCTGTAAGGAAATGCAGATATTGACTCTAAAGGATCCCCGCTGCGGGTAGCTGGTCGCACAGTATTTTCAGTGGTAACTCTGGTGGAAAAATAACCCTCTGTGTCGTTATCCTGGCGGTGCTCTGCCTCGGTTGTCAAAATAGTGGCATTAGGATAGTTTTCATCCTAAGCCTCTATTAAGGAACTTATCAAGAGTTGGTCCCGCTGGCCTGCAGGCTGCTGCAGAGCTTCTGCTCACTAAGCAAACCTGGAGTCTGTGATAACATGAATACACACATACACACACACTTTCACTCTTTCCATGGAATAGTTCCTCATAACAAAGATTTGCTTTTCAAGGGCAAAATCACTTCAACAGCCCATTTGTTAAGATGTCTGTGCAGCAAGCAGCAGTCACGCTTACATTTTGTCTATATCAAAAACTACCTGTACATTATTTAAATTTCTCATCAGCCATGAACATTCAGCTGCACTTCTCTCATCTTTCATGTGGCAAATAAGTGATCACCAGCTGTTTATACAACTAACATGGCTTTGATATTAAATATTGAAAATGTTTGTAATGATAGCTAAATTAAAGCACCCATTATGGATTTATTCTGCATTAAAGAACCAGTATGTAGGATTTAATGGCATCTAGTGGTGGCCACCTGCACCCTCAACTTCCAAATGCATTGGAGAAACTATGGTGGCTGCAAAACATGCGAAAGCGCAAAAGGGTCATATCTCCAGCCAGTGTCTGGTTTATCTGCTGAAACATGACGTTGCAACATGGCAGCCTCCACAGAAGAGGATTTGCACCTTCTTTGTATATAAATGGCTCACTCTAAGGTAACAAAAAAAAAAAAAAAAAAACAATTCAAGTATTATATACTTCTGAAAACATACTCCAACAATGGCATAGCGTCAGATCGAACTGTAGTTTGGAGAATCATGACTCCTCTACTTATGAATGTTATTTTTCATTCCTGCATATTCTGCCAATAAATCCTCGTAAGTCTTACACACTGCAGCATTAAGTACTGTTTTTACCTCTGAATGCATCATTTAATATAAAATCTGCCCCACAATGCTGCATAATGCTTTCAGTACTAACATCTGTCCTTTATCTTTGTGTCACACAGATGGGACTGAAAAGACCGTCAATATGTGAAGAAAAAAAAACTTGAGTAGTTTTAAAATGCTGATTAATTGTATTGTGTGACAAACTTTTCTCAGTCATTTCAGCCCCCTTCGTTCCGAAATATGATTTTCTTCAGTCATGACATACAAAAAAGGTTTGAAAATCTTGAAGTAAAGTTAAAAATACATACAAAAAGTTCCCATTCTGTAAAAGAGAAACTTCAGTGTTTATTTGAAGCCTCTGAACACTGTCCAAAACACAGAAAATGCCTTAAAAGAAGATAACTGTAACCTTTCCCCTGACTATTTGATGATAAAATTAAAACCTGCATAAACCGTCATGCTACCCCTTGTGAAATCAGTGCTTTATGAATGTTGGCTCCCCATCTACGATGATTAGTCACACTGATGAGCTTCCCTCAGATTATATGAAAAGAAGCTATCCTCCTTTGCTGATGCTTGATCCACTTAGCATGAAGAAAGTTATGGATTTAATTGCTAAAATGAAAAATTCAGCAGCAGCAGGCGATGATGAGATCTGCTCATCCTGGGGAAGGTGTTCTCCAGCTGCTGACAGCAATGCTCATAAAACAACTCGAGACAAGTTTATTGCAAAAAAAAGACATTAAGTCAACAAGGAGCAAAAAACAAACACAGAAATTAATGCAATGTTGTCTGCTGATTCCTGAAAGTCACAAAAAAATTGTCTGTCAGCTGAAAGAAATTGTTTCTCATTTATTCTTAAAACATTTCTTTGGAAATATGCTTATTTTCTCTCTCGCTGAGAGATGGACAAGAAGATTAATGGCACTCTCATATCTGTCTAGTTAATATAAATAGCAAATAAGGTACCATCATTGCCACATTATAAGTAAAGACAAGATTTTGAATTTTGCATACTTCATTGATCTTCATCATGTAAAGCTTGTGTTTAAATGTTTAAATGGACTTGCTTCACAGTCTCTCTGTAAATACTTTAAGAAACTACAGAGCAGATCCATCAGTGCAGCTTCAAGTGACAACTATAAAGCTCCATTCTGTAAAATGTCTTTTGCTTTTTCAGTGAAACGATGTGCTGTAAACATTTAAGAAAGCTACCAAATCCTGGTTTAAGTTTTTACTTAGTTTTATGATTTTTGCTGTTATTAGTTTACCGTCTTTTTATTTCACTTTTTCAATCTCTTAAAATCATAAAAGCTCCTCTAGGGACAGCTGTTGCAAAGGGGCGCTACAAACACTATTTGGATGAGGTCTTACCTGTATCTGTCCCTATCAAAAAAGGTAAATAATAAAATAATATGAGGCTAGAGCTAGCGGTTGGTTTAGCTAAGCTTAGCATAAAGACTGGAAACACCTTGGCTCTGTCCAAAGGTAACAAAATCCGCCTACCAACACATCTTAAATTCACAAATAAACACATTATATCTAGTGTGTTTAATCTGTATAATAACCCAAGCATAAAAACTGACAAGTTGTAGTTTTATGGTGGATTATGTGCTAATTATGTCACTATTTCTTGGCCTAGAGAAGTAAATGCCTGGCTGGGAGTGCTGTCAAGACTTCTGGAAGTGAAATGAGTTTTAACGTGTTACTATGCAAGCCTTAGAGGTGCTGCTAGGCAGATTTATTGGCCTTGAACGGAGCTGAGGTTGTGGTTTCAACTTGTATCCAGTCTCAATGCTAAGCTAGGCTAACCAGCTGCTGGTGGTAGTTTCATATATTGTGTACATACATGAAAGTGGTTCTGATCTTCTCATCTAAATCTCAGAAAGAAAGCGAACATGTGTACTTCCCAAAATATTGAACTGTTCTTTTAAATAAAAATGAAAAATGTCTGGGTATAATCAAGTGGTGGCAGATAGAGGTTTCTGGTGCAGCCTTACCTGCTTCCAAGGTGCATAGATGAGGGGAAAAGGGATCAAGAGGTAAAACCGCTCCTGATGAAGCAACAAGCCAAAACATATTGGTCTGAGAATAAAGTTGTGACCTCATCATCATCAACCATGGCAACTCCACAAAGAAAAAGTAAACATATAAGGTCTCATTGGTCTGTAAATGTAAAATGAGGATCCTAAGTTGGCCACAAGATTTTACGCTGAACTCTTGAGAATAATTCATTCATGTATTTTGACCTTTTCCTCAGATGAGCAGTAAGCGCTCCAGCAGTTTCCGACGGGCCATTGCCAATGGCCGCCGCACGCTGCAGAGGGAGATCCTGCTGGACGAGACGGGGCTGGGTCTGTACAAACGTTTTGTTCGCTATGTGGCCTACGAGATCCTGCCCTGCGAGACGGACCGACGCTGGTACTTCCACCAGAACCGCCTCTGTCCCCCGCCTGTCTTCATCGCCATCGTCACCATTGTACAGGTGAGGTGACGTCATGAGCCTGAATTTAGACTATTCTACTGACTCAGGTCTTCCTACAGCATATCTGGCCTGCAATATTCTACTTGGGTATGAGCTACTAACCCACAGCACTGACTTTAGGCTGTTCTGTTGGCTCAGTCGTTCACTTCAGACCCACTGAAAAGATTTTCTGCCTTTGATCACACGCTTTTACTGTGAGCTCGATATGAGCTGGTAACCCATTTGGGAGTCAGGGGCTTAGTGGGTGCATTTAATGCCATTCCTCCAAGCTGAAACCCTCAGTCTGCCTGCATGCAGGGTTTTTTTCAGACACTGATTTTGGAACTTGGAAACCAGGTCAGTGAGCACCCTGGCCTACACAGTGGCATTAAATGACCTATTATGTTCATTTGGAAAAAAAAAAAGAAAGCCACTAACACAAACGCCCTCATGGACCACTGTTGAATGGTTGGGGATTAAGCATCGGAAATAACCTACAGCTTCTTAACAAAACTTCAACCTTTTCCCCTGAAATCATCATAATTCTGAGGAAAGAAAGCCAAGTGCTCTCATAATGCCTCCAAATGGCACTGAATGGTCTGTAATGACAATGAGGATGTGATAATAACGGTTCAGATTCATTTTAATTCACGGAGACAATGAGTCATTATTCTATGAAAAGAAATTAATGGAATTGAACCAGATGTGCCGTTTTTTTTTTTGGTGCGGGCAGTAATTGTCTCCACAAGTCTAATAAGCATCAGCTGAGGGATACAATGCAAGACAAGAAGACATCACGTGTCTTTCATAAAGCACAATGGGTTTTGTTTTGCCGCACAGTTTCCACCTTTATAGCAGCAAGTGTGTAATTGGTATACCAGCAGGAACATGTCATTTCTGTGTCTGTTGCAGATTATCGTGTTCATGTGCTACGGCATCATGCTAAACAAGTGGGTGCTGCAGACCTATCAGCCCGACTTCATGAAGAGCCCCCTGGTCTACCATCCTGGCCATCGTGCACAAGTGTGGCGCTTCTTCAGCTACATGTTCATGCACGTCGGGTACGAATCTCCACTTGTTGATTGCTGCAGGACAGGTTCAATCGAGATCCGGTTGGTTGTTGCAGATGTTGCAGCGGTAGGAGATGAGCAAATATCATATGTTGTCATTTGAGTCTTGTTGTCTTTCTGTGCTCTCTCCTCAGTTTGGAGCAGCTGGGGTTTAATGCTTTACTGCAGCTGATGATCGGCGTTCCTTTGGAAATGGTCCATGGCATCTTACGAATAAGTCTGCTTTACATGGCAGGAGTGCTGGCCGGTGAGTGTCTTTAAAATATTAGTATTGTATAAAGTAGGAGTTCCTAAAGTGGGAGCCTCAAGACATTACTGATTTCTATATTTTTACTGTCCATTTTTATCCACATGAAAAAATGAGCTGACATTTGATTAACCACACAAAACTTTCTACGTTACATTTGCAAACATATCAAAACGAAAGGACTAAGAAATAATGCTGCAGCCAAGATTGGTGTTGAACAAATCATGGAAAATACATTTACATTAAGCAAACTTTTGCATATTCGTGTACTTGTGAAAAGAAAAAAGGCCATCTGTATTTAGATTATTTTATCATTAAGAGACGGGCAGGTAATATAAGTTTATAAGTATATAAACTATAAGTATAAGTATAAGTACATATTGAAAAGAGCAGCATATTCTAAACTAATCCTAAACTTAACTATTACACATTGTTTATTTTATGTATGATATTTAGTCTGCACTGCCATGAAGCCTAAAACAGCTGACTTCTTTTAATTCAAGTAATTGTGATTAAACCCATGTAATGCAACTTATTAAATATTTACTTACACAACTTATATTTATATTAGTTCATATACTGTACATCACATATTTTACATCAGTGTTGTTTTTAGTCAGTTCAAATATATTCTTATAACATTTTTTGCTGAAAAGTGTGTGTGTGTTGTGCGGGTGGACTTGGGGTGAGGTGACTACACACACTTCAAGATATTGTTAGCAAATGTTCAGACACTTTTAGATCCATCTGCAATGCAATCTGAAAAGTGCTTTCCCTTTTTAGAACAATGACATAAACAGAAAAGGCTATTTATTCTCTGCTCTGCCCTTTGTGTGTATTTTTGCCAAACCGCAGTACAGTCTCAGTAGCCCTGGCCAAGACTTTGGAGGCATTGATTAAAGTCAAATTAGCAACTTGAGATGTGAGAACAGAGTTGTAGTTGAGAGATGACTAATCTCTATAAACAGACATCCGCAAATGAAGGCAGGTACATTTAAAAAAAAAAAAAAAGCTCATAAAAATCTAAATTGCTGTCAGACGATCGCTGACGGCTCAACTGGCCTAATTCCAGTTTGGGCCCTACATCCTGCCTCACTCCCATATTGAGTCATATTGTCATTCCAAAACCAGTCAGCCTCAAGAGCAAGTGGGTTATAAAGCCCTGCAACACCGAATCCACACTGATGCAAGCTAACAAACCATATTCCCCTCAGGTGAAGCACCTCTTTTGTGTCCAGGATGGAGGAAACTCTACATCCTTACAAATGTTAGTTTTGTGTGGTTATTGCCAAAGGAATAAATAACTTGCTTGACCTCAAAGAGACATTTGACGGACTGCTTTCATGCACACATGATGAAAAAACACAGAGATGTGGCCAAAGATTTGTCAGGGGTGAGTTTTTATTTATTCAGGCAATCATTTTTCCTTTGACAAGCTTACTGTGACATGGATGTCATGAGTGTGCCATGTCACTGCCACAAGATTGACAGTGTATGTACACCCTCCCTTTTATTTAAGTGACCCTCCACAGCAGTTACACTCAGTCACGGAGTGGGAGTGTGTAGGGGCCATTACCTGCTTGCGACCAAAGCCTGCTCAAACATGATTGGTCAAAAACACTTGGACTACAAACAGAAACCAGGCCGCTTCTGAGACCAAAATCTTGTCCCCTGCCCATAGATGCTGCATTCATATGCAGATCTCTGTTTATAGAGATTAGTCTGCAGTATATCTGAACTGACCTATTTTGTTTATTGTTTCATTACTGTTTGTACAATCTGTTACTCAGAGAAATGGTCTATTTGTTTTGTTTTTTCATCATTCATCAAGTTAAAGGTCTTGTATTGCCTCTCACATTTGTTGTATAAAAGCACCAAACGCATCTCCAGTGCGACTGAATTTGTTAGCATCTTGTCCTCAAGCTGACATCCATGAGTAGGCCTGTTTGATGGTTTTGATAAATCCGACTCGGCTGGTGGCCCAGACCTTTGACAAAATACGAGTCACCAAACCGCATGCGGCGGAGTGACTCACTGGGCCCAGAGGTCTGGCTGCAGCACTCAAGTCTTTGTTGACGAGAAACCTCATTAACTTTCATCCTCCTCCGAGCCAGTTTGGAGATTGGAAATTTTAAATCCACACTGATTGCTGGATGTGGTTCCTCACTGCAGTTTTTTGCTGTTAATGCGTATTTTCAGAAGTCATATCAACACGGCCGCATAAACCTCTTTTCTCTTTCATCTTCGCTGGGAACAGTTTCTGTCTTGGATCTCGTAAATCTCTTGCTAACCATTATTTGATTACTGTCGAGAGCAATAGTCTAATTCATATTGAGTTATATTCATCCATTTTCAGTAACGTGATTTTTAGGCCTTCTTTTCTGTGTGACTAAAAATACAAATTCTTTATTTTTCCTATCCTGTCCTCTCTGCAATGAAATTGAGCTAAAGCTGCTCAAAACTCCTCATGCTCTGTAAAAGTCAGACCCTCACTCCCCCATGCACACATGCACACACACTCTTAACACTCATGAATTATTGTAGCTTTGATTTACTTTAGCAATGATGACACAGAGAGAGAGAAAGCAAGCGAGCATGGGACTTTGAGGAGGAAAAGTGGGAGAGTAATGCAGGGTTTCTCTCTGGGGAATCAGCCGGAGTGCAGTTTGAGATGCTGTTTGGAGATTTAAGCTGCAGCCTGAAACAGAAAGGAGGAGAAGCAGTGAGGAGGTGGTGATATTTGTACCCCTAGAGCCTGGAGCTGAGCTGCGTTCATTAGAATTTCTATGCCGGAGTTACATTGCAGTGATCAAAAATTGAATCGGTGTTGTACAAGTTGAAGATGTGTGTAACTGTCTGGAATTAAATTTGAATTTTACTGCATTTACACTTCCCACATTATATAACCACCGGTGTAAGCTAAATCAGCATCGCAATTCTTTGCATCAACACTTGGTAGATTTTGAGTTTCAGCTCTTCAGTCTGACAAATGAAGAAAAGAGGAAGGAATCGGCTTAATTCCTCCTGAACTGTGAGGAAGAGCTGAGCTGTCTTGTGGTCACAAGATGATGAATGGCTTTTATTTATGATTTCACTGTCTTGATTCTGGTTGATGGAGGTGAAATGGGAGTTGTGTTGGCATGAATGTTGTGAAAGTAGTCCATTAGAAAGCAAGTTGGGAAGCGCACTTGGGCTTTTTGTGTGTGTTATGGAGGAGTTGAGGGGTGTTTGAACTGGCTAATAATACCTCTTGTTGCTGACCCATACTGGGGTTGTGTCAACTGACATCTTCTGTAATACACTGACTATTGATAACTACCTCATGCAACCCTATATCATATAATCTGAATAATCTCTTTAATGACACATCCATGGTTAAAAACAATAGGCAAGTCCACTTGGTCAGTTGTCAGCAGAAGGTTTTCAAAAGACACTCACGCTGTATAGTGAGGTGGAGATATTTTTTATTTAAGTCAACATAATAAATGTGCAATGCTTCAAAAAAGCTATTATTGCAAATGTGTCATTTCAGAATGAATGTATTACAGGACAACCACCATGACATTGACATTTGAGATTTGGTAGCACGCGATCATGACCACCTCAGGATGGATTGTAATAACTTTGAGACAATTCAAATCACACCTGGTATTAACATGTGTCTTGAGTGGTCCAATCACAAGTGGACAGCTCTGAGTACATGAGTTCACACCCTGGCATTACAGTGTGTCTCCAGATAAGTCTCGAGTGACCACTTGCAATCAGATCTTACTTCCCTCTTCATTTCTACATGCTAATAAACACTTGGGCTAATTTGTCCGTTGAATGTTCATTACTGTCCATTTGGATGTTCAGTATGAAGATTCAACTATTCTTTTCTTTTTAGGTTCATTGCCAAACTTAACTCTAACATCAGCCTAACTGAGCCTCATGTTTTACCTACAATGTCAGCAGCTCAGTAGGAGAAACGCTGTGATTTTATACTGGAACTCTGAGCAGGAAAGACACTTTTACTTTTTCTGACTGTGAGTGCAGACTTTGGTTCTATGTGTTGTTTCACTCTTTCACACCGTTTTGCCAGTTTACCCTCAGTCTTTATAAACTTAGGATTGTGAATGTGACAAATCGCCCGGCTCTTTAGATTACTTTAGTGAAATTCTTGTTTTTATTTTTTTTTTACTCCCTCCCCATTCTGTTGCCCATGGCTGTCTCATGTTTATATTCATGCCGTCTTATTCTAGCTCATGAGTTCAATCATGTTGGCTGCTGCTATCAGCTCTCACAAGCATGTTGCTTGTTATTTTTGTGCAGCAGCGGAGCTTTCAGGTTATAGCTGCACTCAGTGTGTGCGTGTATGGAGCAACCCGCTGCAGGTATTGTACCTTCATGTGTGTGCCTTTACACACTGCAAGAATTTCTGAACTGCAGGGCATGCTTTCAAAGCCAAAAACATTTTTTTTCTTTTTAAAGATTCCTCAAATACTGTAAAACTATGAAACTGTTCTCACAGATATACATATCTCACGTGCCTAAACATACATCTCTGCAGTAATTATCTTGAAAATGATGAATGCTTCCATTTAAAAAAGAAGATAAATTATTTTTTATAAGGTACAAGGCTTTAATCTGGGTAGGTCAGGTGGTGTTATGCATATCTGTAAGCCTTGGATATGGCCTGATTCTGACTGGTCCCACACAGTGATGCACTCTCTGAAAACAAAGTATGACATTGCACATTTTGTCCTTGGATGTGTGCTGACAAAAGAAACAATTCTATAATTATTTTCTGACAGCGCTGTTCAGACTGTGAAAGGTCCTTGTCCTTGCTTACTTTGCATCCACTCAGTAATCCTCCATGGCTCTGCTGTACTAACAGCAGCTGAAGAGCTCCACTTGAATTTCCAAATATGAACAGTCAGAATTTCAAACTATTTTGACGGGATGAATGTAAAATGTTGAGTCATGTTCAACATTTCTGCCCAGCTCCACATTAAAGACAAGAAACAGGATTCCTTTTTTTTTTTTTTTTTCATCTGTCTCTTTCCCTTCTTTATCTTCTGGGGCTCCTTCCCTCGGGCCAACAGTTCCTTCAGCTTCTTCATGTGCTTCAGGACATCAACAGGTGCCAGAACACCATGTTTTTCCTCATAACCCCATGTGAGCCTCAGGGTGTCTGCTTCCTCTAACACCTTACATTTGAGACAATCGACATCTTCCAGCAGCCTCTCATACAAGCGAAACAGAGTCTGTTGTCTCACCGTGTCCCGCTCAACTCTGATATCAGTGAGATGATGAGGTTTTAGTGTTGACATACTATTTTTTCCTGCTGTTTTCTGCCTGTCAAAGTAAATTCTTCAATGTGGCAAAGCAAAGACCTTGAGTAAAGCTTTCACTGTGATATCAGCAAATTCTAGTGGAGACAGA